>NC_091935.1:41934302-42665291 GCF_041260155.1 Ptychodera flava
GCCAGCCATCCAATTAAATCTCCTGAGGAGCCATAGAGAGGCATTTTAGCCAAATCTGATGTGTGCAGTGTCTGAGATGACATTTTCTTGTAACATTGAAACCATAAAAGCACTGCTAATAATGACAAAAACTGCCTTTTTTAACTGTTATTTTGGTCATAAAACATCATTCTACAGAAACCTGAGACACAAAGGAAAACAGTTGCATCAATGCAAACGCAAGATATCTTGTTATTTTTCTATCTCTAAAATAAGTCACTGTATCAAATATGTTGTGAAATATTTGTGCATGTTGCTTTGTCATACTGAATTCTCATAGAGAGAACAGAAAAGTATCAGGAATTTCTCATGCTTTTCATATGAAATGTAGATTTCATAATGGTACACTTTCACTTAGCAAACATGAAGATACCTCTGGCATATATCTTTGATTTATTAAAGTATATGGCACCCGAAGGGCGCGGAGAAAATGATGAAACATCCTGATATATCTGATATAATCTTGTATATTAAAGTCATGCATTGGAAGGGCGTGCTGAAAAATGTCTGATATATTAAAATAATGCGCTTGAAGAGCATGCTGAGAAATATTGAACATACAGATATCTTTGATATATGTATGCCTGATATGTTAAAGTTTGGCGCGCTGAAAATTATGTCTAATTATTAAAGTTACCTGAAGGGCGTGCCGAAAAATGCAACTGAATGATGAAATTTGTGGCTGACACGATTTTAGGCAATGATGAGCCTGTGTCGAAATTCAAAAACACACTGACCCCCCCCCCATTGGGCATTTCAAAAACATGGTGACCCCCCATCACCAAAGTCAAAAACAGGGTGACACCCCTCCATGAATCCACCCCAGACAACATACAAGCAAATTAGACTGAAAAATATTGTAAATTCTTGCTCCAAAAAAGGTGAATTACGTGACAGCTGTGTTGACATGCTGAATACTGTGTATCTCAATATGCTTTGGGGAGTTGAAGAAGAAACTGTAGATCTGGTCACAGTGTTGGCTGAAAAACAAATGCGAAAAGTATGTTATTTTCCTGGATCTATTTGTGTTGATTGTGATAGACATTTGTGAACAGCATAAATGTCACAAAACCCCGTTTGAAGTGATAAAAATTGTTCTTAAGTTGGACATGAACTTTTTATATTGATGTAGGTTGTTTCGAAATGAAAATTCCAAAGAGTGGTTCATAATGTGTAGGAATTTACAAATTCCCCACCCATGGGGGTAGAGGAAATGTGGGGGATTTACTTGGTTTTGGTGGGGATTTTCCAGATTATCTTGCCCCAGGGGATGGGGCATTTGGCAGATTTCACAAGACTAATTTCCAAATCCCCCACTATACCCCGAGGTAATGGGGGGTGGGGGGTGGGGGGGTTTACATTGACTGCCGCATAATTGGACTGTGGCACCATAATTGGACTGTGGCACCATCTTATGGTACACGGTGCATTAATCTTACTGAAAGCCGGCAGGGTTCCTGGAATTGACATACACCATATTTTAACTCTCGATTGCAGTTGACAAGATTTTTCCTTATGTCTTTGCTCAAAAGCTGAAGACACGACAAACTAGGGCTTCTTATCTATAACGGTTCCGTTCAACAAAAGGACCTTTGACCGCAGGTGGTTTTTACAAACGTAAGACAGGCAAAATTTATGTACAGCTGTCATCTTTAGCTGTTGTGTTAATGATGTACCATTGCAACAGAGGCTATTGAGCTCAGCTGTCAAACATATCGTGCAGCAAGTAAATTTTAAGTTGAGAGGTAGTGACATGTCTTTGCAGAATTTTCAAGACAAAGTTTGGTTTTGAAAATATGTAGGAGATAAATTTCAGATTTCAGGTTACATAGACGTTTGACAAAATATAGATTGGGTGATCATAATTTGCGTGTTGAAATTTGCTTACCTTTCAATGAAATAATTTGTTTGAGATGTAGTACTATAATAGATGATGAGATTCACTCTTTATTCTCATGCAAGAGTCATATTTCTGAGAGATAAGTGGAACAGATTTTTCTATCACTATGAGCGCTAAAGAAAAAGTATAAAACATGAAAAAGGTTATGAAACAGAATTTCCGGAACCTTGCCATATTTTAAAGGAATTCTCGTGTTTGCTGATAAAATTAATTTCAAATAATATCAAACAGTGTGCACTTGATGATGCTCTTAATCAAGCACCACAGAGGCTGCCGACTAAACAGTTTGCAGTCAACTTTATTTGCAAAAAATGTATCTTTCTTTCAACAGGTAAAGGGAGAGATGCTTTAGATTGAATACTCTCCTGGTCATTTGGTAACTGTATCAACTTTAGACTGTGAGAATGATACTGTCGAATATTATGACAGTTAAAATCTCCTTATACCTAAGTCATTTTTACACCAAGTTTGCTAAATCTAAACTTACAGGTTCAAGGCAAATCTGTTAGGGATAACCGCATTCCAGTCTAGCAACAAGAGGAAGGTAGAGATTGTGGCTTAATTGGTTGTGCATTTTTTACTTTCGCAGTCTCGACTCTTTGCTTTGCAGAACCACTTTCACTGTTTGAACATAAACAGATGAGAAAGCCCCCTGGTGATGGTTTTGAAAAAATACATTTTTATACATTTCCAAAATATAGATCCACAAATAGACGAAGGAAAACCTGAGGTAATTCAATATGATGTTTATTGTATTTGCAGACAACCTGGAAATAGAGAATATTTATTGCACAATGTTATAGATGCAATGATGGTATCAGGAAGACTGTGTAGAAATCCTGGAAGATATATTTTCCAACATGAAGATGCCAAGTGGAGCTGCAGAGTGTGAATTCATGAACAACATTCTTTAAATGTCACTTTTGTCTGTTGGGAAAATATTGTTATTAATATAGACATGTACATACAAAATTACCTTAGGTATGGGTTTTATATGGGTTTTATTTGAATATATATATATATATATATATATATATATATATATATATATATATATATATTAGCATTTCTATAAATTACTTTATTTGTTTGGATTATAAATACAAATACAAAAGATATGTATATGTAAATATTAAAGTATTTAACTATATTTCACTTGTCTAATCTCAAATTTTGGCATGTAAATAAAATGAAATTTTCACACTTAAACTATAACTCTTCCAACAGTGTATAGGAATTCCTATGGGCACTAACTGTGCTCCCTTGCTTGCAGACTTGTTTCTGTTCTCATATGAGGCAGAATTTATCCAGAACTTAATTAAACAGAAAAAGGTCTCTGTAGCTCGAACTTTCAATCTAACATACAGATACATAGACGATGTTATTTCTATGAATAACTCTTAATTCAGTAAATATCTCGCTATGATTTATCCTCCAGAATTGGAGATTAAAGAAACTACAGAAACCGCCTTTTCTGCTTCATATCTGGACATTTTACTTGAATTTGACTCTAATGGTCACCTTTCTACTAGGCTATATGACAAGAGAGATGATTTCAACTTTAGTATCATCAATTTTCCACACCTCATAAGTAATATTCCACTCTCACCAGCTTATGGGGTATACATTTCCCAGCTTATTCGATATGCTAGAGCATGCAGTTCATATGGTGATTTTGTAGAGAGACATGGCCATCTCTCTTACAAACTATTAAAACAAGGTTACACCAGAGCAAGACTTGTCTCTACATTCAAACGCTTTTTTGGCAGGTATCGCAAGCTGGTAGATAAATACAATATCTCTCTTCGACAAATGATCACTGATGGCATCGGTGACATTGGGCCTTAGTTAGCCACCACTACCTATCTGACTTATAGATTGATATATGGCGGGTGCCACATGTGGGGCAGGATGCGCTTACTATTTTCGAAACACCTGACATCACTTCTTGGTCTTTTGGCCAGAGGTCCATATATCTTTCTTTCATGAATTTGACTTTGTTTGTGTACCGTCTATTTACTGTCTGTTCTGTGCTGTTTTGTATCTATGTTTACAACTATTGTCTTACAAATTTTGACCTAGTGTTATTGGATTATGGATTGGTATGATTGCGATTATTTTAATTGTACACTTACTTATGCTGGGAGAAAAATCTTCAGGCATCAGCTGTTTTTTTTGGAAAGCCTTAAGTGCCAGCTGAGAAAAATTATTTGTTGAGTAAAAGCGCAATTAATCAGAGTTCATTTTTCATATGTATAGCAATCGTCAAACATACAGGAATAATTTTCACTGACAAAATAAGCTAGTAACATCTATGGGAATAGCACTGTGAACATTGTCATAAAGAAAGCAATGTTAGTTAGAGAAAAAAAATTCAATTTAGTGAAAGTAGTGTGACTTACAAAATTTTGCTTCCCCTCCAACTTATCTGCCAAGTTTATATAGACAAGATCAATACTGAAGAACTTTTTGGCACGTTCAGAAAGAAAGGCATGATAAAAAAAAGTTATTGCGATGTTTAATCCTATGTTAAAAATGAGGAACAAATTAGGTACCATTTTACAAATGGTATAGCCACAAACTGATGACGTCAAAATCGCCGTACACAAAACACAGACGCCCCGTAATTGCGGCACTGACTGACTAATAAGGTTAAAATAATATAAATTTGCACTTTCTTCAAATCACTGTCAAAATCTCCGACTGCTTAGTTTTTGTATTGGGTGAAGTACAGTGGGGGCCAGGAATTGGGGTTAGCTGACCAAATTGTCGGAACGGAGCGAGCGAAGCGAGCGGAGTTCCGACAATTTGGTCAGCTAACCCCAATTTCTGGCTCCCACTGTGCTTCACCCGATACAAAATCAAGCAAATGAAGACCATCACAGACTTTTTAGGGTTAGGGTTAGTTAGTTCATGTGATCGCGGCAATAATTCCGTCTCTTTCCGGGTACAATATGTCCCCTCTCACGTTTTATTCATCAAATTTGTTGTCATCTACAAACTGACCCTGACGGCAATGGCCATATTGACCCCTTTTCAATATAGCCGTTGCCAAAGACAGCACACAATTACATAACATAATTCAGAGTTCATTCAAATGCAAATAATAATCAATATGACGATCAAAAATCTTTGTCTGTTTTCATTTTCATTACTTCTTCTACAGACTGAAAATCACACCTGTACATTAGTTCAAACTCTGTTATTGATTGGTTTAATTTTTTGTCCACAATTTATTTTTCCTTTATCTTTGCGATCATGCCTCCAAATAGAATTTTAGCCAGGCTTTATTATATAAATTTATGAATACACGGATGTAAAAAAACAACTCTATAATAAATTCAAGTCCGGAAGTCCGAATACAGCTTGAGTCGACACAGTGACAGACATTTGGTGATTGGAGTCATTGGTCGCGATATTTGTGCTTGCTTTTTAATTTCTGTTGACCGGCGTACGTAATGCCAATGCTTTATCGAATTGTTCCTCCAGGTTACAGTATTATTCTGATGAATGACAGGGGCCTTATTCTTCTTTGTCCAAGTCTCCTCAGTTCTCTCATTTCACCGCTAATCATTGTCTTCATTTTGTGGATCCTAAAACCTTCGCCCACACCAACACCTTTGAAGGCATGTGGATGTATGTCATGCGAACTTGGATTGGCTTCACATCTTCAGACTTATTTCCAACTTATCTTTATGAGTTCATGTGGCGGAGGCGTTTCGGAGATAAAGCTGAGGCGTGAATTTTACTATTTCAACATATTTCAATTTTCTGTCCTTCAAGTTTACAGTCCCCTTCATCGATTCATTGCAACTCTGCACATAACACCATATTATGCCAATTTTTTTGAGACGGTCTCAAAACTAATATCACGCCTAAGTTTACAACTCAGGAGGCCACTGCTGCTGATGTGTGACACTGAGAATGCACAAACCAGACGAAGTTCGTGCTAGTGACAGTGTATGGACCTTAAGTTATTATATTTGCAGCGAATTTCGTTTGCTTCTGTACTTAATTCACTTCGTCGATGGGTGGAATTTTAATGTTATTTCCGTGGCATATCCAACGAATTTTTGTTCACGTTTTCATCTACAATAGCAATGAAATATTGCATTTCATACATGTTGAGTGATGAACCACTTTTATATGAAAGTGTATCCTATCAAAAACGAAACACACACCTTTCGTATTGTAAAAAAGGCAGCAAATGACAAATTCAATAATAAATGTCAAACACAAAGTTTTCAACATATAAAACATCCTAAACAAATGACAATTTTATACTTTAACTGTTCAAATACAACAAATAATATGAAAAATATTCAAACAATAACAAATCTGCACATACAACAAACACGACAATGCAGAGAAAAAAATAAAGACAGGCACTAAGCAATCAATGCAGAGGCATTAATTCAATAAAAGAAGGAAAATGCGTAAAAGACTTTCAAATCATGACAAGTGAACATTATAAATTAATCAGTTCCTGCTTAGCATTATCATCCTAACGTTTATATGAAACATTGCATCCCTTTCTCGCAACTGTTCTCGTGGAGTACAGGTTATAGGTAGTGCTTCACATGCTGGAGGTGCTGGGTTCGACCCCGGCTGCGGTATTAGTTGTTGTGTAAAAAAAAGTAACTAAAAATATATGGGTCAAAAGATCAGTAAAATCATACAATCATTCATTATGTATTACCATGCTATAGACATCTCATTTAATTGGTGGAGCAGAACCATGTGACTGACCACAAATACACAGTAATGGTTTGTTTTGATGTCAATGAATATGAATAATGAACATTGTAACTTTTCATCAAAAATGTAAATTGTCAATTGTACAAAGATCATAATCAATCAAAAAAACAAAATGAAGCACTTGTGGCCCAAGTTATACATTTTTTTTAAAATCTCCAGATTTGCCAAATTTTTAGGGTGGCCATGACTGTGCATTGCTTATTACATGCCTTGATGTGAGTGCAAATCAATGAATTGATTTGAAAAGGAACATCCGGGGAGTTAGGGGGTCAGTGAACGATGTACTGACTGGTTTCCATGGTTACCAAGGCCAGTGAAGCCCTACAATGTTTTCGACATCTAAGTAGACCCTGAATGATAGATGTAAAATATACATGTGCACACTTCTATTTTGACTTTCGTTAAAATCCGTTTGATGCTGGTCGATAATGGTAAAACTGTTTGAAAATGTCCAGCATATAACTAAATGTCATACAGCATTTATAACCAAGGCATGTAATAAAAATATTGTTGCCTGAATACATGGGTTTATGTGCCCTCGCAGCAGGAAACGATTTGCCATCCTGGTGTCTGGCAAATTGTCACCTGTTCTCTGGCACATAAACCCATGTATTCAGGCAATATTGCACAAGTTCTGGGGCTCCGTTGTCTTTCACATGGGAAATTTTGTAAATCTTGATGATTTTCTAGGGTTTGTTGGTAATATCATGGAAATAACAGGCTCTGCCCCGACCATTAACGTTTATCTATAGGCTTTGGCAAGACTGAAAGCCAAAATAAGCTTGCTCGCCAAGCCTTGTAAATTTTTGACTTTCCTCTCGCCCTTGGCCATAAATGAATAATAATGGTCAGAGCATTACCCATTAGTTTTATAATATTAATTACATTAATCATTAATTAATATTGTTAAAATATCTGTGATAAGGGCATTTATGTACAAGAAATTAAATTTTGGAATTTCACCAAATGCACTACATGGATTATATGTGGCCTCTGTTCATTTACCTGCCAGCCTTTCCCCTGAACCGGAAGTTTACAAGGTCTCGTTCGATTGATTTCCCTGAACGCTACATGTAAACAATAATTGTAGAGCGGACTTTCAGACCTTCAGAATGAAAATGATTATCAAATCTGTGACTCCATGAAAGTTAAATATGCAATAATTTGCAAAGTTAAATATTAACTATGCACACACCGGAGTTTTTATACACCAGTTTAGCATGGAGCTAGAAATGGTATTTGTTCCTAGTTCCATGAGTGTAGGTAAGGAAACTGTGAACACACACTCATGCTTACGATCCATGATACTGTACAGCATGTAAACCATTTTACTTGACAAAAATTTCGTCAGTGCATGCACTGTCCGAACATAAAGCATACGGGCTCGGCACAGCTGCTTCCGATCCCGTGAGAACAAGCTTGATCTCACCATGGAGGTAATCTCTCCTTCTACCACAGGGCCTCATAAGTGCCTATTTAAGTCAATATTACAGCGTTTTTCTTTCTTTTTCAATGTTACAAATAATCCAGCTGAAGAGCACAACACTTGTGTAGCTGTCTTTTGTGTAGCGTGTATTGGCATGTATAGTGCGTCCTCGTAAATGTGACCTTTAGTTCCGTGACCTCTAGGCCCAGCTCTAGCCATGCCTACTTCCTGCCCTGCCCTCGCTATGCTTACTGTACTAATTTCCCAAGGGAAGCAGCTCTTCGCCAAGCCAAGACCATCAGCGCCGCTAAGTACCTGGTTACTTAAAATGCATCATAAATATTCATATATTTATGTGGGCGAGTCTGCATTAATGAGCGTCAAAAAGCACCAGGGCTACCGGCGACCTCAAGCATGGAGCAACATGTTACGGCTCTGGCGACTGTTGTTTTTGGCAAAAACGCAGAGCAAAGAAAGTCCGGTAAAGTATTCAGTGCGTTGTACGCGCGATCGAGCAAACATCGTAGAAGCCGTCGACGGCTCACGGGAAAATGGTCGAAAATACGTGTTCTTATCTTCAAGAAAGTTAGCAGGCGTACAGAATGAGTCTCAATCGATCAATTCGACCAGAAAAAAATAATTACGATTTCAAAATCGTCGATTTATTAGGAAATTAAAACTGCCGAAATAATTTAGTGGTCGAATTAATTGGAACGACGAGGATGAAATTTACGCGAGACATGTTTGCCATGTTGAGACTGCTTCAAAGCACGGACTGTGAAATTTTGTGAGGTCGACAAATTAGGTAACAAAAACCTCAAACGCACCTGGGTGTCACATCAAAATCAAAGTGGCCGCGATTACAGACGGAGCGATCTGTGACACTGCCACCGGCCGCTCGACGGACGACGCGTAAGTTGATATCGTGTGCTGGCCCTTGGAAATACATTGTAACTTCGTGACAGGCAGATGAAATAGTCTAAGGGCATTTGATGCATTGAAAGTTTGTAAAAATAATAAAAAATGACATCACCGATCATAAGAAACGTGGTGTTGAAGATAATATTTTTTAAGAGAAGACTATGGCGACCATATTTCTGTAAGTATTGTCTAACTTTGGAAAACCAATATCTGAAGATTTACTTCAACCACCACTTTTATATTTATTCTACTCTTATTATAAGATTAGTCGAATTTCTGGAAAGTAGGTGTACATTTTCGATGTCTGTGTATCGTCTATACCGAAGTCATATCCGAAACAGTACATATTCAGATCGCGACAGCGTAGACCTCTCTCTCCCTCTCTCTCTCCGGCATTTCGATATTTTATATTGTCGACATTTATATATAAGTCTGAAGTTTCAGGTCACTGCTCAATGCAAGTAGTTGGTGTCAATTTTCCGTATCGGGCATGGTCTCTATCGTCACTCAAATCGTTAGTTTTTTCCTGTTATATTCGATATCAGACTCAAAACACAACGTGAACAATGCTGATAATATATCGAAAACCGGTAAAGTTCGTAACTGGTGATATGTCGCGGCCTGGAAAAAGTTCATCACCATCGATCGAATGTCCGTAACGCTTTTTCTGCCAAATAGACATATTGACATAAGACATATTGCACAGGGAACTTCGTGGTATGGCGATTATATGAATTTTACCGTGAAGAAAATCTGTGAATTTAAACTGGCCGTACAACCGACAGTAAACATGGCGGAGCAATAATACCGACTTCAGAGACTTCGATTTTATTTTCATTGCGATCGCTGGTGAGAGCGAGTCGTCCGGTCGAATTTTTTCCCACTGGCTATTTGGCTTTGAATTTTCAATTGCCCTCATGTGCTAAAAACAAGACAGGCGTTCTCTCTGAATCAATAAATCTTTTGAATATGAAAAAATCGGACATCTGAACCTCAACTCGCAGCTTGAAAGTTGTTCTCCGAATCGGGACAGGGACATCGGTGAGGCCGGATTTCACGTAATAGCTATGGAAACCGACGGCTCGTTCGGTGTAAGAAAGCATGCGATGTACGTCTACGTTATTTTTACTGGTTTTGAGAACTTCTAAAATAACTTGTAACTGTATATCTTCGCACATCGAACCGATATTGTATACCTATCACCGTTGAAGTTTATGTCTATCACTGTAGAGTTCTTTTTATCCAAAACACATATCCAGAAGAGTCCCACAGAGCAGTCAAATGAAATTGCTTCAAACGAATGAAATTGCACGAAAGAATGAAAATCAACAGCACATCCTGGACGTGATTTAAAATGATAGCGCTTGTGAATAGGACTTTTCTATTTGAGTAACGGGGATGGAAAGCACAGAACTGTAAAAGTACTGGAAAAACGTGCCGTTTTTCTCGCAATTTTAGCAACTGTAACGACCCTTTATTCTTTACTAATACCTTTCCATAATTGAATTAAACTAGGTTTAGGGCTTATACACACAGTGTACACTGATGTACAGAACTTTAAAAAAGTACTCTGCTGGGAACGAGCAGGGGTTTACATAAGAAAATAATATTTCTTCACCGTTTTTCAAAATATCTCGTCAACCGGGCGCATGGGCAACGTCTTTGCACGTTGGTCAAAACTAATGACACTGTAGGTCAGGATATAACATCGGTCAAAGTAAGATTGAATAAGGAAGACGAAAATGCTTTCATCGATTGACAAAAATGAGAAGGAACGAGTCATCAATCCATAAAGGGGAGATCGAGACTGCCATCCCCCATGATTAATCACTGGGAACAAAATATATATTTCGATTGACAGACTTACACAACCAGAGACAGCATTTTATTCAGCTTTAAAATAAGTCACTGCCTTTCCTGTAATAACACCCCGTTTGCGTTTCGATCTACTCTGCTCTGTCCCCAATCGGTATGGTGTTAGGTGATAACGCAATCTCGACTGGCTTTTAACCTCCCAGCGATAAAATGGGAACAAAATAGGCATAACAAACTTTAATACCTGTTGCTGTACCACTTAGGTGATCTGCCGGCTGTGTCGCGTACGGGCCATGTGCAACACATCGTGTTTGTAAATATGTTAATTTCCTGTTTATTTCTTGCATAAGGCACGCCCCACCACTCTTGAACGAGCCGTCACTCACCAGATTACGTCCTCATTATAAAGTATAATCAAGTTGCCCACACATGTACTTTACGGCGCACATGGGTCGCTTCGGACATGGTGCTGACAGCGTCCAATTTTCTTCACATTCTACATTCACGAAGGTTCATTTTTAGACTTTAATGACAATGTCAGATCGGTGTGCCAAAACAATGGCCGTGTCCGTCAAAAAAATTACCAAGATTTCATGTTTTCGGAGATTCACCATAACACTGATACTGCGGATATGGCCGATCTGCCTCCCTGGGAAAATATACAGTAAACACAGTGACGTCTGTACACGTGGCCAGAAGGCATGGCCAGAGGAATTGGCTAGAGGTCACGGAACTAAAGGTCGTATTTACATATGATCACATTCCCCATTGAGGGCGCACTATACATGCCAATACAAGCTACACAAAAGACAGCTACACAAATGTTGTGCTCTTCAGCTTTATTTGTAACATTGAAAAAGAAAGAAAAACGCTGTAATATTGACTTAAATAGGCACTTATGAGACAGTGACGTCTGTACACGTGGCCAGAAGGCATGGCCAGAGGAATTGGCTAGAGGTCACGGAACTAAAGGTCGTATTTACATATGATCACATTCCCCATTGAGGGCGCACTATACATGCCAATACAAGCTACACAAAAGACAGCTACACAAATGTTGTGCTCTTCAGCTTTATTTGTAACATTGAAAAAGAAAGAAAAACGCTGTAATATTGACTTAAATAGGCACTTATGAGCCCCTGTGCTTCTACCTCCGTGATCTCACAGTGTGACCTCTATCCGTATGATACCTCCTGGCCGCTGATGCCATATCGTTTTAATCAAACATCTCTGTACAGTACACTGAATCGCCAGCGTATGTAATGCAATTCAGCTCCCGTACGTATGTACGTGTACGTGTTCCACATATGAAAAAAATCTAAGACACGAACACGAAAAAAGAACGTGTGTGACTAAGCAAGTACACTACGTAGCCCTGCGTACAGGTCTGTGTTCCCGGCGTTACGGCCTCCGCCACACCTGAGACCTGTACGCATGGCGATACTTATACAGTGAATCATCAGGTTA
Source organism: Ptychodera flava (assembly GCF_041260155.1). Lineage (NCBI taxonomy): Eukaryota > Metazoa > Hemichordata > Enteropneusta > Ptychoderidae > Ptychodera > Ptychodera flava. The sequence continues at coordinate 41,946,629 of NC_091935.1, forward strand.
CCTCAGCTGACGAAAGGGGTAAAAACCCCAGCTCTGCGTGGCAGCAGGGCAATGTTTTACCGGCGTTATACGGCGGGAGGCCGTATAACCCCGGTAAAACACAGTCCTGCCACGCACAGCTAATATACCCATGCCGTGAATAACCTGCGGTTTCGTGCAACGTTCACTCTTTCGATCCTCGGCGGTTCTAGCGTATGACCATACGTTGACACAACTGTCACACCACATATGATCGACTATACACCGAAATCAGTGCAATGAATATATCAAATTCAGTCAATTCGAGTATAATATGATCGAGCGTACCTCTGCGTGGCAGGGCTGTAAGTGTGTTCACCGTCCCTCCACCCACGAGGGACGGTGGTGTGTTGAACACACAGTCGACTCGTGGCACGCACGCACAGCTACTAACATATTTTAATTGGCAGTACAGAAGTACTTACGTGGGAGGATGGACTTCACAACTCGAGCAAATAAGTTATCATCAGAGCTGTTACCCTACAACGGTGAGACTTGGCTTGAGTACGATGTATACGGCGCCGCGTTGAGTTAACTTTCGCCGAGGCCAAGGGTTTCATTCTGCATCCACAGTACCGGTCACCGCGCCGACCGTGTGCGGTCAGCGAAACATAGGTCCGCTTTACACATGTATATCCTTCCATGACAAGCAATCAAGTACGCCATTCTCAGCTTTATTTCGACAATACGTCAACGAAACTGAATGTTCAAATTTTACAGAATGCTTTATACAATATAAACCAACACTTCTAACACATTAAGCTTTCATTTGTAGTGTTAATTTAGCTTCGCTACACCTCGCTACACTTGTTCTCATTTGCATACAACTTTGTATATCGTTCTTGCACTAGATGCTAATTGTCGTTGTATGCTGTGCACATGCAATTATTGTTTCGCGATCGTACAAAACAGAGTGCACAACTACATGTTGGCCATAGACACGCCCTCTTTTGGGTTGACCACCCCTCCACACTATCGTCCTGCCCTCTATAAGGCATGATTCTCGGGGTTAGATTTAAATTTAGATGTAGCTTCAAATTGAAATTACCGCCTCGTTTCCTGTGGTATTTGACATAATTTTCATTTTGGAAACTTCAAAAATTAAGGTGCCTTACCTTTAAGTTGAGATATTTTATTTAAATCAAAGTGTCTCTCTTAATTCCATTCTTATCCGCTCAAAAATTCTGTGGGCGAAAAAATGGACTCTAATTAAGAGAAACTAATTTTTTATTTGGTGTGGCTATTCCGTTCTGTACCGTTCCGTTCCGCTCATTCCGTTCCGCAAATGAGTGTAAGCCGTTTAGGACCATGAAATTCCCGCACTTTAGGTACGGAAGATAGTCAGCTGTTTATTGGGCACTTATCGCAAGCTGCCAGCTCAGAGTCATTCAATTTCACGGACCTTAGGTACGGCAGACTTTCAATCCTTTCTCGGGTAAAGCTTTCGCTAACTGCACATTGAAGGCCATTCCAATGTACATTCTTTGGTACGGAAAATGTCGACCCTTTTCCGGGCACACCTGTGGGCTGCTGCCGGTTGACAGCGATTCCTTTCTACGCGCTTTTTGTATGGGAAATTTTCAACCACCTTTCCGGCATACCTATCCCCGGCAGCCTATTGAATGCAGTTCCCATTGTCGCCATCCGACATTCAAATACCTGTATTTGTGGTACCAAAGATTGCAAGTCTTTTTACAGGACACTTCTGTTACCCTACATCCGCCGCCTGACACATCCTTAGGGACCGTTCAGTTTTGACGGCATGGGTGGGGGGGGGGCAAAATCTTGTCGCCGGTGTTCAAAAAAATACAGACCCCCCTGCATTTTTCATGAAAAAAAGATGACCCCCCCCCCTTTGTCAGACGAAAAAATTTGATGACCCCCCCCGCTGAAAAATAACCAAAACCCATATGTCAAATTTACCCGCACGGTTTGGATTTGAACTCTGGTACGCGGCGCACTTTATTCGTGTAGCAGAGATGCCAGTGCACAAACTTCTCAGCCACATCCATTGAAATGTCTGTTAATTAGGACGACTGTAAGGCAAATTTTAACTTCATTTCCATAGACAACTTATGTCCATGGACACTGTATAAAGTAAACTTTATTGGAGTGGTTCGCCAAAGGCAGCCCTCCAGTTAAAAGGGTCATGGGCCATAACGTAAAGTCAACTTTATTCTAGTGGGCCACCAAAGATGGCTCGCCGGTAAAGAGGGTCGATCATGGCCATTGCATAAAGTAAACTTTACTGGACAGGGCTGCTGAAGGCGTCCGGCCATTAAGATTGTCACTTGGTATTACATAAAGTCAATTTATTGTAGTGGGCCGCCACAGGCGGCCCGCCGGTAAAGAAGGTTGATCATGGCCATGGCATAAAGTGAACTTTATTGTTGGTATTATGTTTTTGAAAATGTGGTGACCCCCCTTTCCTACCAATGAAAAAGCGATGACCCTCCCTTCGCGGATTCCAAAATTACGATGACCCCCCCCTGGACTTTGCCGCCCCCGGCCGTAAAAACAGAACGGTCCCTTATTCACGCTCTTTATTTCCGGAAAATTGTCAGCTATCTATCGGATACATCTGTCGCCAATTCCCGCGGCCCGACTTTCTACTACTCGGCAATTTTAGTGGTCGGTAATGCAAAACCTTTACCGAGCACATTCGTCACCTAATTCCTGATACTCGACAACATACATCGTTCTGTCAAGGAGCAGTACGAGAGTTTAGGTCGTGGGCTAGAGGGGGTCTACGTGCACCCCCCCCCCCCCGGATAACAAACCTGTATTTTTCAGAAGCCTTGTATCCCTTGAATACGAAATGGGATTTTAACAGGAAAACTATAGGATGCAATAGCTGTTACGGTCATGTTTTGAAGGGTAACGCAAAATCACGATTATGCGACCCACATGCATTTTCGTCAAATCTGTCTTCTTGTCATCTGCAGAGCTTATTTTTTAACATAACCTCACTTATACCACTCATGGTCATGTGACACATTGTTCTCACCATACGTTTATTATCGCAACACCAATCGTTCTTATGCAAATAAGTAAACCATTGTGGTTCATTGATATGGAAATTAGTAAACCTTACAGTTTAATGAATAGACTTCATTATCATATAAATACAAACATAAGGTTTACCACTTTCCATATCAATGCACGCGTAAAGGTTTACTTATCTACATACGAAAGAAAATCAAACATCTGGCAAATTGTACACGTCGTAACTTTTAATGAACTTGCGAAATTACATTTCAATGACAACTTATCACCGTGTTGATTTTGAATAAAAATATGACCTGATGAACTTGTGTACCAGGAATTAAACGTAGTGGTATCTGACGAGCAGCACGGAGAATGGTACTCTTCAACATTTACATCAACTTTTGTCACAGGTTGTGGGGGCTGTAAAGCGTTAGACACGGTTTTTTGCTGGAAATTGGTGATACGCTTCTACGTGCGAATCCTTCGTCAGGACGATGGCCAGTGCATTGTTAAAATAGTTGTTCACCGAAGCCCTTATTCATACAAAGAATTTGCTGCAGCAACCTGAATTTAATGAAAATAATAATTGAAAAAAAGGAATGACATTTGACAAAAAGGAATGACATTTGAGCGGAAGTAATGGAATCCCGCACTTAAAACTCCGTTCAAATGACAACACTCAGCGGGCGGGGTACACAACTGCATCGAACGTTTCAAATATTATCATGTCACATTAAACTGGCCTTTCAAAAACACGATGGAAGAAACAATAACGATAACGGTCACGCCGGGAAAATGTAAGAAAATAATTGAAACTAACCTGCCCGAATGGCCGGTATGATATCCAGATATTCCACACATCCACATATGAATATTTCGCTGCTTTTAACTTCAGTTGTTTTAAGTTTCACGCTTCGGGTACGTCCCCATGCATCCGGCACTGACACGCCTGATCCGCCGGTATGATATCCAGATATTCCACACATCCACATTTGAATATTTCGCTGCTTTTAACTTCAGTTGTTTTAAGTTTCACGCTTCGGGTACGTCCCCATGCATCCGACACTGACACGCCTGATCCGGTAGACTTGCGTGTATTTTGAAGTACGCTCTAGCTGGCAAGTTATAAACCGCACTCGGCCTTCGGCCTCGTGCGGTTTACAACATTCCAGCTAAAACCGTGTGGTTTAGAATTGTAAACCCACTCGAACCCGTACAATTACCTATACTTATTTGTATCAATAGAAAGGCAATATATTCCTCTTTAAGATGACATATTGTACTATGCAATATCTTTTAAGTTTTCGTGAAATATGACTAAAACCTTACCCCATACCCCAAAGTTTAACATTGCAAATAACAGTAAATCTCAAATTCTACCAATTTTTTAGCTAGGCATAATAAAATTGCAATGCTTTGTATGAAATCTGATGTAACTCTCAACACTTGATGTAGAGGTGCAAGGTGACAATCTGCTGACAAAGAGTCACTGGAGGACGAGAGTTCACAGCTTTGAGAGTCCCATCCAAACTATCACTGAATGAATTAATACCAATACATAGCTTGATTCGTCTAGTAGATTTTCGTTTTCTGTAGTAGGCCTAAATGCATCATCTTTGCTTGAAACAGATGTAAGAGGTTGCATACTTGTATGTCTACTTCGTGGGTCTAGGCCTATATCCGCTGTTGGCGATGTGCTGTCTTCATTATGTAAAACATCAGCTAAGATTTACCGCTCGTGACCAATTTGCATATGAGCCATGACCACCTGTTTGCTCCTTACTTGCGCTTTTCTCAGACGATTGTTCGGTGGTTAAATGAGATGTCCTAGAAGAAATAATCACAGCTGCCTTGTATTTGACGCTACCAGAGTGAGACCCTGCCTGTAGATTTGCCATCTTGGCGGAGACATAACTGCTTCAATTTATTAACTTTCGCTCGTAATGTCCCCATTTGTTCATTCGCTGTTACATTTTCTACAGGCAATTATCATTATCATTATTAAACTTTATTTACTGTCGATAACTTATTCAGGCAATAAGGCCGATCTTCCACAAGGTTGACAATAAAAATATACGAAAGTTAAAGTAAATGAAAAGTATCAAAACAATGACAAACCAGAAAACGTGCATGAGAAAGACAGTGAACACGACAAAAAAGCAGAAGCAAAGTACACGTTTTATAAAAATGAGACTTGAAGGCGACATTCTATCCTTCATACTCATCACCTCTTGGCGAAGAGACCAAATCTCTTTTAACATTGATGATACGTCAATATAAGACATATCGACGGGAGGAAGTTTAGCAACGTCTTTAGCCACAAAACATGGCACCATTTTTCTTGCTCAGTTTGATGAACCAACAGCAATACACAGTCCCTCTGTGAGTAGAATATCTTGAACATTGTTAGATTTCTTATTCTGTCTCTGTCTCTTTTTGTAACGACCATTCAAATCAGGGCAGATCATATCATAAGATTGTCCTTTTCGCCTTTTCAATTTGTTGATCATCGAAATTTTCAAAACAAAGTTTGACGATAATGTTATTGGGCAGCACTTAGGCCTAATTTGATTTTGTTAGTAATTACACCATTCACTGAGATGTTATTATCGAGACTTGCAGAGGTAACAGACTTACTGGTATGAGAAGTCGATGCTTGCTTGTGAATTCCGAATATTCTCTTTCACAGTGTGAACATAGGTTGAGGTCGCCTTGACACAACTTTTAACTGACTTGGAAGCAACTCCGCAATCGTTACAAATAGGCACTATGTACGACTCCCTGTTATGCAAGAACATTTGCCCACCTGGCTGTCAATAGTCCACCAGTTCTATGCAGCTGGATTCAGTCCGAGAGAAGACACCGGTAAGCTTACTCCGAAAGTGTTTCAGGAAAAAGCTCAAACATAGACCGAAAGTGACTTTTTGACGGTCTATTTACCTTCAGCAGTACTTCATACAGTCTATGACGATAAACTCCAACGGACTAAAGCTACTACAGGCATAGACCCTAAAAGAGGGACTGGCAACTGCGTTAATCTGAAAATGGAATTATCTTTTTTACCAGGCGATACTGTGACCGAGCATTACTGTGCCTGAAGACATTGTTGTAGGCATATTGTGCAGTTGGGTAGTTGTGTAAATAGGCCTATACAATAATGACAGAAATTTTACATTTTTATCTGCTATATTCATAATCATCAATTTATGAATTTGTTTACAAATTTTCCTTGACTAATACCGCTTTTCACTGACTTGGCAGATGAAGAAGTGATACCGTCTGGCAGGAAAAGGGTTAAAGACAATTTTTGGCAATGTGCAGCGGCTCAGAAGGCCATATCTGATTGGTGAACAATCATTATTTACAGCCACTGAAAAAGTCTAATATCAGGGCTTCTCTCTACGTTATTTGATGTTTGGACATAATTCAATACGAACAACAACGTGCAGCCAACGGATTGCTTAAAGCTTACGAGACATTGCACATTAGCCCAAAGGATCTGTAACCGAGCGTGCGTGTTTTTGTGATAGAGCTTGGAGTTATTCTTCCCGTATGTAATAGAATACCAACAGCTGTATCTGTCGTTCATTCTTCACAAATATACCATAGAATGGTGGACATATTACCAAAAGTGTTTATTGATAATATCAATATTTTACAATTATGATACTAATATACGTTACCTAGACTGGTCCTCTATGTTACCTGAAGTGGTCCTCTATGTTACCCATAGACAATGCATGCTAAAGTCTTAAGCAGAACAGTGCCTTGTTAAAGTCTGTCCTCCCGTTTGTTTATTTTTATAGCTTTCACTTTGGGCCGTCAATATAATTTAGCCTATTAATTGGTCTTTTAAAATCAAGAAAAACTATGAAAATTGAATGATGTTAAGTGTGACAAATAATGTCGTAAACTCATAGAAAAATAACGGTATTTTTCACTCAAAGTCATAAGTACCGTACCGACATTAGTTTGTTTGTACCGCTCTTGTTTGTTTAATTGCTCAGCGTTGACTATGGCGATTGAGAGTAAGATATTACGGATATTAGTCTTTCTGAAACTAGTTACTATTTAAAATCGATGTACATTAAAGTGGTACAGTGAGCTCTTGAGTATTGCCATCGGAAACATAACTTTTTTCAGTCTAACACGATATTAACTATGCTTACTTTGAGGCACTACTGTTCGCTTTTTTTACAGCGTTGACTTCGGTTATTTTTTTATTGTAAAGCGAAGGTGTTCTTCTTTCCAAAACAGGTTGCACTTTTAAGATTGTAGTATATAAGTATATTTAATCGCAACGGTAAATATGTGTTAAAAACTGAAACTTTGCAATGTCTATGGGTAACGTAGAGGACCAGTGAAGTAACGTAGAGGACCACTCCAGGTAACGTAGAGGACCACTCAATGTAAGTCTATGGGTAACGTAGAGGACCAGTTAGGTAACGTAAAGGACCACTCCAGGTAACATAGAGGACCACTTGGTCCTCTATGTTACCTGGAGTGGTCCTTTACGTTACCTCAAGTGGTCCTCTATGTTACCTAAAGTGGTCCTCTATGTTACCCATAGACAGTGCATGCTAAAATCTGGAGCAAAACAGTGCCTTGTTTGTGCCTCCCTTGTTTACTTATTTGCACAGTTATGACAATGGTTCTTCTATAGCAGAGATATTGTTTGTTCAAAACAAGTATCGCTTATTAAATCAAGCGATGGTAAATGGGTCAAATAGTCAAGACTTTCTATGTCAATCGTAATACGCTCAGCATATTTTGCGTTGTTTATGGCCGGTTGTTTGTTTATTTGTAGAGTTTTGTCTTTGATGTTCTAGTATATTATCAAATTGATACTTATATTTCTAAAATTGGTTACTGCTTTGAAATCAACGCACCGGAAGTGGGTGCATTTAGCTCCTAAATATAGCATTCCCAAACACTACTTTTTCATGCACTGAGTCTAAGTCACCATTGGTTTAACTACATATTTTGTGACACTACTGTTTCCTTTGTTGTACAGTTTTTTATTCATATTTTCTGCAGGCTATAGCACGGCTATCGGCCTATTCAAAACAGGAAACGTTTTTGAAATCAGACTATTTTAAGTACGTATAAGATCGTTTCAAAAAAAATACAAGATTTTTGCAAGAAAAGTCGAAAAAACACGTTTTCTTGGCTAAGTTTGAGACGCTGCTGTTTGTTTGTTTGTTTATTTCTGAATTTGAATCTCCGGTATGTTATTTGTGTGTTTATGATTTTTCAAAAAAAGTAAACATTTTTAAGATTAAATCATGTTAAGTTTGTCAAACAGTGTGACAAACTTTACATGAAAAACGTCAGATTTTGGAACGTGATGATACTTATACCGTGTTGACTGTACTTTGTTTGGACCACGCCCATTTGTTTGTTTTTGCATATTTTGTTTTGGTTCTTCAATATATTATAGCCAAGACATTTGTCTTTGTAAAACAAGAAACACTTAAGAAATTAAAGCATAATAAGTATGTCAACTAATGTTGCAAACTTTTGTTAAAAAACGAGATTTTTGCATTGACCGTAGAATACACTTTGTTTAGTCACCTTTCTTTAGACCACTCCTGTTTGTGTATTTGTGCAGTTTTGACTTTGATATTTCAGCAAATTATAGACCTTTTTATTGCAATTCTTAAGCTGGTTATCAATTTTCAATTAACGTACATCCCGTTTCAACCCTAACCTCCTAAAGATAGCATACCCTGACCCATTTTGTGCTTCCTGAGGCTGAGTCACAACCGATTTTAGTAGAAACTTTGCGACACCGCTGTTTGCTATTGTGTACAGTTTTGATGTCCTAATTTTAATATATTGTAGCAGAGATATTGGTTTTTGTAAAACAAGAACCATTTTTGAAATATATGTATGTTAAGAGTTCAAAATACCGGTACAAACTTTGGTTAAAATGCGAAATTTATTTTATTTATCTGACTTTGTTTATGCCACGCCTGTTTGTTTACTTGTTTATTGGTGAGCTTGATTCTTTTGCATAGTAAAATATTGATTAAATCCTTTGTAAAACTGAAAACACTTTTAAAATTGGATAACGTTAAGTGTTTCAAATGATTTTTCAAACTTATATATGCAAAATACCTTGGTTAGTGAATATGACATTTCCACTGGACTTTGTTTGTGCCACGCCCAATTGTTTATTTTTACAGATTTGACTTTAAATCGTCAATATGTTATAGCAGAGATCTAGGTCTTTCTAAAATAGGGTGCACTTATAAAATTGACCCACTTTAAGTACGTAACTAATGGTCCAAAACTTACCTAAAAATCCCAAATTTTTTCCCCATAGGATTACGTGGCAAAAAATGGAAAAATTACTATGACATTGCTTTGGTTTGTTCCACTCCAGTTTGTTTATTTGTTCATTTATAACCTTGAATCTTTGATATGTTATAGTAGAGATGTTTGCCTTTCCAAAACAGGTTGCACTTTGAGGATTGAACGCGATTTAGTAGGTTTTTGGTGGTCGTCTTCTAGCCTTAAACTTTCCTAAAACCCGACTTTTCGCACCATAGGTTAACATAGGACGAAAAGGAAAGAATCACAAGTGGGATGACATGGCATTGGTTGCACTTCCCGTTATACCATTGTATACTTTAAATTACATATAGATGAGCAAATCTTGTCATTTACAGTACTCTCCCATTATTTAAAGTGAAAATATGAAGTGTTTGTAATAGTCGCAAACTTCGCTAAAATTCGACATTTTCTTTCCATAGGATTAACACGGCGAAAAAACGAGAAAATCGCTTTGACAGTGCTTTGTTTGTTCAACTGCAGTTTATTTGTTTGTACAACTATGACCTTAGTTCTTCAATATGTTGAGGCAAAGATGTTGGCCTTTTCAAAACATGTTGCGCTTTGAAGATCGTAGTCTATTTAGCATGTTTGTAGCGGTCGCAAATTTACCGATTTTTGCTCCATAGGTTAACATAGGATAAAAACGAAAGAATCACCTAATTTGCATAATAACCCTAACCTCTTTGGCAAAAATTTAATTTGGCCTAGTTTTTCATGTTAGCGTTATACCAAAGCTTCAAAACTTTCACTAAAAATATAAAAAAATTCTACCGACCTTACAAAAAAAATGGAGGTCAAAGGTCAAAGGTCAACAAGTCTAGCATACATGTGACTTTGGGAGGACTTTATAGTACTTTAATGTTCAAGTTCGAACTTTTTCCACCAATATGACGTTTCGGACGTCTAAACTTACATTTCCTGTCATTTTCAGATATATCCCATAATAATAAGGGGAAACACCTGACCCTTAATTTTCGAAGGTAAAGGGACTTTCATTGAAATTTCGGTATAGTGTTGAGTTTATGGCTGCAAAACATCAAAGTTGAATAGTATCGGCAACAAAACTTGTATACATAGTAGCCAGATAAATTACACATGTGATATTAAAAAATCTGGGTCAAAGGTCAAAGGTCAATGAAACTGCCACACGTGAAACATGCAGGTATTCCTACGTGTAGAACTTATATTTTACTATCGATTTTTAAACTTTTTTCACATAAAATCTAATTTATCATATTCATATAAAGCCACTGCACAAGTTACAACTCATTCCCATCATGCAAAGTTAAAATGGCTGTCGCTTGGATTTAGGTATGTGAAAACATGCCCGAATTTGATAGTGTGATTTGACTACCTGTTAGGCCTAGGTTCACAGTTCACGTGAACGATAAGATATTCAATGAAAACTTACAAAATGACAACTTAGTAATTGTTGTTTACAATATGCAAATTTGGAGGTCAAAGGTCAAAGATCAAAAAAGTAAAGAACACGGAACTTTGTCAAATTAGTACTACCAAACTTACATTTGTAGATCGATTTTAGTCAAAATTTTAATCATCGTCTCTAAATTGATTCAATTGAAGTTCACTGAGCACATTTTGAGTCCTTCCCGTCCTGCAAAATTGAATTTTTAGAACCTTGAATTTTGGTGTCCTAAAAAGTGCACGAATTTTCGGGCAAAATTTGTTGTGTTTTCAGGTTTGTGTCCAAAGTTCACCTTAATGACTTAGTAGGTCACCAAAAATTGCAGCACTTGTTGCTATGGTAATAATGTACAACATATTTAAATTTTGAGGTCAAAGGTCAAAGTTCACAGAAACCGGTGCAGGCTAAATATGAGTCATTTTTTCATATATTTTTACAAAAAACTTGAATTAAACGTCAGAATTCCATGGTTTTCTTACACCACTGACGTTAGTTAGCATCAGAGCAATCTGATGAAGTTATTTTGAGTTCAATCGGAAACCGGGAAGTTTGAAACCCTTACCGGAATTAGGGTTGGGTTTTAAATGACTTTTCTCAACTCGTATCTTGTTCAAATTCCACAAAACACCTTAACTACCAATTAATAAGATATCCTGAAAAATTAAATGTGAAAAACTCAGATCTCTATGATGGAAGCGTCTTTCGGCAGCCGGTCTCTGTAAGCAGGAAGAATACTTGATGTTTAAGATGTTTCCGCAAAAAAAAAATAAAAAAAACTTGTCATTATGATTTTATTTGCAAAAACACAAAAAAACCCGAAAGAATATCGTGTGGCAGCGCTGCTCCACACAAACTCTCATAGAGAGAAAATTTGTAATAACTTTATAGTAATTTTGCGAGGATTTTGAAAAATCAAGCATTTTTGAATAGAGCATACAAAAAAAAACAATCCTACATATTAAAAACTCTTTGCGCGTTCTGAAAATATACCAAAAACAAAAAGGGAGCTAAAAAAAAACCGTCGAAAAAAATGCTAAAAAAAAATTAAAAAAATACTTTTAGAGCGAATTCCGAAAAAATTTTGATATCCAAGATAAAACAAGATTAGCTCTATTATTATGCAAAAGCTCAATTTAAAAGATCAATAAACAAAAAAGTTATAGCGTTTGGAAAATTTTGAAAAAAGGGTCAAGTAACACTGAGGACCACTCTAAGTAACACCTAGGACCACTCAGGTAACACAAAGGACCACTTAGGTAACAAAAACAACCAAAAAAATCTAACCCTAACCCTAACCCTAACCCTCACCCTAACCCTAACCGCATAATTAATGAGGTGCAGGATGTGGTGTCATAAGGTCTCCCATCATACCAAATATGAAGGGTGTAGCACTTGTGGTTACTTAGTTATGGACATAAACGTATATTCAAGGTCATCGAGGTCACAAAAATTGTACTGCTAAGTTATGCCTATATACCAAAAATCAGACCTCTAGCTCTATTGGCTGGCTCAGAATTAGATATGCGCATAATTAATGAGGTACAGGATGTGTTGTCACAATGTGTCCCATCATACCAAATATGATGGTTGTTGCCCTTTTGGTTACAGAGTCATTGACATTTACGTGTATTTGAGGTCAAAGGTCATTGAGGTCATGTGACATTTTGTCAAAAAAATTCTATCTCATAGTTATCCCTCTATACAAAAAAACAGAACTCTAGCTCCATTGGCTTGCGCAGAATTAGATATGCGCATAATTAATGAGGTACAGGATGTGTCGGCATAAGGTGTCCCATCATACCAAATCCGAAGGATGTAGCACTTTATGGTTACTGAGTTATGGACAAGGGCAACCCCACATTCAAAGGTCCTCGAGGTCACGTGAGATTTTGTCAAAATAATTGTATCCCATAGTTATCTCCATATACCAAAAATTAGACCTCTACCTCTATTTTCAAGCCCAGAATTACATATGCACATAATTAATGAGGTACAGGAAATCCTAAGTCATGTGTCATTTTGTCAAAAAGCTTTGTTCCAATAGTTATTCCTGTATACCGAAAATCAGACATCTACCTCTATTTCCAAGCCCAGAATTAGATATGCACATAAATAATAAGGCTCAGAATTATATGAAAGTCAAAGGTCAAGGGCAATCCCACATTCAGGTTTCCAATTTGGTCGCATACTTGACCTTGCTCCATAGACACAAGTTCTTAGGGACAGTTAAAAAGGCCAGAATGAGATATGAAATATGGTCTTTTGAGTTTCACCTATGTGCCAAATTGGAAGTCATTTAATATAACGGTGTTCGAATGGCAAGAATGGCGGAATGGCGGAACAATAATAATATAATAAAAACATAACGATTACAAGAGGGTTTCGAACCCTAAAAACAGAACTATTACTAGAGGGTTTCGGGGGAACAGCAGTTCTTGGCACTGGTGATTTATACATATCAGAGAATGTCAGCGACAACTTGGCGATCTGTGGATGCAACACAAATTTAACAACAGAGTAAACGGATTACTCAAATAAAACCACAACAGAACATATAACAACAAAGCCGATTTTGCACACAGTCATCTGAAAGACTGTCGTTTTTTGTTCCCAAAGTCAAATATTTGCTTCAATTAAAGGAAAAATAGAATAAAACAGTCATTTTAAAACTAAAAGTGACAATATTTAATATTTTCTAACCCTAACCCTAACCCTAACTAGTCTTTGCCATGCTTATGATCAAGACGCCAATACTCATACCTATCTCGGGTAAGTTAGGCATTTAGTCGTCACCACTCTCCATGACAGCTAATATCTATGCAAGTTAGGCATTAGGCTTCGACATATCCATAAAAAGCGACAGTAACTTTATCTAGGTAAGTTAGACATTAATCCTCACCATAGACTGGAAGATCAGTCAAAGAGAGGAGCGCAGGGAGCGTCTTCTAAATTTTCTAAATATTGAACAATTATTATAAGATTAGATTAGATACTTTTCTCCACCTAGAGGTGGAGAAAAGTATCTATTCTAATCTAATCTATAATCAATGTGAACAACAAATGGGATTCAACTGTTAATCTCTTTCACAGTCCCCTCGATCGCTTCTTTCCCATACGCCCTCAACGGACTTCAAAGTGATCGTGCTTCACAAGGAATTGAGAGTGGGATGTCAAACAGTCAAAAGTTCAAACGAAGCTTGACAACGCCGTGGATACTAGAGGTCATTTCTAAATATTGAACGACAATTAAATTATTCAAAGACAGAACCCTAGTAAAACATATTACTGTCGTTAAATTCTATCGGTCACCACCTACCTAACTAACCAACATCTACATAGTTCCTATCTACCCAACTGTCCTTAACCCTAACAAAAAGGCTAACCCTAACCCATAACCCTAACCGCTGTCTTGTACAAGTCGCTCAATCACAGTTGCCACTCAATAATTGTACAAATCGCTCAATTGGAGTTTTTCTTACAAAAATCACTCAATTAGAGTTTGTTTTGTACAAGTCGCTCAATCAGCTTTTGTTTTGATACAAACCAATCAATTAGATTCTGTTTTTGACAAATCACTCAATAGGAGTTTCTGTTATATATAAATATATATATATATATATATAACGCAATCGGAGTGTCTCTTGCAAAAATTACTCAATTAGAGTTTTTCTTCTAAAATTGCCGAATTTCAGTTAGTCTTGCATAAATCACTCAATTGGAGTTTGTTTTGTACAAATCGCACAATTGTTTTTCTTGCACAAATTACTCAATTAGAGTTTGTCTTGTACAAGTCGCTCAATTGGAGTTTTCCTTGCACAAACCACTCAATTAGATTCTGTTTTGTACAAATCACTCAAAAAGACAACAGATTGCAAACAAACTCTAATTGAGTGATTTGTTCAAGACTAACTCCATTTCAGTGATTTGTGCTCTAAAATCTCCAATTTAGCGATTTGTACAAGAAAAACTCCATTTAAGTGATTTACGCAAGAGTAACTCAAATTCAACAATTTATACAAAGCAAACTCTAAATGAGTGATTTGTACAAGACTCACTCCAACTGAGTAATTTTTGCAGGAAAAACTCCAATTGAGTGATTTGTACAAGACACACCCTTATTGAGTGATTTCTACAAATATAACTCCAATTAGTTGACTTGTACAACATAAACTTAATTTGAGTGAATTGTACAAGACAAACTCTAATACGCAAGAATAACCTAAACTCAGTAATTTTTACAAGACAAACTCTAATTGAGTGATTTGTGCGCCAAAAACTCCAATTGAGCGATTTGTACAGGACAAACTCTAATTGAGTGATTTGTGCAAGAAAAACTCCAAATGTGAGATTTGTACAAGACAAACTCCAATTGAGTTATTTATGTATGACCAACTGAAATTCAGCAATTTTTACGAGACAAACTCTTATTGAGTGATTTTTGCAAGACCCAGTCCGATAGAAACTGCTTTCGAGTGATTGATACAAAACATAATCTAATTGAGTGGTTTGCACAAAACAAACTCCAATTGTGCGATTTGTTCAAGACAAACTCCAATTGAGTGATTTATGCAGGACTAATTGAAATTCAGCAATTTTTACGAGACAAACTCAAATTGAGTGATTTGTGCAAGAAAAACTCCTTGTACAAGACAAATTCTAATTAAGTGATTTCTACAAATCTAACTCCAATAAGTTGAATTGTACAACGTAAACTAAATTTGAGTGATTTGTAAAAGGCAAAATCCAATTTTATGATTTGCGAAAGAATAACCTAAATTCAGTTACTTTTACAGGACTAACTCTAATTGAGTGATTTTTTCAAGACTAACTCAAATTGAGTGATTTGTGCAGGAAAAACTCCAAATTGATAGATTTGTACAAAACTAGCACGACTTGAGTGATTTATACTAGACTATCTCAAATTCAGCAATTTTTACAAGATTCCCATTCCGGACACCTGGTACCACCACTTATATAGTGGTTCAAGATTGTACTACCGATTTTGTCAGTGATCTTATGTTTCTTTGTGTGTTTGTTTTTACTGTTTGGACCTGGTAATTTATTTGCCTTGAATGATAATGATTGCTGGAATCGATTTGATGTCATATTACAAGACAAACTCTAATTGAGTGATTTGTACAGGACAAACTCTAATTGAGTGATATGTGCATAAAAACTCCAATTGAGCGATTTGTAAAAGATAAACTCCGATTGAGTGATTTATGCTAGACTAACTCAAATTCATCAATTTTTACCAAAAAAACCTCTAATTGAGTGATTTTTGCAAGAGACACTCCGATGGAGTTATTTGTACAACAGAAACACCGTTTGGATGCTTTGTACAAAACAGAATCTAATTGAGTGGTTTGTATCAAAACAAAAGCTAATCGAGCGTTTTGAAAACTCAAATTGTGTGATTTATGCAAGAAAAACTCCAACTGAGCGATTTGTACAAGACAAACTCTAAATTGAGTTATTTATTCAAGAAAAACTCAAATTCAGCGATTTGTTCAAGACAAATTCCAATTGAGTAATTTATGCAAGACTAACTCAAATTCATCGATTTTTACGAGTTATTTGTACAAACGGAAACTGCTTTTGAGTGATTTGTGCAAAACAGTATGTAATTGAGTGATTTGTATCAAAACAAAAGCTTATGAGCGATTTGTACAAAAAAATCAGTGATTTGTGCAAGAAAAAGTCAAATTGAGCGATTTGTACAAGACGAACTCTAATTGAGTGATTTATGCAAGATTAACTCAAAATCAGCGATTTGTACAAGACAAACCCTAATTGAGTGATTTGTACAAGACTTACTCCAAGTAGAATTCATCAATTTTTACGAAAAAACTCCAATTGAGTGATTTTTGCAAGAGACAATCCGATTGAGTTATTTGTACAACAGAAACTCCTTTTGAGTGATTTGTGCAAAACAGAATGTAATTGAGTGGTTTGAATCAAAACAAAAGCTAATCGAGCGATTTGTACAAAAAATTCTAATTGAGTGATTTGTGCAAGTAAAACTCCAATTGAGCGATTTGTACAAGACAAACCCTAATTGAGTGATTTGTACAAGACTAAGTGCAATTGAGTGATTTGTGCATAAAAAATCAAATCGAGCGATTTGTAAAAGACAAACTCCAATTGAGCAATTTATGCAAGACTAACTCAAATTCAGCAACTTTTACAAAGCAAACTTTAATTAAGCGATTTTGTACAAGATTTACTCCAACGGAGTTATTTTTGCAGGAAAAACTCCAATTGAGAGATTCGTAGAAGAAGCACTCTAATTGAGCGATTTCTACAAAATCTAACTCAATTAGTTGAATTGTACAACATACACTACATTTGAGTTGATTTGTACAAGACAATCTACTTTGTGGTTTTTGTATCAAAAAAAAATATCATTGTTCGAATTGTACAACACAAACTCTGATTTCGTGATTTTTATGGGACTAACTCCGATTTAGTTATTTGTGCAAGAAAAACTCCAATTGAGCGATTTGTACCAGACAAACTCGAATTCAGTGATTTACGCAATAACTTCAGCAGGTCAGGTCAAACTGATTATATCGGACTTTCCTTTCTTCCGGACGAAACACTATTGATCTTTGTATGTTCGTTACTCGATCCATTGAACGAGTTACCCGCGTAACTAACTGTCACCGTTTGATGCATTCCTGACCCAAACATAGATACTATCAGCTGCCACGCCCAAAATGAAATTGAAAAATCTTACATTTGGTATATTGAAAAATGAAAAAACGGAAATACGAATTGTGGGAAATAGAGTTTGTCAGAGGGAAATTTGAATGGCCGTAAAGTACAGCAGTATACACCTGTTTCCTGTATTTTAATCTCAGCCCAAAGATTTTAAATTAAGAAATAGGCCTAAAAGTCAAGATGACAAAACAACTTGCAAATTGAAAATTAACTCCATTTCGTTTTTCTTTTTTGAATATGCAAATTGGTTTATTGGTTGACCAAATTGTGCCACGGATTGATTTATGCAAGACAAACTCCAATTGTGCGATTTGTACAATACAACCCTTTATTGAGTGATTTATACTAGGGAAACTGTGATTGAGCGATTTGTACAGGACAGCATTTAGGGTAAGGGTTAGAGTTAGGGTTACACTTTTTTTGTTAGGGTTAAGGACAGTCAGGTAGATAGAAACTATGTAGATGTTGGTTAGTTAGGTAGGTGGTGACCGATAGAATTTAACGACAGTAATATGTTTTACTAGGGTTCTGTCTTTGAATAATTTAATTGTCGTTCAATTTTTAGAAATGACCTCTAAAATCTAATTGAGCGGTTTGTACAAAACAAACTACAATTGAGTGATTTATTCAGGAAAAACTCCAAATTGATAGATTTGTACGACTCAAATTCAGCAATTTTTATAGGACAAACCCAAATTGAGCGATTTGTACTAGTCACACTTTAATTGAACGATTTCTACAAATCTAACTCCAATTAGTTGAAAGGTACAACGTAAACTAAATTTGAGTGATTTGTAAAAAAACTCCAATCGAGTGATTTACGAAAGAATAACCTAAATTCAGCAATTTTTACAAGACAAACTCTAATTGAGTGATTTGTACAAGACTAAGTGTAATTGAGTGATTTGTGCATAAAAACTCCAATTGAGCGATTTGTAAAAGATAAACTCCGATTGAGTGATTTGTGCTAAACTAACTCAAATTTATCAATTTTTACGAAAAAATTCCAATTGAGTGATTTTTGCAAGAGACACTCTGATTGAGTTATTTGTATAACAGAAACTCCTTTTGAGTGACGTGTACAAAACAGAAAGTAATTGAGTGGTTTGTATCAAAACAAAAGCTAATAGAGCGATTTGTACAAAAAATACTCCAATTGAGTTAATTGTGCAAGAAAAACTCCAATCAAATGATTTATGCAAAACAGAATCTAATTGAGTGGTTTGTATCAAATCAAAAGCTTATCGAGCGATTTGTACAAAACAAACTCTAATTGAGTGATTTATGCAAGACAAACTCGAATTAAGCGATTTGTACAAGAAAAACTCTAATTGAGTGATTTGTGCAAGAAAAACTCCAATTGTGCGATTTGTACAAAAACTCCAATTTAGCTATTTGTACAAGAACAACTCTAATTGTGTGATTTCTGCAAGAAAAACTCCAATTGAGCAATTTGTACCAAACTCTAATTGAGTTATTTGTGCAAGAAAAAGTCCAATTCAGCGATTTCTTCAAGACAAACTCAAATTGAGTGATTTGTGCAAGAAAAACTCCAAATTGATAGATTTGTACAAACCTAGCACAAATTGAGTGATTTATTCAAGACTAACACATTCAGCAATTTTTACAAGTCAAACTCTTATTGAGTGATTTGTACAGGAAAATTCTAATTGAGTGATTTGTGCATAAAAACTCGAATTAAGCGATTTGTACAAGACAAACTCCAATTGAGTGATTTATGCTAAACTAACTCAAATTCATCAATTTTTACAAACAAAAAACTCCAATCGAGTGATTTTTGCAAGACACACTCCGATTGAGTTATTTGTACAATAGAAACTTCTTTTGAGTAATTTCTGCAAAAGAGAATGTAATGGAGTGCTTTTTATCAAAACAAAAGCTAATCGAGCGATTTATAGGAAAAAAACTCCAATGGTTCTACTCCGGAATAAAAAGGACGCGACGCGTACGCCGTTCTACATACTCAGTACGCCCAAATAATCACGTGATGCCGGTACAAACAAACCCACATATGTACTGAACGCGTATGGAAATACACGTACGTCTGTGCGCGTTTGCGCACATGGCTTTGTTTGTACCGTGGTCGATTCGAATTCCGGGTTTGGCCTATTGAGTGATTTATGCAAGACAAAGTCAAATTCATCAATTTTTACGAAAAAAACTCCAATGGAGTGATTTTTGCAAGAGACACTCTGATTGAGTTACTTGTACAACAGAAACTCCTTTTGAGTAATTTGTGCAAAACAGAATGTAATGGAAGGGTTTGTATCAAATCAAAAACTAATCTATCGATTTGTACAAGAAAAACTCTAATTGAGTGATTTGTGCAAGAAAAACTCCAATTGTGCGATTTGTACAAAAACTCCAATTTAGCTATTTGTGAAAGAACAACTCTAATTGTGTGATTTATGCAAGGAAAACTCCAATTGAGCAATTTGTACCAAACTCTAATTGAGTTATTTGTGCAAGAAAAAGTCCAATTCAGCGATTTCTTCAAGACAAACTCAAATAGAGTGATTTGTGCAAGAAAAACTCCAAATTGATAGATTTGTACAAAACTAGCACAAATTGAGTGATTTATACAAGACTAACTCACATTCAGCAATTTTTACAAGACAAACTCTTATTGAGTGATTTGTACAGGAAAATTCTAATTGACTGATTTGTGCATAAAAACTCGAATTAAGCGATTTGTACAAGACTAACTCCAATTGAGTGATTTATGCTAAACTAACTCAAATTCATCAATTTTTACAAAAAAAAACTCCAATTGAGTGATTTTTGCAAGAGACATTCCGATTGAGTTATTTGTACAACAGAAACTCCTTTTGAGTAATTTGTGCAAAACAGAATGTAATGGAATGGTTTGTATCAAAACAAAAGCTAATCGATCGATTTGTACAAAAAAAAACTCTAATTGAGTGATTTGTGCAAGAAAAACTCCAATCGAGTGATTTATGCAAGACTAAGTCAAATTCAGCAATTTTTACAGAAAAACTCTAATTGAGTGATTTGTACAAGACTAACTAACAAATTGAATGACTTGTGCAGGAAAAATTCCAATTGAGCGATTTGTACAAGACAAACTTTAATTTAGTGATTTATGCAAGACTAACTCAAATCCAGCAATTTTTACAAGAAAAAAATCTGATACCCACTTGCTAAAGGTCTGGAATCCTATTGGGATCTTCTTTATAATTCCTTGGGATATAGAACAATGATGATGGGATGTCCATGTTATTCTGAAACTCTTGAAATGTTATCTTGGCTGAGATAGTAGGCAATACTGGTATGTCTGTAAATAAATATTAAGAAATATTTACTTCATTAGGATAGATATTTAAATAATAATGTGATCCTGGAATTTAATGATGAAGTTCAACAAATTATTTACTGACGAACAAAATGGACATTTATGGGTTTATTCTCTCTAAAAATGATACGGTTTTGTTCACATTTGATCAAAATAGGTACATACTAGTATTGGTACCAAAGATCAACGATGAATGTTATTTCTATACGTTCAGTGAAGCGAAATTCTGCGTTGAAACAACAATGACAAAAACAAATAAGGTCTGCAACGTAGTTACTGGAGGTCAACTTTAGAAACATGCATATCATTTTAGAAACCTGCATATCACCTTCTATAGCAATGGGACAAGCAGATCCTACCTACTTAAGCATATGTAAAACATAGAACCAATGTCCCTGAAGCTACTATAGATGGTACAGAGGACATATACATAGCATAATACCTGAATAAAGTGAGTAATAAAGTGAGAGCAGAGGTCCTTTGGCAAAACTGTGTATTCTTATGGCAGAAAGCCGCCCTTGTCAATCCCAGGATTGTGCATTAGTAGGTACTCCACCCCGTCAACATAGTATCGTTTTCATTGTTTTGCGTCAAACACCGCTATATTAGTAGATTTACAAACATAAATTCACGTCGAACGTCGATGAGCAGAACGTACATTTTGGCATGGGGTGTTTTCACCATACTTGGTGCGTTCGAGTTACAGATTTCACCGATTCCAGCAGTGAGTCGCTTGGCGTTGGATGCGAACAGTGTCCTCAACCATCTTCCCCCCATATTGTCTGTACCTCGATCCAAAATTACAAGTCAATATACTGGTATGCAACAAACACGATCTGCATCGTTCGAATTTCTCAAATTCTTAGAAGTAATGTTTTATTAAATTTGGAAACATCGGTGTCGAAATAATATAAAATGAGTATTTCCTGAAGATTGAACCATGATCCCGACGTACTCAACCAGCCTAACGTAAAACTTTTATGAGGTCAGAAGTCAAAAAACAAGTCCAGATCATCGTGTATTACATTATTTGCCAATTTGTGTTGCGAGACTTCGTTTGAATTGTAACCAAACAGTGACCTAGCGGCCGATATAGCTCCGCTGTGTTTTATAGAGAATAACTATTTTTGACACAAGTTGATGAAGGAGGTAGAAATCTTTGATAGCTTAATGCAGTGGCCAGAAAAAAGTGGCAAAAATAGCTGCAAAAATACACAATTGAAGATTTCATCATACTTTGAATATATCACAGTGGATCATCCCTAAGAATATGTCAACCAAAGCTATCTGATGAGTAGATTTTTGAGAATAAAATTTTCTGAACAAACATGGCAACAATTGCCCCCAAAAATAAAAATTGCAGATTTCATCATAATTTCAAAACGTCAAATTTAGTTCATATATAGAATCCTGTATACCAAATTTCGAAGCTGTTAGACCAGTACTTTTTGAGAAACACATTTTTTTGACCAAAATGGAAAAAATTGCCCCAAAAATTCAAAATTGCAGATTTCATCAGAATTTCAATAAATATCATTTAGTTCAACTAGACAACCTGAATACCAAAATTTCAAAGCTATCAGATGAGTAGTTTTGGAAATACACATTTTTTGACCAAAATTGGCTAAAACTGCCCCAAAAATACAAAACTACAGATTTCATGAGAAATTATATATATATTATTTAGCTCATCTGTATAAACCTGTATACCCAATTTCAAAGCTATCAGACCAGTACTTTTTGAGAAACATTTTTTGACCTTTTTTGACCAAAAATGGAAAAAATTGCCCCAAAATTACAAAATTGCCAATTTCCTCATAATTTCAATAACTGTCATTAAGGTGATCTGTAGGATCCTGTCTACCAATATCAAAGGCATAAGATGAGTAGTTTTGGAAATAAAAAATGGCAAAAATGGCCCCAGAAATACAAAATTCGAGATTTCATCTAAATTTCAATAAATATCATTTAGTTCATCTGTAGAAACCTGCATAACAAATTTCAAAGCTATCAGACCAGTACTTTTTGAGAAAGCATTTTTTGACCAAAAATGGCAAAAATTGCCCCAAAATTTCAAAATGGTAGATTTCATCATAATTTCAATAAATATTATTAAGGTGTTCTGTAGGAACTTGTACACCAAATTGCAAGGCTATTAAATGAGAAGTATTGGAAATACACATTTTTTGACCAAAAATGGCAAAAATTGCCCCAAAAATACAAAATTGCAGATTTCATCATAATTTCAATAAATATCATTTAGTTTATATGTAGAAATCTCTATACCAAATTTTAAAGCTATCAGATAAGTAGTTTTGGAAATACATATTTTTTGACCAAAAATGGCAAAAATTGCCCCAAAACTACAAAATTACAGATTTCATCAGAAATTCAATATATATTACTAAGTGCATCTATAGAAACCAGTATACTAAATTTCAAAACTATCAGACAAGTACTTTTTGAGAAATCTGAAATAAATCATCCCTAGAAATATATGTTCCAAATATCAAAGCTATCTGACTGGTAGTTTTGAAGAAGAAGATTTTTAAAGATATTTTTACCAAAAATGACAAAAATTGCCTTAAAAATATGCAAATATGCAAATTTCACCACAATTTGAACAAATCTGACTGAAGTCACCCTATGTATCAAATTTAAAAGAAATCGGACAAGCAGTTTCAGAGAAGAAGATTTTTTTACCGAAAATACCAAAAAATGCCCCCAAAGTACAAATATGCAAATTTCACCACGAACATTTTTAAAGCACATTTTTTTAATGCCAACGGTCGATATTTGACGTGGCGACTGCGCGCAGATCGCGAGATATCGATAAAAACATGTTATTTCCCGAGCGTATTTTTCACATCCCGAAGTTTTACGATCGTTTCTGATTTTGACCCGAAATCCCACGAAGGTTTGTTGTTGTGCTGATTGACGATATTCTAGGGAGTCTACAATAAGTACGAACGACGCAATTAATTTACTTTCACTGCAAAGACTTTATATACAGCTTTATGCCATTACCTCAGGTAAGGTTTGTAAAACTTCTCCCTAGTTTTTGTCGTTTTCATTATTCTAAATCAGTTGTACTATATTTTTAACCAATACCACATAGACATCGGTTTTTACGTGTCAAATACTAGCCGCCTCCGATGACTACATTTTATCGACTGCCACACACAGTACGCAGCGCGCATGGTATGCGTCTATGCATACCACTCGGCGGCCACTATGTATCAACCGCACGTAACTGTGCTAGTCACCTATGCGAATTCTGGTGGAATCAAACTTTGTTTTCCGTTTTTCTCAGTCAGTAAGACTCGGCTTTCCCCAGGGGCATGACCGATCACCGACGCGAATGGTACTGTGGCATACAGCAGCGTAAGCTTAGACTCATACTCCATAGCTTAGTTTACAATGGTCCCAGTGCCGAACGTTCGATGTTCGGAAGCTGAATTTAGCCACCGGAATTCAAACTTTTACTTTTTTTAGGACATGTTTTTATCGATATCTCGTGATCCGCGTCAGTCGCAATGTCAAATATCGACCGTTGGAATTAAAAAAATGTGCTTTAAAAATGTTACCAGTGGGAGTGCAACTTTAAGTGAGGTTACCCCAAGTGAACTGCATATAAAATTTCAAAGCAGTTGGACTTGCGGTTTCAGAGAAGAAGGCAGTTGTTGACGGACGACGGACAACAACGACGATGACGGACGACGACAGAAAATCAACCTAAAAAGTACAAAAATCAGATGCATTTCGAAAACTCGGACAGGAAATCTCGTAAATTTCTCAGACGTAATGAACTTTGATTGATATGCAGCAGAACTGCATGGCGTCGGTTATCAATAAGATGGCACTTGCTCACGAGGCTACGTATACTCGAAGTGATGGCGGAACGAAACAGAGGAAGTCAAATCATCCATTTTTTAGCTCGATGGTAAAATAAACTTTTCGTTTATTAGTAGACTCACAGAGGTACAAACGGCACTCCATGGGAAACTATAAACGGATACCGTACCGCTTCACACCTCTGTGCCGGGGTATTGAACATTTCTTGATTTGTCATTCTGAGTTTTAGCATCATTAGTTTGGCAATGACAACGCGTCTGTCTGACTCCGACTCTGTCGGAAGTATTGGGATATCCTTGACCGGACACACGCTTGGCGTGATGAGCGATTTTTGGCCCGAAAACAGCATCTGATGCAGGCCCATGACGTACTCATCAAAAGAAGAAAAGCATGACTTTTGTTGTTCGATCGTTATATCCAATACGGCTAGTTTTCAATCGGGTTCGAACCCACAACATACGGCATCAGTCGCCTAGCGAAGAGGCCACAGAGAGAACCACTCGACTAAATCCCCACTCTCAAAAAAGAGTGGTTCAATAGCCGGCTAAGTTGTTACATTTTTCTGACTGAGACCGCTCCACACGTTGTAGAGTTCGTGAAGCACTCACTCACGCATGCCCACTATCACACATCGCACATACAAACTTTATCGAGGCGAAGAAACGAATTTCATCGCTTTAACTTAACCAAATTTGCCCAGCGTACCATACACATTTGCCATCGTTGGGTGTTCGGTAGAAGCCACAAAAACAAACCAAACGGCCCTTTTCAGGGCCATCAAACCTTCCAGTGAGAGAGAACCCGATAATAAGAAACAACAATCCGGAAATAGTAATGATGCACTTCCCTGTTCACCTGAGTGTATGTAAAATACACAACCTTGTGTCTGTAAATTAAATGTATACCAAGTGAACATTTTAAGTCATTATTAAGTGTTTTAATGCAATTTCCAAAGAGTCCTTTAAAAATGATGAAAAATGCTTATCTGGGGTTTGTGTTTGTAAAACCCCATGGCCGATAACTGTCATAGAATTGTAAAAAAATTAAAAGTGATAAAATTACTGTTTTAAAAGGCATATTTTCCTTGAAATACCTGACCCTGTATAGCAAAAAGTGTTTAAGAGTAATTTCTTTAAAAATAATTTAATCTGTGACTAAAGGATTTTCATCTTTGAGTTTTACATACTTAAGCATTACAGTTTCTTCAATGTTGCGCAGTTGAAAATTTACAAAATGATTAAAAAATACGAATTTTGCCAGCGTTACAGTCTTTGTGGTATAAAATTATGGGTTGACATAAAAATAATGATTAATCTGTTTGAAGTACTATTTTACCATAATTTAAAAAAGAAAAGTTCATACAGAAAAGGTAACATACATAGCAATGTAGTGTTAATTTTGACTTTACTTCCAATATGCCTTTGCAGGATACCAAATATATAGGGTGAAATATTAAATTCAGCCAAGTTCAGCAAAATCCACACATGAGCATTGATGCTTTTTTAGTTTGATTTGACTTGCTTATGTTATCCTTGTATAACAATCAGTACAATATGGAACTTGAACACGACACTGTGAATAAGTATGCTGTAAATGGAATGGCGTGGCTGCATCCACATGCAGCAGTAGGAATGGTTATGTCTCATGCCCCTCATTTCCAGCCTGCCCCATCCCAGAAAAAAAGTTTGGTCTTATATTTATAATGTTAAATAATTTCTGTATTTGTTAAAATGTGCGCATCTCAAAAACTTTTGATCAAAAAATATTTTCATTGTTTTTTCCCTCATTATGACTGACCAGTTAGTTAAACTGCATACTCTGAATATTTGTGCAGTTTTCCTCAGTACTTGACATTTTCATAATATCGTCTTATTCAATAAGACCTTAAAACGTACTAGAGGGCGTCGGACTGGTAAATGTACTCGTCGTAGATCTTCTACAGGTAAACCAAGGGAACTACTGTACAAGCTACTGTACAAGCTCCCAAGAAGAATGTTCTTCTAACACTAGCCACATGGAATGTCAAGTCATTGGGTAACAAATCTGCGGAAGTTGCTGATTACATCGTAGAGAAAGGTATTGACATTTTCTGTGTTACAGAATCATGGCTGAAGGGATCCGGAGATGAACCTATTATCAATGACTGTACACCAAATGGATATTCTTTCCAACACCTGTCCCGTAAAAAAGAAGTCAACCACTGGTGTTACCCATGGAGGCATAGCTCTTATTTACAAATCGACCTTGAAATTAACTTCTTGGAAACCTGAAAATACCATCAAAACATTTGAAGCCTCGAAAGCAACCTTTCAATACAATGGCATCTCACTCAAAGTTCTCATTGTTTATCGTCCCCCTCCAAGTGTTAAAAACAAGCTGACAGTCACTCAGTTCCTTGGTGAGTTTGGATCAACAATTGAAAAGTATGCTACATGTACATCGAATATAGTTCTTATGGGTGTCTTTAACATCCATGTGGACAATATCAATGATACCAATGCCACAAAATTTACAGATCTTCTGTCTTCATATGACTTCACTCAGTTTGTTGATCAGCCCACCCATAAACACGGACATACATTGGATTTGGTAAAATGCAACTCTGACTCACTCGTATCATCCCTCTATGTAGATGGCTTCCGCTCCTCTGATCACAATCCAGTTGTTGCAAAGTTATCTCTCCCGAAACCATATTGTCTCAAAAAAGAAAAAGAATTCACATATCGTCAACTGAGTAAACTTTCAACTAAGAATTTGTTGAAAGACCTTGACAGCATTGCAGTATTCTCTGGCAGTTCATACCTATGATTCAAAACTCTGTGAACTTCTTGACAAGCATGCACCCATAAAAAAGCGTATCGTCACTGTGAGACCAAATTGTAAATGGTATACATCCGAAATTGCAGTTGCAAAGAAAACTAGACGCTTTGCTGAGAAACAGTGGCGTAAGTCCAAACTTGAAATTCACCGACAAGTTAACCGTGATTCCAGCAAAAATACCAATGCCCTCATTCAAATCGCCAAAGTAAACTATTACAAAGATCTCATCGAAAAAAATGCTGATGACCAGAAGTCTCTCTTCAAAATGGTATCATCAATTTCATCGTCACCAAATAATAATTTACTTCCGTCCCATACATCTGCATTGGAATTAAGTAACCGTTTCAGTGACTTTTTCACTAAAAAGATCACAGACATCCGCTCAAGCCTAGATGCTCGAACCTCACCTGATGACTTTGGTGATATGGAAGTCATTTCTCCAGTATCCTTTGATCATTTTCCAACATCATTTGTCAAGCTGTGTCTTGATAAGTGTTGGATGTCCAGTAAACTGACTATAAAATTTTTGAGATCAACATGACCTACCATGATGACCTCTGGTTATATACAAATGACTTTGTACAGATTTTAAGTTTTGACAAAATTGCAAACTTAGTAATCAAGCATTGAAAGTGACTACTGATGACGCGACATGTATCGATATTTATCAGACAATATTGGACACATGAAATAAGACAGTATGACATGAATTATTGAATACTTTCTGACTTTTATGTAGTTGTGTAGGTTGACCCTTGAAGTGTCTCATTTTAAGTGACAAAAACTAACCATGCAAGGAGATGTTACGCAACGTTTACAGACGTCATTAAGAGAACCATTAATCAAAACAGAAGACCAAAGACAGACATTGTATAGACAGCCAGCATTGCATTCGAGTACAGGACATTGAAGGAAACAGACCTGACACTGCCACTGATAGACAAGACGTGTATACATTCTACTACCAGAGTAACTATCTCTGATGAGGATTTATTGTATTACGGTTTTCACTACTCCTGTCAATAAACCCAATTCATACCAATATAATCGACACCCGTGTGAGGCGTGTAACAATTTCTGGAGGCACCGCTGGGATTGAATTGGAAATTGGTCAGGATTAGCAAGACCTGCTACACAGCACAGACGGACTGCACAGTAAACTGTAAGTGTGATTTAATTGCTGTACCTTGAAAAGACAAGAACATCAAGATGGCAGATTGGAAACAGATAGAGACTTTGCAAGAAAGTATTATGGCAACAACTATGAAGATGACAATAGAAAAGTTAGGTGAAGTCTTTAGAATACTGAAAATACCAGGCGAAGATAAGACAAAGAATGGGAAAATTGCAGCCCTGCTGGAGCTACACAAATTTATTGGTACTCCAGGAGACTGGAATGAGGGTGCAGAAGATGGGGGATTGGCAATCATCACTGAATGGGAGAAGATCATAAAGAACTTGGAAGAACCGTCAACCAGGTGAGGGAAATAATCCACCTCAAAATGGCGACCAGCAAGAAAATTCTCAGGGAACCGCCCCTCAAAATGGCAACATCGTAGCTTCGGGTGTGGCCCCTGGGCAGTCACGTGATCAGCCAAAGCCCGCCAAATCTGTGTCCACTGTTGTACATACAAAAGACTTTAAGATAGAAGGTCAACTTGGGGAGCCAGAAGAGACTGATCCAATGATGGTTATAGACATAATTAATCAAATGGATGATGGTAGAAGTAAGGGGTACAGTGATAAGGAAATTG
Source organism: Ptychodera flava (assembly GCF_041260155.1). NCBI lineage: Eukaryota > Metazoa > Hemichordata > Enteropneusta > Ptychoderidae > Ptychodera > Ptychodera flava. The sequence continues at coordinate 41,975,886 of NC_091935.1, forward strand.
TCAGAGCTGTATTGCAAGCCTTGCGCAAGACAGTAGAGTTTGGGAAGATGTTTCGAAGTAACAGTAACGTGACTTTTGAAGACGTAAAGAACTCTTTGAAGGATCAATACTTGCAATTAGATGCAGGGGATCTTTTCAGAGAAATGGATACCACCATGCAGAGAAAATCAGAGACATTGCCAAACTTTGTGTACAGAGTGATAAGATTACATAATCTTATACTGGAAACTGCAACGTCTGAAGCTGAGCTGAGGATGTACCCAAAGAAGACAGTTGACGAGGCACTCCTGAAAGTAATCGAATCTGGAATTCGAGACCCAGACTCAAAGAAGATGTTAGCTCCGTATCTCAAGCTAGGAGACAACGGTGAGTTGAACCAATATGAAATCCGTAAAGTTGCTCTACTTGCTCAGAAAGAAGAAAAGAAGAGTGAGCTGAGGAAAAAGATAACTGCAGCAGAGGAAACTGCCACAGCCAGTGCTGCAGATGTGCATGTAGAGAGGAAAGGGAAGAAGAAGAGCTCCAAAGCACCTGCAGATAACCAAGCTAAGCAAGGTAAGAAGAAAGAAAACAGGCCAAGTTATGATGAATTAGTTGCTATGGTGAAATCCTTGCAGGGAAAGCAAGATGGTGGTGGAGCGAATACTACATCAAACACAACTACTCGTCCCTATGGTTGTGCTGATTGTGTGAAAGAGGGAAGACGGGACTGTAATCACTGTTTTATCTGCAGAGATACAACCCACGTCAAAGCAGACTGTCCACGGAGGAGGACAAGACGCAGAAATTCGGGAAACGACAGCAGGTTACCCCCACGGGACTAGGAGTAACCAACCAGCCTGAAGAGTCCCGAAGTTGTAACCACTGCCATAAGAAAGATGTAGAGACATTCTACCAGTGTTCAGCATGTCATGCCGGTACCTATTGTTCAAAAGACTGTCAGGAAGCACATTGGGAACACCACCGTGTTGTTTGTAAAGTAATACAGCAAGTGGAGGCCCAAGAAAGTATCAGATGCAGTTCAACAGAAGTACCGAAGACGTCATTTCCATGTCATCTTGCACCAGTACGACATGACAAACTGACCAAATTGGTGGGAAAGAAGTGTATGGTATGGTGTCGCATCCAGGGGAAGAAAGTACAAGCATTGTGGATACCGGATCACAGGTATGTGTTATCTCACAGTCATGGAAACAGACTTACCTGAACAATGTGCCACTAAAACCGATAGAAGCTCTTCTGGGAGTGGGTACAAAATTGAACATTAAAGCAGTAAACGGAACGGACATTCCTTACAGTGGTTGGGTGGAAGTGGACTTTGAACTTGACACAGAGGAGACATCTGGTGAGCGATTGAAAGTACCTATTCTGGTAAGCAAAAGTACATCAGATGATCCCGACTACCCGATCATTGGCTATAATGTGATAGAAGAAATATGTAGGGACTACAGCCAAGATTCGCAAAGAGAAGTGAAGGCAATTTCAGCCGCATTTCCGACAGTTCCACAGAAAGACTTGAAAGCAGTGATCAACCTAATTCAGGACAACACTGAGTTTGAGCATCGCTACACTGTTACTGTGGGAAGAAAAGGTGTAAAGATTCCAGCAGGACAGACTTGTCATGTGAAATGTCAAGCACGTACTGGACCCATCATCGAGCCAAGACCTGTGATATTTGAACCTGACGTCAAATCTCCCTGGCCTGATGGATTGCAAGTGCCTGAACATTTAACAAAGTTACAGCCTGGATCACTACACCGATTCAGTGTACCAGTGCAGAACACAACAAAGCATGACATAATTCTCAGAAGCCGTACAGCACTGGGATCACTCCAGTTTATCAAGTCAGTGACACCACTTGAAGTCCGGGAAGTTACGGAGAAAGCAGATGTCAAACAGATACAATCGGAAGTGGTTACCAGGGCAACAGAAAGCAAACAGACAGACCAGAGTACTGAGGACACATGGGAACCACCTGTTGATCTCAGTCACCTGACAGAAGCACAGCGAAAGGCAGCAAGACAGATGTTGAAAGAAGAAGCTGGAGCTTTTGCCAGAGATGACAAGGACATTGGGTGTATAGAGAATTTGAAATTGCATATCAATTTGACTGATAAGGAGCCAGTACAGCGGACTTATCGCTCTATACCTCGTCCACTATACCAGGAAGTGAAAGAATATCTAGAAGACCTCATCGATCAAGGGTGGGTAACCAAATCAAAGTCTTCATATTCATCGCCTGTGGTTTGTGTTCGTAAGAAGGATGGGAGTTTACGTCTATGTATAGACTTTCGCGAACTCAACAAAAAGACACAGCCGGACCGACAACCAATTCCACGCATTCAGGACATCTTAGATGGACTTGGAGGGAATTCATGGTTTTCTGTCCTTGACCAAGGGAAAGCATACCACCAGGGCTTCATGGACGATGAAAGTCGACCGCTCACAGCATTTGTGACACCTTGGGGACTCTACGAATGGGTACGTATTCCCTTTGGACTAACAAATGCACCAGCAGCTTTCCAAAGACATATGGAAGAATGTTTGGATGGACTAAGTTATGTCATCTGTATTCCATATTTAGACGACATCTTGGTCTATAGCAGAACATTTGATGAACACATACAGAATATCAGAAAAGTCCTACAGCGATTGCAAGAACATGGCATAAAGCTGAAGGCAAAGAAATGTGACCTATTCAAGAGACAAGTGCGCTATCTGGGGAAGATAATATCAGCAGACGGATACAGACCAGATCCAGCAGATACAGCAGTTGTACTAGCCTTGAAGGAAAGAAAACCCTCAACGGTAGGTGAACTGCGTAAACTGCTAGGATTCATCGGGTATTACCGACAATACATCAAAGACTTTTCCAGAATAGCCAAACCACTGTATGACTTACTGTCAGTTTCACCAAATGAAGGAGAAAATGACAGCACCAACAGCAAGAAGAAATCTAAGGTAAAGAAAACAGCACAAGGGTCAAGTGCATTCCGTTCAACCCATAGTGTGGACAGATCAACACATGCAAATATTGGACAGCCTGATCACCTGTTTAGTAGACGCACCTGTGATGGCCTACCCAGACTATGAGCAGCCGTATGTACTTCACACCGACGCTTCAAATGAGGGACTTGGCGCAGTACTTTATCAACGGAAAAATGGCAAGATGGTTGTTATCGGTTACGGATCCAGAACACTGACACCGGCAGAGAAGAAGTACCACCTTCATCTGTGAAAATTCGAGTTTCTGGCACTGAAATGGGCAATAACAGAGCGATTCCGTGATTACTTGTACTATGCACAATCCTTCACTGTATACACAGACAACAATCCACTGACTTATGTCCTTACAACGGCGAAGCTGAATGCCACCGGACACAGATGGGTTGCAGAGCTGGCAGACTATAACTTCAACATCAAATATCGCCCAGGGAAAGTGAATATTGATGCTGATGTATTATCAAGGATGCCTATGAATATTGATGAACTCATGAATCAATGTACGGAAGAACACTCCTGTGATGTCTTGGAAGCTACAGTCCAGTCAACCAAAGCTATCGACACCGGCGAGGCAACATGGCTGACATCAGTGACAAATAATCCAGTGACATTAGAGGAGAACATCATGAAGACTAAGCCCACTGTCAAACCTTTGACAAAGGCAGAAATTAAAGACGCACAACAGAAAGACACTGCAATCAATCGACTGATCGAATACAAGCTAAGTGGCCATCGACCAAGTCGAAGAGAGCGCAGAGGTGAACCACAACAGACAACAGCACTGATGAGAGAGTGGAATACCTTAATCATCGATAAAGACGGAATTCTGCATCGAAAGACTGCAACCAGATTACAACTTATTCTGCCCCAGCAATACAGACCACTAGTCTACAAAGAGCTCCATGAAGATATGGGACATCTTGGTGTGGAACGGGTAGTAACTCTGGCACGGGACAGATTCTACTGGCCTCAGATGCAGAAAGACATAGAACAGTACATTACAAAACACTGCAGCTGTATCAAGCGGAAGAAACCAAATGTGATGGCGAGAGCACCACTGACAAACATCGTCACCACATCACCATTTGAGATAGTATCCATCGACTATCTGCACTTGGAGAAGAGTAAGGGAGGCTATGAGTATATTCTGGTATTAGTTGACCACTTTACTAGATTTGCCCAAGCATACCCAACCACCAACAAATCAGGTACAGCAGCAGCGGAAAAGATCTTTAACGATTTTATTCCACGTTTTTGATTTCCGGCCAGACTCCACCATGACCAAGGTACTGAATTTGAGAATAAGCTTTTCGCACAACTCCAAAAGCTTAGTGGTGTGAAAGCGTCTCGAACATCGCCTTATCACGCGATGGGGAACGGACAGGTGGAACGCCTTAACCGGACACTTCTGTCGATGTTGAAAACACTTCCAGAGAAGCAAAAGTCAAACTGGAAAGATTCATTCAACAAAGTGGTCCATGCATACAACTGTACAAGAAATGAAGCAACCGGATATTCTCCATTCTACTTACTGTTTGGAAGATCTCCACGGTTACCAATCGATATCCTGTTTGATATCAAAGAAGACAAGCATCAAGGCGACTATCTACAATATGTAGAAAAGTGGAAAAATGGAATGCAAGAAGCATATAAATTAGCATCCCAGAATTCCAACAAGACAGCAGCGCGTGGAAAGAAGTACTACGACCAAAAAGCTCAAAGTACTGAAGTCCAACCAGGTGACAGAGTGCTGGTACGAAATCTGACTGAAAGAGGCGGACCAGGCAAACTCCGATCATACTGGGAAGACAAAATCCATGTCGTGACAGAAAGAAAAGGTACAGACAGTCCTGTTTATGAGGTTAGACCAGAAACTGGCCAAGGAAGAATCAGAGTGCTACATCGCAATCTACTCCTGCCCTGTGATGGACTACCTGTTGAAATAGAATCTCCAACATCGCCTACATCAACCCGCCAGGTGAGAAGACGAAGCAGGAGACAGAGACCAGACAGCCAGCCAACTGAAGAAGTCAGTGAAAGTGACAGCAGCAACACCAGTGATGAAGATGAAAATTATCATTACTACATCACACGGCCTAGCAACACTGCAGCAGTTGATGAGCAGACAGACCAAACCCAGATGGAAACACAAGTGGATCAACCTGGAGATGTCACACATCATGACTTAAATCCAGAAATTCCTAGTTTCCAGCCAGCCAGATCACCACCTGTAGTGCAGCCCCATGACGAGCCAGCGATGCCACAGAGGGACAGCACCACAGCAGCAGATCACCAAACTGAGCACCAAGTACAACCATCAAATGTACCTGAACGCTCACAAGGTGAGTCAACTGTTAATGTGCCAGATACAGACACATCAACCAGACGTTATCCAGCCAGAGAGACCAGACCACCATCTATGTTAACTTATACATCGATGGGACAGCCTGAATATCACCGCATCGACCCACATGTCAACGTTGCCATGGTTACACCACCAGCAGCATCGCCACGACAGCCAACGCCGATGTGGTACCCACCATATATGCCAGCGCAGCCTACATTATATCCGTGGATGATGCCAATGATGCAACCACAACCACTAGTTTATCCACATGGTATATATCTGACATCAAACAATGCACCAATCCATTGCTGAGGACACTGCATTAGACTGAATCTGACCTGGAATGAACTGTGATGACCTGAACTGTTTATAAACAATTGATGACCTTGATTGACCCACTTGAACTCTTAGTCCAATTAAACTATTTGGCTTGAACTCATGCAATTATTCGGACACTGGTTAATTGTTTGTAGCTATACACTGCCAAAAATACCAAATTCACTAACAAATTTGGATTTGCAACGGAATATTATGAAATTACTTGCAAAAGAATTTCAAAAACAATTGTAGACATTGCATTTGTGTACTATGTAACTCACTGAATAGACTTCTCATAGTATTGTTTACAAATGAGATGGACTCTGTGATACAAAGACACTGCCATGAAATTGAACACTGCCATGCAAATGCTGAGCAATGAACTCTTATTTCAAAAGAACTGCTCAGAAGACTTACAAAATTGAACAGAATCTAACATTTTGCTTCTTTTTGGCAAATGTCTGGGACGACATTTATTTAAGGAGGGGAGAGTGTTGGATGTCCAGTAAACTGACTATAAAATTTTTGAGATCAACATGACCTACCATGATGACCTCTGGTTATATACAAATGACTTGTACAGATTTTAAGTTTTGACAAAATTGCAAACTTAGTAATCAAGCATTGAAGTGACTACTGATGACGCGACATGTATCGATATTTATCAGACAATATTGGACACATGAAATAAGACAGTATGACATGAATTATTGAATACTTTCTGACTTTTATGTAGTTGTGTAGGTTGACCCTTGAAGTGTCTCATTTTAAGTGACAAAAACTAACCATGCAAGGAGATGTTACGCAACGTTTACAGACGTCATTAAGAGAACCATTAATCAAAACAGAAGACCAAAGACAGACATTGTATAGACAGCCAGCATTGCATTCGAGTACAGGACATTGAAGGAAACAGACCTGACACTGCCACTGATAGACAAGACGTGTATACATTCTACTACCAGAGTAACTATCTCTGATGAGGATTTATTGTATTACGGTTTTCACTACTCCTGTCAATAAACCCAATTCATACCAATATAATCGACACCCGTGTGAGGCGTGTAACATAAGCTACTCCTGATTATCACATGGATTGTTAATCTGTCACTGGAATCTGGCTTTTCACCCCATTCTTTGAAGTCTGCAGTCGTCAGGCCGCTCATAAAGAAACCAACCCTGGATCAAGAAATTCTCAAAAACTTCCGTCCAATCTCCAATCTATTTTTTCTGTCGAAGGTAATTGAAAATGTCGTTGCTGCTCAGCTGAAAGACTTCTTGAATCAAAACAATCTACTCAATCCGCTTCAATCTGCCTACAGACAATATCATAGTACAGAAACAATACTCCTCCTTGCTCATAACGACATTCTCACTGCTCTTGACTCTGGACAAATTGTTTTACTGGTTCTATTAGATCTATCTGCAGCTTTTGATACCATTGATCACAACATACTTTTGCAGCATTTATCAAATCTTGGAATCAAATCTACTCCTCTTCAATGGCTTTGTTCATATCTCACAGACAGATCCCAGTCAGTTACATTATATGGACAAAGATCACTGCCTCAAATGCTGCGATACGGAGTTCTTCAGGGGTCTGTTCTTGGATCTCTCTTGTTTCTAATCTACATATCACCACTCGTACAGCTCATCCACCGCCATAAACTCCAGTTCCGTCAATTCGCTGATGACAATCAGCTGTACCTGCAGTCTTTCAAGAAATCAAATACCACATCTATTGTATCTTCGGTATCTTCGTTGAAGAAACTGTCAAAGATATTCCATTCGCCAGCGCCTTTCACTGACATCAACATCTCTTCCAGTGTTATTGAAACCACTTCATTTGCGAGGAACATCGGTGTAATATTTGATGACAACCATACATTCCAACAACATATTGGTGCCACTTACAGTGGTATTCACTTCCTCCTTCGCAAAATTGGTCGTATCAGAAAGTACATGTACCTGTCCACAGATTCCTTTGCCACCCTCATCCACGCCGTTATATCTTCAAAGCTTGACTACTGCAATGCTGTACGATACACAATTACAGCGGTTACAACGTACCCAAAACACAGCAGCTAGAATCGTTACAAAGACAAGGAAATCCGACCACATTACCCCCAATACTTATGCAACTTCACTGGCTTCCAGTACATCATTGCATTGTATGCAAACTTTTGTTGATTACTTACGAAGCCCTGAATGGACAAGCTCCACAATATCTCAGGAATTTAATGACACCTTGTGCCTCATCATGTGTTCTTTGTTCATCTGATAAATGCCTTCTGCACACACCTAGATGGAATTTGACTACCTATGGTCGCCGCTCCTTCTCTGTAGCAGCTCCTGTCCTTTGGAACTCTTTGCCCCTGGACATAAAAGCTATCCTAATGTCAACATTTTCAAAAGACGCTTAAAAACTTACATCTTCCAGAGAGCATTTTCATTGTAACTCTAAGCGCCACTGAGCATTGTGTAACTTTGGATATTAGGCGCTATACAAATTTTCTAGATAGATAGATAGAATTTGTCATTATTTAAAGTAAAAATGCTTCTTTGTGTTGGTCATGCTTTCCACAGGCAGTAAAATCAAACAAGCATTAAATGTGACAGGTACTTCATAAAGAAAAGGTCTCCCTTCAGAGGGCAGGCACCATGAACAGTGTTTGTAAGTTATTTCCTCCACATAACCTTCTACAAGGAAACGCATGTGAGTTTTAAACATTAAACATGGCCACCGTAGATGCTGATGTTCGATTTTCCTGTCTCAAATTTTCACTCACCATATGACTCTGAAACTCCAGGAAACGTTTGGGAAGAAAGGCTTGTCTTGAAATATTGAGGTATTCGCCGATATTTTGCAAAATCAAATGAGAAAAAATACAATCAAGGACAGTGTGCTCATATTTGGTTTGAATTGAATTCAAGAAATATTTAAACCAGAAAAACAAGAATGAGGCACCATTTTACAAGTGGTATAGCCACAAACTGATGACATCAAAGATGTGCGTACTTATGGAAATGAGGTCATAGGTTACGTTCTAAAAGGGGCGATAAACTATTTTGGGGGTAAGAGTTAGGAATGGGGGCTTGGAAACTTAGGGGGAAATGATTGAAAAGACGGGTCCCAATTTTTTACTATTTTCACTCCTCTCCTTCTTTTTGTAGTATCCTATTACTCTATCCACATCTTCTTAGGCCACCCCGATACCTATGTGGAAGCGACGGTTGATTAATGATAGGGAGAGAACTAGTGTTAATTTTTAGTAACACATTTTTACACAACAAGCAATACCTATATCAGGGCTCAAACCCAGCAGCTCCAGCATGTGAAGCACTACCTATAACCTGTACTCCACAAGAACAAGTTGCGAGAAAGGGATGCAATGTTCCATATAAACGTTACAATGATAATGCTAAGCAGGAACTGATTAATTTATAATGTTTACTTGTCATGATTTGAAAGACTTTTACGCATTTTCCTTCTTTTATTGAATTTATGCCTCTGCATTGATTCCTATATTGCCCGTCTTTAGTTTTTTCTTTGGATTGTCGTGTTTGTTGTGCAGATTTGTTATTGTTTGAATATTTTTACATATTATTTGTTGTATTTGCACAGTTAACGCATAAAATTGTCGCTTGTTTAGAATATTTTATATATTGAAAACTTTGTTTTTGATATTTATTATTGACTTTTGTCATTTGCTGCCTTTTAAAAAATACGAAATGTGTGCGTTCCGTTTTTGACATGATACACTTTGTATAAAAGTGGTTCATCACTCAACATGTATGAAATGCAATATTTCATTGCTATTGTAGATGAAAACGTGAGTAACAATTCATTGGATATGCCACGAAAATTACATTATAGTAATTCCACCGATTGATGAAGTGAATTAAGTACAGAAGCAAACAAAATTCGCTGCCAATATAATGCTTTAGGGTCCGTATACTGTCAGTAGCACGAACTCATGTTTTCGTCTGGTTTGTGCATTCCCAGTGTCACACGTCGGCGGCGGTGGCCTCCTGAGCAGTAAACTTACGCGTGATATTAGTTTTAGACCGTCCCAAATTATTTGGCACAATATAGTGTTATGTGCAGTGCTGAATCGATGAAGGGGCTGTTAACTCAAAGGATAAAGAATTGAAATATGTTGAACAAGTGACATCCTCGCCTTAGCTTTTTTGTCGCCGAAACACCTCCACCACATGAACTCATAAAGATAAGTTGGAAAGAAGTCTGAAGATGTGAAGACCACCAAGGTTCCCTTGGCATGCATCCACATGCCTTCCAAGGTGTTGGTGTGGGCGAAGGTTTGAGGATCCACAAATGAAGACAATGATTAGTGATGAAATGAAAGAACTGAAAAGACTTGGACAACGATGAACAAGCCCCCACCCCCACCCCTGCCCCACCCCTGCCTTTCATCAGAATAATACTGGAACCTGGGGGAACAAATCGATAAAGCATTGATATTACGCCGGTCAATAGAAATTAAAAAGCAAGCACAAATATCGTGCGACCAATGACTCCAAACACAAAATGTCTGTCACTGTGTCGACCCAAGCTGTATTTAGACTTCTGGAACTTGAATTCAATATAGATATTTTTTAACATCCGTCGATTCATAAATTTCCATATTACAGTCGGGCCAAAAATCTATTGGGAGGCATGATCGCAAAGATAAAGGAAACAAATTTCTGGACAAAAATTATTCCAATCAATAACAGAGTTTGAACTAGTGTACACGTGTGATTTTTGGTCTGTAGAAGAAGTAATGCAAATGAAACATATAAAGTTCTTTTGGTTGTCATATTGATTATTATCTGCATTTGAATGAACTCTGAATTCTGTTACATAACAGTTTGCAGTCTTTGGCTAGTGCTGTATTGAAAAGGGGTCAACATGGCCATTGCCAACGGGGTCCGAGTTCGTACATGACAACAACTTTGATGAATAAAACGTGAGAGGGGACATATTGTACCCGGAATGAGACTGAATTATTGCCGCGATCATATGAACTAACTAACCCTAACCCTAAAAAGTCTGTGATGGTCTTCATTTGCTTGATTTTTTGTCGGGTGAAGCACAGCGGGAGCCAGAAATTGGGGTTAGCTGACCAAATTGTCGGAACTCCGCTCTCTTACGCTTGCCCCGTTCTGACAATTTGGTCAGCTAACCCCAATTCCTGGTGTCCGCTGTACTTAACCCGACACAAAAACTAAGCAGTCAGAAATTGTGACAGTAATTTGAAGAAAGTGAAAATTTACTTTATTTTAACTTTATTAGTTAGTCAGTGCCGCAATTACGGGGCGTCTGTGTTTTGTGTACGGTGGTTTTAACGTCATCAGTTTGTGGCTATACCACTTGTAAAATGATGCCAAGAATGACAAAAGTAAGTAAGGTCTGAAACTTTAGGTACTGGGGGTCAACTTAAGGATGTACGATCGGAAAAAGTAAAAGTAATGTCAATTTTTTCAAATGGAGATTTTTGAATACCTACATATGTGAATAGTCCAAAACTGGGAAAAAAACATGGGGTCACCGCGCTTGTTTTTTTACAAAATGACATTAAAAATTCACGGTTTTTCACAAAATCACTAAAAATCAATAAAACAGGTCATCATTTTCATATTTATATCATGATTGCATTTTTAAAGTTTACACTGTAAAAGAATAAAGAAATTATAAACCTAAGCTAGTGTGAAGATTTTACTTACATTTAAATTGTGTTAAAAAGTCATCATATTTATTTTTTAACCAAAATTGCAACAAATATGCCCCAAATTTTAGGAATGGGAGAGGGTAATTTATTAATTATTGATAGTTTCTACTAATGTCAATTTTCTCAAACTTTGCCAAATAATAGCTCTTTTTGTGAATTTTTCAAAACCACATTTTGTTAAGTAGGTCACCGAGCTCGATTTTTCACAATTTTGCAAAATCTAACTGGGATTTACAGGTTCTAGCGATAAACCGTACTCTCTCGAGTTCGTCGCGCGAGGGCGCTCTTCAATTGCTGCTGACCTGCAGTGGCTACCTGGGGCTACCTGCAGTAGCCTTGTCCAGGCATGGTTATGATTCAAGCCTACCTGTAAACTTTAATGAGAGGGAAATGACAGAACAAAGCAAAGACTTTTAGGTTCTTCTACTTTTTAGAGTCAATATATAATACAGCATACCAATCGCGTAATATTTATTGCCGTGACGCTTATCGGTGGGGATTAGGTTGACTTCGATGCAGTCTAAGTAGACTAAGTTGTCACACACTACGTGGAGCCAGGAGCTGAGGCCGTGAACTTGACGTTTCTCCAATACACGATGACAATCGTAAAGGCAAGCCCGCAACTGACACAAATGTCAAGATTTTCGGCTAGTTCACTCAAATCGACAATGCGACGGCCATTCTTCCATTCTCCGGTAGGTCTAGTGTACTAGCGACACTATCATTGGAATTATAACCACGACCTGCTCTTGTATAGCGAATCAGACGTCACACTTCTGACTTACGCTGTACAGGCTACGGTCATGTTGCATTTTTTTTTATCTCTTTGCTGAATTCTCGTTCCTTCCAGCGTGTTTTGAGGACACGCTGAACATTTTCTCGACGTGATTTTCCTTTACCTGCAGACGACATTTTGTACAACGCAAAAACGTTCGGAACGTCACTATGCGCGCATGGTTACTGTGGATACATTTCTGCGCGGAAATCGGCGCAGTACGCTTATATTTTTCCGATCGTACATCCTTAAGCAACATGCATAGCAGAGGAATGTTTCAACTCAGTCCCTCTTAGTTTGAGCAGGTCTGCCAATATGTAAAGTTCATGAACGGTGACAGGAAATGACTTATAAGCTATTTCAGTTACTGCCACCACTCCTAAACATAATAGGTACACTGCATACAAATAGGTTAAAGGGTCATAAACTTCTTATTCACTTTGCAGTAATATGCACAAAGGAATCATCTCAAAAAGACATTATGTAATTGAAGAAGGACATCTTGTCAAAATGTTTCAGCAGAGCCTGAATATCAACAAGTCATTGACAATGACATAGTCCCCCTTGTAATAGGAGTATTGGCTCGCTCAAAATTAGATATGTGCATAATTGATGCAGTAAAATATGTGGCGTCATAAGGTCTCCCATCATACCAAATATGAAGGGTGTAGCACTTGTGGTTACTGAGTTATGGACAAATATGTATATTTGAGGTCAAAGGTCACCAAGGTTTCGTGACATTTTGTCAAAGTGTCTGAGATATGTGCGTGAACGGATGGACTCACGGATGTACTCAAGGACTGACATGACCCAATCTATAAGCCCCTGGACTTTATCTGTGACGGGGACTAAAAACTGTGTCACTGCATCCTTTTTGCAATATGAATGTGATGAGAAACTAAATTTTTATTTTTCTTTGGCTAGGGAGTCTATGGAGGTGTAAACTAAAAAGTCCTCTTACACGGCCAAATTTGATCGCATTGTGAAACAAATTGACGTGCATCTGTATGAGGTAGGGTACTATGTTTGTGCAAAGTTTGAAAGAAATTGACCAGGGCATGTCTGAGATATCTGCGTGAATGGACGGACGCATACATGGACGCACGCACGCACGCACGCACAGACATGACCAAACCTATAAGTCCCCCCGGACGGTGTCCGTGGGGACTAAAAATAGAATTACAGTAAGTATCTCTTCAACCTTGTGCAGGTGCACTTTGACAAGTCATAATACAATGAAATTCATCTCCAAAATCACTTTTGCACAAAGTACAAAGTCATCTTAGACTTACAAAGTCATCTTAGTCAACGCAATGAGAATATCCTGAGGGGTCATTTTGGTCTCGTCTCGTCTCGTCTCCTCTCGGTCCGGGTTTTGCAACTCGCCCTACCAAAGCTCCATGCTAAATTCAAGCGTAAAGCAAACGTATCGAAAGTCTAAATGCACACATTTCTCAAGTCTGAGAGTATTTTGCTTTGGAACAGCTATGAGAATGGATATCTGATTTGTTTGAAAAACTGATATGCTGAAGCAGGTTTCTTTTACATATGTCACGTGAGTTGTGTTTAACCAATGGCAGTGCATGCTGAATGAGTGAGGTGCAATAAAGCGTGATATGTACAGTACAGCACTGATAGCGATTACAGGTTTGTTACTAAATATAGCTGCATTGCATACGCCTAACTTTGGACAAGTATCAATCAATCAATCATTCTTTTATTACTCAACACACACTGACAAAGAGTGTGGTATGGTACATTTCAGATGAAAGAACAACATGTCCAAAACTGAACACCACCAAATAGATATTTAAATCCAAGTAAAATGAATTGAAGTACACACATAACTCTAACTGTAACCAGCTAGCTGTAGGTAGCTACTCAGACTGCAGGGGTCAGCAAACACCAGAATTCCTCATAAATATAGCGTGGTTCAGAAAATTATGTTCCATAATCTTTTAAATGTTTTCTACTTTTTCTTCCACACTCATAGTGATACAAAAATCTGTTCCGCTTTTCTGGCACAAAATTGATCTCTCAGAAATGACACTTGCATGTGAATAAAAAGTGAAACTAATCATTTATTACATTACTATCACATCTCAAGCAAATTCTTTCATTTAAAGGTAAATGAGGTTTATATTTCCTACCAATTTCAACACGCAAATTATGATCACTCAGTCTATATTTTGGTAAACTTCTACGTAGCCCGAAATCTGAAATATCTCGTAAATATTTTACAAAACCACACTTGGTCTTGAAGATTGTATAAGTGCGCAATTTGTTACCACTTCCATTGTTCCTGGAATCATTGAAAAAGGTTCTCTTCCAAGTTTCTAAGTATTGATTTTCATACTCATGTTAACTTCCCTAAACGTGATGAACAAATTTTGCCCATGGAGAATTGATTTGTATATTTTCTCTTAGTGCATTTTTCAAAATATGGTCTCCTGGTAAATTATTTAATCAACACCAATATCTTATCACAGACATATGTGAGCTTAATTAGATGTCCGTGGGGACTTATAGGTTTGGTCATGTCCTTGCGTGCATCCATGCGTGCGTCTGTGCGTGCGTGCGTCCATTCACAGAGATATCTCAGAGATGCCTGGAGCGATTTCATTCAAACTTGGTACAAGGATTACTTCATATGTCATACAGATGCACCTTGATTTGTTTTGTGATACGATGGCTGCCAGGCAGCCATTTTATTACGATTTTTTTCATGTACAGAGCCATTACTCAGGCATGTTTCAACCAATTTTATTCAAAGTTGGTACAAGAACATTGACCAATGGCATAGATATGCACGTCAATTTGTTTTGTGATACGATCCAATATGGCTGCTGTATGGCCATTTTATTTCGATTTTTTCATGTACAGAGCCATAAGTCAGGCATATCTTGACCTATTT
Source organism: Ptychodera flava (assembly GCF_041260155.1). Lineage (NCBI taxonomy): Eukaryota > Metazoa > Hemichordata > Enteropneusta > Ptychoderidae > Ptychodera > Ptychodera flava. Next base: position 41,990,975 of record NC_091935.1, read on the forward strand.
TATTTAAACTTGGTACAAGGACATTGACCTATGTCATACATATGCACATCAATTTGTTTTGTGATACGATCCAATATGGCTGCTGTGCGGCCATTTTGTTATGATTTTTTCATGTACAAAGCCATAACTCAGGCATATCTCAACCAATTTTATTCTAAGTTGGTACAAAGACATTGACGTATGTCATACATATGCACATTGATTATTTTTGTGATACGATCCAATATGGCCACCGTGTGGCCATTTTATTATGATTTTTTCATGTCCTGAACCATAACTCAAACAAGTATCAAGTGAATTTATTCAAAAGTATTTTTATCATAGACCTAATGAAGAGGACTCTATCCTCTCTGAGGATCTTTAATCAAAGTACCCATTAACAAGTGGGGACTGTGTCATCAACGATGACTTGTTTTACAAGGGAAGCTACCTAGCTAAGATCTAATACCTTCAAAAGGGGTGCGTTTACTTACTCCTAAAATAAACCTGAGAAATGATATACAAAGACTTTCAAGGCAGTTATCAATTCCTGTCCCACATATTTCAGAACAATATGAAAGAATTGGGACAATCAAACAATCAAAAAGTTTTAAACACAGCTTTGGATTCAGCATTTTTTCATGCAATATAGACATTTTAATGCTGAATAAAGCTTTCATTGCCTTATCGCTTGAAATTCAGACAAATTTTATGTTGTATGTGTGGCTGATGTTGACACCTTGTAATCTGAACAATAAATTGGTGTGACTTTTAGTATCCTTAGTAGCACTGACAGGGTTTATTTCCGTCATTCTTGTGGAAAATGCAGACAAATATGTATTTTTGTATATTAATTAGAGAGAAATGACGTCATTTGCTATCAGTGATATCAGCTTGTCTGGTTTGGCGAATAATTTTTAGGGCTTCTAGCCAAATTTGCAACAATATTTTGGAACCCAGGGGAAACACTGGGTAGCATGACGGAAGGTTGCTGTCAAGGCCATGTGGGCTGGTACGCAGCTTAGGCTATTGATGAACGTGATGCAGCAATATTCAGAGGTGTGTAATGACTATATTTGTGATTGATGGCTGAAATATCGATAACCAAATAAATGACTTTCATCCGCCATGTATTTCTCATTTCTTTGAAAAATGAAACATACCCACGCGAAATTTCCCACATTTTTGAGCGTAACATTTCGGACGTTCACGATGCGTCATCGACATGAACCAGCACTAAAAAGATCTCCAGGTCACCTCTTTTTTTGATACATGTGAAACTTAAATTGCTCGCGATCGTGTATTTGGAAAACATGTTCGGTTACAATGGGATTCCCTTTTATTGCACTAGATGTCCACTATATGTATTTTCACTTCTACTGCATCGCAATGGTTTGCATGTGTGTTGTGTGAGATGCCGTGACGTCATCCTCGGTCGACAATAGAGTCCACTGAAATCCAGAGTCTATATCAAATATTTTGTACTCTCGATTATAAAAGTACATCTGTTCATTTTCTTGTAGATAAAAAAAGTATTTTCGTGAGGCCAGAATGCCATTTATTTCAGTCACTGTGGTAATTGCGGACATTGTGTTGCATGGCCATGTATGGTGCAAGTGTAGTGACATGTCCACAGTACTACAAATATCCCTAATGATTCATTCTGATTTGTACTCTCAGATTCCCCAGTCAAGCCAGGCAAAGATTACATATGCAGAGGAAATTGTAGACTACCAATAGAAATTTTGAAAACATACTTGAAGAAGACTGCAGACTCATTGTCAATTACCTTTTCAAATTGTGTTGAAAATCATTCATTATTGAGAGAGGAGATAGGAATTTCATAAAATTTTGAAGCACGTGTAACCAGCCATACAGAATAGTTTGAGGTAAAACAGGGATACTTTTACTGCTGTCATTGTATCACCACTTTATATAGCAAGTGTAATTACCGTTTGCCAAGTCCTTCAAGCCATATATGCCGAGCTGTGAAAGCTCATTAGACATGCAAATTATAAATTAGCTGACATGAAAACGTGAAATGACTTTTGATATTGTTTTAACCTGGTATAATCATCAATGTACATAGCATGTTTTGCCAACTTTGATCAAGTAAATCCAGTATATATCCCTAATAAGCAAAGGTCATTAAATATGTAAATTAGGAATTGGCTTAAGTAAAAATGCTTAATGATTTTCAACAATGTTGTATCATGGTATCTGCAATATATGTAGCAAGTTTTGTCAACTTTGGTCAAGTTGATTCAGATATATATCTCTAATTAGGAAAGTTCATTTAATATGTAAATTAGGAATTGGCTGAAGAGAAAATGCTTAATGACTTTCAATAATATTGTATTATAGTGTCTTTAATGTACATAGCAAGTTTCATCAATTTTGATCAATTCAGATAAATATCCCTAATTATGAAAATTCATTTAATATGCAAATTAGGAATTGGCTGAAGTAAAAATGTTTTTTGATTTTCAATAATATTATATCACGGTATCTTTGATGTTTATAGCAAGTTTCGACAACTACAATCAAGTTAATTCAGATATATATCCCTAATTTGGAAAGTTTATTAAAATATGCAAATTGGGAATTGGCTGAAGTAAAAATGTTTAATGACTTTCAAACATGTTGTATCATAGTAGCTTCAATACATGTAGCAAGTTTCATCAACTTTGGTCCAGTCAATTTAAATATATATATCTCATTAGCAAAGTTCATTAAATATGTAGATTAGGAATTGGCTGCAGTTAAAACGCTTAATGACTTTCAATAATGTTAAATCATAGTATCTGTAATATACATACCAAGTTTGGTCGATTTTGATTGAGTAAAATCAGACATATATCCCTAATTACGAAAGTTCATTAAATATGCAAATTAGCGACTCTCTTTCATGTCACCCCTTAATGGTTCCCACTACTGATATATCTTGGTGTGATCAACATTTGTAGCAAATCTATCAAATTGTGTGTAGTCGCTTTTAATGAATATCCGTTTTTTCTAAAATCATTAATTATGCAAATGAGCAAAAAGTATGCAAGCCAGACCCACCAAAAACTAATCAGTTCTTGCCATTTGCTAACTGAATATATGTACCAGATTTGATTCTGGTCTGATAAGCCGTTTTTGAGATATCGGACCAACAGACAGACAGACAGACAGACAGACACACGGACAGACACACAGACAGACAGACAGACAGACATCGCTACGATATATGCTCACGTGTGTAAACACGTGAGCAAAAAATCATTGAGCATTTTTACTTAAGTCAATTCCTAATTTACATATTTAATGAACTTTTCTTATTGTGGATATATACTGGGATTTACTTGATCAAAGTTGGCAAAATATGCTATGTACATTGATGATTATACCAGGTTAAAACGATATCAAAAGTCTATTCACATAGTCATGTCAGCTAATTTATAATTTGCATGTCTAATTAGCTTTCACAGCTCGGCATATATGGCTTGAAGGACTTGGCAAACGGTAATTACACTTGCTATATAAAGTGGTGATACAATGACAGCAGTTAAAGAACTTTAATATTTTTATTTCAGCAGTAAAAGAACTTTAATATTTTCATTTCAGCTAATTACATATTTGTATACTTCATGACCTAATCGGTGCTGATTATTGTTCATTATGTTGATCATAATACTTTCAATGAAGTTGCAAACATGTGGCAAAGGTTGAAATTTACACATAACTGCAATACGTAATGAAACACGTGAGCATTTTCAGTTCATATCTGGTTTTAAATCAGTGCATGACTGATGTAGAATGTGTGCTTGTAACATGAAAGCGAGAAGACAAAACAGCTGCACTTGTGAGATTGGACATCATGTCTCTTGTTTATCAGCTTTAATTAGTTTATTGAGGCGGCATGTCTTGTGTGATACATCTGGTGTTTTGATCTAATTAAATCATTTGTTCTAGCCTGAAATGTGTTTAGGGACTGGTCAGTTTCTTCTGCCTGGGAGTCAAAAAGTGCTATTCCAAATTTTGAAAACAGGGTGACACCCCCCCTCCCACACGCGACAACTGTAAACAAAAGGTGGACATAAATATATATATATATATATATATATATATATATATATATATATATATATATATATATATATATATATATATATATATATATATATATATATATATATATATATATATATATATATATAGCATGTTGAGTTGTAAAATAGGATTTGGAAGTGCATGATGTGTTGTCAAATGAAATTGGGAAGAGCATGTTGAGTTGTAAAATAGGATTTGGAATTGCATGATGTGTTGTCAAATGAAATGGGAAGAGCATGTTGAGTTGTAAAATAGGATTTGGAAGTGCATGATGTGTTGTCAAATGAAATTGGGAAGAGCATGTTGAGTTGTAAAATAGGATTTGAAATGGCATGTTGTGTTGTGAAATAGCATGTTGAATTGTAAAATAGGATTTGGAATGGCATGTTGTGTTGTGAAATAGCATGTTGAATTGTAAAATAGAATTCGGAATGGCATGTTGTGTTGTAAAATCAAAGTAGTAATTTTGGCATGGATTGGACACCATACGGTGTATCAAATTGCAATATTCGATTTTGTTGCACGTATAAGACAGAACACGTCGCACAAGAGCAACTACTCAATGCGCAATATTACGAGTCAACACTCGTAAATATCAATTTAAAGCCGATTCCACACAAATGTTTTTCTCTTTCCAAACTAGAACCAGATATGAAGTGTAAATGCTCACGTGTTTCATTATATATTGAAGTTATGTGTAAATTTGAACCTTTGCCACATGTTTGCAACTTCATTGAAATTACTATGATCAACATAATGAACAATAATCACCGCCGATTAATTCTAAAAGGTCATGAAGTATACAAATATGTAATTAGCTGAAATAAAAATATTAAAGTAATTTTACTGCTCTTATAGTATCACCACTTTATCTAGCAAGTGTAATTACCGTTGGCCAAGTCCTTCAAGCCATATATGCCGAGCTGTGAAAGCTCATTAGATATGCAAATAAATAAGCTGACATGAAAATGTGAAATGACTTTCGATATTGTTTTGATCTAGTACCTGGAATAATCATCAATGTACATAGCATGTTTTGCCAACTTTGATCAAGTAAATCCCGGTATATATCCCTAATAAGCAAAGTTAATTAAATATGTAAATTAGGAAGTGGCTTTAGTAAAAATGCTTAGTGATTGTCAGTAATGTTGTATCATGGAATCTGCAATATGTGTAGCAACTTTTGTCAACTTTGGTCAAGTCAATTCAGACATATATCTCTAATTAGGAAAGTTCATTAAATATGCAAATTAGGAATTGGCTGAAGAGAAAGTGCTTGATGACTTTCAATAATATTGAATTATAGAGTCTTTAATATACATAGTAAGTTTCATCAATTTTGATCAAGTCCATTAAGATAAATATACCTAATTATGAAAATTCATTTAATATTAAAATTAGGTTTTGGCTGAAGTAAAAATGTCTTTTGACTTTCAATAATGTTATATCACAGTATCTTTGATGTATATAGTAAGTTTCAACAACTACAATCAAGTTAATTCAGATATATATCCCTAATTGGGAAAGTTCATTAAATATGCAAATTCGGAATTGGCTGAAGTAAAAATGTTTAATGACTTTCAAAAATGTTGTATCATAGTGGCTTCAATACATGTAGCAAGTTTCATCAACTTTGGTCCAGTCATTTAAAATAAATATTCCTAATTAACAAAGTTCATGAAATATGCAAATTAGGAATTGGCTGAAATTAAACGCTTAATGACTTTCAATAATGTTAAATCATTGTATCTTTAATATACATACCAAGTTTGGTTAATTTTGATCAAGTCAAATCAGACATATATCCCTAGTTAGGAAAGTTCATTAAATATGCAAATTAGCATTTATCTTTCATGTCACCCCCTAATGGTTCCCACTGCTGATATATCTTGGTGTGATCAACATTTGTAGCAAATCTCATTAAATTTTGTGTAGTCGTTTTGAATATATATCCCTTTTTTCTAAAATCATTAATTATGCAAATGAGCAAAAAGTATGCAAGCCAGACCCACCAAAAACTAATCAGTTCTTGCCATTTGCTAACTGAATATATGTACCAGATTTGATTCTGATCTGATAAGCCGTTTTTGAGATAATGGACCAACAGACAGACAGACAGACATCGCTGCGACATATGCCCACGTGTGTAAACACGTGAGCAAAAAATGCCTGGCCGCAAAATGTATCGCGCACCTCGCGCAATTTAAATTTGCGAATTCGTTCACAAAATCGCAGCGGTTTATGTAAAATTAGCTTGTAAACGTCATTTCCTTGGGTCTGAAATCTGTGACAAAATGCAATTTAGACACAATTTATCATGTGTTTCTCTGATTTCCACATCGATATATGGTTGGCCTAATAATGCCACGGATTTTGCAGCCATCTGCAATATCTGACAAGCTATGTATGTTACAAAATGAAATAATGTCTCAGCTCAGAGCAAACTGCACCAAGGTTAAAACTCCGACAATGAAAACAAATTTCAAATCTATGTCAGTCCGTTGCATCCACAATAAACTCAGAACTCTATCTATAGTCCATGGATACGAAAAGTCAATAGTTTGCAGCAATCTGCAATACGCAGTGTGTATGGAGAAACAGTCAAAATGTCTCAGCTCGGAGCAAATTGGAGTAACGTTAAAACTCCGTCCAGGCTCCAGGCTACGATATTACAATTCTATCTCAGTCTGTAGCATTCTCCAATACACTCAGGACTCTATCAAAGTCCACAGATACGAAAAGTCATTCACTTTGCACCAATCTGCAATATCCGACACACTATGTGTAGGTACAAAAATTAGTAAAGTCTCAGCTCGGAGCAAACTTCACTAACGTTAAAACTGTCCAGATTAGGAAATTCCTAAAATATCTCGGTCCGTAGCAATCTCTAATAAACTCAGGAATTTATTTAATGTGCACCGTTAAGAAAAATCTTTCACTTTGCAGCAATCTGCAATATCCGACACACTATGTATAGGTACAAAAATTAGTAAAGTCTCAGCTCGAAGCAAACTGCACTGACGTTAAACTCCGTCAAGGCTGAGAAATTACTATGTATCTCAGTCCGTAGCATTCTCCAATAAACTCAGGACTCTGTCAAAGTCCACGGATACGAAAAGTCATTCACTTTGCAGCCAACTGCAATACCCAACACGCAAAGTGTATAGGTACGAAAGTCTCAGCTCGGAGCAAACTGCACTGACGTTAAAACTCCGTTCGGGCAAGGACATGACTAATCTATCTCATTTCGTAGCATTCTCCAATAAACTCAAGACTCTATCAAAGTCCACAGATATGAAAAGTCAATCACTTTGCAGCCATCTGCAATATCCGACACACTATGTATAGTACAAAATTATCAATTGTCTCAGCTCGGAGCAAACTGCACTAAGGTAAAAACTCTGACAATGTTAACAAATTTCAAATCTATTTCAGTTCTTTGCATACACAATCAACTCAAAACTCTATCTACAGTACGTCCATGGATACGTAAGGTCAATAGTTTGCAGCAATCTGTAATATGCAATACGCAATGTGTACGAGGAAACGGTCAGAATGTCTCAGCACGGAGCAAATTGCAGACTACGAAATTACCATTCTATCTCAGTCTGCAGCATCCTCCAATACACTCAGGACTCTATCAAAATCCACAGATACGAAAAGTCATTCACTTTGCAGCCATCTTCAATACCCGACACATTATGTGTAGGTACAAAATTATCAAAGTCTCAGCTCGGAGCAAACTGCGCTAACGTTAAAACTCTGTCCGGGTTAGGAAATTACTAATCTCTCCCAGTCCGTAGCATTCTCTAATAAACTCAGGACTCTATTATATGTCCACCGTTACGAAACATCTTTCACTTTGCAGCAATCTGCAATATCCGACACACTATGTATAGGTACAAAAATTATTAAAGTCTCAGCTCGGAGCAAAATGCATTTACGTTAAAACTCTGTCCAGGCTAAGAAATGACCAGTCTATCTCAGTCCGTTGCATCTACAATAAATTCAGGACTCTATCAAAGTCCACAGATACGAAAAGTCAATTGTTTGCAGCAATCTGCAACATGCAATACGCAGTGTGTATTGAGGAACGGTCAAAATGTCTCAGCTCGGAGCAAAATTGCAGTAACGTTAAAACTCCGTACAGGCTACGAAATTACCATTCTATCTCGGTCTGCAGCATCATTTAATAAACTCCGGACTCTATGAAATTCAACGGATACGAAAAGTCATTCACTTTGCAGCAATCTGCAATATCCGACACGCTATGAATAGTACAAAAACAATAAATTCAGGACTATCTAAAGTCCACGGATACGAAAAGTCAATTATTTGCAGTAATCTGCAACATGCAATACGCTATGCATATTACGAAACGGTCAAAATGTCTCATCTCGGAACAAACTGCACTAACGTTAAAACTCCATCCATGTTAAGAAATTACTAATCTATCTCCGAGTCAGTAAGTAGCAGCATCCAGTATGCTCGGCACCCTATCTATAGTCAACATTTAAGAAAAATGCTAAGTTTCCAACAAACTGCAAAATCCAATACACTGTATAGGCCTAGGACGAGTTAAAATGTCTCAGCTCTGAGTCGGAGCAAACTGCAGATAAAACTACGTCCAGGCTTCGAAATTTAAAATCTATCTCAGTCTGTTATATCCTCAAATAAGCTCACAACTCTCTCTAAAGGCCATTGATACGAAAAGTCAACCATTATTGCAGCAATGTGCAAGATCCAATACGCTGTATATATGACGAAACGGTTATAATGTCTCAGCTCGGAGCATACTGCACTAACGTTAAAACTGTTAAAACTCCGTCCAGGCCAAAAAATTGACAAATCACTCAATGCACGTTCGGTTGTATCCACAATAATCTCAGGACTATATCTAAAGTCCATGCTTACGAAAAATTTAATCACTTTGCCACAATATCCGACATGGTATGTGTAATACATAAATTATCAAAATGTCTCAGCTCGGAGCAAACTGCACTAATGTAAAATTCCGTCCATGTCAAGAAATTATCAATCAGTCTCAGTCCGTCTCATCCTCCAATATGCTCGGGTGGCCGTCTATAATCAACATTTACGAAAACACGCCGAGTTCCCACCCAAATATCCAATACGCTGTGAATATGACGAAACTTTTAAAATGTCTCAGCTCGGAGCAAACTGCACTAACGTTAAAAATATTTCCATGACAAGAAAATTCAAATCTATCTCAGTTCGTAGCATCCTCCATTTTGCTCGACACTCTATCTTTAGTCAATATTTTAAAGAAAAAATGCTATTAAAGTTTCTAACAAATTGCAATATCCAATACGCTGTGTAGGCCTATATGACGAGACTTTTAAAATGTCTCAACTCGGAGCACAATGCAAATGAAAACTACATCCAGGCTTCGAAATTTAAAATCTATCTCAGTTCGTTGTATCCTCCTATAAGCTCATAACTCTATCTTAAGGCCATGGGTACGAAAAGTCAATCATTGGCAGCAATGTGCATGATCCTATACGCCGTGTATATGACGAAACGGTTATAATGTCTCAGCTCAGAGCATACTGCATTAACGTTAAAACTCCGTCCACGCCAAAAAATGACCAATCACTCACGTTTGGTTGCATCCACAATAATCTCAGGACTATATCTTGGCCCAAATTTACAGAGCAACTCACAATCTAACCCCTAATTGTGCAGCCAGTATGTTCAATAATTATATCCCTTCCAGATCACTTCGTTCTTCCAATCAGAACCTCCTTAAGGGAGCCTTCAGTAATTACAGGGGGGTGGGGCGGGGGAATTTCGAGAACACCTGTACCGTAAATTGTGACCTTTCCCCTCATCCTCCTGTCTAAAATGTGACCCTCCCCCTTATCCGACATTCTAAAACTTGACTCTCCCCCCAACCACTGCGGTATTGTCCCCGGGAATAACTAAAACAGTATCTGCTAATTTACATAACAATTGGTTCAATGGTTATGTTAGGGACAAATTACAGAGGGGAGGGCTGTAGTTTTTGGAGGGACAGTCGCAATTTATCACGCAAGAATTGTTGAAGAGATATGGTATTTCATACAGTTTAGGGAGGGTCACCATATTTTGTGCAACTATAAGAAGGCAAGATGTAGCTGATTTAGTGCTTCATCCAAAAATATGAAAATAATAATACATGGAGTCTATCAGGATAATTATTGACAATTTACCCCCACAAAACATGCTATATCTGTATTTTATATATGTTTGATAATGTATTTAAATGTACTTTGCTTGAATAGGGAAGTAAAATGAACATTTGTGTACAAGAAATTGATTTCTGAATTTCATCTAAAAAGTTGGTTCACTATCCATGGTGTTTTTATGAAATTATAAATAGTTTTTTCCAATACAAAAATAGGTAAATCTTTGCATTTGTGTACTCTTGATTATTGATATTAATTTTCTTGATTAGACTAGAGTGGTTACAAGTCTATGGTTGTGTAAGAAATTTGATTTTGGAATTTCACCAAAATGTCATTCAATACACTATGCATTGGGGTCTACGATGAAACTATGAATAATTTTTTTTCAGTACAAAATTAGATAAATCTGTGCATTTATGCCTGCTTGATTATTTAGATTATTGTTCTTGATTAGACAACAGTGGTTACAAGTCTATGCTTGTGCAAGAAATATGATTTTGGAATCTCACCAAAATGTCAATTCACTATGCATTGCGGTCTATAAGTGTGTGCGTATTTTGTTGGTGATTTCCTATTCAGGAAATATCACACGGACAATCAAAGTTTTGGCCATAATATCAGCTTCTGTCAAAAGTGACCCTCCCCCCAAAGCTAGGTTTATAAAAAGTGACCCTCCCCCTTGAACTGTTTTCTAAAAAGTGACCCGCCCCCCATTTACCCCGGCCCACCCCCTCCCCTTGTAATTACTGAAGGCTCCCTAAAGTTCCCAACGCACGTACACTTCTTTATCAAAACACTTTGTCTGTTGCGGATGTGGATGAATATAACAATCTCCCAAATCAATCATAGCTTTAAGAAATCTTGTAACAACTTTCTGTATTCTATTTACTTGTCTGATGCTTCTTCGTATTTTTTTGATATTTGTACTTCTGTGTTTTTCGTGTTTTCAAGTGGTGCTGTAATATGATTTTCTTTTGTCTATTCGACCTCAATGAAAAGAGGTGTTTCATCTATGGAGTTATCGAGTTTAAATAAAGATTAATAATATTAATAATATCTAAAGTTCATGCTTACGAAAAATGTCATTACTTTGCCGGAATATCCGACACGCTATGTGTCTTAATTATCAAAATGTATCAGCTCGGAGCAAACTGCAGTAAGATTAAAATTCCGTCCACGTCTTAGCTTAGTCCGTAGTATCGTCCAATATGCTCGAGTCTCCATCTATAGTCAACATTTAAGAAAAAAAAACACTGAGTTTCCAACAAAATGCAATATCCAACACACTGTGCATATGACGAAACTTTTAAAATGTCCCAGCTCGAAGCAAACAGCACTATCGTTAAAACTATTTCCACGAAATTTTAATCTATCTCAGTCCGTAGCGTCCTCTATCGGGTGTTGCCAATGACTGGCAACGAGATGGCTTCTGACTTTTTGTAGCCTGTTTGGCCGGAAATCGTAGGCCGGGCAGATTGGACAGTGAATAACATTTATTTGTGTTAGTACAAGAGTCCCCACACAGTTTTAATTGGCTTGTCATATTGCCAAGACTGCGTCTTACATAGATCGTCATATTGCTAATGTCTACCTTGCATGCGCAATGAACTATGCAAATTTTTGACCTGCTCCGCCATAGGACGGAGATAATGTCTGAGCTCGGAGGGAGGTCAGCGGACCCTTCTCGTCCATGGGGCGAATAGTCCCAGAGCTGAATAGTCCACGGGCGACTGTGTTCTCGGCGCAGCAACTGAGCCAAATATGTTGAAGTCGATCATCTGTCAGTGTCGCGGCCATCGAAAATCGCGATGAATGAATGCCGTACAGTTCAAGTTGTGACGTGAACTAGAGATTTTCGACTTTTACTCTGCAAACCGGATTTAATCAACACTGAAACGTTGTATTGTACATTACAAGTATGATCTATAGGCCAAAATACACGTGCAGAACATGTACAGGGCTGTGGCTAAATGCTACAGCTCGGGTGATATACTTATTCGTACGGCACCGCGTATGACCACAGGGGACAGATGAAAGTCCCCTGGGGTGGGGAGGGTTTTTTGTGCAACGGTTTACCTTATTTTATTTTATTAATTTTGACTGTGATATTTCAAAATAAAGCTTTCGACTCCAAACTGTCTGACTGTGTTTTCAATACCTACAATTCCTTATCTCCTCTTCAACCAGTGCACATCACTCTAATTGCTGCGCAAACATTGCCAACTTGTTAATGACTGAGCGTATCAGCGGATTAGCTCATTAAAGGTATACAGTCACCTCTAATCTAAATATGCCCATATATAGTCAAAGGGGTATTCCTTAATATTCAAAATACCCATGTGAGGGCACTGTTTTTATAAAGCGGCCACCCGCTTAAAATCTGTGATTGGTTAGATTTTCTCTTTCCATGGTAACTGTGGCAAAATTGGAACAGGTGACTGTATACCTTTAAGTCAACACCACAGCCGTCCCACACGTAGTAGTGAAATAAGGATGCGTGTGGGATGGCTGTGGTGTTGACTCAATCACTTAATCTGCTGATACCAACAGCGGATTAGCAAGTTGGCAATGTTTTCGGAGCAATTACAGTGGTGTATACACAAGTTGGAGAGGAGAGAAGGACTTGTAATATATAAAGCAGTCAGACGGTGTGGAGTCGAAAGCTTTATTTGAAATACCACAGTCAAAATTAATAAAATTACTTGTAGTAATAAAGAAAGCAGTCAGACGGTTTGAAGTTGAACTTTATGTGAAATATCACAGTCAAAATTAATAAAATAAAATACGGTAAACTGTTGCACAAAAACCCTCCCCACCCCAGGGGACTTTCATCTGCCCCCTGTGGTATGACGGCTTTCTCTACTGCATTCAAAACGTTGAATTTGGGACGTGTTAGCACTTATTTTGTAATTTTCACATGGCAAAATAATATGTTCTTCATTTAAGTGGAAAAAGAATAGTTTATTAGGCTTAAATATGGTGAATTTTGGCGAAAAACGTCCCGCGTGTAAATAGCCAACTTTTGTCTATTGTAACAAGATGCTTCGCTGAACCCTGCTGAATGAAATTGTCCCCAATTATGGTTTGTTTGAGCTTGATGTGCTACCAAAATGATGAGTAGTGGATATGCCAGAGCACACCCACATCCCCAAGACACTTCTATTGAAATTTCACATCAGAGCTGAGTTCACGTTTTCCTGATTTTGTCCGCTTGATCTTTGACCCACATTGACATATAGCAAGTGGTTGCCTCGCCTGAAACATACGGCAAGTTTACTACAGAGTTGCATATTCCCAAAATATCATATACGGTAAAATGTTTTTCTGAATTTGATTGGAGACAATGACATGATAAGCTCTTTTTTACAGTTATTTTGTTTTTAATATACGGCAAGAGTTGGGGATTTCAAAATGATCTCTCAATCCCTTCCACGGTGATCTTTAATTATTTAATTGTATGAAAATATAAAACGGGAGGTAGGGGAAAAAAATCAAAAAATCAAATTCTTGTTCCCCGGCATCTTGTGTCTATAGGCCTATCTAATGTGTCTTTGTCATTGGAGGGGCTCAGGTAACTCGTGACTAGAAGGTTTAGATTTAGATAGGGGAGAATCTTGAATCTCAAGGTAAATACATGATGTTGTAGCTGAAGGACAACGTTTGAAGTCGAGTCATTTATAAATAGATCTGAGTCTTGCCGATTTTCACCTGGGTCATCAATTTCAAACTGTGGCCCAAAACCACAACATGATACTTACGCGCTACACTAAATCATACTAAAGTGTCACCTTACTTCCATTCATTCATTCTGTATTGTGAAAAGCATACCAAGCAATAAATGATCGATGTTTATTCAATATTTCTCTCTAGGAACCCCTAAAAATTCAAGAAGATGCCAAACTTCTTTCACATTATATTTGTACACTTGGTATTGCTGGATACACTGGTTTATTTCTGGTATCAATCATTTTGCCTGCATTCAGTTGTATTCATTCACGAATGTAGTATTTGAAATTTTATCATAACAAACAACACTCTTTGCTACACCGTGACCGTTTTCTGGTTCTTGAAGGTGCCATAAATTGTTTTGAGAGAGTGGAGGTGCCACAGCTAAAGAAAAGTGTCATTGACTTGTGTTGAAGAATGAATTATGCAGAGGATGATGCGAGTCATTGATAAAGGAAAGAGTCAAGTGTTGAATTTATTACCTGAAATGACACATTGTTGAAAATTATAACTGTACAGAAGTGTTGAAAATTATAACTGTCAACAAACGACAGTACAAAGGTGTAGCCTGAATAGCTTCGTGGAAATGTGTCAGAATTTTTCCTCATTCAATATTTTCTTCATCATCGTTTCTTTTTTTTTCGTTTTTGTGAGTTATATTTATACATGTAAGGCTGAAGCTTATAGGCCTAATACTTGATCAGTTGACAACTAATCAATTCATTAAAACCTAATTTTATGACAATGACTTTCTGTCATTATATTTTTGTTGGCATGTCCTGTCATTAAAACTAATGGTAACAAAATCTACATGTACACTCAGTAGGTAATCCAACCTACTAATTTTCCAAACCTATCATGAAACTTTCATTCATTTTATATGTTTTGCTTGAAATTCTACACAAAACTCACCATATTAGTACAAAGGTGTATCCTTGATTTCGTGGATATGTGTCAGAACTTTCCCTCATTCAACCTTTGCTTCATCATCATGTTGTTTTTATGTGAGTTGTAATTTATACAACCTTTAATCAGTTGAAAAAGGATCAATTCATTAAACCTGATGACTTTATATTTGTCGACTTGTCCTGTCATAAAAACTGATGGTTATAAAATCTACATAGGCCTATAGCCTACTCGTACTCAGTGGGTGATCCGACCCACCCATTTTCCAAACTCCTTTTCCCGAAACTTCACTCGTTTTACAGGTTTTGATTCTACATAAAACTTACCGTATTTGTGAGATTTATGCATTAAAAAGTAAGACTGTATATTTTAGTTTCCTGAGATATCCTGATATACATAAAGTCAGCTGAAAGTAGAGGCAATATTATTGCGGTTTAAAACCGAATGGATTTTATCGAACTTGATAGCCTATAGCCCTGCGTACCGTGCTGTGTGTTTCGGGCGTTACACGGCCCCACCACAATCCCGATCGGGTCCGCGTCCACCGGTCTTTCCTATGAGAGTCTGCAGGGCTGTGGTGGGGCCGTGTAACGCCCGAAACACACAGCACGGTACGCAGGGCTAGATATAGCCTACAACTCATAAGCGTTCTGTTATAAAAAATAGACGCATATTTCTACTTTTGAGATCAAAGTGTCAGTAAAGTGTTGTATCTCAATTATTTTGGAACATTTTTGAATAGAAAACATGCAATTACCACCATCCGTCATCGTTCGAAAGCGGTTTGGCAGATATGGATGCAAATTATCGGAGAGGGCCTTTTTAGCCAGACAACATGGTGGCGCTGCGATACCTCTGACGACTATGGGCCGGGTGGTCTATGCTTGCTTCCTTCATCACCTCCAGTGGGGACAAACATGGCCATGGTACAATGCAATGCTTTACGATAAGCACAGTGTGTGAACTAAATCAGAAAGCAAGTTTGATAGATTCTTTATCAAAGTTATATAAAAAAACGATATCGGCCGACCATTCTCAGGACTCATTTCATTGACAACGAAAGATGTCCATCAAATGTTATCGGGACCACAGACACGCATGGGTGCAGCGTTGCTTCATGTTGGATATTCGATCGAAGGCCCTGGATCGAAGTTTGAGGCCGAACCTCGGGACTGACTTGGGTAAAGCAGTACCGAGGTTCGGCCTTCGGCCTCACACTTTCGATCAACTATCTAAGCAACCGTGACGCTCTACGCACCACCTGCACCTGTGATCGATATCAGCTCACTTCACTAGAAACGCGTACATCCTACGGTACACGGTAATTGCACGCGTACTGTACATGACCAGTCAGCAAGAGTTAGAAAATATTTGTGAAAAATGCAAAGATATAATCGTCATTGGATAATAATGCATATTGTCATCTTGTGTCAGAATTCTAGAACTTCAGTAGTCGTATGAAAGCCGACACGTGACGGTAGTAGAACTGCGTATGTATCCTACACCGCGGCCCTAGCTAGCTCCGCTGCCCCGCTGCAGACACCTGACCTCAGCAGGTCACCGTGTCAGTAAACTTGTGATGTTTGGCGCGCAGAATACGAAAACTTCCCGCTTGGCTTGTCCGTCTGCCAATATTTATACATTTCCGCGCGTAAACCCTGTTGAGAGTTCGATGGATATACCACGCCAGGGGGCGCACACCGATACACTCGTAACATGTCGAGTTTTATACTTTTCGTCGTTAGGCGCAGGTAATTCTTCATTCAAACTGCGAAATAGTGATAAACATACAAATTTGCAATATACCTTAGAGGTTAAATCAATCAAGATGTGCCAATTCTAAGCCATTTATTTGTTTTCCTTCTGCACCATAAAAGCACAGAACTGCATAGGGTAAGCGAAAGGGGTCACGTATCAATGGCGTTCGAAAATGGTGTCAGGCAGTAAATGGAAGAGCGTCTCTCATGCGCTAGACCGACCGAGTAAAATATACAGAAAAGTCCAATTTCTGCCGAAATCGAAGAAATTACCTCATGAAAATATCCTAAATTCAATGACATACAAATTAGGGTTACCGACTCCAATCTTTTTTTACAAAAATCGCTTAAATTAACCATATACTACCAGAACCTCCAACGGGAGTGCCGACAACTGATGGAATAAATAAACTTTCATCTCTCTCGCGAGACTGAAACGGGAGCTTAAGGTAGCGACTCGGGTTCATTGTCACTTATTTTCAATCCTCATTTTCACAAAGAAGACGTGGTCACACACCCGACATGTGGTACTTTTTTTATCTGCTCGGTCACCGAAGAGTTCAGAAAATTTGTTAGTTTTTTAAAAACAGTGCGCATACGGCTGTTTTACTCAAAAACACGTGTTTTTTAGTTTTTTTACTCAAAAAAGTGTAAGTACAAATCTCCAAGCGGCCTTGGTGATCTGTTTACAGCCATCGACGGCTGGGTATACTGGGCAAAAAACAGTGTCCCGGATTTTTGAAATTCGCTTTTGTTTTCGCACAATGCACCTTCAAAGTGTCAACTTGACGTTTTTTGCATAAATTATCGGCCTTTGTTCACGTTTGTCAGGATATCTTCACTTCCAGGCCCTTTATCGGAAATCTGAGACACGGTCTTTCAGATATATTCATTCACTGTCCACAGGTGAAAAATCAGGCTAGTCTGTCCAGGCGCCGCCGACTTATACTTATTTGAATAATGTACGCACTGCCAAAAACGGAACTGAGAAAATCGACGATTTGTGTAAACGACCTATGCGTCACACATTGTGACCAAAAGTCCGACTCGCGCACTATTTTCTGCGAATTTTCTCACACCAGGACTAAGTTGAAATATTTAGAGTCAGTTTTGGGAAATTTGAATATGTTTACGATTGCAGATCGTGTGAAAATAGAAAGAAATTATACACTGAACTGGCAAATGCTTAGTGCCAGCAGTGGGTGGTATTTACACAACAAACACAGAGGGGTACTTAGCGATTTAATCCATTTTTGGAACGTTTAACTAGTAGATTAACTGTATACTGTTGTCTCAACGGTTACAATCTAGTTACCAGAGTTCACAGTCAAGACGAAGACGTCGAAACTTGCGTAAAAAAGTCTATCCGATCGAGACTTATGTGCTGTCGTCGCGCGATCGCGTCGGACATTCACTTGTTCTTGACTCAAGTTGTCTACTTCCTGTCTCGCGATCGGCAATTTATGCATGTTCTTTGTGAAAAGTGATTGTCAAGTTCATGGTAGCGCCGACACTGTGCGAACGGGACGTCACTTACTAGTTTTCCTACCTCAAGATGAGACCATGATGAGACGAACACACGTAACTCTTGACAACATAAAATGTCTGTCGTATTTTCTTAGCTTTTGCACCGCACTGCAAACTTTTCGCCCTTCGTTACGACGGGAGAGATTGACTCGTGTTATTTTTTCAAACTTTATATGCGTTCTTGTACTGATTTTTAATATCAAACTAATAATAATCACGCCGTAGCGTAGAACAGCGCAGGCTGTCATCGACAGCGTGTTCCGAGAGACAGAGTATCGACTAGTCTACAGTGGAGTCAATACCAGCGCACACATATAATTATTTCGGAGATTTTTACTTTTAGTCAAACTCTCGATGACTGACCTCATATAGCAAAAATTGCTAGTTTCAGCACTTCTAGAAGTTGAGCCGGGTTTGTTTTACGTTCAGTGTTGAGGTCCCAGCTAGCAGCTGTGGAGTCTGCGGGTAATTGATAAGTTTAGACAACACGCACGAAAGAATCATTTGTGAACCCTCGTAATTCACGTTTGACGAAATTTAATTTTTGGGTTATATTTAAAGAAAGAAAAGGCATGAAATAAAAAAATATTTGCATTTCGTTTCGAAAAATTAGCAGATCGGTGAACTTGCTCTTGTGAATCTACATTATGTGTGTATGAACTCCTGCACTGGCTTGGGAAACTCCTTGACATAAATGTCGCGTGATGTCGGGTACAGTGTTGTTCAAGGTTTCTCAGCAGACACGAAAAGACTGCACGATAGAAAACTCGAGTTTAAAAATATAAAAGAACACGATACTAACACCAAGCATGTACAGCAAGAGTAATAAAATTATCGCAACTAACAGAAGTTTCATCTCGCTCAGGCTAAATTTTGGACTCGGGTATGTAATCAGCATAGCCTAATATGTTCGAAAAGCAGCGTGTCAAATACTTTCATAGTTGTTGAACTGAGCATGTCTCCGTTATCGTCTGCGTCCTCGGCCAAATCTGACTCTTCACTGCATTCTTGATCGTTATTGCAGTGAGTATGAGCCAAAGTCGGACTGTTTTACATTTAAATCGACCTTTGCGCACGTTGCCATCTTTTTCAGGTCCGCTTTTGTGGACCTCGCTTGCTTTTTCGACGGTACGGAGCGCGAGCGCCGGCTTTGGTCTGCTCGACGTGTTTGCCGTACCGATACATGCGGAGTTCAAAACGCTGAGCCTAACGTTGAAGCTAGCGCATGCGCACTATACCGCAAAGCCTGTACATAATCTCTGCGTGTTTATCAAAGATATCATTGTCGGTAATCCGCGACCGTTAAGACAAAAGGGAAATAATGGCACGCGGTGTAGCTGATAGTTTGCCATTTTAGTAATATTTCAGGAATTTCCCGGTACGATGTGACCCAACACCTTTCCCCAAAAGAAAGACCACGTGTCAGTGGTTCGAAATTTGAAATAAAAAAAAATTGCTAAAATTGACCTTTGAACCTGAGTCGCATCGTTAAAGAATCGCATTTTTAGTCAAATTTCGAGATTTTTATTACACAATTTGTATACCCCATATTTCTGAAATCGTAGAGAGCCTGGAGCCCAAAAATCACGCCGTTCTTCGACCTATAGCGCGAGAACGGGGCAAAATAAGAAACGAGATTACAGTCGTGCACCGGGAAAAGATTTTACTATATAGGAGAGTAAAAAAAGTAACACCAAGCTGTTGCCGTAAAGGAGTCTAGTGTGTATAGTTTACGACAGTGACACGGATTCACTTTATCCGTGAAGCTGATTCTGAATCTGAAGTTGAGGATCGATCGTGAGGGTGCGCCACTCTGGTGACCTGCTACTACTAAAACAGGAGGTCACAGGCAGTGTTTCTCATTCGAGCCAAATATGGCTGACAACCTGGTCTTTCCACTACACGAAAGTGTTTTTGATGGTAATGTCCGACAGGTATCGGCTCTTCTCAGGTTACACGATATCGCACAAAAAGATATTCATGGTAAGGACAGAACTTTAGTTTGAAGAAGCGATATTTGTTTTTGATGGAAGTGACACCATACAGTATTACTGCTGCTGCGAAGGATGTGAAGAGCATGTTATTAATTATTATGGAACTCCAAAGGAAATGTAGCATTTGTCTGCCAATTGACCATCCAATCCATAGTTTCACCGTCAATTTCACTGTTGTCATGTACTACGGCATCGGTACAACCACAGTTGCTTGCGGTTCGATACACGGCGATGGTGGCTGTGGTATGCAATGAGATAAGTACGAAGTTTGGAAACGGAATGGCCGCCGCACATATCGGGCAGATAGTCTATGTAGCAAACACGAACATGGGGTAACACTAAAATTATGTATATGAGAGGAAATAATATGTGCATGCATGGATACTATAAAATGGAAGTTGGTTGGGGCCTCTGCCAACTTACCAACTTACTTAATTGCCAACTTTCTGTCTTCCGCCCAGTTTAAGTGTTCCGTATTCATTGCTTCGCTTCGATAAAGTTTGTGTGAGATGTATGATAGTGTGTGTACTAGCATGAGTACCGTGGCCGAAAACGACACAAACCTTCTTCAGTTTGTAATAGCGTCGTTCTGTTTGAGCTGCGTCGTTCTATTTTGATCTGCGCTCTTCAGTTTGTGATTACGTCGTTCTGTTTTGACCTGCGTCGTTCTGTTTTGAACTGTACTTTTCAGTTTGTAATTGCGTCGTTCTGTTTGAGCTGCGTCGTTCTGTTTAAGCTGCGTCGTTCTGTTTGACTCTGCACTCTTCAGTTTGTAATTGCGTCGTTCTGTTTTGATCTGCGCTCTTCAGTCTGTAATTGCGTCGTTCTATTTAAACTGCGTCGTTCTGTTTGAACTACATTGTTCTGTTTGATTGTTGCTCTTCAGTTTGTTTTGATGTAATAAAGGGAAAGCATATCTCAGGTACCGCCAACAGATAAATTTCATGAATTTCGCAAAATCATCAGACAACATGTTTTGAAGGCTGATATACCATTTTTTTTAATTTTTGACCTTGACCTAAAATTTGGAGAGGAAAGTGAGAGCTATTCGTAACTGCCCACCCACAGGCATACACTGAAAATGTGCCCTCCCACTGAATTTTGATGCCCACTGCCCTCAGGTATCTACAGTCTGCTCGCTCCCCGCTCCCCACAACAATTCGAGCTCCTCACTGCCCTCTCCCCACTACTGAAATTCCCCATTGCCAACTAGATGCCCACTATGCAACCCAGGTCAACACAAAACCATGCGAGCAGTTAGCAGTATACCTTGGAACATTGCTCCCCTCTAAGTTAGGCACTTAATTTCTCCTCCAATTCTATCAACCACGCCGCTTCCCCCTCCCTCTACGTATTTTCTGGTGCCCACTGTCCCTGAACATAGGTGAGTTAGAAAACAGCAAGACAAGATCCTAGGCCGTACAATGAATCGACAAGAAACAACACAACATTCCAGCAACAGTAAACGTTGTGAACAACGTACCGGTTTGGGTCCAGACCGGATCGACAAAACTACCCCTGATGGGCTATTGAGGGCGAATGGTTCGTCAGCCAGACTGTGCCCACGGATAATATTAAAAGATGTCCTTAAAGGGAATTTTGAATGTGACTGCTCTGTGTCGCCATGTCGCACAAGGAATTGTAAAACATGTGCAATTTTAATAACTGACACTATAATACAGAGCAACTTATCCAAAAAGACATACCACACTAAGGCTTTTGAAGACCTTTCTTGCCAAACCAAAAATGTCATTTATGGCATTGACTGTACTTTGTGTGGGTTGATATATGTCGGAGAGACTGGAGAAAAACTATCAAAGAGAATGTGTGGCCATAGGTCAGGTATAAATAATAACTTGCCGACATGCCTATACACTCATTTTAACGGTCCTCGACATTCAATACTAAACATGAAAGTCCGAATATTGGAAAAAATCTACCATCCCTCCAATAGTTCTAAACTAAGCAGGAGCTACCGCAAGCAACGTGAACACGATTGGATCACTGAACTTGGTACAGCTATGCCCTATGGATGTAACGATAACATTCTAGGGGTAGGTAATTTATCCAGCCCTAGGGGGAGTCGTGTAAATGTGATGGGTTTATTTAACTCTCACACTAGAAGACGACGTAGCCATGGGCACAGACATGGTAATACCAGCAGTCCCCCCAAGTTCAGTGATCTATTGTCTATTCTTAATCAGCCGTTAGGAGTTCACAAAATAAGAACTGCTTTGTTTGCTTGCTCCTTGCAGAAATTGAGATTGCTACTGTCAAGAGTTCAAACGATGAATATCAACCAAAACAGCCCTGATTATCGTTTAGTCCAAATTATTATCGATATCAGCAATTACCGGCTGTTTAAGCCAGTAAGGACAGAACTCTTGAACAGTGACAAACATTTATTTTTTCATGTACCATTTGCAAACAAGGGGATTGACAAAATAAACATCAGCAATATTTTGCATGATAAGAAAGTTGTGGAAAAAATACCTCCATATTTTAAATTTCAAGAACCACCTATAGTTTCCTACTCATAC
Organism: Ptychodera flava; assembly: GCF_041260155.1. NCBI lineage: Eukaryota > Metazoa > Hemichordata > Enteropneusta > Ptychoderidae > Ptychodera > Ptychodera flava. The sequence continues at coordinate 42,013,687 of NC_091935.1, forward strand.
ACAAAAACCATTGGTAGGAAACTTTTTAACTATAACAATGTCTTGAAAAATTTCAACTTTCCATCAAACAACAGCAGAACTTGCAATTGCTTGTCATCCCCCTTTTGCTATAAACCACTTGGTCACATAATAACTGGTGACCTGACCATCATTACCAACAGTAAACTTCGGCAACTCTTTCAATATGGCCCAAAATATCGAGAGCCACAAAATATTAATTGGAAATTTAATTTCAGAATTATCATGGATGCTGCCGAAAAATATGCAAGACAGTGGGCTGCAGTTGAGGAAGTTGATGTGGAATGCCTCTCTGACTGGCTGAGCAAAGTCAGAGATAAATTAAAATCACGTATTTCACATTTCCGTTCTCACAGTAAAGATGTAAATAATTCCTCAGTATTAGATGACCCATCGGTCAAAGCATGCCTCGATGCTTTACACAACGAATATGTTGTAGTTCCTGCAGACAAAGCTTCAAACAACATCGTCTTTGTCTGTAGGAATTATTATATCCAGTGTATAATAGATGAATTAAACCTTCATTCAGATAAGAGTAATACCACCTACGCTCTTTCCTCCCTCACTGATGAAGACATTTTTGCAAACCATTCATCTGTGCTCAATGAATTTGGCATTCCTTTGAAAGAGAAGGACAAAAAACTGCCTATGTTGTATTGGATACCTAAACTCCACAAGAACCCTTACAAACAAAGTTTTATTGCAGGATCAAGCAATTGCACTACCAAACATCTGTCACAATTATTGACTATAATTTTAACAACCATCAAAGATGGTCTTTTTCGATATTGTGACAAAGTGTATGAAACAAGTGGGTTGAATCAAATGTGGATACTTAAAAATTCGAAGGAATTGTTGCTTGATTTAAAAGTCAAGAAAAACAAGTTCAGCTCAATCCGAACATTTGACTTTTCCACTTTATACACCACAATTCCCTACGATAAACTTAAAACAAGGCTGTCATCTCTTGTGAAACAAGCTTTCCTGCATAAAAATGGCAGTAGAAGGTACCAATACATTACCATCAAACATAGGACAGGTTATTTCAGTAACAACATGGATGCCAAGCACAAATACACAGATGAAGAAATTATTAAAATGCTTAATTTCTTAATCGACAACATATTTGTTAAGTTTGGCGGTATGACATTTCAACAATCTATCGGCATACCAATGGGTACAAATTGTGCACCCCTTCTTGCAGACTTATTTCTGTATTCATATGAAGCAGAGTTCCTACAGTCTCTCTACAAAGCAGGGTCTAAAAAACTTGCAAGGCGTTTTAACAACACGCACAGATATATCGATGATCTGATCAGTCTAGACAATCCAGACATATCAAATTACTTACATCATATTTACCCTGATGTATCAAAGAAACAACAGAGGGTAGGAACTCTGCTTCATATCTTGATCTGTTCCTACAAGTGGGTACTAATGGGCTACACACTAAGCTGTATGACAAAAGGGATGATTTCGATTTTGAAATCATAAATTATCCCCACTTGTCAAGTAATATTCCATCTGCACCTGCTTATGGTGTGTACGTGTCTCAACTTCTCAGGTATTGTAGGGCTTGTGATTCCTACACTGATTTTCAACTGAGACACAGCTCATTGGCATCAAAATTACTGAGACAAGGATACACAACAGAAAGACTCGTTAGGACTTTCAAAAAGTTCTACGGTCGATATGACGACATTGTGGCCAAATATGACACCTCGGTCACACAAATGATTAACGATAGCATTCCCGGCTTTGACTTATTACAGTGATTCATATCCTGTATCTTTTCATACAATATTTAGACAATTTTGGGACCAATCTTGACGGGTGTAGCATGCTAGCAGGGTACGCTTACCCATTCCGGACACCTGGTACCACCACTAATTATCAGTGGTTCAGGATGGTCCTACTTAAATTTGTAAATCACAATTGTCCCATGGACCTGGTAATATATTACCTTGAATGGAAATGATTATTGGACCAGTTTAATGTCATATTGATACAGCATGGGCCAAACAAGGATCACAATACTAAACGGCCTTTTTAAAGGCCAAAACATATTCAAAAGGGAGAGTTACCATATCAATACTATGCCATGCCTCGACACTAAAAATGTACACTAATATTACACATAAAAATTAAAATTACGAAATAAATAGGGGTCAACATCATAAGAGGGCACAGAAATAGAGAACAAAATAAACATATTACGCCAACAAAAGTGTCGCATTACAAGAGCACAAACCAAAATGAAAATCAATACACATAGCAGCCTCAAATTCATCTGAATTTCACCTTCCAAAACACAGGATAAAATACATTCTATGTCTAAGGCATGTGATCAAGAACACTATCAGAAAACGGTGAGATACCAATCAAACCGTTAGATAAAGGAAAATGAATGAAATTCTACACACTAATAAGGAAGCGTCAAAAATAACTCGTCAACCACAGACTTCATACAAAGATTACAACAGACAACTTATAAACACAGAAACAATTCCTGCATTTTGACAGAACGCACAACATTAAACATCTTGACGATCACATATATCTTTCTCTCAATCTAGTAAACACAATACGAAATACGATGGTATCAACCAGGACTCGAACCCATAACACGACCTTGAACACAGTAGAACTGACCACGATTTGATTTGGGAAGTACTGAATGCTAAGAAGTATATATTTTTGTAAAAATGTAAAATTTTCTCTTCTTTTTCTTTGTGTTGACGTAAAGGTGTTTAAGGTCAAAGGTCAAACAGCGTCCAATAACACCTAAAGTTCTGATACTGAAACTTACTGTACGACGAAATTCCATACGTTACAGACGCAGGTGTATAATAATACCTTGTGTTTTGACTTTTTAAATATAATCTAAAGCTCTCTGAACTTCATCGATGTCTTTCCTTGTTTTCTCTATTTCACTTTCTAAATTTCGAGGTCCTTTTTTGTTGCTCTAGCTTTTTTCCTTGTCTCTTTGACACTTAGCCCGTTTTTTTGCTCTATTTAATATAAAAATCCCTGACTTTATACTACTTAAGCCTTGGATGAAGAACGTCGGTGAAATTTTGTCCCAAATATATTTTTCACGCTGCAAGCCTTCGATGACATCTTCCCCTTCCAATAGTAAAGAGTTAATTTTCCAATATCCCCTGCCTCTTTCATCACATTTAAACTTAGATGAACGGCAGAGTGGTCACACTTGATGGATGCATCAATATAAATATGTGAAACAAAGTCGTGCAGTGAATCGGATACCAACCAATAGTCAATTTTGCTCTGGATCAAGAGTTCCCCCCTCCAAGTGAAACGCAATTTGTTGGGATTCTTAATTCTCCAGATATCACTGATACTGAATCTGTTTATCATATCATCTACAATTTTTACAACTTTTTCTTTTACCCGATAGTTCCCACCTTTCCTGTCAAGATGCTCGTCCAACGCAACATTGAAATCACTGCCAATCAGAATATTATTGCTAAAGTCAATACTCAACTATTCATAATACTTATAAGATTCCTATAATAAAAAGCTTATCCATTCTCGTGATTTGGAGCATATATATTGAAATGAAAAGGACTCGCCATCAATATGATTTTAGCAAGTATCGAAACACCTCGGCTGTTGCTGGTTCCATGACAATACATTATACATCGAAACGACAAGAATCAAAAAAGACGTAATAGAAATTAATGCTGGAGTGAACTTGAAAAAGATGAAAAACTAAAAAATATGTTCCAAAAGCAACCAATAATCGCATATAGAAGGAACAGAAGTATGTGATACACTTATAAAAGCCAGACGTCAGAAAAGCTACAATAGCTCGCATTCTGACACATGTGTATACACAAACACAGCAAGACCAAACCGTAGATGTAGCTTCCTTACTTGAACCACACACTTCAGTGGAACAGCATATTAACACACACAGTCATTCAACACGTCTCATCAATAAAAAATGAATTTTAAGCAAATGATGAAGAAAACTCTGTTTTCGAAACGTAGCTTCAAAGGATCGCAGGGGTAACGTTAGTTTCTCCGCTCTAATGCGGATTAACAGCAAGACACGTAAATTACGGGTACGTCTCGCCATGGCTAATCAACCCTTTACATAAAACCGCTAAATATGATACACACATACACAAAATCATACACAAAACGCAAACAATTCAGGTATGGACGATGTTCGGAGTTGCTTTCCCTTTATTACTTTCGCAATGGCTAATCAACACTTTACATAAAACAAAATCAAACATGATACACACTCACAATATACACAATTTATCATATACTCATGCCCATACTGCGATATTTTGATGACGTTTACCGTAAAATATCCCAGTAGATATTTTACGGTAAACGTCACAGTCCGCACGTTAAACGTCATCACTTTATGCCATTCCCGAACTACATCGACACTACTAAATGTAAACAAACAATATGGCTATCACTCTTCCGAAGTTCGCCTACGATGTTACTATCGATATTAAAAAGTGGTGGGGCTTTGAAGAGCAGGGAAATTTGGGGTTAACACAGTTAACCACATGTAGGATTTGGGTTTGAACTTTTCTTGTACATGTGATGATATCCTATCTTTCGATTACCGCTACTGCAAAGCGGTCGCACTGTACTGCTGTGCGGCCACCGGAGAGCGGTTACCCAGACCCGGTACCCGCTCAGACGATCACCGTTTTTACCGCCACATTTCCATCGTCGTTTGGTCAAAAAAGAGAAAGTCAATAATTGTACAACGAGGCATCAAAATGATTTTTTTTCGAATTTTCTCATAATTAAAGACATCGACTCTCAATTCATTGTATTTTTCAACCATTCTGACAATAAAACGAAAATTCAAACTGCGAAAAGTAGGGGTTGCATGGACGATCAGCTGAAAATGTTCACTGTCAATATCATAACCATCATGGCAGCATACAACGATCCGGAGCTCCAGGAAATATTTGCATTAGCTGAAAAATTGTGTGGTGATGAGCCCAATCCTGACCAGGAAAGGCATCATCAAAAATATGAGCAGTCTAACCAACAACAACAGCATCCAAATCAAGATTGTTATGCTGAATTCACCGATGCAGACTTGGATGAGTTCGTGGATCAGCAAAAAAAGAAAAACACCGTTCGAAGTACCAACACGGCGGTGAAACAATTCCACGAGTGGTTGTCAGTCATGCGTCCATCCGAAAATCGCCCCGTTGTTCAAATTCCACCACCTGAACTCGATGGTCTGCTTGCTGCCTATTTTGCGGGAGCTAGACAAAAAAATGGGGAAGAATACGAGCCGGATACGCTCACAAATTATCAGCGAGGAATCGATTGTTTTCTTCAGGACAGCGGCTACCCAATTTCCATCATGCGCGGCAACGAGTTTCAGCCTTCCCGAAAATGTCTCGCGGCAAAAAGGGTAGAGTTGAAAAAGCAAGAAAAAGGAAATAAACCGCAAGCCGCTGAAGTTATAACAGAAGATGAAGAAAAGCTTTTGATTGAAAAGGGTATCATCGGAAGATCAAGCCCCGAAGCTCTGTTCAACGCGGTTTGGATGAACAATACGAAGATGTTAGGGTTTCGTGGAGGCCAAGAAAACAGGGACTTGAAATGGGGCGACATCCAGCTGAAGAAGACTGCCGGTAATCAGGAGTACCTTGAATTCAACGAAAGAGAAACAAAGACGAGATTTGGACAGGCTGGAGCCAAACTAAGACCGTTCAACCCGAAAATCTTCGCAACTCCTGAGAAACTCGATACATGTCCGATCATAACGTACCGCGAATTCACCTATCGCCGCCCCGTAGAAATGAACACCGCTGACAGCCCTTTCTATCTGGCGATCAATTATGCACCCTCGTCAACTGTCTGGTTCAAGAAAACACCGATGGGAAAAAACAGATTGGCAGTGGTAGTCCAAACAATGACCGAGAAAGCTGGAATCAGAGGAAAGAAGACGAACCATAGTATGAGAAAAACGGCTATCACAAAGTTGCTTCACGCGGGTATTTAACCAACACAGGTTCAACAACTGTCCGGTCACAGTCAACTTCAGTCTGTCAACAACTACGCCATCACCTCTCTCAAACAACAGGAAGAAATGTCAAACATTCTCGCTCCTCAGTCATCATCATCATCATCATCATCATCATCATCATCATCCACTAACATTCACAGTCAAGCACTAGCGCAAGTTAAAACAGATTCCATCAGTTCTGATACATGTCAGTTGGAAGCAGCATCAATGGGCAGTGGAGCAGTGATTTACGACGGTTCGTTCAAAATCTACGTCTCGAACGGGACAGCTGGACCATCTTCCGTGACACGACAACCTCCGTTCAAACGACGTCGTCTGGCTGTCATTTATGACACATCGTCAACGTCTGAAAATTCTCAAAAATAAATAGATGCGGACACACGAACTCTCTCGTTTAACTGCCTTTGGCTTTAATTGTTCATTGACTTTCGAAGTTCAATTTCATTGACTTTCCAAACTCACTTTCAGTACGTTTGATGCATAGTTTGCCGTTTCCCCAGTTCTATTGACACGGTGTCTCGCCTTCAATTAAGATTTTCTTGAATTCGTGGACTTACCAATTTCAAATTTACTGTTCCTGTTGGCTTTGTGTCCCGTTAGTTATATCTTATAGTTATACGGAGTAAATCCAGAGTGATCAGCCGTTACAGTGCCCTGAATATATCGTCGCCACATTGTGTTCATTGTAAAGGCATGTGTATTGATGCCTGTTTTCATTATTGTAATTTAAATCAATGCGCGCGGCGGAATAAATGAGATCGTTTAAATTGAAACTAGTAATCTTTATTTCTCTCATTTTTTTCGAAATATGGGCATGGGTATATGATAAATCAGTTATTACCCAATATCACCTGTTCCTTGTGTCGTATCAGCATTCGTGTCATTTGTGATGCGTCAGACACTCGACTTCGTCTCGTGTCTGACGCATCACAAATGACACTCATGCTGATACGTCACAGGAACAGGTGATATTGGGTAATAACCTCTAAATATATCATACAGAAAACGCAAACAACTCAGATATGAACAATGTGTAGAGTTGCTTTCCCTTTATTACATCAAAACAAACTGAAGAGCGACAATCAAACAGAACGACGCAGCTCAAACAGAACGATGCAATTACAAACTGAAGAGCGCAGATCAAAACAGAACGTCGCAGCTCAAACAGAATGACGCAATTACAAACTGAAGAGTGCAGGTCAAAACAGAACGACGCAGCTCAAACAGAACGACGCAGTTACAAACTGAAGAGCGCAGGTCAAAACAGAACGACGCAGCTCAAACAGAACGACGCTATTACAAAGTGAAGAGCGCAGATCAAAACAGAACGACGCAGCTCAAACAGAACGATGCAATTACAAAGTGAAGAGCGCAGATCAAAACAGAACGACGCAGCTCAAACAGAACGACGCAAATATAAACTGAAGAGCGCAGGTCAAAACAGAACGACGTAATCACAAACTGAAGAGTGCAGATCAAAACAGAACGACGCAGCTCAAACAGAACGACGCAATTACAAACTGAAGAGGGTTGGTGTCGTTTTCGGCCACGGTACACGAGTGCTTCACGAACTCTACAGCGAGTGGAGAGGGCGCAGTCAGAATTGTAACATCCTTAGCTCGGTTACTGAACCAATCTTTTTGAGATTGGGGATTTAGCTGAGCGGTTTTGGCTGTTGGCCTCTGCGCTAGGTGATTGGGTGCCGTGCGTTGTGTGTTCGAGCCTTGTTGAAACCATCGTATTTTCATTGGGGGGGGGGGGTAGTTGGTCGGGGCTTCTGCCAACTTGCCAACTTACTCACTTGCCAACTTTCATGACGGGAAGTTGGTGGGGACCTCCGAGAACTTGCCAACTTACTTACTTGCCGACTTTTATTGGGGGAAGTTGGTGGGGGCCTCTGCCAACTTGCCAACTTACTTACTTGCCACCTTTCATTGGGGCCTCTGCCAACGTGCCAACTTACTTACTTGCCAACTTTCATTGGGGAAGTTGGTGGGGGCCTCTGCGAACTTGCCAACTTGTTGTGATTCATGAACTTGTTAATTACTAAGATTTTTTTCTTTCTTGTTCATATTTTAGGAAACACTCCTCTTCACTTAGCAGTTATGTTAGGCCATAAAGGTAAGATATTTTGTTGTTCTAATGTACATGTCAATGTCTGAAAAAGTTATACAAGAATATTTTGATTTTATCCAGTTGCAGTGCTTTTCAGCGATGTCATCCAAGCTCGGGAAGTTGAATGCAAATTTAAAGATAACAGAAATAGCCACATTATAAGCTCTCTCAGTGAATAACATTCTATCAGGCTATTGCAGAAGAGGGCTTTCATTGAGGATGGTAAACTTAATGCTGTTCCCCACTCATTTGACTAAGCTCCCCTGAGGAGCACATGAAATGATGTAGTCATATGACAGATATGACCATAAATGATAGTGTATACCATATAACCATTACTTAAGATAACTACCACAACAGACTACATTGGTACAGCTCTGCCTGTGCATAGACAGTAGAGGGGAAGACTTACGTGTCTCTGCCACAATTCTTTTAAAGTAATTTCTTTTTTAAGTGTTGTTAACTTTTACTGTACTCATTTGATTATAAGACCCTACTGGAGTATAAAACCCTCCCCATTATTAGAATATTTTCAAAAATGCTGAGCATCTGTGTATAAGAACAATCCCAAGTTTAGTTAAAAAAGCCAACAAATCACAACTCAAAAATTGACGATAGTATGACTTCAATGATCACAGGAATTCAGTGGTATTTAGTGGTATTGATTAAATCAATTGCTAATTTGTATACATAATGAATTTTTTGTTTTTCGGGTTAATGTCTTAGAAGCACTGCATCAAATATTATGAAATGTTGTACAGGTGATAATCTGTCAGAGTTATAATAGCAGTGTTCTCCCCAGGCCATTTTAGCGTAGCGGTCCCGCTACGCTTTCGCCTCTCCCCGCTACGCTTTGATTCTCCCCGCTACGCTTTAAAATATTCCCGCCATCCTTTAGTTCACATGTTAGCGCTCTGCGTAGCTACCAGCTGTTGCATGCATTGTCTACACATTAGCGCTCACTGCAACTTTCAACTTGGTGAAAGAGTGGAAGGTGTGAAGTATGGTATGCGTCCGATAACTTGTCCGTAAGTGTTGAGAGGAACGTTAAAACAATAGAAGAATCGGCTGGGTTGTTCACAAGTTTTCATTCTACAACGACTATTACGACTAACAAAGACCTTTAGTCGGTATACATCGAGGACAAGTATTCACAGAGTTAGGCGGTGTAGCACTAGCGGGGCCTGTGATCACATTCCCATGCTTTGATCAACGAAATGGACCGCAAAAGAAACAAAAGAAGCAGTTGACTAGTGAGGTTGATTATGATTTTACAACGATAATCTTTTTTTTTTGTCCGAGTACGATCACGACCGCGATCGAGTTCACATTGCATAAATTCCAATATGGCGGCGGCCATGTTGGCCGACGTGTTTATAACGTGTTGACATTGATCCTGGCGTCGCGTGTGGTTCCACTCTTACACGTTCTCTGAAAGATTTTACACCTGATTTTCGAGTGATTCTAGTCGTACTTAGTTCATGTCTTGTGATCATCTTGGTGGTATTTTTAAAATCAAGAATCGAACGACGATGTTCAGTGGCACTGGTAGTTACGCGGGAGGGGGGGGGGGGGCTGGTTGAAATTGATCCCCGTGATGGACATTATTCGCGGTGTTTGTCGTTCAAAAATGATATAAAACTCAATTACATTTCTTGTGTAAAGCTTAAACTTATGAATTTTCCTCTTTGTTGGCAATTTTTGACAATTTTATTAGCAATATATGTATTAATGAAACTCCAATCAGAGTTTGACCACAGTCCCTTGTGGAGGGACTGTGGTTTGACGAACCATTTCTTGCTTTCAATCTGAACTTGCTGTTACTGTTTGAATCTTCGATTTTATTTGCAATTGTACTATACTGTGATGATTTATTTAAGTGTAATAAAGAGTTTCCATGATGTTCAAATTGCATACTTGTATGTTACCATTGCATTTTGTTGTGAGTGTACATGAATGCGTGGGTGCATGTGCAAGCTTACATCCATATGCAAATATTAATTAATGATATGCAAATGATTATGCAAATTAGCCGCTACGCTTTTGCTTGATCCTGGGGAGAACACTGAATAGGATGAAAAAATGTTTGGCAACATACTGTCGATTAATTACTACTTGATTTATTAAATGACCTTCTGTAATTAGAGTGGCAGCCCTGATTGATTTTATGTTTTCACAGCAGTGCAACTCATTCTCTGCCATTAACCCTTTTCCTGCCAGACAGTATAACTTTCCCATCAGCCAAGTCAGTAAAAAGCGGTATTTAGACAAAACATGACGTATTTTCACCCACTTGGCTTGGTCTGTTATAGCATCTTTAGTCCAAAAAAATCAAGTTTACAGTATTTATCTTTTCAACAGCTTTAAAATGTACAGTATTATGTTAAAATACACCATGGAATATGTTGTGTTTCATTAATTTTAACCATCTTGACCTGGTGGTGAAATATGGACTTGGCAGGAAAAGGGTTAAGCTGTAAGAAGAGTACCGTAAAAACCCTATCAATTTGACAACCTTTTAATTTGACCACCCTATTTTTTTCACAAAACATAATTTTATTTTACCCCTATTAATTCGACCACCGATTGAAATTAGGACTTTCTTGGTGTCTATTAATTCAACCGACCTGCCTTGACAGACTGTTTAACCCTTACAGCGGCGTGTTACAACCGATAACGTATCAAACCCGATAACGTAGTAAAAATTTACCGATAATGTAGTAACAAACCGATAACGTAGTAAATTTTTCTAACCGATAACATAGTAAAAATTTACCGATAACATAGTAATTTTTCGTAACCAATAATGTATCAACAAATTTGCCGATAACGTATCAATGACCAAGAACGGATTGAATCAACTGATAACGTAGAAAAGTCAACCAATACCGTATCAAAACAACCAATAACGTATCAATTAAGTGATAATCAGGGCTTGACAATTCCTATTGCCCAACGCCCGGGACGAGTGAAATTTACGTTCAGGCAAGTCAAAAATACAATCTGGTCGCCTGCCGGACAAGTTGTTTATAGAACTTCTGGTGCAATCAACGCGAACCTAAGTTGCGTGTTGGTGTTCCACAGGGATCTTGCCTTGGACCGGTTCTGTTTACAGCTTATTCAAGTACATTGTTCCACGTCATTAACAAACATTTATTATACAGTCATGGTTATGCAGACGATACACAGCTCCTGAAAGTGTTTGCACCGAGAGCTGATGATGAGACCACAGCACTTGAATGTGTACAAAACTGTGTTTGTGATATTCAAAATTGGATGTTGGAACATAGGTTGAAACTTAATGACAACAAAACAGAAGTTGTGATTTTTGGTACCAAACAACAGCTCGCCAAATTAACTTTTGAATATGTTCAAATTGGTAATGACAGAATCAAAATTGTTAACAAGGTTCGTAATTTAGGAGGATATCTTGATTCGACCTTGTCGATGGAGCACCATGTCAACCAGATTTGTAAAAAAGCCAGTCACAGCTTATACAACCTCCGATGTATTCGTCATTATTTGAATCAAGACACTACTGAAATTCTTGTTCACGCTCTCATTAGCTCCCACCTCGACTACGCCAATTCAATCTTATATGGCATGCCAAATCAGCATTTTAATAAATTACAGCGTGTCCAAAATGATGCAGCAAGAGTGGTAATGCATCTGAGAAAGTATGACGGTGTGACTGACTCACTGATCCAACTACACTGGCTTCCAGTAAAGGCCAGGGTTAATTTCAAAATTATCTTGCAGGTCTTTAAGGCTCTAAATGGTATGGCACCACAGTATATTTGTGACTTGGTAGAAAAAGTCAGCGTTAATAGGTATAATCTGCGGATAAATTCCGGTATGAATCTTGTAGTACCAAGATCTTTCAACAAGTATAATGATCGTGCATTTGCAGTCTGTGGTCCAAGGTTATGGAACTCACTCCCACTTGAATTAAAGTGCATAACAGAAATTCAACCTTTCAAATCAAAATTAAAAACTTTTCTTTTTAAACAATTTTATCAACTGCACTGATTAGTTTTTATTATTTTGGACATTTTATGAGATTTTTGTTTAAATCTGTTTTGTATTTTTATTGAATGCAATACTTTTTATTGTTTTACTTGATGTAAAGCGCTTTTGAATATTTTATTGTAGAAAAAGCGCTATAGAAATATATTAAACATTGCGGTTTGTGCACGTGTCGCCCGATTTGCATTGTCGTTCACACAAAATAAATGTCAATCACTGACTTTTTAGATACAATTGTGACGTTCTTCTGCGATTCACTTGCCGACTCACACAATGTTGCAATTTTTCGTTGATCGACATGAAATTGTTTCATCGTCCAATTAAAAAGTCGCTTAAAATTTGGCGTAAACAGCATTTCTTTGTTGTATGCTGACTGCTCCGCCCCAACAAATTAGGTAAAAAATTGCAAAACTCAATGCCATAGTGCTTATTGGCAATCGACCGTGCAGTACTTCAAAATCATTTATGCGGCCTCGCGAGGTAGACGAACATTGTCGGCGGATAGTTTGTGGAGGATAGCTGTAAATATGAGTATTTTACGGTAATATTTCCACTAATGCAAACAAGGCATTGTGCATTTTCGCGAGCCAGAGCGTAATTTCCGCTCCGCAGACCGACCTACGCAAAAATCAAGCAAAGTTGTTGCCGTAAAGAGGCACGTAGTTTACGACGATGGGCATTGTGTAACTCTGCTGAGAAACGACATTGTGATGATTTACGACGGCGCCATGAGGGCCAGCGTGAGTGGGATCGTCTGAGAATGGACGACTCGATGTGATGATTAGAACGATGTTTCTGACAAAATATCTAAACATAAGCGTTATGATGAGGAAAAACGCCGTAGATGTTATCTCCCGAAATGGAATTTGGAAAGCACAGTGGCCTTGGTTGAAATATGACGGTTCCAAAATGTTCTGTACGTCGTGTCTCAAATACCCCACCATTGCCAAACCATGGAGGTAGGAAGAGACCACCTCCATGGCCAAACCAAGCGAAATGCTTTTCTTGACAGATACGACATGTTTCGCGTTGAATCGATAAGGTCTCATGAGTTTAGTCAACCGCATTTGGCCTGTTTGGCGCATCACAGATGAGATTGTGACGAGGACAATGATTGTGGAAATTTTGTGGGTCCCGCTGAGCCCGATACTGTTTCACTTGCCAACAATCCGATCGCATGCACTCGCAATGCGTGTACCGAATGACGACGACCAGCGACAGAAACTGACCAATCTTTTTATGACGGCATTTATGCTTGCCAAATACGGGAAGCTGATGTATGATATGTACCTTCAAATTCAATGTTAGCCCTGCGTACAGGTCTGTGTGTTCCCGGCGTTATACGGCCTCTTTATACTTGTGGTGGAGGCCGTATAATGCCGGGAACACACAGACCGTACGCAGGCCTACTTCAATGTAAATTACCAATATAAGAAAGCCCTGAAAGCCGCTACGGAATTCGTCGCAAGTATTTTGGTCTTGATTATTACAAATGGAGGACAAGTAAAATTTTTGAGGGGACAAGTGAAATCGAAAATCCACTTGTCCGATGGACAAGTGAACTGGAAAAAAAATTGTCAAGCCCTGATAATATCTTATTATTATTCATGGGGAACGATGGATCTATCGATTGATAGATAGATATTAGGTAGACAGATAGAAAGATAGATAAAAAGGTCAATCAATGTATCGATAGATAAATCGATCACTCAATCGATAGATCGCTCGATCGATTCGATAAATTGGTCAATAGATCTATAGATAGATCTGTAGAGCGATTTGTTATCACATTGCCTCGTACTCAATTTTCTTTTCTTCAATTTATTTTTTCCGTTTAGCGTAAATTGTTACAAATTTCTGCGACAAATCAATCATGTTTTGACTGTTTTGATGGTAGTACGAACGACTGAGTTGATTTAAATGTTGTTTAACTACTGGAATGGGTTTGGGAAATTGTTTCTAGTCTAGCTATAGTAGTTATACAGTTTAGTTGTAGTTGGGTAAAATTCAAAGAGATAGTATAAGTACTGATGAAACAAAGACAAGGGAATGAGCGGCTGTTGGTTTACATAGCGAACCCTACAGAGAAAGAAAACTAATATGTGCATTATCTAATTCAATAAAAAATGCATACCAACTTACTAGTAATCTACTCATAATCAAACATCGGGTTACTTTAATATTGCAATTAGACACCAAAGTTTGGATGCGTTGTTTTGAAAAGTTTATAACCACTAAAAATTGATCACGCGGCAATAAACACGGTGAATTACATGTAGGGTTGTGATTGCTAGTGAATTTTTTTATTATTCTTAAATCGCCAAACGAAAACATTTATATATACGATTATGAACAGCTGTGTGTCAGCAACGACACTTGCCTCCAGTCGCTTGGCTTTTCTCGGCATAGGAACAGCAGTTACTGAGTGGCCGAGCAAGCCAATGCGTTCATCCCACGATCCTACACAACCTACCACTAATGCGAAGGTCTGCTTAAGTTTACTCCTTCAGTTTATTATTTTTGGTATTTATATGCCCATAGACTTGGAGCAAGTCTTGTTAGCAACGTTAACTTGATTTGTTTAAAGCACGGTCCCTCCACAAAAGTCCCGTCAGCTTGGCTATACCATACTTGGCTAACATACCACTCCCACACGCACGTTCAATAATGATGCTACATAAATCAGACTTGTTATCAAAAGACCCTTGGGGTTGAAAGGTCAATTTAGACGTTGCCTGAATAAAAACATCGTTATAAAAAGGGTGCAACCATTACGGTCCGGCAAATTGTTTGTTGACCCACAGTCCGTAGAACGTGAGATTATGTCATCGGATGATCGATTTTTAGTCCCCACGGACACCGTCCGGGGGGACTTATAGGTTTGGTCATGTCCGTGCGTGCGTGCGTGCATCCGTCCGTCCGTCCGTCCGTTCACGCAGATATCTCAGACATGCCCAGGTCAATTTCTTTCAAACTTTGCACAAGGATAGTACCCTACCCCATACAGATGCACGTCGATTTGTTTCATAATGCGATCAAATTTGGCCGTGTTAAAGGACTTTTTAGTTTTCACCTCCATAGATTCTCATGTATAAGGCAGTCCATAGACTCCCATGTATAAGGCAGTCCATAGACTTCCATGTATAAGGCCAAGAAAAATAAAAATTTAGTTTCTCATCGTATTCATATTGCAAAAAGGATGCAGTGACACAGTTTTTAGTCCCCACGGATGAAGTCCAGGGGGCTTATAGATTGGGTCATGTCAGTCCGTTAGTCCATCCGTGAGTCCATCCGTTCACGCAGATATCTCAGATATTTTGAGAAAATGTCACGTGACCTTGGTGACCTTTGACCTCAAATATATATTTGTCCATAACTCAGTAACCACAAGTGCTACACCCTTCATATATGGTATGATGGGACAGCTTATGACGCCACATATTGTACCTCATTAATTATGCACATATCTAATTTTGAGCAAGCCAATAGAGCTAGAGGTCTGATTTTTGGTATATAGGGATAACTTAGCAACACATTTTTTTTGACAAAATGTCATGTGACCTTGGTGACCTTTGACCTCAAATGTACATATTTGTCCATAACTCAGTAACCACAAGTGCTACACCCTTCATATATGGTATGATGGGACAGCTTATGACGCCACATATTGTACCTCATTAATTATGCACATATCTAATTTTGAGCGAGCCAATAGAGCTAGAGGTCTGATTTTTTGTATATAGGGATAACTTAGCAAAACAATTTTTTTGACAAAATGTCACGTGACCTCGGTGACCTTTGACCTCAAATATACATATTTGTCCATAACTCAGTAACCACAAGTGCTACAGCCTTCATGTATGGTATGATGGGACACCTTATGACGCCACATATTGTACCTCATTAATTATGCGCATATCTAATTTTGAGCGAGCCAATAGAGCTAGAGGTCTGATTTTTGGTATATAGGGATAACTTAGCAAAACAATTTTTTTGACAAAATGTCACGTGACCTCGGTGACCTTTGACCTCAAATATACATATTTGTCCATAACTCAGTAACCACAAGTGCTACAGCCTTCATGTATGGTATGGTGGGACACCTTATGACGCCACATATTGTACCTCATTAATTATGCGCATATCTAATTTTGAGCGAGCCAATAGAGCTAGAGGTCTGATTTTTGGTATATAGGGATAACTTAGCAATACAATTTTTTTGACAAAATGTCACGTGACCTCGGTGACCTTTGACCTCAAATATACATATTTGTCCATAACTCAGTAACCACAAGTGCTACAGCCTTCATGTATGGTATGATGGGACAGCTTATGACGCCACATATTGTACCTCATTAATTATGCACATATCTTACTTTGAGCGAGCCAATAGAGCTAGAGGTCTGATTTTTGGTATATAGGGATAACTTAGCAAAACAATATTTTGACAAAATGTCACGTGACCTCGATGACCTTTGACCTCAAGTATACATATTTTTCCATAACTCGGTAACCACAAGTACTACACCCTTCATGTTTGGCATGATTGGACACCTTATGACGCCACATACTGTACCTCAATAATTATGCGCATATCTCATTCTGAGCGAGCCAATAGAGCTAGATGTCTGATTTTTGGTATATAGGGATAACTATAGGAGAGAAATTTTTTGACCAAATGTCATGTGACCTCGATGACCTTTTACTTAAAATATATGTTTATGTCAATAAATAAGTAACCACAAGTGCTATGTCCTTTGTATTTAGTAGGATGGGAGACCTTATGACAACACACGCTTTACCTCATTAATTATGTACACATCTAATTCTGGGCAAGCGAATAGAGCTAGAGATCTGATTTTTTGCATATAGGGATTAATTAGCAATATAATTTTTTTTTTCAAAATGTCATGTGACCTCGATGACCTTTGACCTTGATTATACATATATATGCATATTTCAGTAACCACAAGTTCTATACCCTCCAATTTTGATAGGATATTAGACCTTAAGATGTCACATCTTGTACCTCATTTATTATGCGCATATGTATTTCTTGGCTGGCCAATACTGCTAGAGGTCTGATCTTTTTTCCCGATTTAGAACCATAACTTAGACATGCCTCATGTGTTTCAAATTGGGAACAACGACATAGACCTATGTGCCCATAGATCTCAACATATACACTCCAGTGATACTTCTTAATGACCACATTTTCCTGCCCCATCAAGACTAATACTCCTATTACAAGTGGGGACTATGTCATTGTAAATGACTTGTTGAGTTAATGGTTGTATCACAGTATTCGATATATCTAATTCTGTATTTTTTCCATTTTATATTCTGAATAATTACATTAAACATATTTCACTGTCTCCAGTACATTTCATTTAAGTATTTTCACTTCATGCACTTTATCCCTTTCACACATGTTCAAATATCTGACCAGAGAACAAACACTTAATAGTCCAGGATGGGAGCTACAGTGTCATTGACGCTATTTTTCATGCATTGCTTTCAGAAATATGTCTTTATGATCATCTACAAAGGAATCTGCATCCAGCCAAAGAACTTAAGCAGCTATTGTAATCTCACCTGTACAATATTTAGGATGCAGTTTACCTCTAAAGTTCACCACTGAAAATAGTCATTTGGAAATAGTCCAATGATTGTTGGTAGAAGAGTATGAAAGTTTCCGGGAATTTTGACTTTGACCTTAGTACACTAACCTAGTCGCTCAGCATTTGTACTTTATTTACATGTATCAAACAATCAGGGACCAACATTAGATAGTCTGGATTACAGTGCCGCTACTTTCAAATCATCAACGGCAGCTGTTGTAAAAAAAAGTTCGTTTTATGTTGAAAGCATGGATCCTGTCGAAAACCACACTCAAAAATGCATCGTCTTCAACACAAAAAGCATACAAGATATGAATTCAGAGATGTACTTGAAGCCATCGATGCTGGTTTATTGAATGCATTATTGTGGCTTTTGATGCGGGAAATCTGTCTTCGAACTTAGCGATACGTGCAGGCCTATACTATAGCGGCCATGGCAGGCTAATCCATTTCCTAACTTCCTGCACGGCCCTGAGGGACCGTGCTTCCTGCATTGCTGTGTATGACGACTGTGCTACAGCCTACCGCTAAACGTCACAGTCTGCAAAAGTTTACACCTTCAGTTCATTTAGTTTTGATATTTATAGGTCCACAGAGTTAAGTCAAGTCAAATGTAATCATTAAAATCCGAGAACGAATGTCGACTAAGCTTAGCAATGTCAGGCAAGGTGTTGTTTACATTTTACAATCCACGGCCACGGATCGCGGTATGCAATTGCTGATGCATTCAGAAGAAACATTTCCCGAAAAATATTCATAAAACGCCGCATAAGTATCAATATGATCTGAGAAATTGCCATCGGCTGTACCTTTCCTCATCAACCCGTCTGTGTTTCTCCGTTTCGACACTGAATCACTTTACCCACATCTCATGGCCGACGCAATGTTGCGTTACTGCACACGCTCAATGACCCCTAACCTCCAACCACCCTGTGCACGTTGTGTAGACGTGTTCCGTGCGGTACCGGCACGTATACATCTGTAAGCTTAGCGAGGCATTGGGCGATCGACAAATGCGAGCGAACGAACAAAAAGATTTTCACTGAAAACCCCGCAAAAGTGTTGAAAACAAGTAATTCTGCATTAAGAAGATCATTGTAAACTTTTGCCGATATGCTGTATTTGTTACCAGCTATTCATTCCTGTAAGCGGCGGGGCACAACAATTACATGATTTTCAGGTAATAACAGGCGGCCGTGATCGCCTTACAGCCAGCCATATGGCTGGTGGCCGGCTTTTAACGAAACCCCTGAGTGATAATCTATTAGTGTTAGGATAGTATGAAAAAATGTTTTGCAACATCCTGTCAACTAATTCCCAGTTTACTCATTTAACCCTTTTCCTGCCAAGTCGGTGAAAATCCGCTTGAAATTCGGTGTAGCCAGAATCTAAGCACTTGTGACCGTTATTCTACCAACCCGGTGGAAATCGGGCCCTTTTTGGGTACCCCCTTTCCTGCCAAGTTGACGGTACTACGTTTTGCTATTCCCTGTGCGTTTAGGGGTCATCCGAGGAGAGGTTTTCTGACAAGGAATGCCTTTTCCCCTCGAAATGGGTTCATAGGGAGTCGATAGACAGGGAAAGGTGCAGAAACCTGTCTGTCAGTCCCCCACACCCGAGGGGGGCTGGGTTTTTTTTACCGCTTTTTAGCGGACTTGGTAGGATAGCATGGTGACGTTTTCTGGCGGAGTTGGACGTACTTGGCTGCCTGGCACTATAGAGATTGCTGCCAAACTTGACCAACTCGGCAATGCTAATCTAGAAGGCTACCTCTTGCAAACGACTTGGCAGATGGTGCCGATGGTGCGAGACGAAAGTCACTTATTCAGTTGTGCGTGACTGAAAATGAGAACGTATTTTTGACGGGACAGCTCGACTTGTTTCTCCGATGGAATGGATATGAACGACTCGGAAATACCATTTCAAACTGGTGTCCGACGTACTAAGCTGGGCTTCAGCTCTGCAAGTTCAAGCCAGGCAACGTCCTTCACCGCCTTGGCCGTGTCAATGGCTTTGGATTTTTTATTTATTCCATCGTCCGAAGTATTGGAAATGGGTTCACAGGGAGTCGATAGACAGGGAAAGGTGCAGAAACCTGTCTGCCAGTCCCCCACACCTGAGGGGGGCTGGGTTTTTTTTACCGCTTTTTAGCGGACTTCGTAGGATAGCAGGGTGACGTTTTCTGGCGGAGTTGGACGTACTTGGCTGCCTGGCACTATAGAGATTGCTGCCGAACTTGACCAACTTGGCAATGCTAATCTAGAAGGCTACCTCTTGCAAACGACTTGGCAGATGGTGCCGATGGTGCGAGACGAAAGTCACTTATTCAGTTGTGCATGACTGAAAATGAGAACGTATTTTTGACGGGACAGCTCGACTTGTTTCTCCGATGGAATGGATATGAACGACTCGGAAATACCATTACAAACTGGTGTATGACGTACTAAGCTGGGCTTCAGCTCTGCAAGTTCAAGCCAGGCAACGTCCTTCACCGCCTTGGCCGTGTCAATGGCTTTGGATTTTTTATTTATTCCATCGTCCGAAGTATTGGCTCTGGTTTGCAGGCAAACGCATCCTCTTGCCGACGACTTTGGTTGCTATGTACGCTATTTGCGAACCGAGAATTCAGGGGACATGAGGTCAATGCTACGGGGATACCGCCTGTACTGAGCAGGGACTGCTTTTGTTATGCAAACCAGCTAACCACAATGGCTGCCAGGCATGTGGAGACGTTGATGGCTAGAACAACGGAAGCATATTGCGTTGTATCCGTGCATCGCAAAAGTGAGACTGACAACTTGGGTGTAGTGACTGGTTATCACTGTTTAGCTGCAGCCCAAGCCATGGCGGTACAAACCCGTACCTGACTGAGGACCGCTCGATTAAGTCAGTTATGAACGGTAACACTCGTAAGCCAACTCCCAAACGAGCTGGCGAAACTACATGGCAACTGTGCCTCAATGGCTCAGCCATGTCATTAGAACAACGGCAAATACGTAGTTTTGTGCTACACTGCCCAGTTGTTGAAGGTACGTATTCAATTGACCCTACCCTTGGGAAACAGGACAGGTTTGCCGGTGTTGCTGCACCCCTAGCGCGACCCCCAGGGTCTCTGACTAACAGACGAGTGAGGTGATGTTTGTGCCTAGCGGCCATGCGCAATACTGAAGGAGTTTATTTCCGAAAAAATAAGCATGAAACAGCAATAAAATGACGCACCCCCTGGGGCAAACAAAGCCCGTGACCTCAATTCTTTTTCTGCAGTAACCCTTGAGCACCTTCCCCTGTCTACGGGCATGTAGAAATTATCAAAGTCTAACACGTATAAGTAGGGCTAAAACTACCCTGAAAATGGGCGGTTTCTACCAAAATGCCTGGCAGGATAACGTGCAGGAGAGCCAATCTTTTGCAGGCACGGAAAAGGGGGCCGTTTTCTACTGACTTGGCAGGATAACGGACAAGGGCGCTTGGCAGGAAAAGGGTTAATGACCTTTAGGATAGTGGCCTACATTGGTTTTATGTTTTCATCACCATGGAACTCATTCTTGGCCACTCAATATCAAAGTATTTTTATCACAGACCTAATGAAGAGGACTCTATCCTCTCTAAGGACCTGTAGTCAAAGCGCCAATTAACAAGTGGGAACTGTGTCATCAACGATGACTTGTAATAGAGGGACTTAGTCGTGTTCTATTGCGTGTAAAACCATGAAGTTTCTGGGCCAGGTTCGCATTAAAAACTTGTGTAAAACTGGTGTAAAAACAATGTTTACATTTCCCTTCGAACGTTTTTTTCAAAGTGGTTAGTGGTCAAATATCTTTGCAAAATGTACGAATACTTATATTTTCGTAAACATCAGATTTTCTTATGAAAATGCAAAAAAAAACAAGTGGCAGTGCAAAAACAGATTATTCAAAGTTGGTACAATATTACAAGGACATTGACCTATGTCAATGTATAATTCTACATATTTTGTTAAAAATATTACTAACGCTTAAGTGTTTTATACCGAGAAAGACATTATCAGTATGCTTGATTATCTCATTGACAACATATTTGTTGAATTTGGAGGACACATTTTCCAACAGTGTATAGGAATTCCTATGGGCACTAAATGTGCTCCCTTGCTTGCCACTTATTTCTGTTCTCATACGAGGCAGAATTTATCCAGAACCTAATCAAACAGAAAAAGGTCTAGATTTTAGATACACAGACGATGTTATTTCAATGAATAACTCTGAATTCAGTGACTATCTCGCTATGATTTATCCTCCTGAATTGGAGACTAAAGAAACTACAGAAACAACCTCTTCTGCTTCATATCTGGACATTTTACTTGAATTTGACTCTAATGGTCACCTTTCTACTAGGCTATATGACAAGAGAGATGATTTCAACTTTATTGTAATCAATTTTCCACACCTCATTAGTAATATTCCACTCTCACCAGCTTATGGGGTATACATTTCCCAGCTTATTTGGTATGCGAGAGCATGCAGTTCATATGGGGATTTTGTAGAGAGACATGGCCATCTCTCTGACAAACTGTTAAATCAAGGTTACACCAGAGCAAGATTTGTCTCTACATTCAAACACTTTTTTTTGGCAGGTATCGCAAGCTGGTAGATAAATACAATATCTCTCTTCAACAAATGATCACTGATGGCATCAGTGACATGGGGCCTTAGTTAGTGACCACTAAGCTTACCTATCTGACTTACAGATTGATGTATGGCGGGTGCCACATGTGGGGCAGGATGCGCTTACTATTTTTGAAACACCTGACATCACTTCTTGGTCTTTTGGCCAGAGGTCCATGTTCATGAATTTGACTTTGTTAGTACCGTCTATTTACTGTCTGTTCTGTGCTGTTTTGTGTCTATGTTTACAACAATTGTCTTACGAATTCTGACCTAGTGTTATTGGATTATGGATTGGTTTGATTGCGATTATTTTCATACATATGCACATCAATTTGTTTCACAACATGTAGCAGTATCATGTCAATTATTGAATTTTTTGCTCACGTGTTTACACACGTGAGCATATGTTGTAGCGATGTCTGTGTGTCTGTCTGTCTGTGTGTCTGTGTGTCTGTCTGTCTGTCTGTCTGTCTGTCTGTTGGTCCGATATCTCAAAAACGGCTTATCAGATCAGAATCAAATCTGGTACATAGATTCAGTTAGCAAATGACAAGAACTGATTAGTTTTTGGTGGGTCTGGCTTGCATACTTTTTGCTCATTTGCATAATTAATGATTTTAGAAAAAAACGGACATTCATTAAAAACGACTACACACTATTTGATGAGATTTGCTACAAGTGTTGATCACACCAAGATATATCAGTAGTGGGAACCATTAAGGGGTGACATGAAAGAGAGTTGCTAATTTGCATATTTAATGGACTTTCCTAATTAGGGATATATGTCTGATTTTACTCGATCAAAATCGACCAAACTTGGTATGTATATTAAAGATACTATGACTTAACATTGTTGAAAGTCAGTAAGCGTTTGAACTGCAACCAATTCCTAATTTACATATTTAATGAACTTTGCTAATTTTAGATATATATTTAAATTGACTGAACCAAAGTTGATGAAACTTGCTACATGTATTGAAGCTACTATGATACAACATTTTAGAAAGTCATTAAACATTTTTACTCCAGCCAATTCCCAATTTGCATATTTGATAAACTTTCCAAATTAGGGATATATATCTGAATTAACTTGATTGTAGTTGTCAAAACTTGCTATATACATCAAAGATACTGTGATATAATATTATTGAAAATCAAAAAAACATTTTCACTTCAGCCAATTCCTGATTTGCATATAAAATGGATTTTCATAATTAGGGATATTTATCTGAAATGACTTGATCAACATTGATGAAACTTGCTATGTACATTAAAGACACTATAATACAATATTATTGAAAGTCATTAAGCATTTTCTCTTCAGCCAATTCCTAATTTGCATATTAAATGAACTTTCCTAATTAGAGATATATATCTGAATCAACTTGACCAAAGTTGACAAAACTTGCTACATATATTGCAGATACCATGATACAACATTGTTGAAAATCATTAAGCATTTTTACTAAAGTCAATTCCTAATTTACATATTTAATGAACTTTGCTAATTAGGGATTATCCCTACTGGGATTTACTTGATCAAAGTTGGCAAAACATGCTATGTACATTGATGATTACACCTGGTTCAAAAAATATCGAAAGTCATTTCACATTTTCATGTCAGCTAATTTATGATTTGCATATCTAATGAGCTTTCACAGCTCGGCATATATGGCTTGAAGGACTTGGCCAACGGTAATTACACTTGCTATATAAAATGGTGATACATGACAGCAGTCAAAGAACTTTAATATTTTTATTTCAGCTAATTACATATTTGTATACTTCATGACCTTTTAGAATTAATCGGCGGTGATTATTGTTCATTATGTTGATCATAATACTTTCAATGAAGTTGCAAACATGTGGCAAAGTTCAAATTTACACATAACCGGTATATAATGAAACATGTGAGCATTTTCAGTTCATATCTGGTTTTAATGAATTTGTTATTGCATATGTAATGAACTTTCCTAATTAGAGTGATATGTCCACAAATACTCCATCAAATTTGATGAAACATGGTACAGATGTTGATCTCATAGTCTTGTAAATACAATTGAATGACACATAGCGCACGGTATTGTTTAAACTAATCATTAATTTGCATTTACATGATTAATTTTTGTTGTTAAGGGTGAATGTCTAGAAGCACTGCAGCAAACTTTATGAAATATAGTACAGGTGATAGTCTGTCAGTGTTATGATAGGATGCAAAAATGTTCGGCAACATCCTGTCAATTAGTTACTAGTTGACTCATTTAATTACCTTTTGTAATTAGGATGGCAGCCTACGTTGGTTTTATGTTTTCACCATCATTGAACTCATTCTTGGCCATTAAGCCCCATCGGTATCACAGTATTTTTAATCACAGACCCAATTAATGACGAAGACCCTATCCTCCCCGAGGACTTCTAATTACAGTACCCATTAACTTAGTACAGGTGTTAAGCTCACATTGCTTTAACAGTGAAAAAGACATTTATCAGTGTCATGTTAATTAATTTGTAATTGCATATGTAATGAACTTTCCAAATTAGAGTGATATATCCACAAATACTGCGTCAAATTCGATGAAACTTGGTACAGATGTTGATCTCATAGTGTTTTGAATACATTTCAATAACACATAGCGGTATCATTTAAATTAATTGCTAATTTGCATTTACATATACATAATGAATTTTTGTTTATAGGGTGAATGTCCAGAAGCACTGCATCAAACTTTATGAAATATGGTACAGGTGATAATCTGTCAGTGTTAGGATAGGATGCAAAAATGTTTGGCAACATTCTGTCGATTAATTACTAATTGACTCATTTAATGACCTTTTGTAATTAGGTTGGTGGCTTACATTCTGTGTTCGCGCTGCCCATTCGCCACGTTCGCAAATGCGAATTGAAATCAGCAGTGGCGAAGAAAAATCGATCCTAATTTGCCACAGTGGCGAAAGTGATTTTTGTTGAAAAAATTCCGCAAAATAAGCAAAAACGTGGGTTTTTTTAGTCTTTTGTTGATCTGCGCTTCTCTTTCGGCGGTTTGCGAAAAAACTATGTCTACTTCCGTATTGTTCTCCCCGACGTACGCAATTGCAATCGAGCCAAGTCTCGCGAGAGATTTGACGTCAATTTGTATAGTGTACAGCATGCACATAAATGACTATCGCGAGAATTGAAAATGCAGGCAGACGCACGCGCAATCGAGCCCTAGTCTCGCGATAAATTTGACGTCATTTTGTCTAGTGTACAGCAAGCAAAGCGAACATTCGCGAGAATTGAAACTTTTGCTACAGCAGACACACGCATTTTAATCGTGGTCACAACGTTCGGTGTTGAAATTTATTTGCATCGTGGTGTAGACGTTCCGTGTTGAATATGCCAGGAAATGGGCTAAAAGGGAGGATGTAGAGCTGGACACACTGTCAGAATGGGTCAAATCTGTGAGGAAAATAGTGCGTGGCCGTATTGGTCGACTAAGATCACATGTTTGCAGAAGACCCTATTCTGTATTTAAAGATCCTGATGCTGTTAAGTGTTTGAATGATATCCATGACAAATATGTTGTCGTCCCTGCTGATAAAGCTGCCAATAACATTGTATTTGTCTGTAAGAAGTATTATTTTGAATGTCTTATAGACGAACTTGGTGTAACTAAGAGCTCCACCAACTCTACTTACAGACAATCAATGTTCAACAAATCTGAAATTTTGGCAAACCATAAGTCATTCATGGATAATTTTAATATTACAACAAAGGATGACCATAATAAGTTGCCTAGCTTATACTGGATACCAAAGCTCCACAAAACACCTTACAAAGCTAGGTTTATCGCAGGATCTTCAAAATGTTCAACAACAGAGTTATCGAAGATACTGACTTCTGTTCTTTGTACTGTTAAACGGGGACTTCAATCATACTGTGATGTTGTCTTTTCTCGGAGTGGTATAAATCAAATGTGGATATTAAAAAATTCGAAAGAACTCTTGGAAAATTTGAAATCAAGATCTGTTTCAAAAATAACATCTATTAAAACTTTCGATTTTTCCACATTGTATACCACAATACCACATGATAAATTGAAAGAACACTTGAAAAACATCATCAACCAAGCATTTTTCTACATAAACGGTTCACGCCGTTACAAATATGTGGTATTAGGGCATAATTCTACATATTTTGTTAAAAATACAACTAACGCTAAATTGTTTTATACCGAGAAAGACATTATCAGTATGCTTGATTTCCTCATTGACAACATATTTGTTGAATTTGGAGGACACATTTTCCAACAGTGTATAGGAATTCCCATGGGCACTAACTGTGCTCCCTTACTTGCTGACTTATTTCTGTTCTCATACGAGGCAGAATTTATCCAGAACCTTATCAAGCAGAAAAAGGTCTCTGTAGCTCGTACTTTCAACCTTACATTTAGATACATAGACGATGTTATTTCATTGAATAACTCTGAATTCAGTAAATATCTCGCTATGATTTATCCTCCAGAATTGGAGATTAAGGAAACTACAGAAACGACCTCTTCTGCTTCATATCTGGACATTTTACTTGAATTTGACTCTAATGGTCACCTTTCTACTAGGCTATATGACAAGAGAGATGATTTCAACTTTAGTATAATAAATTTTCCACACCTCATTAGTAATATTCCACTCTCACCTGCTTATGGGGTATACATTTCCCAGCTTATTCGATATGCAAGAGCATGCAGTTCATATGGTGATTTTGTAGAGAGACATGGCCATCTCTCTTTCAAACTGTTAAATCAAGGTTACACCAGAGCAAGACTTGTCTCTACATTCAAACGCTTTTTTGGCAGGTATCGCAAGCTGGTTGATAAATACGATATCTCTCTTCGACAAATGATCACTGATGGCATCGGTGACATGGGGCCTTAGTTAGTGACCACTACCTATCTGACTTACAGATTGATATATGGCGGGTGCCACATGTGGGGCAGGATGCGCTTACTATTTTCGAAACACCTGACATCACTTCTTGGTCTTCTGGCCAGAGGTCCATATATCTTTCTTTCATGAATATGACTTTGTTTGTGTACCGTCTATTTACTGTCTGTTCTGTGCTGTTTTGTGTCTATGTTTACAACTATTGTCTTACAAATTTTGACCTAGTGTTATTGGATTATGGATTGGTATGATTGCGATTATTTTGCACATTTTAATCGAGGTCTTATTTTAATGGTGGTCGATTTGCATCGCGGTCCTCATGGTCCCGTGTTGATGTTCATTAAAATCGCCATCCCAACGACGCATTCCGTGTTGTTGTCGATTTGCATCGCGGTCTCGACGTTCCGTGTTTTTGTATATTAGAGAGGTTATAATCTTATTACGTGTTACGTCTGAAGGCACACAGTGCCGTATGCGTATCCATGCTCAGTTGTGATTTTTTTGGTTGATTTTGCAGTATTGTTTTTTCAGAAACATACGAAATTCGTCTAAGTTTAAAGGAACAATTAATTTCTCTACGCGAGGACTATTCAAGCTCGTTGTATCCTCGCATTAAATTTACCGATTTTCTGTAATACAGTTATTTATGTGGTTTACGGAAATCTTTGTGACAGCTTCAGGTAAAAAGTTGAATTAGACGACAACATTTCATTTATGTCAGGAAATCATAGCACGCACGTCTTGTGCAGGTGAACTCTATGGAATTTTCTAATATCAAAGATGTTTGCTAATTTACAATGATACTCATACTTAACGAGATTTCCTGTCTAAATTCCCGCAAACCACCAAAAAATCTAAAAATTACTACACGTAATTAAGACTACGTGTAGAAGTGTCGTTTGATGACGTTCCGAACGTCTGTGCCACATGTACGCGACGTCTTGTATGACGTGACAAAGACGCTACGTGTACTGATGGAACGTAATTACGTGTAACCAAACTTCTATTTTAATCGCAGTCCGAACGTTCAGTGTTGCTGTCATGCTGTTGATTTGCATCGCGGTCCCAACCTTCCGTGTTGCAGTTCATTTTAATCGTGGTCTCAACGTTGCGTGCTGCTGTCGATTTGCATCGCGGTCCAGAATCAAGCAATTTCCAGTGTTAAAATGAAGACAATTGGATACAAGGTTGATGTGTTGATAGTTTATTCTTGTGCATGCAACCGACATTGGAGATTATAGCATTATAGAAAGCTTTGTTTTCGTAAAAATGTGTGGCTAATAAAATTTGTCTGTGGCTAATAAAAATTTGAAACTATTCGCCACAATGGCTAACAGCTTTCCAAACCCAGCGCTAACACAGACATTGCTTTTAAGTTTTCTACCACCATGGAACTCATTCTTGGCCATTAAGCCCCATCTGTATCTCAGTATTTTCATCACAGACCTTATTATAATGAAGAGGACTCTATCCTCTCTGAGGACTTATAATTAAAGTACCCATTAAAAAGTGTTGACTGTGTCATCAACAATGACTTGTTTGGTTTAGATTAGCCATTGTCCATTATGGTACAATAGTTTGTTGCTAAAATTTTCTCCCCTTCTGTATTATCTAAGTTCACCATTTTCTGTGTCAGATATTTTTCATCATATTGAGTCCCATGTCTTAATTCACTTTCACACATATCAAAGCTGTTGTACTTAGATTCCACACTTGAATTTACATATTCCAGCTCTTGACAATCTAGGGGCCGACTTGCAGCGATTTCGAAGCTGTTATCCAATTGGTTGGCAGAATCTTACTGTTACAATTAAATAATACAAATAAACTCCCTAAGTTGCTGTGAATAGTGACAATCGACCAATCAGATATAACCTTGCAAACACGCTGCGAGTCAGCCGCAATTTAGTGGTTGTTATGCGAGAGAAGTAACCAACCAGTTCAAGAAATTTTCATGCATGCCAAACAATTTGACGTTTTTGACAAACTTCACATGCATGTGAAATAATAAACAGTGTGGTGGTATAAAGAAAGGACGGCGGTGCTCATGGGCCCCATGTTCGTCTTTCCAAAAACTAAATGACCAAAGTTACATCTTAACCATTATTGTACTTGGGCCTCAGCCCAAGTACATTTGTTTTCATTCCGTGGGAAAAAACTCTGTAAGGTATAACCATTTCTGGCTGAGACCAGGGAGGGCAAAATGTCTTGGCTTCATCTTTCTTGGCATAATAAATGGCGTAATGATGTTAACTGAATGGAAGTGCAGCTCTCAGCCAGTCTTGAATAAGTGAGATGTGAATATTAATGCTTCTCTATCTGAGTTTTTGCCACAAAATCTTCTGAATATAATCAAAATGTGCATCGAAATGCAACAATTAATGCACCCTCCGTTTCCTAGGCGATGGCACGACCCTTGCTACACCCACTGGACGAGCCAAAGTGGGAGGGGTAATTTCAGTTTGGTCGAGCAAGAGGGCTCGAGACCAGAATTTAACATTTAAACTTGAAACATGTTTAATCGATGACAAGATGTGGACTAGTGTTAATCAAAGTAAGAGTGTGAAAAGGAAAGGTTTTATATCCCGGACACAATGAAAAACATTACGACTGGAAACTGTACCCCCAGTTGAGAATAGTAATGCCCACAGCGATGGAGAACACTTATCCTTGAGCTGAGAAAACCAGACCATCATTTCGAAATAGAGCTGCAGATTCGAGAAGCTCGTTCAAAATAGCTAGGTACACCCCATAAAGGGGTGGTTTCGAGTTTTGAGGGCAAATTTCGCCTCCTTCATATAGAAAGCGTACGTTTGTTTTTCCAGGAGAACACACCATTTGACACAAAATTTGCATGTAAAGGGGTCGCCAGTAAGCACGTGGTCAAATCTGGCATAAGAAACAATATGAAATGTTGGGTAAAGCCAGTCCAAAATAAACTGATTTGAACTTTTGTGTTTTGTAATTTATACCACTGCAGTAACATAACTTTTTTTTGACAACATCACACAATGTAATACGTTTTGAAACTGAATACTCTGACGTATTCTGTGTCTCCTTTGCTTAAAAATACGGTATGCCGATTACCATGTAAGGAGATGATGACGTCAAGACAGATTTGTAGTGTGTTTGGTCCTGGATGGTGCACGAAGTTTTGTCAAGGTAGCTTGTGTGTTTATTTCCTAAATGGGAGAGATTAGGGTCGATCTAAACGAAGGCCGAAGACTGTTATGATACTCTAATCGAGCTGAACTCTAACGCGAATGGTTGGATAATTTGGAGGATGTCTAGAATGATCTCGTCTCATTAAGATTATTTGGCGGTCATATTGAATTTCAACTGCGTCACAAGTTTGCGAAATGAGTATTCCGTCGAACGGTCAACGAACAATATTTTAGAAATCTGGAGACATGGCACATCGCATTTTTATTTTAGTATTTTATATTTTACAAAAGATTTAAGAAGCAATGATTTTGTCGAAAATTCTGGAAAAAATACAGGAAGATTTGATCGCGAACACATTTTCACTTGGGGTCAACTAGCCCTGCGTACGATGCTGTGTGTTCCGCTACAGCTAATCGCCCCGCTCACCACAGCCCTGCAAAGACCTGTACGTATAGGGTCGGTGACTTCAAATCCAATTTGGGACTTGACGTAAAAAGCCAAATTACTGCCGAAATTCAGCGTTCTTGGGCCCAAGTCGTATCCCAGCCTACCTCAGCTACTCGATCGCTTCCAAAAATGACAGTCTTTTATTCACTTCTCGTAAATAACCGTTGATGTCGGCAACTCTCTCGCTAGCCCTGCGTACGATGCTGTGTGTTAGCTGTAGCACGTAGCATCGTACGCAGGGCTAGGGGTCAACATGGGGTTGCAGCCATGTTGCCTCAAAACTTATTTCTGTCCGCACTCAAAACTCAAAAAAGGCGGATATGAACCTGAAAAATCGATGCAATTTTGTCAAACTTCGGCGAAATTTCAGCCTATAGACAAAATTTCATCCAGGTAAGGTAAATTTACTGAAATTTGATCGACAAATAATTCTGAGCTGAACGTGACAGCTCGCCTTCTCCGGTAAGTCAAGCATCCAGCTGCCCATATGGCCTTTTTTATGAAATTGTTTTCAAGCGACGGCGGTAGACCGTACGGGGCTCTGGATATGAACCTACCGCCGGTGTAGCTGTAATAACTGTTGTGTTGTTTTTAGTGCCCACGGACGAAGTCCTGGGGGAGTTATAGGTTTGGTCATGTCGAGTCCGTCCGTCCGTCCGTTCACGCAGATATCTCAGACATGCCCTGGTCAATTTCTTTCAAACTTTGCACAAGAATAGTACCCAACCCCATACAGATGCACGTCGATTTGTTTGACAATGCGATCGAATTTGGCCGTGTTAGAGGACTTTTTAGTTTACACCTCCATAGACTCCCATGTATAAGGCAGTTCTCCATAGACTCCCATGTATAAGGCCAAGAAAAATAAAAATTTAGTTTCTCATCGTATTCATATTGCCTAAAGGATGCAGTGACAGAGTTTTTTGTCCCCACGGATAAAGTCCAGGGGGCTTATAGATTGGGTCATATCCGTCCGTGAGTCCATCAGTGAGTCCATCGGTTCACGCAGATATCTCAGACATTTTTACAAAATATCATGTGACCTTGGTGACCTTGACCTCAAATATACATTATTGTTCATAACTCAGTAACCACAAGTGCTAAACCTTTCATATTTGGTATGATGGGACACCTTATGACGCCACATATTGTACCCCATTAATTATGCTCATATCTAATTTTGAGCAAGCCAATAGAGCTAGAGGTCTGATTTTTGGTATATAGGGATAAGTTAACAATATAATTTGGTTGACAAAATGTAACGTGACCTCAATGACCTTTGACCTCAAATATACATGTTTGTCCACAACTCAGTAACCACAAGTGCTACACCCTTCATATTTGGTATGATAGGACACCTTATGACACCATATATTGTACTCCATTAATTATGCGCATATCTTATTTTGAGTGAGCCAGTAGAGCTAGAGGTCTGATTTTTGGTATATAGGAATAACTTAGCAATACAATTATTATGACAAAATGTGACGTGACCTCAATGACCTTTGACCTCAAATATATATATTTGTCCACAACTCAGTAACCACAAGTGCTACATGCTTCATATTTGGTATGATAAGACACCTTATGACACCACATATTGTACCTCATTAATTATGCACATATCTAATTTTGAGCGAGCCAACAGAGCTAGAGGTCTGATTTTTGGTATATAGGAATAACTTAGCAATACAATTATTTTGACAAAATGTGACGTGACCTCAATGACCTTTGACCTCAAATATATATATTTGTCCACAACTCAGTAACCACAAGTGCTACACGCTTCATATTTGGTATGATGAGACACCTTATGACACCACATATTGTACCTCATTAATTATGCACATGTCTGATTCTGAACAAGCCAATAGAGCTTGATGTCCGATTTTTGGTATATAGGGATAACTATAGGGTAGAAATCTAAATATGCCCATCTAAATATTAGACATCTACCATCGAGAACAAAAGAAATTTGCTGTAATTTGAATATTTAAGGAGTTCAAGCAATTTCCACTATAAATAAAGAACCCCTGCCTCAAACTCCACAAAAGTTGCCAGACATATTTTGCCGTTGTCATGCCATTGCTTCGTTTATTAACCAGTTAATCAAATGCCTAATTGACAGGAGGAAATTCAAGACCATATTTGAATAGTAGTATATATTGTCCTCAAAATTACTCTATCACGGCCCAAGTACTCATTGCCTTCAGCAATACTGCCTTGTTATTATTATTATTATTATTATTATTATTACAAGTTTAGGGGCTATAAGTATTATATAGAAATCTAATAACAGTTCATTGAAGCTGTGGGAATTCTGAAAAAGAGGTGTTCGAATGCAGGCCCATCGTGGCAGTCGTGGGCGCGCACAAAACAAGGCACAGCGACTGTGGAGAGTCTATGCCAGTGTATTTGCTGCAAATATACCTTCACGCATGCGCACTCGTTTGCCAGTGTAGTCTGCCAATATGAGCATGCGCAATTGAGTTTACCTGCGCGTGAATGTGTAGTCTGTACACTATGTCTCGTGCTATAATCTTGTCGTTGAGCTTTGCATGTTGACAGAAACTGGAATTACTGCAGAGAATACTTTTCAGGACATCACAAGTGAGTCCCTAAGGTAACAAGTAGGACGTTTAGGAAATCCTTTCAGAAAGTTCATGCCGCCTGTGGCCATTTTGTGGAGTATAAGCTTATACGTAACTGGAGCGACGGTATACAGTATTTCTACTGTACATTTTGCCAGATAATATGCGATGGAATTTTGCGTTTCACGTCGTTCAATCATTCAGATGGAAATGCCGGCCTTCTCCAAACTGAAAAAAATCAGGGTGACAGACTTTTGAATGCTGATTCTTGTATAACAATGACGTTGAAGACATTGTATTTGAGCTCAGCAACATTTTTTGATTTGAGAACTCTCATCATGGCCGATTCACTGAAACAGTGAGTATTCAACAACTTTTTCCTATGTCCATGTAGCACTTGTGCAAAAATAAGCGAGTCCACAGGCTGTTGGCGAATCAATAAATGCGTTTTTCACCAAGCTGAAGGTTGAAAGATGCGTCCGTCACTTTGGGACAAGCTAGATAAATGCAGTCAAACCCAGCTGGGCATAGAAATTTGCCTTAGTATGACTGGAACTTTGCAACAAAGTTTCCATATCTGAACTGACGTACTTGAATGACAGGCACAGGAAACGATGGCCAATAAAACGCATTATCGTTGCATTTTGATAATAATGTATCAATCTAAATGACACGGAAATTATGCCTCCTCCCAACAGAAGGGCCATGGTCTATTTTTAGCCCTGCTACAGTATGTCTCAGTTCTGAAAAGGCCACATTGTTGTCATGTTGTCATGGCGACTTTTAAAATTTGCATACAATTGTGAGAGTGAAACGGGTTGTTTATAGGTCACAAAACTTTTGAGTCCCACTGTCGTCCATTACACCTGTTTCCTTGGGCATTAAGGTAGCGGTAAAGGCTAGAGCGTCAGTTATAAACTTCAATAAAACTATTAAAACATGAAAGAAGTCAACATTCTCTGTGGAATAAAAAAAACTAGACATTTGGGGTCATAAGCATTGCAGAGTTATAGCCCATTGAAACTTCTGAAAAACTGACCAAATAAGAGGAAGTTGGGGAGTCCTTAGTGTATTAACTATGGTAGAGGTCCCCTAGCTTTTAAAAAAATGTTTGAAAAGGGAAAGTCATTTTTTACTGTTTTTTAGGAAAGTTTGACAAGGCAGTGCTTGCATTCAGAATGCGTGACTGTTATTATTAATGCATTTTTAGATTCTTTGAGTGTCAAGAGGTGTCAAAAGTGAGATTAACCAAAAAGACTGCTCTTTGACTTCAAAAGAGGGGTGCAAATATGGCTTGTTTTCAACAATTTTGACAGAATAACAGTTTTCCTACATAATTTTATACCAATTAAATCCAACCTTTCAAATGAGATATGGACATGGAATTTTTACAGCCTATTAACAAGGTTACAGATAAGATTTGTACGGCACAATTTTCCTGTATTTGAAGTACTTTTTGAAAAATCACATTTTGAAATTTGAAAGAATTTTTAATAATTTTTTGATATGTAAACCCATGTAAAATCATAAAAACAAATTTTATTTACAAATCCTGCCGTACAAATCTTACAATTAATAGTGTCAACATATTTATAACTAATTTGGTAATATTAATTTATTATTAAATTCAAAGATGTAAAAAAATATGAAAAAATTAAATTTAATATTGATTGATGTCATATTTCAAAATCATGGCTACAAACATACAATTTTTATATTCTTTGGAGAAAGTATTAACTAAGGGAGTTATCCTGAAAATTTCAACTAAATATCTTGATTCTAACACTTGAAACTTGCATTAACTCTGAGAAAAGAATTGGTGCAAAAATAGCCTTTACCGCTACCTTAAAGGTGTGCAAGTATACACATCAAAAGACTAGAAAATTCACTTCATGGGCAGAACCTTGTAAAATAGCCCTTTCTTGTCTGGTTAACGAAAAAAGATACCCCTGATCTAAAATATGCATGGGCTACCAGCCAGTGTCGCCGGGCTACCAACGTCAGAATATGGTTGCCCAAGTGGACTACCAGGGGAAAAAAGTTAATTTCGAGCCCCGGGCAATATTAAACATGAAACATTTAACTTGTAATATTTCCCCTTATCTTGGCCTGCTGGGTTTAAAAAAAATGTTAAAAGGTATACAGGGATCATGTTCAAATTTAGCCTTTGCTACCATGGAAAGGGGAGATCTAGCCAATCATCAGAATCATAGAGTTTATGAGGTCACGCCAGGTCACGCAAAAAATAATGCACCACAACATGGCCATAATTTTACTTTAGTTAAACAATCAGAAATATATAATTTCTCTGCATTATTCTTCCTGGAATGAGGCAAAGAAATCAAAATAAATTATTATAAAATGAACATTATTATACGTCGTTAATTATAAATCCATAAAATAAATAAGTACCAGTGAATTATGTTTTAAATAAAACAAAAAAAACTGTGCGCTACTGTTACTGCTTGTGATAAATATAATGGTACATTGGGTGATAAGGAGGATTGGGTTCGGATACTAGTAGAATTAATTTCAGGACATAAATTAATTTGAAGGCATAAACTTAATTCGATAAATGCATAATAAGTTAGTAATATACTATATAACACTTATTTGGGATGACTGCATGAAACACAATTAAAAATGCTCGAAAAATTATTTTTGGTCTATGTAAAATTAATTCTAACACACTAAAATTAACGGAAAACATAATTTTGACCAAAATGGCCCTAATATACATTATCTTTATTATTCTTTCTAGAATGAAGGCAAAGAAATTACAATTATTGTTATTATTATTATAGGACAAATGTTAAAAGTTGTTAATTAGAAATCCATAAAATAAATAAACACAGTGAATTATGTTTTAACATAGACCCTCTCGAGGGTCTATGGTTTTAAATAAAAAAACTGTGATAACCAAAATGGTTACTATGGCAACATAAAACAAATATGAACATGGAGTTCATGCTGTTATAAATACACTTAGGAGAGCATTTGCATAGTAACTAGGTTTACTTTTAATGGACTTAGGAAAAAAATTGAAATTTTAAAACGCAAATAGGTTACTATGGAAACACAGGGCAGTAAAAATTAATATATCATATTTTGTCTTTCTAATCCGAAATAACCCTTTGGTATAATTCTGTTGATTACTGGATATTTGTCTTTCTAACCCAAAATATCCCTTTGATATAACACATTCTGTTGATTCCTGGATTTTAGATGGAATCTTTGAAAAACTGGTAATTTTTACTACTGAATGGTTGCCATGGAAACATCTCACATTAAAATGAGTGTGATTTTTAGTCCCCACGGACACCGTCCGGGGGGGACTTATAGGTTTGGTCATGTCCGTGCGTGCATCTGTCCGTTCACGCAGATATCTCAGACATGCCCAGGTCAATTTCTTTCAAACTTTGCACAAGGATGGTACCCTACCCCATACACGTCAATGCACGTCGATTTGTTTCACAATGCGATCAAATTTGGCCGTGTTAGAGGACTTTTTAGTTTTCACCTCCATAGACTCCCATGTATAAGGCAGTCTCCATAGACTCCCATGTATAAGGCAGTCCATAGACTCCCATGTATAAGGCCAAGAAAAATAAAAATTTAGTTTCTCATCGTATTCATATTGCAAAAAGGATGCAGTGACACAGTTTTTAGTCCCCACGGATGAAGTCCAGGGGGCATATAGATTGGGTCATGTCCGTCCGTGAGTCCATCCGTGAGTCCATCCGTTCACGCAGATATCTCAGATATTTTGACAAAATGTCACGTGACCTTGGTGACCTTTGACCTCAAATATATATATTTGTCCATAATTCAGTAACCACAAGTGCTACACCCTTCATATATGGTATGATTGGACAGCTTATGACGCCACATATTGTGCATTAGCAATACTATTTTTTTTTTCAAAATGTCACGTGACCTCAGTGACCTTTGACCTCAAATATACATATTTGTCCATAACTCAGTAACCACAAGTGCTACGTCCTTCATGTATCGTATGATGGGACACTTTATGACGCCACATATTGTACTCCATTAATTATGTGCATATCTAATTTTTAGCGAGTCAATAGAGCTAGAGGTCTGATTTTTGGTATATAGGGATAACTTAGCAATACAATTTTTTTGACAAAATGTCACATGACCTCGGTGACCTTTGACCTCAATTATACATATTTGTCCATAACTCAGTAACCACAAGTGCTACACCCTTCATATATGGTATGATGGGATACCTTATGATGCTTCATACTCTACCTCATTAATTATGCATATATTTAATTCTGAGCAAACCCATAGAGCTGGATGTCTGATTTTTTGTATATAGGGATAACTATAGGATAGAAATTTTTTGACCAAATGTCATGTGACCTTGATAACCTTTGACCTGAAATATACATTTATGTCGATAAATACGTAACCACATGTGCTATGTCCTTTATATTTAGTATGGTGGGCGACCTTATGACAACACATGCTTTACCTCATTAATTATGCACACATCTAATTCTGGGCAAGGGAATAGAGCTAGAGGTCTGATTTTTGGCATATAAGGATTAATTAGCAATACAATTGTTTTTTTTAAATGTCACGTGACCTTATGACCTTTGACCTTGATTATACATATATATGCATAACTCAGTAACCACAAGTTCTATACCCTCCAATTCTTATAGGATATTAGACCTTATGATGTCACATCTTGTACCTCATTATTATGCGCATATGTATTTCTTGGCTGGCCAATACAGCTAGAGGTCTGATCTTTGTTCCCGATTTAGAACCATAACTTAGACATGCCTCATGTGTTTCAAATTGGGAACAACGACATAGACCTATGTGCCCATAGATCTCAACATACCGTATACACTCCAGTGATACTTCTTAATGACCACATTTCCCTGCCCCATCAAGACTAATACTCCTATTACAAGTGGGGACTATGTCATTGTCAATGACTTGTTTTTTATGTGCTAACCAGAAAAACCCTTATTATCAATTTTTACATCAATCAATAGATCTTTAATAGGAATTAGGGAAAAAGTAACATTTTCAATCCCAGAATAGTTACAATGGCAACTCAAAACATTAAAATAAGTCTGGTTTTTGTGTTCTCTGACCCGAACTCCCCCACTAGATAATTTTCATATCAATCAAAGTAACTTTTCATTGGATATTAGAAAAACTGAAATTTTCAACCCCTAAAATGGTTACCATGGAAACATGAGCAGTGAAATTGATATCATATTTGGTCCTTTCGACCCAAAATACCCTTATGGTGAAATTTTCACGGAAATTGAACCTATTATTATTCGCATTATTATTTTTCTATTTAATACATAATATTAAATACTTATATTAATTATTATGTTCTATCAGTAAATTATATCTGCTTTGTATGAGAAAACTGGTTAAGTTTTCCTGTGTGTATGAAAAATGACATATTTGTGAATATAAAGTAGTTATTGATGGGGATTGTTATTTTGATTAACAAGTCCAAAAGTGAATTTTTTGAAGATGTTGGTTATGTTCAATATTTTGCCTTCTGATTTAGTCCAGACTCTGTCATGCCAATGACTGGGAAGCCATCTGTAATTTACTTATGACTTGTAAATGCAGAAGTAGTCACTATACCGGTACAAGCAAACACTGTATGAAGTTGCCATCTTTACAAGTCAAAAGAATGAATAATTACACCAGAAAGAAAAAAAGACTGGCTCTCCCAGTGTGAAATTACAATAATGGTGTTTGCCTTCAAATGCAAGCTTCCATGTGTTGCTTTGTTTTAATTGTGAGTCGCAGTCTTTGTATTGTGTTTGCATATTATGTATGCATCAATGACTGGGGAATACTGTAAGACATGTTGAATTTTGTTTTTTCCACACTGGAACAAAAAAAGTCAAGCTGTTTCCAGACTGATAGGAGAAGACTACAGTCAGCTGTTAACAAAGAAGATATCAACCCTCTCCCCACCCTGTGATGATTCATAGACTGCATACCATACTGGCAGTTAACATTGAAAACTGAACTGATCGTTTATCTGGTAGTTGAATTATGAAAATTGATTTTAAAGTGTGCTTATGGAGTCAGATTGGTCAGATATTTTGAAATGTTTCTTTCTCTTTCAATACTTGTACTTTTGTGATATTTTCAGTTTGTCATTGTCATTTTTGATAATAATACCCTACTGCATTTTCTTTGTACCAATTTTATAAGATCTGGCATGGAAGAAATACATAAAACGACTTGGTATTAAGTGGTTAAAACTATGTGTGCTTGATTTGCAAAGATTTAGAATCAGTTGCTATCTGTTTCTTTAAGTTTTACAAATACAAAGTCACATATTTGTGTAAATATCAATAAAAAGAATCCCTACAAGGACTTTCATAAATCCAACATTCACTGTAGTGAATTATAGGGTTGGAAGCTCTGTTTGCATGTACATGTAGATGTACAGGTGACATGTATACTGTACATGTAGGTTACCATGTTTGTCCAAAGTTAATATTTATAAGTCATGAAAGAGATTTTCAGCAAACTTATGTGCATGTTTTATAATTTTCAATAGGGAGTTCAGTGAAAAATATGGGTGACCAAATACTAATTTGTATACCCACAAACCATTTCCAGTGTTCAATTCATACAAAAGGGATGACCAAGTGACAACAAATACATACCATCTGGATTCATTGTCTCCTTCTTTTGTCCTTCTTTGCACCTTTATACACTTTCAAACAATACATTTTTGACTGGTATATATGTACATATATATTGTCATCAGCCTAAAAGTTCAACTGCTGCAACAGTCTAACCTGCCATAACTTTTCAGACATAATTTTTTCCACCTTCACTAAAGGCCAGGGACTTTATACCCGGGATCAAGTTTGTTTTAATCTATAAGAGGATTATGGAGTGTCATAGTCTTTTGTTAAACCGTTTGGTCATGTCCATGTGTGCGTGCGTGTGTGCGTCCGTTCACGCAGATATCTCGGAGATGTCTGCAGGGAAAGACACTAAGGGTTGCCCGATTGCCCGGGGCAAGTGAAAGTCACGTTTGGGCAAGTGAACCTCCGATGCCACTTGCCCGACGGGACAAGTGAAAAAAATAATTACCTAGAAATCGAATTCACGAGAGCGATATTCTGGCGAGGGAACACGGACTTAAACAACAAAAAATTGGATATGTATGTGAGTTGCGTGGATATCCCCTCATGGCCTCACGTGATATGGACCCGTTGCATAATCTGCAGATGATCATATGCCTCTGAGTCTGAAAACGGTCATTGTGTAAGCCTATCGGCATTTTCGTAGCTTTTTTTCTCATTTAATTTTGCAAAATATCGGCGAGTACCTCAATATTTCAAGATAACTCTTTCTTCCCAATCGTTTCCTGGAGTTTCAGAGTCATTGACCGCAACATTGCAGGCCGACCAGGATTCGAGCATTTCTTGGTAGAATCTCGGTAGGGGCAGGCTGAGTGAGTTAATATCGAAGTTACACTTGAATAGGTACTTTCCACCCACAGATTTTAGGCGATGGTCTAGAAAGAGTTTCCAGGGGTGCTCTATGTTTTCATCTAGATACCTTTTAATAAGGTTTATACACATAAGCTTGTGTGTAGTTTTCACATCGGGGGCCTTTAAGCCCCCCTCGGAAACC
The DNA here is from genome assembly GCF_041260155.1 of Ptychodera flava. Classification (NCBI taxonomy): domain Eukaryota; kingdom Metazoa; phylum Hemichordata; class Enteropneusta; family Ptychoderidae; genus Ptychodera; species Ptychodera flava. The sequence goes on from NC_091935.1 coordinate 42,054,956, forward strand.
CCTCTGACCATTACCTTTCCGGTTATTCTATCTTTCCCATTCCAGAGGAAATTGAAAATACGCTGTTCTCTTAAGAATTTCAGGTGTTATTGTGGTCATTCTCATGACGTAATTAAGTTGTGATAGAGCGAAGGTTTTCAAAATCTGAACTTTGCCCATGAGTGTCAGGGATCTCTTTTTCCATGTTCCCAGAGTTCCTTCAATCTGCTTGAGTGGTGTTGCATAATTAAGAGTGGTGTTTAACTCTTGGTTATACGAAATGTAAATTCCTGCAATTTCGATCGGTGATGTCACCATTTGATACCAAATGTTTTTTTCTTAGGTCTTTTCCACTTACCGAGCCAAATAGCTTTCGTTTTGGTAGGGTTGACCATCAAGCCTGAAAGTGAGTGGAACTTGTGCAACATTTCAAATATTCTCTGACATGACTGTTCATCTGTTACAAAGGTCGTCAGGTCATCCGCAAATGCAGCATATTTGCATTCACCTATTCCTGACCTGATACCCTTAACATTGGCGTCATCATTCAAGTTAATTAAGAATATTTCTAGCGCTAGGATAAACAAATAGGGTGACAATGGATTTCGTTGTCTCACCCCCCTCTCAATGTTAAAATATCCGGTGCTGAAACCATTGTTCATAACGCAACTGCTCAAGTCTGTGTAAAATGTAATGAACCATTGTTTAAAGAGTTGGCCAAACCCGTATGTATTTAAACATTCCATAATGTAATCCCATTCTAAACTGTCGAAGGCTTTCTCAAAGTCTATGGCAAGCGGTATTCCCGGCGATTGGCGAGACATTTTGCAGCTACTTTAGCGTTGGCGTTGATGAGAGAGATCGGTCGCCAATTTTTGATGTATTTGGTGTCTCTCCCTTTCTTTTCTATAAGTGTGATCACACTTTGTCTCTGGGAGTTGGAAAGACTCCCGTTTTCAAACCCGTAGTTGAGAGAATCAACTACTGTTGGCCCTATTGTTGGCCAAAATGTTGTGTAGAATTCTGCTGACAATCCATCATTGCCAGGGGTCTTATTTCTTGGCATCATGGTGAGGGCACAGTAAATTTCATTGTGGGTTATTGGTGACTCACAATTTTTCATTAGCTGGTGCCCAAGTTTGGGGATGTTGTCATTTTTCAGGAAGTGGTGGTCAGTAATATCCCTTTCTGGGTTGGTTTTGGAGGAGAAGAGAGTACTATAAAATGTCTTCAGCTCAGAAAGAATGTCTTTCTGCGATGTTTTCAGTTCATTGTTTGCGCCAATGATTCTTTTGATATGCCCTTTTCTCCCCCTCCTCTTCTTCAGCCCTAGAAAATACTTATTGTTTTTCTCCCCTTTTTCATGCCATCTGACTCTTGAACGAATAATTGAACCTTCAGTTAGGTAATCATATTCCTTCTCGAGCTCTGCTTTTGCATTTTGGAGTCTGAGGATGTCGTCCTCTGACGCATTTGGCCTGAGGGAGGTCTCTAGATCGGAAACTGCTCCCTCAAGTTCATTGATACGTTTCTTTTTGCGTTTCGCAATTTGTTTTGAGTATGAGATTGAACATTTTTTAATCTCATATTTCAGGAGGTCCCATTTTAGGGCTTTGTCCTCTGTTCCGTCGTAATCTTGGAGCCATAGGGTAAACTTTTGGGAAAGTTCGTCAATGTAAACAGTGTCCTGAAATAAGCTGGTATTTAGGTTCCAATATGATGGACCAAATGGGGTGGTGACAGGGTCAAAGGTCAGAGTCACTGCTGAATGATCTGTGCTAACGGAAGGGATAATCTCGGTGGAGCTGATATCTTGTTGCAGTGAATCGCTGATAAGGAAGTAGTCTAAACGACTTTGTGTAATGGAAGGCCTGTGTCTACGCCAGGTGAACTGATATGAGTGGCCTGAAGAAAAAATTGTTTACTCTTTCCCTGTAGGGTTTCTGAGTGTTGCAATTTCTCCATGTATCTGGTGTATGGGTAAAATGTAAACATTGGTTGCATGTTATGTATTTCAGTCTATGTCAAATATTGTTCATGGGAAATCAAGAAAAGTTTGCTATGTGCCTGTAAAAGATAAAATATTTGCCAATACATATAAACTGCCTTGTGGGTTGATTGTCTGAAAATTATCACATAAGTGGAAAGAGGACAAGAAACTAATCAAACTGATGTTACACTCTGAGTGCCTGAATACCAGCTGTTTGTCATATCTTTATCACTGCCCATGGGCCAAAGGCACACTAGAAGGCCAAGACAAAGTTTTTTTGAGCTCATAACTTAATTATTTCTGCATTAAATGTGGCCAGCTACAAAATGTGGAATACTCAGATGGTGATCTATAACAGAATTGGATCTTGTACATGTTGACAAAAGAATAAGAAAAGAATAAGAAAAAAGAAATTTTTCATAATCTGCAGTATATTGTTCTGAGAGTACTTTGGTATTTGTTACATATATTTGGAGGGACAATGTATGCAATATTTTTGTTGAAAAGCATAAAATTGGTATATATGAATTTTTATGGTTTTTTGATTTTGTCTAAAGTCTTGCGTTCAGGAATTACATGTCAGGTAGCAGCTATGAACTTTGGATTTTTAAGTTCAAAATATTGATGAAATTGGATACATGTAAGTAAATATTAGTGCATTGGAAGACAGAAGTTTGTTATTGTTACATGTAATATTAATCAGTGCAGCTGACACAGTTTTACAAAACATTGTCATTGAAATATCTATATGTTGTGTGTAAAAGAAGTTTTGGGGTACAGATCTAGTAAAGTTTTGCCTGTTTTATTAAAAAAGTGCCAATATGATATTTTTGAGGTCCATGGTCCAATTGCAAAAAAACTGAGAATTACTGCACATTTTAAGTGTGTATTTGTGGTAGATACATGCTTAACTGTAAATGAGTATTTGTTCCAATGAAGTCAACATTACCAAATAAAATTCTAATGAGCAACAAACGTGTAAACTTAGTGAAAATCTCATTTAACATTGGTCAGATTGTCTTGGCAAGGCAGCCAACACACCATATTGTACAAAAAGTCTTGCATTAAAATTTCTGCTTAATTCAACAAGGTCAGGATACTAATCACAAACTCTTACATCTGTAGATGTAAATATGACAATTTTGGGTGAAAAAAAAATGCTTGGAAATTTAGTTTGAAAGATTTTTGTTTCTTTCCACTGTCAAATTGTATATTTATGGAATTGTTTGTCTGTATAAGTCAAGTAATGGCTTCTGTACAAATCCCTAGTTTGATGCTTTTACAGCAACAGTCACCAAAGGTAGACAGTTGCAGGGTTCGCGCTAACGTTCGCCACAGTCGCAAATTGCGAATAAATGTCCGATGTGGCGAAAAAAAATTGCTACTCTTTCGCCACGCGTGGCGAAAGCTCGTGACCGGGTGCCGTGTTGGGATCATTGACCCTAGACGTCTTCGAAGGTCACGCCAGTCCTGCGATCCCAGACCGACTGTTTTCCCGAAAGACCAAGAATTTCGACATGCGGGTGTTCATTGTGATCGATCCAAAATATGTACTGGATCATTTATGTCGCCAACTATTCTAACAACTAGTCGTTTTTCTAAATAAGTGTACATTATTTTCCGCAATCCAAATTTTCCAGCATGAACGCTGCAAGCATCGTGCGAAACATTTGACCACGTACGTCGCGTCAGGGTGCAAGCATGAAGGGTAATTTGAATTCACGCCGGCCAGCATAGCAGCACAACCTATTCCAAACAGCGTGCACCATTGTTAATCACGCCGGTTCTGTCACTTTTAACGTATCAAAATAACCCTAAGATCGGTCAGATTATCAAAATATTCAGTCATTTAAATATCTAGCCTTTGGAAAAAAAATAATTTGTTGCTCTGTCGTACGTCAACCGATGATCGACGGCAGAGTTCCTGAGCATGCAACTGACAGACTGAAGTGATAGCGTTGGACTTTGACCAAAATAGTTTATTGATTGTTCTCAGCTGGGAAAGAAACTAAGTTTAAAATAGCGTCTCATTTACAAAAAAAAAAGAAATAAGCAAACCACCGAGAAGAGAACAAAGACAGACCAACCACGGTCTAGACCATGGTTGAACAAATTACATCAAGGTTTTTGTCTGTGCATGGAAGTATAAAATGTGAGACTGCAGATGAGTCGGTTGATCCTAGATTTGTCATATTGACCAACTGCTCTTTTGATTTTTCACTGAGTTTGCGAATTGAACTAATTTTCAAAACCTAAGCAATTTTTTTATACCAATAGTTTTCTTTGATACTTTATGGACAATGCTTTGCATAGTCAGGCAATCACTGTAATTTTATCCAGATCACCAAATATTGGTATATACAGCAGTTTTTAAATCATATAAAAAATAAAAGAGAGAAACAGTCATGGCCAATGATTAGACTTTTATGATTTTTTTCATGCCATGTTGTGCAAGTTTTGTTCCAAGAACTCTCTTTGTTGTTTGTGTCATAGTAAAAGTTAAAAATAAACAGAAGTTTTTTGTCCCTGTCTATAAAGAGAGGGGTATTTTTATTCACCAGCATTCATGAAATATAGATCTGAACAGAGTTAAGACCAATTTTTGTTTAATACATATTTTTTAATTGAAGGACAGACAACTTTCACAAAGGACCTGGAGTTTTACTGCGCTACTGGTCCTTATTATCTGCTGCTATAAAATTAGCAGAAAATGTGCTCAGCAGTTTATCTATCGAGGAATCCTTAATGTACAACAGCCCTGGCCCAACATATGGATAATAAAGTATAAACGTTATTGAAAATAGGGTTTGTGCAATTTGTATGTGAAATTGATTTGTTGGGTGTGGCTAATGAAAATTGCTTGTGGTTAAAAAAAATTTGATCATTTTAGCCACACTAACAGACTGTGGCTACAATGAAAAAATTCCTAGCCAACACTGAGTTGAGTATACAGTGCATTTACCTATTTTGTACATCCCACACAAGTTTGTAGATAACACTGTAGATAAGAAGAACCGACTCATTTGATTGCTCAGATAGAACACAAACCGAAGTGCGAAATTACTTGTTGAGTTGATTGGGGAGACTGAAGTTAATTAGGGTGGAGTCAATTAGTCCCAGCTTCCTGTACCGGTACACTCTCAGCAAGCTAAGAAGCAAGATGTTTACTTTTCTCTACAAGTTTATACTGTCATTCTTAATCATGACATGAAAAATAAAATCTGGTGTGGTAACCATAGCTCAGTTTTTTCATTAAAAGTCTTTTTTTAAAACTTGCATATGACAGAATGGCCAGTATTCAAAAGACATTTCTGTCTGACAAAAATGTCGTAGTGGCTGCTTCATTCATTCCACTCACTGTTTGTTCATGTGTCTTAAAGAAAAACTGATCGGAATGTGTCTGCATTCATTGTATCATATTTCATCTACAGAGAGTTCACATTTTATCCAGCAGCAATCTGTATAGATATCATCAACATTATAAGTATTTCAGCACCTCTGTTGAGTGTTCTATCCAAACATTCAAATGGGTCGGTTCAAGAATTTATTCAAGCAATTTATTTATTTATTTATTTATTTTATTTATTCAGCTTTGACATGAAGTCAGGATGAGTTGCACAGGTGACTGACACCTATAAAAAAGCAACCCTCCACAAAGATTATATTTTACAAGTTACACATACAAATTAAAAACAGAAAAGACAAACGATTTAAGATAAATTCGAAAATATAACAATAATAAAAATATACAAAAAATTTCAAAACAGAACAAAACAAAACAGAGAAATTAACAGAGAGGGCAACTTTTACAGTGGCACTTTCCCACCCAAGTAGAAGTGTTATCAGGATAAAATTTATTGTTTAACAGATCCGTGTAATGTTTTAATAATATAGACTTGTATGACCTAACACTTGTTGAAGATTTGCCATGAAAGGACATTACACTACATAAGTAAAAAGCTCTACAACCATTTTCAGTAATAGAGCGTGAAGCCACTGCAGTAAACTGCAATAAAACTGCTTACACTAATTAGTTTCAGCTGTAGCCGTGGCCACTTTGGTGTTGAACAAGGCTACTTGATACAGACAAAAAGTCTGCTTGTACAAAGGCAAAACTGGCTCTGTCTGAGGCTCGGGCTGTAAATGAGAGTTTACGATTGGCACCCTGTGTACAAGATTAAGATACAATGTAACATTACCATGCACTGGTCCATGTACAAATCTTTTTTATTTCAACTTCCCCAGACAAACTGTCTGCATGGGACATACAATGTTGTCGACTTTGCCAGCTGGCTACAGCTGAAACTAATTAGTGTGAGCAGTTTTATTGCAGTTCACTGCAGTGGCTTCGCGCTCTATTACTGAAAATGGTTGTATTAAAAAACGAATGACGAAAACATTCAGTTTTAAAAAGTGGCATCTTCATGGAAGTATCATCAGAGGATTTGAATGTGACAAACTGGCTTAAATTTAAATCATACATACCAATAAAACATTTAGCTAAAAAGACAGTCATTTAATTCTCTCCTGTAGCTTAACGGGAGCAAATTCAAATTAATCATAGGCTCTTTGTAATTCATCTCCTGGGGATATCCCAGAATATATTTTGTGGCTCTTTTGGACACCTTCAAGATGTAGCAATGATTGCTTTGTTGTGACAGCCCATGACTGGGATGAATACAACGGACAAGGGATAAATACAGTTATACAATAAATACCGGTACAGTTATACAATGATGCACCCCTCCCAGCTTATAATTGACAATAAGCAAACTTTGCACAACATACGATGTAATAGAGTACAAAGTTCGCTTTTGTCAATTATGGGCTGGGATGGGGTACATTATTGTTATTATTTCAGTTTTGTCAATGTTAGGGAGTTTCTAGATGTAGAAACATCTATGGCCTCAATGCTGGATAATCGGATACATAGATCAGTAATAATCTTTGGGGAATTATGTCCCAAAATTCACTGTTATTGACAAAGCCATAACATCATTAGGGGCCCAAGCACTCTGGGGCTTTGGCCCCTATTGTAAGGTGCCGTAAAATAAATTCTTTGTTTGCCGTCTGCGTGCGGGTTGGTTTTTGGACGAAACCTGAAAAACAAACACAGATCCTATGCTCGAAAATAGGGCGCGTTGTGCCCTTCCTTTGTTCGAAATGTTGCAGCAATTTACTTAAATCTCACAGAAATGCAAATGTCGTACGATCATTTCAATACAAATCAGATTACCTATCGTAAAGGGGTACATCAACCGCTGTACGTAAAGTGAACATGTGCAGCTCCTGTTGTAGCTGACTGCAGTGTACAGTAACGTAAGTGAAGTCGATCGATCGTTCGTTTCACAAGTTGATTTCTCCCTCAAAGTTTTCAAATCGGCGGAAGTAAGTGAAATTGTTTTGGTCTCCATACAAGATGGGTCGAAAACAATTCTTGACTGGTTTAGCGTTGAATAAGGAACGGAACTGAATTTCCTTCAACTTTTCCACGATCCGTGATTGATCACGATATTGGATCTGCACCAGGGCAAGCAGGTAAGCTTACCGCTGGTGAAATGTTCGTTGCTGAATGCTCCAAATTGTTCGTACGTGGTTGAAGTTGCTCTTACTTAAAACGATTTGCTCATTTTACATATCCGGATTAGAATTCAGTTTTCAAAAATAGCAATGGCTATTCGGCATTGCTGTCTTGACAAGCAGAATATTTAGCATTTTAGTATGCAATAGCGCTGATCGCTTCACGCAATTTTTCTTTTACTAATATGCAAAAATAAATATTTGTGCACATTTTCGGCAAAAACGATGAAAATAAAACCTGCTAGTGTTATAATGCATACAAAAAGTCACACTAATTCTTATGAATTTATGGCTCAGACTACAAGCTGCAACAACGACCGCGCATGCAATAACAAAATTTGTCCGAACTTCAGACAACGTTGTCTGAAGTCGAGCGTGCAGGTATATTTAGTAACAAACCTGACATCGAGATCAGCGCTATTGGAAGTCGGCTAAAAAAGGAGTTGATACACAAAATTCAGAATAAATAACATTTAAAGTTACAGCTAATGGAGCATTCAACTCAACAGAAACAGTGCTCAGGAGTAGTATTTATTTGACAATAAAAAGGAGGAGGCTGTTATGATTTGTTCAGCTACCCACTCTTCTTACTGCAAAAATTGTAATTGTATGGAAGAGATAGTAGTTTCACCGTTTACAAAGATGTTTAGCATTTGTTTTCTGAGTGACACAACTACATACCGGTATGTGCCAGTGAAAACTCTTCTTATAGGTTTGAGATTGCCTATCTTTGAGTTTGTCTGTATGTATATGATATGATTGTGTGGGTGTGTGTACTGCAGAAACTCCACAGCCGCAGCACCTATCCATTTAGTATTTAATGTACAGGTGCACCCAGAGATAGAGTAGCCATCTCAAACACCCAAAAAATTGTTCTGCCGAGTGAAGTTCACGTAAAAAGTCCCAACTTTGGGGGCATATTTCTCCTAAAAAAAATGATGTTTTTTTCACTCATGATACCTCATTTATATTGTCATAAACTTCTTCTTTCATTTGTCAAGAATAAAAAAAAAAATGTAAAACTAATAAAAAGTTATAAAAACTTGAAAATTGGGTTTCGTTCTGTTGCGTGGATCACCAGAAAAGGGTGATTTTGCGACCCCTATTTTAAATTGAACATTCCACTGAAACGTATGGGCCGATTTCAACGTATGACCCCTTGATGGAAACGTCAGATAATTCTCTAATGCGTCATAGCCTCGATGTTGCGATATTCACATGTTATCATCGTTTGAAATTGAAAGAAGAACTTTGATCGAAAATCTCGACCTCAAGACAGCTTAATTTTGGATGAGCTGCTATCTGATGATAAAATTTAGTGTATATTTAGTAAGATTCGGAGGTTTTATGAAATTTTGTTGAGCATTTTCGATGGAAATTGGTTGAAAAGTACGTTGAGCGCGATCGGGAGGTAGCACTCGTGCCACTATCGACATTTCGGCTGCAAAAATTTTAGCCCACGGGTGTTTGTTTGCCGTGTTGGCTATCGACATAGCTGCAATAATTGTGGTACATGGGTCTTTGTTTACCGTGTTGCTGGCTATTCAGCCACTGGCCGGGGCTGAATAGCCAACACGATAAACAAAGGCCCGTAGGCTACAATGATTGCAGCTACCAACATTGTAACTTGAGTGAGGCCAGTGTGTACGCTGTTGCGTACTGCGTAGACAGTTTGGATGAGTGTATATTCGCGTAAAAAACAAAGTATTTACTCATAGTTTTGGAAAGTTTGAAACCACTGTGATTCAGGATTTATTGTAGAAGATGCTTTTGGACTGGTAAATTATCGTAAACTGAACAAAATATTACTTTTTTAATGTTAACAATTGCAAACAAAAATTTAGCGGTAGAATGCATACATTGCACACCATGAGTGTTTTTTTTATGGGCTAGTCTGGGACCAATGATTTTAGTTACCTATTTAGCTGACATATTGCTAATTAAGGAAACTTACAATCAATAAATCTCTTTGAAATGTCATAATTTACATAAATTAGCATACCTGAAAGGCTGATCAGGGAAACTACATAAGATATGGTCAGCCGTCATTTTGAATGATTTCATTGAATTCAGCAGGTCTGAAAACCTAAAAATTAAAAATTCTATGTCTCTATGTGGGAGAATAATCAAGATATTTAATTTTTGCATATTTAATTAGATTGACTCAGTTTTTCTATAAACGCACTGTTTTAACGGTCGTTGAAATTAGATAATATTCAAATTTTGACCGCATATAATATGCAGTTGAATAAATTTTTTCAGAGTGAATGGCCACAATTGGTTTCAAAAGGAATATTGCAACAGGTTATAAGCTTTCATCAAAGTTATTTATGCATTATTAGTCCCCACGGACACCGTCCGGGGGGACTTATAGGTTTGGTCATGTCCGTGCGTGCCGCGTGCGTGCGTGCGTGCGTGCGTCCGTGCATCCGTTCACGCAGATATCTCAGACATGCCCAGGTCAATTTCTTTCAAACTTTGCACAAGGATAGTACCCTACCCCATACAGATGCACGTCGATTTGTTTCACAATGCAATCAAATTTGACCGTGTTAGAGGACTTTTTAGTTTTCATCTCCATAGACTCCCATGTATAAGGCAGTCTCCATAGACTCCCATGTATAAGGCAGTCCATAGACTCCCATGTATAAGGCAGTCCATAGACTCCCATGTATAAGGCAGTCCATAGACTCCCATGTATAAGGCCAAGAAAAATAAAAATTTAGTTTCTCATCGTATTCATATTGCAAAAAGGATGCAGTGACACAGTTTTTAGTCCCCACGGATGAAGTCGAGGGGGCTTATAGATTGGGTCATGTTCGTCCGTGAGTCCATCCGTGAGTCCATCCGTTCACGCAGATATCTCAGATAGTTTGACCTTGGTGATCTTTGACCTCAAATATATATATTTGTCCATAACTCAGTAACCACAAGTGCTACACCCTTCATATATGGTATGATGGGACAGCTTATGACGCCACATATTGTACCTCATTAATTATGCACATATCTAATTTTGAGCAGTCAATAGAGCTAGCTAGAGGTCTGATTTTTGGTATATAGGGATAACTTAGCAATACAATTTTTTTGACAAAATGTCAGGTGACCTCGGTGACCTTTGACCTCAAATATACATATTTGTCTATACAGTGTAACTCAGTAACCACAAGTGCTACACCCTTCATATATGGTATGATGGGACAGCTTATGACGCCACATATTTTACGTCATTAATTATGCGCATATCTAATTTTGAGCGAGTCAATAGAGCTAGCTAGAGGTCTGATTTTTAGCTCACATTTGGTTTTACCAATGTGAGTTTATTGTTTAGGCTGAAGTCGATGGCGTCTGTATGTATGTGTGTATGTATTTATCTATGTATGTATGTACGTACGGTATGTCCGTCAACATCAAAAACATGCAAACCGCTGCACGTTTCAGCTTATTATTTGGTGTGTGGATGCATTCTGGGCTATAGATGGGATTTTGTTCAAATGAAGTCTGCATTACCAAAATCATGCAAATGAGCTTACAAAATGTGAAAATGGTTAAGAATTAATAACTCAAGAACCGCTTTTTTGATTGCTTTGAAAATTTGTGTGCAAGTACCTTAGGTGAACCTTATACAGTTTTGTGAATATTGTGCAGATATCCTTAATTTTGTATTTTTGCTGAATTTTTTTGTGATTTTTCTTATTTTCAGTAAAAAGTCTTCTTCTCTGAAACCGCCAGCCCAATTGCTCTCAAATTTGGGTTGTCTCTTTGCAAGGGTGTTACTCTTCTAATTTGTTGAAATTATGACAAAATTGGGAAAATTACTATTTTTGTGCAATTTTGTCATTTTTGGTCAAAAATCTTAGACAGTATTTCCTTTTTAAAACCACTGGACAGACAGCTTTCATATCTGGTACACAGACGTACAGAGATGACAATAGTTAGATATGTGGAAATTGTCCTGAAATATAAAAAATTGTATTTTTAAGACAATATTGTCATTTTTGGTCAAGAAAACTTTATCTCAAAATTACTTGTTTGATAGCTTTGTAATTTGGTATAAAGTCCCTTGTTTGATAGCTTTGTAATTTGGTATAAAGTCCCGAAAGAAGTTATTAGATAAATTTTCTGCTCAAAGTGTTGGGAAACCCCAAAATTTGTATATTTTAGGTACTTTTCTCAGTTTGTGACCTTAAATGACCTACACCAACCCAGGATATGTTGTGAGACAATTTTGAAGGCTGTGAACATAATTTTGTCATATTTGGTACCAATTTGTAGGAAAATTTGATCCAGAAAACAAAGCTGAGGTGATTTTTTTCATTTTGGACCAATTTTTGCAACTTTTCTATGTAAGACATACAAGAACTGATGAGAAATTTGGATCCAGGATAATTCCAGATGTTGTAATCACCGCCCACAGTGGAAGGCATTTCACTATCTGTAACTAACTTAAGGTAGTGGTAAAGGCTATTTTTGCACCAATTCTTTTCTCAGAGTTAATGTCAAGTTTCAAGTGTTAGAATCAAGATATTTAGTTCAAATTTTCAGGATAACTCCCTTAGTTAATACTTTCTCCAAAGAATATAAAAATTGTATATTTGTAGCCATGATTTTGAAATATGACACCAATCAATATTAAAATTTAATTTTTCATATTTTTTTTACATATTTGAATTTAATAAAAATTGGATAGTATTATTATTACCAAATTAGTTATAATATGTTGACACTATTAATTGTAAGATTTGTACGGCAGGATTTGTAAATAAAATTTGTTTTTATGATTTTACATGGGTTTACATATCAAAAAATTATTAAAAATTCTTTCAAATTTCAAAATGTGATTTTTCAAAAAGTACTCCAAATACAGGAAAATTGTGCCGTACAAATCTTATCTTTAACCTTGTTAATAGGCTGTAAAAATTCCATGTTCATATCTCATTTCAAAGGTTGGATTAAATTGGTATAAAATTATATAGGAAAACTGTTATTCTGTCAAAAATGTTGAAAACAAGCCATATTTGTACCCCTCTTTTGAAGTCAAAGAGCAGTCTTTTTGGTTAATCTCACTTTTGACACCTCTTTGACACTCAAAGAATCTAAAAATGCATTTACAATAGCAGTCATGCATTCTGAATGCAAGCACTGCCTTGTAAAACTTTCCTGAAAAACAGTAAAAAATGACTTTCCCTTTTCAATATTTTTTTAAAAGCTAGGGGACCTCTACCATAGTTAATACACTAAGGACTCCCCAACTTCCTCTTATTTGGTCAGTTTTTCAGAAGTTTCAACAGGCTATAACTCTGCAATGCCTATGACCCCAAATGTCTAGTTTTTTTTATTCCACAGAGAATGTTGACTACTTTTATGTTTTAATAGTTTTATTGAAGTTTATAACTGACGCTCTAGCCTTTACAGCTACCTTAAGTGCTGTTTACATTAGAATGATAACACTCATGGCATTAATTAAAAATCTCCAAGGTTGTAAATGTACTTCCTGTCATTTGGTCTTATGTAATACCAAGGGGTGGAACATTTGATATTCAGGAGGGGGTAGGGTTTAAAAGATCGATGATGCAGCATTACTTTTTTACCAGATCCCTTGTGCATTTTTGCCCACTCCCACCTTTTCTTTTTTTATCAAGCCTTCTCTGTTTTTTGTTGTTGACATTTGCTTATGTATTTAGGATCTGCTTCTCCCATTGCTATAGAAGTTGATATGTATGTTCCTAAAGATGACCTCCAGTACCTAAGTTGGAGACCTTATTTGCTTTTGTCATTCTTGTTTTTCTGGTTTAAATATCTCTTGAATGGACCAATTTAAACCGAATGTGAGCACATAGTGTCCTTGACGATATTTTTGGTATATAGGGATAACTTAGCAATACAATTTTTTTGACAAATACGGCTAGTTTTCAATCGGATTCGAACCCACAACATACGGCATCAGTCGCCTAGCTGAGAGGCCACAGACAGAACCGCTCGGCTAAATCTCCACTCCCAAATGTCACGTTACCTCGGTGACCTTTGACCTCAAATATACATATTTGTCCATAACTCAGTAACCACAAGTGCTACACCCTTCATATATGGTATGATGGGACAGCTTATGACACCACATATTGTACCTCATTAATTATGCACATATCTAATTTTGAGCGAGTCAATAGAGCTAGAGGTCTGATTTTTGGTATATAGGGATAACTTAGAAATACAATTTTTTTGACAAAATGTCATGTGACCTCGGTGACCTTTGACCTCAAATATACATATTTGTCCATAACTCAGTAACCACAAGTGCTACACCCTTCATATATGGTATGATGGGACAGCTTATGACGCCACATATTGTACCTCATTAATTATGCACATATCTAATTTTGAGCAAGCCCATAGAGCTGGATGTCTGATTTTTGGTATATAGGGATAACTATAGGATAGAAATTTTTTGACCAAATGTCATGTGACCTCGATGACCTTTGACCTGAAATATACGTTTATGTTGATAAATACGTAACCACAAGTGCTATGTCCTTTATATTTAGTAGGGTGGGAGACCTTATGACAACACACGCTTTACCTCATTAATTATGCACACATCTAATTCTGGGCAAGGCGAATAGAGCTGGAGGTCTGATTTTTGGCATATAGGGATTAATTAGCAATACAATTTTTTTTCAAAATGTCACGTGACCTTATGACCTTTGACATTGATTATACATATATATGCATAACTCAGTAACTACAAGTTCTATACCCTCCAATTCTGATAGGATATTAGACCGTAAGATGTCATATCTTGTACCTCATTATTATGCGCATTTGTATTTCTTGGCTGGCCAATACAGCTAGAGGTCTGATCTTTTTTCCCGATTTAGAACCATAACTTAGACATGCCTCATGTGTTTCAAATTGGGAACAACGACATAGACCTATGTGCCCATAGATCTCATCATATACACTCCAGTGATACTTCTTAATGACCACATTTTCCTGCCCCATCAAGACTAATACTCCTATTACAAGTGGGGACTATGTCATTGTCAAAGACTTGTTTCTGATATATTGACATCAAAACTTCATTAAAATTAAAAACGCTAAAAACTTTTAATGCACGGCAGAATAAAAATATGAAAATTTATTACTTTAAAAATCTGTATCTCCTGAACTACTCGTCCAATCTTGATCATTCAAGGCTTGTTTTGTTCCCCTCAGTGAGATCTTTAGATCAAAATACATTCCAATTCTCTATTCCTAATATTTAAAAATGGCCTGACATGGCTAGATAGAGTAGTTTTACAATGTGCCACTTGTGATCCAGTGCCATTGGTGCTATTTTTACGCTCCCATATATGCATATGTATATATGCAAATGGGAGGTATTCGTATAAGGTGGCAAAATGGCATCTGTGTGTATGTATGTAAGTATGTATGTATGTCTGTTAGTCCGTCCACATCAAAAACTCCTAAACAATAGCACCTACTGTCTTAGTATTTGGTGTACAGGTGCACCTAGGGGTGGAGATGTGAATTTGTTCAAATGAACATGAGGGGGAAAAAGGAAAAATCCTGCAAATGGCTAAAACTCAGTAAGCATTGGTCAGATTTGGTTGAAACTTGGTATATAGATTTCTTTAGGTATTCTAAATTATGTGTGCAAAAATTGGGATGAAATTTGCATGTTTGTATTTTTAGGGTATTTTTTCCGTTTTTAGTCAAAAAATCTTGTTCTCTGAAATCGCTCGTCTGATTGTTATGAAACTTAATATTCATGTTCCTCAAAATGACCTCAGTCATGCTTATACAAATTGTATTGATATTGTCATATTTGTAATTTGGGGGCAATTTTCCAAATTTTTGATAAAAAATTTTTTAATCCAAAAACTGCTGATTTGATAGCTTTGATACATGTATTTGGTATACAGGTATCTAAGATTAATCTCAATATAATGTATTGAAGGTATGTTGAAACTGGCAATTTTTTTTTATTTTTGGGGCAATTTTTGCCTTTTTTGGTCAAAAAATTTTTCTCCTAAAACTTGTGATCTGGTAGCTTTGATATCTAGTGTACAGGTTCCTAGGGTTTATGTTAATTAGATATATTTAAAATTAGGATGAAATCTGCAATTTTGTATTTTGGGAGGCAATTTTTCTCATTTTTGGTCAAAAAATTTGTTTCTCAAAATTTACCAGTCTGATTGCTTTGATATTTAGTAAACCGGTCCTTAGGGTTTTTTTAATAAGATATATTGAAATTAAGTTGAAATCCGGAATTTTGAATTTTTGGGGCAACTTTGCGAAACTTTCAGTTTTACTGGGATATCTTTCGTTTTGTATTTTAAAGATTTGTTTTGGTAATTTTATACCTACTGGAACTATAGAGTATATAATGTGGTGATTTAGTAAGCATTTGATATGGTAAACTGTATTTTGTGTTGAAATGCGGTAAAAAAATCCTGGCAGATTTTGAAAAAATTCTGAACAAATGCCAATAAAAAATTCAGCCAGAGAAGGTTTGACAAAAAGAAAAGGTGGGAGAGTGGGGAAAAAAGAATGTACCAATGGATCGGATAAAAAAGATAATGTACCTCATCGATCTTCCAGACACCATCCCTTATCAAATGGTCCACCCCGATGTATTTTTGTGCACAATTAACCATATGCAGTGTATTTTAGTTTAAGATGTCAAGTTAGGTAAGGATTTGAAAGGAATAGTCAAGTTCACCACAGTTTAACTTTATATCTTTTGTCATCATCCTTGTGTAATTGGTTAAGTTTGTAAGTTGTTCCAGATGTGGATGTACCAGCTGTTCTGGAAGAAAACAATGTTTACTTTTTCCTGTAGGGTTTCTGAGTTGATGATTGTATGTTGAAATTTCTCCATGTATCTGGTGTATGGGCAAAGTGTAAACATTGTTTGCATGTTATGTATTTCAGTCTATGTCACATATTGTAAATGAAAAATCAAGAACAGTTTGCTGTGTGCTTGTAAAAGATAACATATTTGTCAATACATAAACTGCCTTGCAGATTGATTGTCTTAAATATTATCACAGAAGTAGAAAAGGAAAAGAAACTAATCAAATTGATGTAACATATTCACTCTCAGTGCCTGTATAGGCCTATACTTAACTATTTTATCATTACATTCAGCTGTTTGTTATATCTTTATCACTCTCCATGGGCCAAGGCACACTTGAGGTCAATGTCATCACTCTGTGCCAGACTGTGTATGTCAGTCTGTCTGTATATGTATGTCCATGTTTCATACAATTGTTGACTTGTTTTGATAACTATATGGGAGCGAACAGTGATGTTGTCACTATTTTTAAAATCTGTCATCAAAATTAGAAGAAATCAAATATTGTATTGTTAACCTGTAAACACAAACAATTAATTTGCATACACAGGGACAACAAGGTTCCATATTGTACATGGAGGGGTAACTATTATGCAACACATGCACACTGCTATAGGGTGTATTCAACTAACTCTGTATAGTTTGAACTGCAAGTATGGTTAGAATGAAGAGTTGAAGACAAAAACACATCTCATGAACCTTTTTATTGATTAATTTTGGGATTTGAACCAACAGACATTAGTTTGATTCATGTACGAGTACGTAACTCTCCGTGGTTTATCGAGTCACGGACTCGTACTACCATATACTAGTCAATCTGTTTGCCAAGTTTGATCACGAATTTTGACAAGCAAGCCACAAAATCCGCCATGAAACGGAAAGAAACCTCTAAGTATCGAGAAAACGGTTTTATGCCGGGTTTTTTAGCTCTGCTGTCAGCGACGCGGAGCTTATCAAATAGGTTGATTTTCCGTTGTCGTCCATCATCCGTTGCCCGGCGTCGTCCGTCAACAATTGCCTTCTCCTCTGAAACCTTATGTCCAATTGCTTTGAAATTTTATATGCAGTTCACTTGGGGTGACCTTACTTAAGTTTGTTCAAATCATGGTGAAATTTGCATATTTGTATTTTCGGGGCATTTTTTGCAGTTTTTGGTAAAAAAATCTTCTTCTCTGAAACTGCTTGGCCAATTACTTTGAAATTTGATATGCAGTTTACTTAGGGTGACTTCAGTCAGATTTGTTAGTCCCCACGGACACCGTCCGGGGGGACTTATAGGTTTGGTCATGTCCGTGCGTCCGTGCGTGCGTGCGTGCGTCTGTGCGTCCGTCCGTTCACGCAGATATCTCAGAGATGCCCGGGTCAATTTCTTTCAAACTTTGCACAAGGATAGTACCCTACCCCATACAGATGCACGTCGATTTGTTTCACAATGCGATCAAATTTTGCCGTGTTAGAGGACTTTTTAGTTTTCACCTCCATAGACTCCCATGTATAAGGCAGTCTCCATAGACTCCCATGTATAAGGCAGTCCATAGACTCCCATGTATAAGGCAGTCCATAGACTCCCATGTATAAGGCCAAGAAAAATAAAAATTTAGTTTCTCATCGTATTCATATTACAAAACGGATGCAGTGACACAGTTTTTGTTCCCCACGGATGAAGTCCAGGGGGCTTATAGATGGGGTCATGTCCCCATGAGTCCATCCGTGAGTCCATCCATTCACGCAGATATCTCAGATATTTTGACAAAATGTCGCGTGACCTGGTGACCTTTGACCTCAAATATATATATATGTCCATAACTCGGTAACCACAAGTGCTACACCCTTCATATGTGGTATGATGGGACAGCTTATGACGCCACATATTGTACCTCATTAATTATGCGCATATCTAATTTTGAGCGAGCCAATAGAGCTAGAGGTCTGATTTTTGGTATATAGGGATAACTTAGCAATACTATTTTTTTGACAAAATGTCACGTGACCTCGGTGACCTTTGACCTCAAATATACATATTTGTCCATAACTCAGTAACCACAAGTGCTACTACCCTTCATGTATGGTATGATGGCACAGCTTATGACGGCACATATTGTACCTCATTAATTATGTGCATATCTAATTTTGAGCAAGCCAATAGAGCTAGAGGTCTGATTTTTGGTATATAGGGATAACTTAGCAATACAATTGTTTTGACAAAATGTCACGTGACCTCGGTGACCTTTGACCTCAAATATACATATTTGTCCATAACTTGGAAACCACAAGTGCTACAACCTTCATGTATGGCATGATTGGACACTTTATGATGCCACATATTGTACCTCATTAATTATGTGCATATCTAATTTTGAGCAAGCCAATAGAGCTAGAGGTCTGATTTTTGGTATATAGGGATAACTTAGCACTACAATGTTTTTGACAAAATTTCATGTGACCTCGGTGACCTTTGACCTCAAATATACATATTTGTCCATAACTTAGTAAACACAAGTGCTACATCCTTCATGTATGGTATGATGGGACACTCTACGACGCAACATATTGTACCTCATTAATTATGTGCATATCTAATTTTGAGCGAGTCAATAGAGCTAGAGGTCTGATTTTTGGTATATAGGGATAACTTAGCAATACAATTTTTTTGACAAAATGTCATGTGACCTTGGTGACCTTTGACCTCAAATATACATATTTGTCCATAACTCAGTAACCACAAGTGCTACACCCTTCATATATAGTATGATGGGACAGCTTATGACGCCACATATTGTACCTCATCAATTATGTGCATATCTAATTTTGAGCGAGCCAATAGAGCTAGAGGTCTGATTTTTGGTATATAGGGATAACTTAGCAATACAATTTTTATGATAAAATGTCATGTGACCTTGGTGACCTTTGACCGCAAATATACATATTTGTCCATAACTCAGTAACCACAAGTTGTACACCCTTCATGTATGGTATGATGGCACAGCTTATGACGGCACATATTGTACCTCATTAATTATGTGCATATCTAATTTTGAGCAAGCCAATAGAGCTAGAGGTCTAATTTTTAGTATATAGGGATAACTTAGCAATACAATTGTTTTGACAAAATGTCACGTGACCTCGGTGACCTTTGACCTCAAATATACATATTTGTCCATAACTTGGAAACCACAAGTGCTACAACCTTCATGTATGGCATGATGGGACACTTTATGATGCCACATATTGTACCTCATTAATTATGTGCATATCTAATTTTGAGCAAGCCAATAGAGCTAGAGGTCTGATTTTTGGTATATAGGGATAACTTAGCACTACAATGTTTTTGACAAAATTTCATGTGACCTCGGTGACCTTTGACCTCAAATACACATATTTGTCCATAACTTAGTAAACACAAGTGCTACATCCTTCATGTATGGTATGATGGGACACTCTATGACGCCACATATTGTACCTCATTAATTATGTGCATATCTAATTTTGAGCGAGTCAATAGAGCTAGAGGTCTGATTTTTGGTATATAGGGATAACTTAGCAATACAATTTTTTTGACAAAATGTCATGTGACCTTGGTGACCTTTGACCTCAAATATACATATTTGTCCATAACTCAGTAACCACAAGTGCTACACCCTTCATATATAGTATGATGGGACAGCTTATGACGCCACATATTGTACCTCATCAATTATGTGCATATCTAATTTTGAGCGAGCCAATAGAGCTAGAGGTCTGATTTTTGGTATATAGGGATAACTTAGCAATACAATTTTTATGATAAAATGTCATGTGACCTTGGTGACCTTTGACCGCAAATATACATATTTGTCCATAACTCAGTAACCACAAGTTGTACACCCTTCATATATGGTATGATGGGACACTCTATGACGCCACATATTGTACCTCATTAATTATGTGCATATCTAATTTTGAGCGAGTCAATAGAGCTAGAGGTCTGATTTTTGGTATATAGGGATAACTTAGCAATACAATTATTTTGACCAAATGTCATGTGACCTCGATGACCTTTGATCTCAAATATACATATTTGTCCATAACTCAGTAACCACAAGTTGTACACCCTTCATATATGGTATGATGGAAGACCTTATGATGCTTCATACTGTACCTCATTAATTATGCATATATCTAATTCTGAGCAAACCCATAGAGCTGGATGTCTGTCATACATATGCACATAGATTTGTTCTGTGATACGATCCAATAAGGCCGCCATGTGGCCATTTTATTACGATTTTTTCATGTCCTGAACTACAGCTCAGACATGTATCAAGCGAATTTATTCAAAAGTATTTTTATCACAGACCTAATGAAGAGGACTCTATCCTCTCTGAGGACCTGTAATCAAAGTACCCATTAACAAGTGGGGACTGTGTCATCAACGATGACTTGTTCAAATTGTGGTGAAATTTGCATATTGGTATTTTTAAGGCAATTTTTGTCATTTTTGGTAAAAATTTTTTTAAAAATCTTCTTCAAAACTACCAATCAGATAGCTTTGATATTTGGTACATATGTTCCTGGGGATGATCTATTTCAGATTTGTTTAAATTGTGCAGAAATATGCAAATTTGCATTTTTAAGGCAACTTTTGCGATTTTTGGTCAAAAAATGTATTTCTCAAAAAGGACTGGTCTGATAGTTTTGAAATTTGGTATACAGGTTTGTATAGATGAACTAAGTAATATATATTGAACTACTGATGAAATCTGTAATTTTGTATTTTGGGGGCAATTTTTGCAATTTTTGGTCAGAAAATGTATTTCCAAAAGTACTCATCTGATAGTTTTGAAATTTGGTATACAGATTCCTACAGATGAACTAAATGATACTGATTGAAATTATCATGAAATCTGCAATTTTGTATTTTTGGGCAATTTTTTCCATTTTTGGTCAAAAAAAGTGTATTTTCAAAACTACTCATCTGATAGCTTTGCAATGTAGTATACAGGTTCCTACAGATCACCTTAATGATATTTTTGGAAATTATGACGAAATCTGCAATTTTGTAATTTTGGGGCAATTTTTTCCATTTTTGGTCAAAAAACGTATTTCTCAAAAAGTACTGCTTTGATAGCTTAGAAATTTGGTATACAGGTTTCTACAGATGAGCTAAGTGATATATGTTGAATTTCTGATGAAATCTATAATTTTGTATTTTTGGGGGCAATTTTTGCCATTTTTGGTCAAAAAATGTGTATTTCCAAAACTACTCATCTGATAGCTTTGAAATTTGATATACAGGTTTCTATAGATGAACTAAATGATATTTATTGAAATAATGATGAAATCTGCAATTTTTAATTTTTGGGGCAATTTTTCCCGCTTTTGGTAAAAAAATGTTTCTCAAAAAGTACTAGTCTAACAGCTTTATAATTTTGTATACAGGTTTCTATATATGAACTAAATTTGATCTTTTGAAATTATGATGAAATCTGCAATTTTTATTTTTAGGGGCAATTGTTGCCATTTTTGGTCGGAAAATTTTATTCTAAAAAAAAACTACTCATCAGATAGGTTTGGTTGACATGTTCTTAGGGATGATCCGATGTGATATATTCAAAGTATGATGAAATCTTAGATTGTGTATTTTTGCAGCTTATTTTAGCCACTTTTTTCTGGCTACTGCATTGAGCTATCAAAGATTTCCACCTTCTTCATCAACATGTGTCAAAAATAGTTATTCTCTACATAAACACAGCGGAGCTATATTGGCCGCTAGGTCGTTGTTCAGGTAAAAAAGTCGTAGTAAATGCCTCCCAAGGTCAACAGTTCGGAACAGCTACATTTGTTTAAACAAACCAGGTCGACCGTCAAAGGCCGTCTCGGTAGTCAATCGCTTGAAAATCGTCAAAATACACTTCAATTTAACCAAATCCTTACAAATTTCTCAATCTTGAATGTTTTGGGCTCTGAAAATATCAACCTCAGGCTCCATGTCGAGAGTTCGGCACCATCCAATGCTGCCATTTTGGCCTTCGATACGTTCAAAGTCCACTATCGCAATCTATTTGGTCTGCAAAACGCTTCATTTTTCCGTAAAATTTTCTCAAAAAACTGTAAACTCTGCCGTTTTCATCAGCCAAAGGGCAGTAGCTTGGCATAACATAATCGTCTTCCGTGTCTACGGCATGTTAAAGCTTTCAAAGTGTGTTTCGTTCAGTGCACTATGGCCGTATCTGCGTATCGGCGAAGCTGCAAACCTGATAAATTAAATATTCATGAAACCCGCTGCCCTCTTTACAGAAAGTTTGCATGAATTACTAGGAATTTTGATTGTTAGGCTGCATGATGTCATTATTTGTCAGAATTGTAACATCCTTAGCTCGGTTATTGAACCAATCTTTTTTTTAGATTGAGGATTTAGTCGAGCGGTTTTGTCTGTTGCCTCTGCCGCTAGGTGATTATTGGGTACCGTGCTTTGTAGGTTCAAGCCCGATTGAAAACCATGGTACTAAACTTGGTTCAAAGGGTCAGAAATAGCCTTCTTGTAGCTGAGTTCGGCAATGCGTCGCTAAGTTAGGCATAATGCAACCACTGTCGGTTTATATACCGACATGGCGCTGAGAGCGAGAATGCTGTGTCAATTTATAAACCGACGCAGCGCTTTAAGGGCTAAAAATGTTACCAAGTGGGAGTGCCACTTTAAATCAAAATCAAGATAAGGTAATATTAAAATGAGAAAAGAATCCAAAGTGAAATGTAACAATGAAAAAAAATTCAAAGTCAAATTAGAATAAAAGTAAATTAAAAAGTAAAATGAAAATGAAGTGAAAATGTTTAATTAATGATTAGTGACAATCTTCGGTTGTCGTGTCACAAGGAAAACATTTTCTGAAGAAAAAAATCACAATTTGGCGATGGCCAAGAATTGTCACAGTATACCAGCATGCTTTTCAGGAACGAGCTCACATTTGCGGCGGATATGAACACTTCTCTCGCATATAGAGAGAAAACGGGGGTTTTTGTAAGTTTACAAGCACAACTAAGCACATCATGTACCAAGGCAAGGTAGGTGTGCTCGAAACCACAGACCAACGCAAGTTTTAGATTCCAAATTGGCTGTTTTTTGGCAGAGAAACCGCGTGCCGCAACTGCTATGCAATCAGCAGGGCTGTGGTGGGAGGCAGGCCGGTAACACACAGCCAATAGTACGACTGGTCTACTAGGCCTGCGGCTGACCTATCCACAACAATTGGACTCAAAGTTCCCCGAGGCCAAAACTCTTGTCAGTAATTTCGTATTCTGAACCCAGTGTGGCTGACAAAAGTGCTAAAAGAAATAAATGTGCAACTTAAATCACAAAAGTGACAACGATATTAGTGTAGTGTGGAATCTGCATGGTTACTGACTATGGAACGCTCAGAGTCTATGGATCAGCTTGATTTTCTCAAAGATGAGAAGCTTTGGTTTACTCAACTACACTGTCTACAGCTATAGACCTAGCTGTGTAGTCTGCAGGCCTGAGGTAGAGTGTCAGCAGTCTACGCAGCAGGCCCTGAGTGCCCCATTAAATGTAGCCACTGTGGCAAGGGTCCAGGAATAAGGTAGTGACTCAGGTTCGTTGGTCAATTTTAGCGATTTTGTGATTATTTAATATTCTGAACCCCTGAAAAATTATATTTCTATTAGAGAAAACTGTGAGGTAACATTGTACAAGGAAATGTCTGAAATTTTAGTGAAAACATGGCCTTCTAACAGCTGCGCGAGTTATTATTTTCTTTTTGTTTTAACAGTCCGGATGACTGTCAGCGTTATCGTTATACCTTGAAGGAGATTATGTAAATTTTTTACGCACTATGTTGCGCATGCGCGTACGTCTTCATAAGAGACGCTATTCTATTAGAGAAAACTGTGAGGTAACATTGTACAAGGAAATGTCTGAAATTTTAGTGAAAACATGGCCTTCTAACAGCTGCGCGAGTTATTATTTTCTTTTTGTTTTAACAGTCCGGATTACTGTCAGCGTTATCGTTATACCGTGAAGGAGATTATGTAAATTTTTTACGCACTATGTTGCGCATGCGCGTACGTCTTCATAAGAGACGCTATTCTAACATGGCTGACGACTGCCGGCAGTATAAGTGGTGTAGAAAATGTAAATTGGGGCCAAAGAAGCAAAATGGAAAGCTGATGGACGATAGCTTTAGGACTGATTTGAAACTTTCTGAGTTTGGCTCATACTACAACTGCCATTTAAACATTTGTTGGTACTATGGTAACATGGTTGCATGATGTTGAGAATGCATAACTGGCTCCATACCCGGGCTCCATACACACGCGCACTTACAGTACTGGAGATTACACTGCCGCCCAAGGAGACTCTGTTTAGTCTTCACTAGAAAATATGGTTCTAAAACAGCAGCCCATATTTTTGACTTAGTTTTTAAATTGTCACTCCGACACTGTTATGTGGGTCTAGAGCACAGCAACGTATGTGAAATGTCGCTTCATGATCGGTGCCGGTCTATTTCTATCTGTGGTCAAGAGAGTGTCGCTGGGTGTCGTGATACGTCGCTGTTTCAATTTTATAATCAGTGAATCTGTCAAGTATCGCCTCAGTAGTTTATTTTAAGTCATGAAGAATCACTTTTACGTGTAACTGAAGTTGATTTTGGTTTTATACCCGGGGCCATAATAGTACAAAGCGAAATAGCGCACGAAAAACCTGGTATCATTCCTGATGGTGAGCAAAAAGACTGCAGCAGATCACATGTGAAAACTACAAAAACAAGTGCGACTTAGACACAGCCTATTAGCTCAAAAGTTAGTGAGGCAAGGATTCTCAGAAAGTAGATTGGTGAAATCATTTAAGAAGTTCTACGGTAGATTCGGAGATGTTGTATCAAAATATGACCTGTCTGTAACTCAAATGATGAGTGACAGCATACCAAATTTTGACTCACAAAAGTAATTTGGTGAATTCACCAAATAACAATGGATTTGTCGCTTTGGGTCAATCTTGACGGGTGCGGCTAGCTGGCAGGGTACGCTTACCCATTCCGGACACCTGGTACCACCACTATTTTTTTGTTCAAGATGACCCCATTGCCTTTGTCATTTTCAATATGTTCCTTGGCCCTGGTAAATTTCTTACTTACCGTGAATTATAACGATTATTGGACCTGATTTGATGTCTATTACCCGCATTCCTTGAACTTCTCAACTACAGAATTTTTTAGAGCATCGAGAGTTGGTTGTCTCATCTTCGAAAGCAAGCAAGCAAGTGACGTCCTGTACTATAGGCACAAAAGTCGGCGCTAAAATGAACTGGGCAACCATTTCACACTTGGTACATGTATGAATTATGGGCTATGAGACCGGAAGTCGAGCGCTTGTGAGCAAGCGAGCCCTTGTCGTCGGCAGAACGCAGGCTTGTAAACCACTCCGGTTGTATTTTTTTAAACTATTCTAGTCTTGTAACCAGACTCTAACGGTTACCAAACAGTGTACAGTTAATATAATAATAAGCTAGATACGTATTTGACAAACAGATTATGCCATGAATTATCTTTCTAGTGTTTATCATGTAAATAGTACCCACCGCTTACGCTGACCAGCCTCGCTTTTCTACGCACAACTTTCATCACTTTAGGCAAACTAGTGTTCAGGACTTGTCAGAAATTCTCCAATCTGATGCCCAATATTTAACCTAGACCCAGATCGAATGAATTTTTTTAAACACACAAAAATCTGACTTTTTCGGCGACTTTGTGTGAAAAATGGGGCATTTACACAAATCGTCGATTTTCTCAGTTCTGATTTTTGCTATGTATGCGCACCTTCAAATGAGTGTAAGTCGGCGACACGTGGGCGGATTTCCCCAATTCTTCGCATGCTAACACTTCATGATTAGACGTGAAAAACGGTGTTTTAGATTTTTGATAAACCCCCCGAAATGAAGATAACTTGACAAACGTTAACAAAAGCTGATAATTTATGCAAAAATCTGACAGTTCACACTTCGAAGGCTCACTGTGCAGAAACAAAAGCGAATTTCAAAAATCCAAAACACCCTTTTCCCCCCAGTATATCCAGCTGTCTAGTGCCGTTAACAGATCATTTATGGGTGCTGCCAATTCTTACTTATACTTTTTTAAGTGAAAAAACTCAAAATCGCACGTTTTTGACGTAAACAAACATACGAATGCATGTTTTGACAACTAAACAAAATTTTTACCTTCTTCAAATATAGACCGAACAGAAAATGTACCACATGTTGGGTGTGAGACCCCGTTTTTTATGTAAAACTTTTGATTGAAAATATGTGTCCACGAACCTGAGTCACTACCTTAAATGTGAATTCTTTCGTTAAAAATCACTTTCAAAATATTATTTACATAAAGCTAAGCACTCTAATAATTTTGATGTATTTTTATCAGTGACAACTCCAGGCCATTATACATGTGTCTCATTCTGGACTCAGCAATAGAGTTAGGGGTCAAATCTTTGAAAACATGGATAAATTTTGCAACAAATTTTTTTGCTTATCTCCAAGAGACCCAGACGGCCTTTGAGCTCAATTTCGCAAATATGCCTATAAATCAGTAACCACAAGTACTACAACCTATAAATTTGATAGGATCAAGCACCTCACGGCATAAGAGGCTTATTAATCCCCATGGACACCGTCCGGGGGACTTGTAGGTTTGATCATGTCGATGCGTGCATGCGTGCATGTGTGCGTCTGTCTGTTCACGCAGATATCTCAGAGATGCCTGGAGCGATTTCATTCAAACTTAGTGCAAGGATTACTGCTAATGTCATACATATGCACATTGATTTGTTTTGTGATTGGATCCAAAATAGCTGTAATACGACAATTTTGTTAAAAAAGCAGGGACAATGTCATTGACAATGACTGTTTGAAAAAGAGCTCTGTTTGTAGTGCAACTGCACAAAATTTGATTAAACTTTGTAAAGACATTTGTTGCACAGATCTCTGATAGCACACAATGAGATATGTCAGTATTGCATCAGTTAATTGCTAATTTTCATATTTGATGAATTTTTGTAATTAGAGTGATATGTCCAGAAATACTGCAGCAAATTCAATGAAACTTGGTACAGATCTTTAGCACTCTTTCTCATAAAAGTGTACAAAGACACTTAGCCAGTGTCATGGGAAATAATTGCTAATTTGCATATTTAATGAACTTTCCTAATTAGTGGGCTATCTCCAGAACCACAGTGTCAAATTTGATGAAACATGGTACAGATGTTGATCTCTCAGTACAGTAATACCATGTGAAGACCTTAAGTAGCATCATGTTAATTAATTACCAATTTGCATATTTGATGAACTTTCATAATTAGTATGATATGTCCAGAAGTACCGCATCAAATTTGATGAAATGTGGCACACTATTGACCTTTTGGTGATGTAATAGTGTGCATGGATATGTAGAATTATCATGTCAATAAACTAATCATTTGCAAATTTGATGAATTTTCGTAATTAGGCTAATTTATCAAGAAATGGTTCATCAAATTTCATGAAACTTGGTACAGATGTTGAGTTCATAATGCTTTAACATTTGAATGAAGACATTTATCAGTGCCATTTAAGTTAATTGCTAATTTGCATATTTAATGAACTTTCCTAATTAGTTGACTATGTCCAGAAATACTGCATCACATTTTGTGAAACTTATACAGATTTTGATCTTTCAGTACTGTAATACTGTGCAAAGACATCAGGCAGTATCATGTCAATTCATTGGTAATTTGCTTATTTGCAGAGTTAATTCTAGGACCCACCATTGCGCAATTTGCGCAAAAAAATCTCGAATGGCCCTCATTTCTACCTTTGATGCGCCACCAAGGGCGCAACATTTTATGAATGGGTCGGTCGATCACGCAGAGTTCACTTAGTTCATACATTTACGTAGCTCCCCGAAGGTCATTACCTCAGTCATAGTGTGCCATGTTAAACGATTCAGTTACCCTTCGACCTTTGCCCACTACGGCACATATGGTGGTGCATAGGAAGCTTGGTAAAAAGGACTGATGTAGGGGCAATGGTGTATTGGAACCGTGCGCATGTGGTACAATCGATGAATGCAAACAACGTCTCTGGCCGCGGCGCCGCGTTATCGTGAAAACCTAGTCGCCGCTCAGATTTTTAACGCCAGTACTATATAATAGTTGATGAACCCAGGATGATCGGGCAGTCCCTTAAATTGAAGCGTTTGCAACGTCTGTCGTCCATACCAGCGAAACGTTGAACACTGCAAGGAAAGCATTCATGCTTGGCCGGCCATATGATCGTTTTGAAGAGCAACACAGATTAGGTCGGACATATCTCGTTATCCAGAGTAGCCAGATCAGAACCAATGATCGTAAATTTGCTAATACATACAAGTTATGTTTAAAAGTTGATGTATCGATCACTTTATGTAGGTCGTACGGGTTACACTCTCATGTTGTATCAGTGTGATAATTGTCGACCAGTGCAAATCGGGTCCACTCGGAGAAATCCTACCGGTGCGCTAAGCTTTGATCATGATCGTTTCCAGTTAAAATCACAGTCCGTAGTAATTTGTGCAGTTGTTAAAGTCCGACATCAATAATTCATCACATAAGTTACGTAAACAATTGAATCAAACCAAACGGTTAGTTTGCTGCTGCCATTGTTGGGCCTGTTGCGTATACGTACGGAGCACAACTTTGCTGTAGGCTTCGTTGGTTACAGGTGGCCCGATCTCTAGTATTCTCCTTTTCTTGACTCGATAGACTATGGTGTTTTCAGCAGAAAATTCAAGGGTTTTACATGTGTGATCATGACGGCCCCGATTTTATAAAATGGCCCCCTTGGGACAGGAGTAGGGGCCCAAAGTGGCCCCTTGTTTTTACGTCCTAGAATGAACACTGTATTTGATGAACTTTCATAATTAGTATGATATGTCTAGAAATGCTGTATCAAATTTGATGAAACATGGTACAGATGTTGATCTTCCAGTAATTTTGTGGCATGCAAAGATATGTTGTAGTATCATGTCAATAAACTGCCAATTTGCATATTTAACTTTAGCTCACATGTTCACATGTGGGCTAATGTCATTGCGATGTCTGTCTGTGTGTGTGTGTGTGTGTCTGTCTGTCTGTCTGTCTGTCTGTCTGTCTGTCTGTTTACACGATAACTCAAAAATGCCTGAACAGATTCAAGTCAGATTTGGTACATTGATTAGATTTTGGGTAGTGTGGCGTGCATATTAATGAAGTTATGCAATATCATTTTTTTCCATACAATGGTTTCCCTATGGAGACGGTAATGACAGTGTAGACATATATCATGAAATACTGCACAAAATTTCATGAAACTTTTCACAGATGACAATCTCAGAACATTATCATGATACTGTGAGTGTCATGTCAATTATCTGCTCATTTGCATATTTAATGAACTTTTGTTATTAGTGACATAACTCTGTAATTCCTGCACCAAACTTGATGATACATGCAACAAATATTGATCTGATATACATCTAATTATACTTGGAAGCATTGGGCAGTGTCAAGTTAATAAATAGCTCATTTGCATATTTTATGAAGTTTTATAATTAGTCATATAACTCCAATATAACCTCACCTAATTTGATGAATATTGCTGAAGATACTGATCTGACTGATATCTAACTGTGGTGTAAAGCACTTAGTAGTGTCAAGTTAATTAATGGTTCATTTGCATATTTAATGAACTTTGTAATTAGGTATATAACTCTAAAATTACGTCACCCAAGTCAGTGAAATCTGGTACAGATATTGATCTGATAAATATCTAATTGTACTGAGAAGCATTTGGCAGTGTCAAGTTAGCAAATAGCTCATTTGCATATTTTATAAAGTTTTGTAATTTGTCATATAACTCCGAAATAAGTGCACCAAATGTGATGAAATCTGCTGAAGATACTGATCCGACAGATATCAAGTTGTGGTGTGAAGCATATAGTTGACACTTGTGTGAAGTTAATTAAGGGTTCATTTGCATATTTAATGAACTTTGTAATTAGTGATATTACTCCAAAATTACAGCATTACAAATGATGAAACTTGCTACAGATATTGATCTGATAAATATTTTATTGTACCAAGAAGCATTGGGCGTGTCAAGTTAATAATAAGCTCATTTACATATGTAAGTTTTGTAATAAGTGATTTAACTCTGAGAGTACTATGCGAAAGTTGATGAAACCTGCTACATATAATGATATAACAGATATCTGATTGTTCTTATTACACGCCTCACACGGGTGTCGATTATACTGGTATGAATTTGGTTTATTGACAGGAATATTGAAAAACTTAATACAATAAATCCTCATCAGAGATAGTTATTCTGGCAGTAGACCGTATACACGTCTAGTCTTATCAGAAGTCTGTCTTCCACTCTGCGTCTTGTACTCAATTGAACCGCTGTCAGATTATATAATGTCTGTCTTTGTTCTTGTGTTTTGGTAAGTGATTATCCTTAGGTCTGCAAATGTGGCGTAGCATCTCCTTGCTCGTGGTTTTGTCACCTTAACATGAGGCAGGTTAAAGGTACAATTCTTTTACACAACTTCATAACAGTCAAAAAGTATGCAGTAATTCATGTCATACTGTATTATTTCATGCGTCCAGTAGCGTCTGATAAATGTCAATACATGTCGAGTCAGCAGCAGTCAGTCTCAATGCCTGATGACTAAGTTTGTAATTTTGTCAAACTCAAAGTCATTCCTTCCATTCAGGGGTCACACTAGTAGGTCAAGTTATTCTGTTGAGTAATTGCTAAAATATTTTAGTCTGTTCACAGGATATCCAGCATTCTAGTCGCACTACTATTAATGAACCTGTTGTAAAACACGTGAGCACATTCAGTTCATATCTGGTTGTAATTAGGGTGATATGTCAAGAAACAATTCATCAAATTTCATGAAACTTTGTACAGATGTTGAGCTCACATTGCTTTAACTTTGAACAAAGACTATGCATAGTCATGTTAATTAGTTGTTAATTTACATATTTACTGAACTTTCCTAATTAGAGCGATATGTCCAGAAACACCTTATCAAATTTGATGAAACTTTGTACAGACATTGATCTCACTGAGCTGTAATACTGTTCATTAATACTTTGCAGTATTGTGTATGAAATATAGTACACGTGATAATCTGTCAGTGTCATATAATAGAATGCAAAAATGTTTGGCAACATCAAGTCGATTTATTATTAGTTGACTTATTTTTTAATGACCTTTTGTAAATAAGGTGGCAGCACACATTGTTTTAACGTTTTCACCACCATAGAACTCGTCTTTAATCACAGACCCGATTAATGAACAGGACTCTATCCTCTCCAAGGACTAGTAATCAAAGTACCCATCTAACAAGTGGGGACTGTGTCATCAACAATGACTTGTTGATTATCATTCTGGTACCTTTTGCCAGTGTTTGTGAGTGCTTGGGCCCAATGAAGCCACTTGCAGCTTTAATTACTTCTAAATTTATCTCGTATCATTCTATTATCAGAAGTTGTTCATCTTCTGCTAGCCCATGGTGCACCAGTTAAAGTGAAAAATGCAAATGGATGGACTCCCTTAGCTGAAGCTATAAGTCGTGGAGATCGGCAAACTAGTGAGTATTCTACGAAATCATGATATTTATGAACAGAACTGACCGAAGGTCAATAGTGTTATATTGTGGTTGGGTTGAGTTGACATCAGACAGTGAAAATTTTCCGTAAACGACAAAAAGTCAAAAACTGCTGAACAGACTGCGTTGATATTTGGTACAGATCTTCAGACCTGTTGAAGGTTCTGATTTGTTAAAATTGAGCCAAACAGAGCAGCTGTTAGATAGTTTTGGGAAATTGCTAACCCCCCTTTTTAACAATTGATTTTTAGGGGTCTTTCATATATGTATTTTTGGAAGGTACACCAATCCTACATTTGGGACTGTTTCATGAGTTGTGGAACAGAAATGTGGTTTTGATGAATGTTAGAAATATGCAGGATGGCTGATTCAAAGTATCAGAGATTTTCATGCTCTTTTGGTAGTAAATTGATAAAAAACAACATATTTAATGTTTTAGATTTCTCTCATTTGTTATGACCCTTAGCATTTGTCACCTGACTTGGTCACATGACTAGCTACTGTTTACTGATGCATTGATTTAAAGACAAAGATCGTTTTATTTTGTGACAATGATGTGTGATTTTGTAAAACTTAGTCTATTAGCCTGGAAATGTGATTTTTTGCGAATATTGTTTACCTCACCATATATGAAGGGTAGTAGCACTTGTGGTTACTGAGTTATGGACAAATATGTATATTTGAGGTCAAAGGTCATCAAGTCACATGACATTTTGTCAAAATATCGGAGATATCTTCGTGAACGGATGGACTCACGGATGGACGAACAGACGGACATGACCCAATCTATAAGCCCACTGGACTTCATCGGTGGGGACTAAAAATTGTGTCACTGCATCCTTTTTGCAATATGAATACGATGAGAAACTAAATTTTTATTTTTCGTGGCCTTATACATGGAAGTCTATGGAGATTTGCCTTATACATGGGAGTCTATGGGTTTGTAAACTAAAAATATGCAAATTTCACCACAATTTAGGAAGGGTCACTCCTATGCACTTCCATACCAAGTTTCAAATCAATCGGACTTGTGGTTTCAGAGAAGAAGATTTTTTGACCAAAAATGAGAGAAAATTACAAAAAAATTCATGAAAAACAGCAAGTCCAAGATACTGACCCAAGATGTGCACAATCATTTCAGGTCAGCCCAAAGTACTTACATGCTAATTTTTCATGTAATCTGCTCAGTGGTTATTGAGTTTTTTCAATTTTGACTGTTTTTACATTTTTTCACTTAATTTGCATATTTTTGGCAATGACAACTTCATTTGAACAAAATCTCATCTACAGCCCATCATCCATGTTCACACCAAATATCAAGATGAAATGTGCAGCGGTTTTGGAGTTTTTGATGTTGACGGACAGACATACAGACATACAGACATACAGACATACAGACATTTCCCTAGCCTATAAGAATAGCTTCCATTGCCATATATACATATGGCTATGGGAGCTAAAAACAATCGATAAAAACAAGCAAGCTTAAAATCTAGACGAAAGGATTCCCACCTATAAACAGCAAAGAAAGTATTTTTAAAAAATAGTGACAACATCACTGTTCGCTCCCATATAGTTATCAAAACAAGTCAACAATTGTATGAAACATGGACATACATATACAGACAGACTGACATACACAGACTGGCACAGAGTGATGACATTGACCCCAAATGTGCCTTGGCCCATGGAGAGTGATAAAGATATAACAAACAGCTGAATGTAATGATAAAATAGTTAAGTATAGGCCTATACAGGCACTAGGAGTGAATATGTTACAGCAATTTGATTAGTTTCTTTTCCTTTTCTACTTCTGTGATAATCTTTAAGACAATCAATCTGCAAGGCAGTATAAGTATTGACAAATATTACAAGCACACAGTAAACTGTTCTTGATTTTTCATTTACAATATTTGACATAGACTGAAATACATAACATGCAACCAATGTTTACACTTTGCCCATACACCAGATACATGGAGAAATTTCAACATACAATCATCAACTCAGAAACTCTACAGGGAACAGTAAACATTGTTTTCTTCCAGAACAGCTGGTGCATCCACATCTGGAACAACTTACAAACTTAACCAATTACACAAGGATGATGACACAAGAGATAAAGTTAATTAAACTGTGGTGAACTTGACTATTCCTTTCAAATCCTTACCTAACTTGACATCTTATACTAAAATACACTGCATGGTTAATTGTGCACAAAATTACATCAGGGTGGACCATTTGATAAGGGGTAGTGTCTGGAAGATCAATGAGGTACATTATCTTTTTTATCTGATCCATTGTACATTCTTTTTTCCCCCCTCTCCCACCTTTTCTTTTTGTCAAACCTTCTCTGGCTGAATTTTTTATTGGCATTTGTTTGGAATTTTTTCAAAATCTGCCAGGATTTTTTTTACTGCATTTCAACACCAAATACAGTTTACCATATCAAATGCTTACTAAATCACCAAATTATATACTCTGAGTTCCAGTAGGTATAAAATTACCCAAAAAAATCTTAAAAATACAAAATGAAAGATATCCCAGTAAAACTGACAGTTTCGCAAAGTTGCCCCAAAAATTCAAAATTCCGGATTTTAACTTAATTTCAATATATCTTATTAACAAAAACCCTAAAAACCGGTTTACTAAATATCAAAGCAATCAGACTGGTAAATTTTGAGAAACAAATTTTTTGACCAAATGAGAAAAATTGCCCCCCCAAAATACAAAATTGCAGATTGCATCCTAATTTTGAATATATCTAATTTTAACATAAACCCTAGGAACCTGTACACTAGATATCAAAGCTACCAGATCAGATGTTTTAGGAGAAAAATTTTTTGACCAAAAAAGGCAAAAATTGCCCCCAAAATAAAAAAAAAAATTGCCAGTTTCAACATACCTTCAATACATTATATTGAGATTAATCTTAGATACCTGTATACCAAATATCAGAGCTATCAAATCCGTAGTTTTTGGATAAAATTTTTTTTTATCAAAAATTGGTAAAATTGCATCAAAATTACAAATATGACAATATCAATACAATTTGTACAAGCATGACTGAGGTCATCCTGAGGAACATGAATATTAACCCTCAGAGCGCTGAATACTTTCTATGGCCATTTCCCTGTGCGCTGAATAAAATAATGACGTAACACAGTAATTGCACTGTCTCATTCATTGATATTTTATTGCAAAAAGAATTGGTCCAATCTGGACAATGTATATATGAAATGCAATCTACATTTCATGAGCTGTCCATCTGTGATGTCATAATTGATTAAATATGATAAATACAATGGAATTTTGGGGCTAAAAGTTAGGTTTTTGGTAAAATATTGCTAAAAAACATATTTTCAGATGCTTTCCTGAAATAATCTGTAAAAAATTGCATTCACATGGCAAAATTTCATTCATGGCACCGGCATGTCATATTGCATTGTTTAGAAATTGATATTTACACAAAAAAGTGGTATAAACAAGTAAACACAAACAAGTAAACAATCAAATGGCCAAGTATCCATAGCAGAATACTACAGTAGAGTTACACTGGCCTTGTTATCTACATTGTACTGCAGTAAGAAATGGTCAAAGCTAGGCAATGTCCATATAAAAATACATTCTACATTTCATGAGTTGTTTGTTTGTGATGACATCATTGATGAATTATGACAAATAAATAGGAATTTTGGGCTAAAAAGTGGGTTTTTGGTAAAAAAACATCTAAAAATACATATTTTCATATGTTTTTCTAGAAGAATCTATAAAAGTGGCAATGGAATGGCAAAATTTCATTCATGACACAAGCATGTCATATTGCATTGTTTAGAAATTGATATTTACACAAAAAAGTGGTATAAACAAGTAAACAAAAACAAGTAAACAAACAAATGGCCAAGCCAAGTATCCATAGCAGAATACTACAGTAGAGTTACACTGGCCTTGTTATCTACATTGTACTGCAGTAAGAAATGGTCAAAGCTAGGCAATGTCCACATAAAAATACATTCTACATTTCATGAGTTGTTTGTCTGTGATGATATCATTGATGAATTGTGACAAATAAATAGGATTGTGGGGTTAAAAAGTGGGTTTTTGGTAAAAAATATCTAAAAATACATATTTTCATATGTTTTTGTAGAAGAATCTATAAAAGTGGCATTCACATGGCAAAATTTCATTCATGGCACCAGCATGTCATATTGCATTGTTTAGAAATTGATATTTACACAAAAAAGTGGTATAAACAAGTAAACAAAAACAAGTAAACAAACAAATGGCCAAGCCAAGTATCCATAGCAGAATACTACAGTAGAGTTACACTGGCCTTGTTATCTACAT
The DNA here is from genome assembly GCF_041260155.1 of Ptychodera flava. Classification (NCBI taxonomy): domain Eukaryota; kingdom Metazoa; phylum Hemichordata; class Enteropneusta; family Ptychoderidae; genus Ptychodera; species Ptychodera flava. Next base: position 42,091,371 of record NC_091935.1, read on the forward strand.
TGTACTGCAGTAAGAAATGGTCAAAGCTAGGCAATGTCCACATAAAAATACATTCTACATTTCATGAGTTGTTTGTCTGTGATGACATCTTTGATGAATTGCGACAAATAAATAGGATTTTGGGGTTAAAAAGTGGGTTTTGGTAAAAAATATCTAAAAATACACATTTTCATATGTTTTTGTAGAAGAATCTATAAAAGTGGCATTCACATGGCATAATTTCATTCATGGCACCAGCATGTCATATTGCATTGTTTAGAAATTGATATTTACACAAAAAAGTGGTATAAACAAGTAAAAAAAACAAGTAAACAAACAAATGGCCAAGCCAAGTATCCATAGCAGAATACTACAGTAGAGTTACACTGGCCTTGTTATCTACATTGTACTGCAGTAAGAAATGGTCAAAGCTAGGCAATGTCCATATAAAAATACATTCTTCATTCCATGAGTTGTTTGTTGTTGTTTGTTTGTGATGACATCATTGATGAATTATGACAAATAAATAGGATTTTGGGGCTAAAAATTGGGTTTTTGGTAAAAAAAATCTAAAAATACATATTCATACGTTTTTCTGAAGAATCTATAAAAAGTGGCATTCACATGGCAAAATTTCATTCATGGCACCAGCATGTCATATTGCATTGTTTAGAAATTGATATTTACACAAAAAAGTGGTATAAACAAGTAAACACAAACAAGTAAACAATCAAATGGCCAAGCCAAGTATCCATAGCAGAATACTACAATAGAGTTACACTGGCCTTGTTATCTACATTGTACTGCAGTAAGAAATGGTCAAAGCTAGGCAATGTCCATTAAAAATACATTCTACATTCCATGAGTTGTTTGTTTGTGATGACATCATTGATGAATTATGACAAATAAATAGGATTTTGGGGCTAAAAAGTAGGTTTTTGGTAAAAAATATCTAAAAATACATATTTTCATATGTTTTTATAGAAGAATCTATAAAAGTGGCATTCACATGGCAAAATTTCATTCATGGCACCAGCATGTCATATTGCATTGTTTAGAAATTGATATTTTCACAAAAAAGTGGTATAAACAAGTAAACATAAACAAGTAAACAAACAAATGGCCAAGCCAAGTATCCATAGCAGAATACTACAGTAGAGTTACTCTTGCCTTGTTATCTACATTGTACTGCAGCAAGAAATGGTCAAAGCTAGGCAATGACCCCATAAAAATACATTCTTCATTCCATGAGTTGTTTGTTTGTGATGACATCATTGATGAATTATGACAAATAAATAGGATTTTGGGGCTAAAAATTGGGTTTTTGGTAAAAAAAATCTAAAAATACATATTCATACGTTTTTCTGAAGAATCTATAAAAAGTGGCATTCACATGGCAAAATTTCATTCATGGCACCAGCATGTCATATTGCATTGTTTAGAAATTGATATTTACACGGAAAATTGGTATAAACAAGTAAACAAAAACAAGTAAACAAACAAATGGCCAAGCCAAGTATCCATAGCAGAATACTACAATAGAGTTACTCTTGCCTTGTTATCTACATTTTACTGCAGTAAGAAATATAAAAAATTTATGTGTACACATGTAAATTGAACAATATCTCACATATAAATTCACACAATGTAAACAAACATTTGTAAATATTCTTGACACATGTGTAAAAAGCTGTCAATACTTTTTCTCAGAATATCTTAAAAAAACCACTTCAGTAATTCAGTTATTGTTTGTCAAAATGGATCAATTTGAAATTCACATCAATCTCATTTTCCTTCTCTGGATATCACTACTTTGAAAAATGTAAATATATTACATTGTAAATAAAAATTGCATTGTAAATAAAAACTGTAAATAAAAATTTTGCAATGAAAAGAGACACGACCCTGGCAGTAAGATGGCAGTGAACTTCGACAACAGAAGTACTGGATGGAAATCAAAAAAAGGTAAGTACATATCTTCTCAATATTATTTACAACTGTTTTACATTCATAATAATAATAACTGTTTTGTATTTTCATGTAAATAAAAGCTGAAGACTTCAACAATTTGAATTTATAAATTTTCAAGAATAAATATGGGTGAAATTGATTTATCTGATCAGACAGAATTGACAAACAATTTCTTTCAATTTCATTTCATTTTTAGTTGTGAATATCAGTTTGAAATAAGTGATTAACTACTAAACACGCTATCATCTTTTTTGCAATCTCAATTGAAAATGTTTTACAAATTTTACAACAACAATGAAATGCTTGAGAACATTCATTCTGGTCCCTAGACAAACGTTCATTTGCAATTCTTTGAATTTGTTGAGCACTGAAGATTATTTATTCTTCGCGTACTTGCTGGTAATTTATGACCGTGTGATACACAGTGTAGCATGGAACCACACATAAAGCCACTTGACAACTACCACACTGGAATGATGTTTCTCTGCGCTGATCTTTTGCAGCACAAACCCTACATACTCGTGTTACACGAGGTTTTTTAGCACCTTCTTTTGGACGGATGCGTTCTAGTGGGTGATCCCTTATGTTACCATTGACTCTATCTGGTCTATCCTGCAGTGACCTTCTACCTCTTACACTGGGCTTTCTGTAATTTTGTGATTCTTTGATCAAATTGTGGGCAAGAGAAGACAAGAATTTGTAGTGTGTCATTTTTTTACACCTTCTAGAGACTCATTTGCACATTTTTTCCATAGAATGTAAGCATTTGTAACAGCACAGTTGAAAATGTAAAAGAATGATTTCTTCCACCATTTCATTGTTTTACGAGGAATACTGAAATATTTCATCAGCTGATCAGATAAATCAACTCCCCCCATATTGTTGTTGTAATCAAGAACACATTCAGGTTTTATAGGGAAATTGCCAGCTCTATCAGGTTTAGCGATATTCACTTTCATCACAGCTCGGTGGAAAGTTGACAACAATGTTACGTCCTTCTTATCATGCCACTTCAGCGCTAACAAATTGTCACGACGCCGGAAGACAGATTCCCCTGGCTTTAGCTTTGGTTTCAGACCGTCTGGCATTTCTGCTCGATTTGTACGGACAGTTCCACAAGCCATAGTACCTTCAGCAAGAAGTGTATCCATGAGGTCAGGGCTGGTATAATAGTTGTCGGTGTATAATTTATACCCTTTGTTCAGAAGGTCGCATTCCTGCATCAAACCCATGACAACCTCTTTCGAACTGACATGTAGTACGGTACCATCATCGTCGAGAACTTTGCCGGTGTAAAACCTGATACCGGAAGTGTAGCCAGAGACACTCTCACACAGCTTGTACGCTTTGATGCCGAATTTATCAGGTTTGATAGGAATGTAAACCTTAAATCTCAACTTGCCTTTCCATGGTACCATGGCTTCGTCAACTGTGATATGCTGGTGAGGGATGTACACTGTCCTGAACCGGGGTACGACGGAGTCGATAATCGGTCTGACCTTGAAGAGTGGATCGTGACCTGGATGACCGGGTGGAATGTACTGGTTGTTGTCGTTCAGGTGTAGCATTTCCAAAATAATTTCAAACCGGTCTCTGGACATCGTTTCACGGAAGCCAGGAGTCTGGAGGAGCTGGTCTGTGGTCCAATAGCTTTCAATGTCCCGTTTTTCAACCAGTGCCATCATGATACATATGGCGAGAAACACCTTGACGTCGTCAGTGTTGACATCAGACCATTTACGGAAACGGGAATAGTTATCCAGCCTACCTCTATCTCTCAGGAACGATATTCTGGCAGCAGCGTAACGATTGGTTTCGGTCGCAATAAGATTGTAATCACCATCATTAAAAAAAAGTTTCAAAAAATCGAGTGGGCACACTTCAGGACCGAACGGTATGTTTTCAGGTGACGTCAGACCAGGCTCACCGTCGAACGGCAGCTCGACAAAACCAGCTGGCATGGTTTCAATGGAATCGTGTACGTCCCATCGGAGTGCCTTCTCACGCTCGGTCAAATCAGTTTCATCATCACTTTGACAGGGTTCGGTCGGAAAGTCACCATATCTCAGCTCCTCGAGCGTAAAACCTTCGAAATCAACATCATCGTCACTTGAATCGGCAAAGATCTCGGCCAAAACATCGCCAACGGTCGCCATTTTGAATCGTATCAGAGGGCAAACGACTAACTTTTTTTTTCGTTCTATTTCAGGTAATGACGTCATTTTGGATCACGTGATCGGCTTTTCCCGGGTTAAAAGTTGAAGGACACTGGATGATGATTGGATAACAAGCATATTTTCCCGCCTTGATGCATGCAAATACCCCAAACGACGTGAATATATTATGTTAATGTCAAAACGACATATCTCGGTATACTCGCAGGCGCAAATGGCCATTTAAACGAGATTTCTCGTTATCCGCGCTCTGAGGGTTAAGTTTAATAGCAATCAGACGAGTGATTTCAGAGAACAAGATTTTTTGACTAAAAACGGAAAAAATACCCTAAAAATACAAACATGCAAATTTCATCCAAATTTTTGCACACATAATTTAGAATACCTAAAGAAATCTGCATCCCAAGTTTCAACCAAATCTGACCAATGCTTACTGAGTTTTAGCCATTTGCAGGATTTTTCCTTTTTTCCCCCTCATTTGCATATTTTTGGCACTGACATGTTCATTTGAACAAATTCACATCTCCTGCCCTAGGTGCACCTGTACACCAAATACTAAGACAGTAGGTGCTACGGTTTAGGAGTTTTTGATGTGGACGGACATACATACATACATACATACATACATACATACATACATACATACAGACGACATATTTGGTGTGAACATGGATGATATTTGGTGTGAACATGGATGATGGGCTGTAGATGAGATTTTGTTCAAATGAAGTTGTCATTGCCAAAAATATGCAAATTAAGTGAAAAAATGTAAAAACAGTCAAAATTGAAAAAATTCAATAACCACTGAGCAGATTACATGAAAAATTAGCATGTAAGTACTTTGGGCTGACCTGAAATGATTGTGCACATCTTGGGTCAGTATCTTGGACTTGCTATTTTTCATGAATTTTTTTGTAATTTTCTCTCATTTTTGGTCAAAAAATCTTCTTCTCTGAAACCACAAGTCCGATTGATTTGAAACTTGGTATGGAAGTGCATAGGAGTGACCCTTCCTAAATTGTGGTGAAATTTGCATATTTTTAGTTTACAAACCCATAGACTCCCATGTATAAGGCAAATCTCCATAGACTTCCATGTATAAGGCCACGAAAAATAAAAATTTAGTTTCTCATCGTATTCATATTGCAAAAAGGATGCAGTGACACAATTTTTAGTCCCCACCGATGAAGTCCAGTGGGCTTATAGATTGGGTCATGTCCGTCTGTTCGTCCATCTGTGAGTCCATCCGTTCACGAAGATATCTCCGATATTTTGACAAAATGTCATGTGACTTGATGACCTTTGACCTCAAATATACATATTTGTCCATAACTCAGTAACCACAAGTGCTACTACCCTTCATATATGGTATGATGGGACACCTTATGACGCTACATATTGTACCTCATTAATTATGCACACATCTAATTTTGAGCGAGCCAATAGAGTTAGAGGTCTGATTTTTGGTGTATAGGGATAACTTAGCAATACAATTTTTTTGACAAAATGTCACATGACCTTGGTGACCTTTGACCTCAAATATACATATTTGTCCATAACTCAGTAACCACAAGTGCGACACCCTTCATATATGGTATGATGGGACACCTTATGACGCCACATATTGTACCTCATTAATTATGCGCATATCTAATTTTGAGCAAGCCAATAGAGCTAGAGGTCTGATTTTTGGTATATAGGGATAACTTAGCAATACAATTTTTAGTCCTTTGGGCCAAAGGCCCAAAGTACTAATGTGATGACGCGGCCTCTGTTGTTGCATACAGTGGGCCGTATGCTGTGGACGCAGGTATCTCAGAAACGCTTCAGTAACTTTTTCTGAAATTTGGTCTGATGGTCACTTGGGCATGTATCTCAAACGGTCTTTTTTCTTTTTTTGATTGAATCATTTTAAAGTCACTTTTTTAGCTTTTTTCTGATAACCACTATTTTCACTTTTTCCTCAAAACCACTGATTTGATTATTGTGATGTTTGGCATGGGTGTTCGTATAGTTGAAATACCGTCAGAAATGTTCAAGATTTGGTGATACATGCCTCACATTATTTTTAAACAATATTTTTATCCATTTTTATTTATATTTACTTGATTTTGCCTCACTTTCGCTAAAGCTACCGTCTGCGCATGCGCACAACTGTAGGACAAAATCTGAGTTGAAGAATCGAAACGGACGCCATCTTGTTTCTCGTGTATGGGCACATTTTGGTAAAGTTGACAGTGATGCACTTTTGCAGCTGTCGTGTATTTTTTGGTACGAAAGGCGCCTTTGATCGACTGAAGAATGATGGCCTCCGTAGGCGATAAACACCGGTACTGGCAGGCATATCAGTTCTACTGAGGAAGTAATCCACTGGCCCGTATAGGTCAGGGGCTCACTTAGGGGAGAACCACTTGATTTCTGGGGGGGTATAGAGGATTTCGAGGAAAAAAAATTGTCACCAGGTGAAATAAAAGAAAAAAATTAAGCCTGTAATGGCTTGAGAAAAAAATATTCTCATAACAGACAGAAATAAAAAAGGAATTGTCACAATGCTGTTGAAATGAGCAAAATTTTGGAAACTTCATTCTCATGTATTCTTTGCTGGCATGCTGCCAAAGGCACGCAAATGTTTTTACCACAAGTAATTCTTATGTGTTTTCTTCCAGCACTTATGATATAAGCATTCACTACTTTACACCTCGGTGCACTCGATGTTTTTCTTCCCTTTTCTGACCCAAGAAATCATGTTTCAGGATTTCTGTTGCAATATCTCAATGGTATAGGCAATATCTAGATGGGACTATTTGACTTCTGTAAATCGTGAAAATTTAAAACACAAGATAGGAGTCAATAAACTAGTGTTAAAACCAATACATTATTCTCTCAATATAAATATGTTTATGTTAGAAAGATTACAAGTTGACAATGAAAATTGAGGAACAACAAATATAATGAAATACAATGTGTGAGCCTTGTTTCTCTGACCACAAAAGATAACATCTCCCCTGAGAACATAAAAGGAATTGACTGTTTTAAAGAAAAGCAGGTATAGTACTGATCACAGTTGATTTGCTAAAAAAGTGTTCTATAATTTAAAGTTGTATATATAATAGACTTTCCATTTTGTTTGTCATTTGTTGGAATGTAAAATGAATAAATAAAAACATCCTGTGATATGTGAAACACTGGCTTAAATTTGAAAATTGCACTGCTACTCCATTTGAAAAAAAAATTGATGCAGGTCTGACTGTAGAAATCAAAAAATGCTGTCTCTCTAACAAAAAAAAGTTCCCATACTCACTTCCTGCATACCCCCCCCCCCCGAAATCAAATGGTTCTCCCCTTAATATGCGCATGCGCACATAACAAGTTAGCGTTTTTTCGAGGACTTTGAAAAAAAAACCCCGAGGCCTTCATGTTTCTCGGTCAGTTGCGAATTTTGACGTTTTAAAGGTTTTAGCGTATATTTGATTGCTGTCATGTATTTTTTTGCACGAAACGCTCCTTCGATAGACTGAAGAATGATGGCCTCCGAGGCTCCGTACTCGGTACTCCCCAGTACCGGCGAATCCATTGCTTTTAATAGCGAGGCAACCCGACCGGCGGCCCGCATTATAGCTGGGTGAGAGCGAGGGAATGCTCTGTCCTTCTACCTCCGGCCTCCATGTCATAACAAACTGGCGTCTTTTTATGTTAACGTACTGTCCTTTCGACACAGCGATTCCTTTTAGTTTTCTGTTGCTTATTTTGGGTAATTTCGACAGTTGTGCATTGATTTTGACATCATTTTTGACTTCGATCGCTAAAGTGTGTGCTTTTAAAGTTTTATGTTGACCGATTTACTAAGGAAGTACGCGCACTTCAGAATCACGGCATAATCCGACATGGTAATTTGGCATGATCATCAGATCATACATGATCCGAGATTGCACTTTAGCAAGGTCACGATAACTAATGTTGTTTGTTTCACTGTCGTTTAATACCTATATTTCCACTAAAAGACCATAAGAATTTCCTCCTGGCTACTTTGAAATCGTGCACTGGCATGCATGTAGTTGTCAACATCACTATGCTTGTTTGTGGCGAACAAAAACCCATCGGCAATCGCCACGATCTCAAAAGCGTGGCGACAGCTGATTTTGTCGAAATTGATAAAACTAAGCAGTCCAAATATATGCTAAAGACAAAATAAAACTCTTTATTTAAAGCGCTTACTTGAAATTGTAAAGGAAGACAAAATATTACAATTACATTCTCGCGATCTCCATGAACTGGCCTTCCGATCACGCTGATACTGAGATCATGGAGGTAGTGCTGAGCGGCTATTGACAAAGGTTGAGACGACCCAAACTAGCCAAAATTAGCCAAACCAGCATAAACCACCAAAAACGACCCATATCATCAAGTAAACGACCTAAAACAAACATTCTAGGTATTCAGGGATACAATAAAACTCCACCTTCTGGAGAAACCGTCGACAGAATTGCGGGCAGCCATGTTGTTGGTACTATCAATTACCAAGTTGTGGGGCTCATTTCGATGACACAACTGAAAACGAAAATAACTTCAGCATCGTAACTGGGCTCACCGAAGGAGGGCGCTTTTTCAAAGCAGTTCTATCTTGCCATTTAATGCCATGTCTGCTGTGGGTAATATGTGTAATTGAAAAATGGATCCACTTTGAGTACATCCAGCCAAGTGAATGAAGAATTTTTTTTATTGTTTCATGTATTTTGAAGCACAAGTCTACTACATGTGTTATTCAGTCACCATGATAATTCAAACACCTCTATCAGGTGGATGCAGCTGTATTATTGATGATGACTTGTTTGTGAAAAAAATTAAAGCTTCAAACTTTGGAAATTAAAACCTTTATGCAGTTGAAAGTCCTGCGTGATGTTGAGAATGCCACGTGCTTAGAGTCCGAGTCTACATTCATTATCTGTCAGCCTGCCTATGTATGTATGTATGTATGTATGTATGTATGTATGTATGTATGTATGTATGTATGTATGTATGTATGTATGTATGTATGTGTGTGTATAGGCCCTATGCATGCATGCATGTATATGTGTATGTATGTATGTATGTATGTATGTATGTATGTATGTATGTATGTATGTATGTATGTGTGTGTGTCGGATCTCCACATATAAATGTAGACATGCATGTTTCCTGTAATATGCCCTTGTATCAATATGGCCATGTGAGGGCGCTGTTTTTTTTAAAGCGACCACCCACTTAATCTGTTATTTGCTAGATCTTCAACTTTCCATGGTAACCTGCATGCACGCATATATATGTTTGTGTGCATGCATGCATGCATGCACATATATGCAGGTATGTGTATGTACATGTATGGAACCAGGGCCACGGCACATGTTATCTTAATATTTGGTTTGTAGAATTTATTCAAATAAATTAATGTTGGTATCAAAAAAATGTGAATGAGCTGTAAAAATGTAATAAACTAAAAACTTTGATCTCATTCCTTGGTAAGCCACTAAACACGACAACGGGGAAATTCCCTGTGCTACACTTTACGTTGTAAAAGCAGTAACAATCTTGCACAGCGCCCTCTATTGAAGAAACAAACCGAACCCCTTAACTCGTTGATGGCATGTATAGGAATTTGCAATGATCGAAAATGCCGGCTGGTTTTCGCCGTTTTTGGGGCGGTTTCTCCAGAAATCTGAGACATATTTCACAGGGGTTTCATTAAGTTTTGAAGTAGGGGGCCAGAATGAAAAAGTAGGCGGCTTGCAGCTGCCATGACCACAAAGCGGTCGTCGTGGGGGAGGGTCTGGGAGGGGGTGTTCCCCCTCCCGGCCATAGGCCGGAAACCCTGAAAAATGAGTTAAAATTCACTTTTTACAGCTCACAGTCACATGAATTTCTAGTATTTTCAGGAGAATTGTCAGCAGTGTTCCAGGGCAATTTGTGTTCTTTCATAAAAGCCATTTTACCTGGGAGATTAGGCCTAAATATGATAATTCATAATTACAAATAACAAAATGTGGTAATGTTGATGATATTTTGAACAAAGAAAACTGAAGTCTTAGAACCTAAGAACCCCTATGCTTTTGGGAGGTAAACTATAATCATTCACTATTATTAACGATATAAATTTGATATTGTAGACGATGTTGTAAGTGTTACATCAAGACAGGGGGGTAGGGGATTGCCCCTCTGTTGAAATGTTGGCACCCCAATTAATTTGTCAAGGTGGACCACTCCCCCAATGAAATGTAGAGGTACAAGTAGAACAAATGAACTGATGAAATCCCCCCGAAATTTTCTATTAAAATATCAGTGTTTCATCCAGGATGGCATCAACAAGGGGGATTTCCCCCTTTAAGCACAGTAAATGAGAAAATTTTCATTTATGTATAATGTTATGCTTTAAAAATTAATGTAAGAACCCTGATGTTTGGTATGGTAATCTGTAGATGAAGAACTTTTATACCTCTGGGGAGGTAAAAAGGATAATTCATTTAACAATAACGATAAAAACTGACAATCATTACCATATTTCGCAAATAGAAACAAAGACCCTCAAGGTTATTTGACTATATGTGTATGCAAAGTAAAACCTTGATATAGGATATGGAAATTTGTACGTTCAGAAGCTCACTTTTGGATTTAACCTGACGATGGTTTTGAAATGAATTTTAGTGGTCTGATCGTATTTTAACCACTCTCTGGGTGACGTTTTTATTGGCGTCGATAGACCGAAAAACAGTATATAATACGTCCAGCTGGTTATATACCTTGACATTTACGCCTACCACGGTGCAACGCACATCGGCTTACTAAAATTCGAACTGTAATTGGGAAGTTTTTTGCGAGAAAAAAATCAGGTCATTGTCTTCGGAAACAGTTTAAATCCACGTAATTATCCTTCTCTTGTTTCTTGGTCGACTTCAAAACCGAAGATCGTACAGAGAAGCTTGACCTTGCGATTGCTTCCGTCTTCATTGTTCATCGACCATTTTGAATTGAGCTAATGACAGCCTACAGGTGTAGTACGTATACGCACGTTTTCATTGGTGTATATAAAGGTCACCACATCGGGATCAGCAATTCAGGTAGCCAATAGAATCGTCCGTTGCAATTCTGATTTTTATTAAGGCAGTATACGCAAGACCGTGCTGCATCGTGGCACAGGTGCCCGGGTTGCCGGTGTACATGCATAGAGAGAGATGGGCCCATCTCTCTCTATGCATGTACACCGGCAACCCAGGCACCTGTGCATCGTGGTACAAGACGTACGATCGTAGTAGTCGCTCGTCTTCTAAATTTTGTTTCACATAAAAGCTGTTGCAAAGTTTGACTACACAGTTTGTGAAATTTGTCCGTATCATTTCAGAAGGTAAAAAATATTTCAGCGATGAAAGAGTTCAAATTTTCCGAAAAAGTAGCCGGCGAAATATTGAGAGTAACCGGTCAATTTCGCCGGCTGCCGGCTCTTAATGAAACCCCTGTTTCATCCCTGTGCTTATTTTAGGTCGTTTACTTGATGATATGGGTCGTTTATGGTGGTTTATGGTGGTTTGGCTAATTTTGGCTAGTTTGGGTCGTCTCAACCTTTGTCAATAGCCGTGCTGAGCTTTATTGACACAATATTTCATATCGCAGTATCAAATCAAACTGATTACAAAAGCCCTGGATCAGCGATATTTTAGTGAAATTTCCACATTAATCATAACTTGTGAAAAGTAAACGTGAAACAAAGACGTCGTGTATGCTGTCGATCGACAGCATTGTGTGAACCATAAAACCAGCTGGCATGGCATGTGCATTGACTGCACATGATAAAAGCAAGTCGACATTGCAATATCAAACGGTCTACATCTTGTGAAAACAACGACGTAGCAGTGAAAGTTGTCATAGTAATCGGTAAAAACTCTTCACTGATGAACTGATAATAGCGTCAAACAAATGAAATTGCATATTTAGAGAAGGAAAACCAACGTCTCATCGTGGCCTTGAGTGAGAATCAAACAATGGCGGATGTGCGGAGTGGGACTATTCTATTTAGGTAACGGGGGTACGGAGGGACACAGATTCATGAAGGTAAAACGTGGCATTTTCCTAGCGATGCTGTCGCGGGAACTTCAATGTCCCATTGTTGTAACACCTTTTCAATAGTTTTTCTGATCGGAAAAGTAATTTTATTACTGTAATGATCTATTATACGCTCATCACCTTTCTGTATCGGGGTTTAACCAGGGTAAGAGCACATAAAGTAAAGTGAAGTAAGCCTTTATTGAAATCCTATCCCCATTGGGGATCTTGATCATAAAGTGCAATACAGGTTTTGCAAAATCAACAACAAAAGAGTATATATAGATGAGGATGTAACATGTTCATCAATATTTTACTCTTTTTCATTTTTATTTTGGTCTGAGTTCAAACAATTTTCCCAAATCACATAATGATGATTTGTCTGTTCTTGAAAAATGTTTATAAGGTCTTGTGTGTCTCTGAATGTGTTTTTACAAATGTTTTAATTAGTTTACTTATAAACATCATGTCTACTGTGTGGCTAATGAAAGTTGCGTGTGGCTAATAAAATTAGGACCAAATTAGCCACACTGAGTAAGTGTGGCTACTAACTTGAAAATCCTACTGCTAACCCTGATTGTATGTCCTTTCCTGCACTACATAATTCAAAATTAAATATTGTTTTTGGCCTATACATACTTGAGGGGTAAGCTTATTTAGTCTCATACATTAAAGATGCACTGTTGACCTACAGAGTCCAAACTTTTTATCATTGTATTGTAGATAGGTATACACTCCAAATACTAAGTACAAGTGTGGTGAGTGTAACAAGCAAATGTTTTTTAGTCAATGGTTCATATCAAGGTTGTTGATACTTACAATCCACACTTGAACTTATGCTGGAGCGGTAACCAACCAGTTCAAATAACTTTCATTTATGTCAAAACAATTTGACATTTTGCCAAATTTCACATTTATGGCAATTAATAAACAGTGAGGAGGTACAAAGGACGTCGGTGCCCCCGGGCCCCATGTTTTGACAAAATGTCAGGTGACCTCGGTGACCTTTGACCTCAAATATACATATTTGTCCATAACTCAGTAACCACAAGTGCTACACCCTTCATATTTGGTATGATTGGACACCTTATGACACCACATACTGTACCTCATTAATTATGCACACATCTAATTGTAGGCAAGCGAATAGAGCTAGAGGTCTGATTTTTTTGGCATATAGGGATTAATTAGCAATATAGTTTTTTTTAAAAATGTCATGTGACTTCGATGACCTTTGACCTTGATTATACATAAATATGCATATCTCAGTAACCACAAGTTCTATACCCTCCAATTTTGATAGGATATTAGACCTTAAGATGTCACATCTTGTACCTCATTTATTGTGCGCATATGATTTCTTGGCTGGCCAATACTGCTAGAGGTCTGATCTTTTTTCCCGAATTAGAACCATAACTTAGACATGCCTCATGTGTTTCAAATCGGGAACAACGACATAAACCTATGTGCCCATACATCTCAAAATATACACTCCAGTGATACTACTTAATGACCATATTTCCCTGCCCCATCAAGACTACTACTCCTATTACAAGTGGGGACTATATCATTGTCAATGACTTGTTGAGTTAATGGTTGTATCACAGTATTCGATATTTCTAATTCTGTATTTTTACCATTTTATATTCTGAATAAGTACATTAAACATATTTCACTGTCTCCAGTACATTACATTTAAGTATTTTCACTTCATGCACTTTATCCCTTTCACACATGTTCAAATATCTGACCAGAGAACAAACACTAAATAGTCCAGGATGGGAGCTACAGTGTCATTGACGCTATTTTTAATTACACTCTTTCCTCTGAGTTATTTTGTATTTTCTTTGTATTTTTTTAGTTCTTCCAGTAATTTTCTGTCATGTACAGACCACTGAGACAAGGTGTGTAGTGGTCTTTAAATAATAAATTATTATTATTTTTATTATATCTAAACGTACTTTTGCTAGATATTATTTAACAATCATTCTGATGCCACACATTAATTTTTTTATGAAGAACTGAAAAAGTTATAACAAAAGTAACCTTCAATGATACAAATCAAAGAGAATTGAGGGTAATTTATTGTACTGTGCTTTTGATACATTGTTTCAGTGTGATTGTCCAAATCCAAACACTCCCTTCATACTCAGATATGCAGCAAAGAGTGTAAAATCAGCAGCAACAGAGGGAATTCTCTGATTTCATTGATTGCTCAAGTTTCAAATAAAAAAGGATGTGCTTTCTACCTTCCTTCCTTTTTATAATTTGTGAGCAGTTTGTAAACAACTGTGTTCCGTGAACATCTCTCAGTGTCACTGCTGAATCACAGTGTGTATGTGTTGTCTAAAATTCATTGACTGATAAAAATCTTCATAGGGCAGAAGCCTTGTATACCGTTTGATTTAAGCCTTACACTATTTATGATAAATGATGATTGCCTTTAAAAATCATATGTTATGTTCAATTTGTACGACTGTTGGGATTTGATCATACCTAACCTTACGAGTATGGAGAGAGTGTCTGGTTTGGCTATGCTGCTCCCTGTAGTTGGGAGGCAGCGTAGCCAAGGCCGGATGCTCTCACCATACATGTACTCATAAGGTTTAAGATCGCAACTCACTTCAAAAATGATTAACAGGTGAAATCTCTTAAATCCATATGTGAGCCTTTGAACTTACAAATTTTCATATCCCACATCAAGGTTCGTACTTTGCATACCAATGAAGTGAAATAACGTTGAGGATCTTGGTTTCTATTTGCAAAATATGGTCAACATTATCATTTTTAGCTTCCATATATGCATATATGCATATGTATATATGCAAATGGGAGGTATTCTCATAAGGTGGCAAAATGTCGTCTGTATGTATGTATGTCCGTCCATGTCAAAAATTCCTAAATCGCAGCACCTACTGTCTTAGTATTTGGTGTACAGGTGCACCTAGGGGTGGAGATGTGAATTTGTTCAAATGAACATGTAAATGCCAAAATATGCAAATGAGGGGAAAAAAGGAAAAATCCTGCAAATTGCTAAAACTCAGTAAGCATTGGTCAGATATTGTTGAAACTTAGTATTCAGATTCTATAGTATTCTAAATTCTGTGTGCAAAAATTTGGGTGAAATTTGCATGTTTGTATTTTTAGGGTATTTTTTCCGTTTTTAGTCAAAAAAATCTTGTTCTCTGAAATTGCTCCTCTGATTGCTCTGAAAGTTAATATTCATGTTCCTCAGGATGACCTCAGTCATGCTTGTACAAATTGTATTGATATTGTCATATTTGTAATTTTAGGGCAATTTTCCCAATTTTTGTTAAAAAAATTTTTATCCAAAAACTACTGATTTGATAGCTTTGATATTTGGTATACAGGTATCTAAGATTAATCTCGATATAATGTATTGAGGTTATGTTGAAACTGGCAATTTTTAGCTCCTCAGTTTTATATACTGAGGGGCTATTAGAATTGAAAACCAGTGTGGCGGCATCAACTTTAACTTCCTTCTGTCAAGATCTTAACTAACTTCCGTCTGTGCATTTGTCCATGTGTCTTTGTTTTCTATTTTCTGGGGCAAATTTTGCCTTTTTTGGTCAAAAAATTTTTCTCCTAAAACTACTTATCTGGTAGCTTTGATATCTAGTGTACAGGTTCCTAGGGTTTATGTTAATAAGATATATTGAAATAAGGATGAAATCTGCAATTTTGTATTTTTGGGGGCAATTTTTCTCATTTTTGGTCAAAAATTTTGTTTGTCAAAATTTACCAGTCTGATTGCTTTGATATTTAGTAAACAGGTTCTTAGGGTTTTTGATATATTGAAATTAGGTTGACATCCGGAATTTTGAAGTTTTGGGGCAACTTTGTGAAACTCAATTTTTATTGGGATATCTTTCATTTTGTATTTTTGAGATTTTTTGGGGGTAATTTTTTTTAACCTACTGGAACTTAAAGTATATAATGTGGTGATTTAGTAAGCATTTTATATGGTAAATTGTATTTGGTGTTGAAATATGGTAAAAAATCATTAGAAAACATAGCTGAGGTGATTTTAGCAAGTTTGGTTTGCAACAAATATATTCAAAAATTTTTTCAATGTTTAAGAGTGAGGGGGGGGAGGGTTCCTGTCAGATTTTGAAAAAAATTCCAAACAAATGTCAATTAAAAATTCAGCCAGAGAAGGTTTGACAAAAAGAAAAGGTGGGGAAAAAAAGAATGTACAATGGATCGCATAAAAAAGATAATGTACCTCATCAATCTTCCAGACACCCCACTCCTTTATCATGGTTCTGCCCCCCCCCCCCCTCCGCGCGCAATTAACCATACAGTTTATTTTAGTTTAAGATGTCAAGTTAGGTAAGGATTTGAAAGGAATAGTTAAGGTCAACACAGGTAAATTTCTTTACTTTATCTCTCCTGTCATCATCCTTTTGAAATTTGTTAAGTTTGTAAGTTGTTCCAGATGTGGATGCACCAGCTGTTCTGGAAGAAAACAATGTTTACTTTTCCCTGTAGGGTTTCAGAGTTACTGAATGTATGTTGATACTGTCCATGTACCGTATCTGGTGTATGGGCAAAATGTAGACATTGGTTGCATTTTATGTATTTCAGTCTATGTCAAATATTGTAAATGAAAAATCACGAACAGTTTACTGTGTGCTTGTAAAAGATAACATATTTGTTAATGCACAAACTGCCTTGCAGATTGATTGTCTTAAAATTATCACAGAAGTAGAAAAGGAAAAGAAACTAATCAAATTGCTGTAACATATTCACCCTCAGTGCCTGTAGGCCTATATTTAACTTTTTTATCATTACATTCAGCTGTTTGTTATATCTTTATCACTCTCCATGGGCCATGGCACACTAGGGGGCCAATGTCATCACTCTGTGCCAGTCTGTGTATGTTAATCTGTCTGTATGTATGTCCATGTTTCATGCAATTGTTGGCTTGTTTTGATAACTATATGGGAACAAACAGTGATATTGTCACTATTTTTAATTATTATTGATAAATAAATATCATTTCTACCTCCCTAATTGGTATTAAGGTTCTTCTTACTCTTGAATACTAGAATTTCAAGTGACTGTGAGCTGTAAAAAGTGAATTTTTTAGATAATTTTCCAGGGTTTCCGCCCTTTGGCTGGGAGGATGGACCTGGACCCTCCCCCAAATGATTCATAGTTGTGGCACGTAGTTGCAAGCCGCCTACTTTTTTATTTTGACTGCCTACTTCAAAATTTAGTGAAACCCCTGTTCAAATGGCTCAGTAATTGGGTCGCGACGACTTCCTCTGTAATCTTTGATATAAATGATAAATTTGAAACTGGTTGATAATTGCCTAAAACATCCTGATCCAATGATGCTTTCTCCAGAATTGAAATGACCATTTCCAGTTTCAGTCAATCAGGAATTTTCCTGAGGAAAACAGGGAGCAGTGTAGAAATACAGACTTTTACCAATTTAGCGGGTAGTGGATCGATAAAACTCGACTTGTTTGAGTTACATGTCAACCATTGACGTAGAGAGACCAAATATTATCTACCTTGACATTAATTCTATGCAATAACATATTCTAAGGGACACCTTTAGTTTGGTATGGCAGATTTATCACTTATTATGATGTAGTAGGTTGCATGGTATTGTGTAAGTGTGTATGATCAACGGTTGCGACAGTTGCCAACCATTTTGTACTTCAGTAGATGGTGCATCAAATTTGTTCAAATGTTCTTGACTATAAATATCACAAGCTGAAGTCCTTAGAAGCTTTCAAATATACATACACTCATTCTGGCCTGCCACATGTAACCAAATATGAGCAAAGTGTCATTGACGCTATTTTTCTTTCTTTTCTTAGTTACATCAGTACTACGAAAATTGAAGCAACAATCAAGAGAATCATTAGAAGAAAAAAGACCACAATTAATCAAGGCACTCCGGGATTTAGGAGATTTTTATTTAGAATTGAAATGGGATTTCCAGAGTTGGGGTAAGTTGCTGAATATTATCACTTCACTAAACAAAACTGTCAACTTTACATTCAAATCCCATTAAGTTGCAGTAGAGACTGCTCAAAAGTCCTAATGGTCACACCTTGGGCACACATATGGACCTACTTTGTGTTTAACAACTTCAAAAGCAGATGTTCATTGTGAACATGTTTATGAGAGTGCACATTTTTTGCATTGCTCAAAAGTGTTGATCCTTTGCATATTACAAGTTAAGATATTGTAGCAATTTTACTTAACCCACAAAATAAGTATGTAACATCGAACATTTACGCATTGTAATTCTGTCTGACTGTGAAGTTGCATGTCGACGTAACAGTATTACAGTATTTATTTACAGTATTTACAAAAAAATGAAAACCAGATATGGAAGCATCATGGGCCAGTGGCTAGAGCAGTGGACACACGATCATAGGATTGTGAGTTCGAGCCCCGGCATGGCTATAGTGTTGTGTCCTTGAGCAAGGCACTTTATTCCTCATTGCTTCTCCCCACCAAAGGAATGATAGGTACCTGGTAGGACAGAGGTTGTCATATGCCCAACCTTTTCCTTTCCTCTTTCCTTAATCACATGTCTGAACAAAGTTATTATGTCCTAGATCACAAGATCCAAGAGCTGGAAAGAGAGCTTGACCTAGCAATTGCCTTCTACCGGGAACAAACCTTCGCCTCATCCACAAAGGCCACATACGTAAAATAATCGCAATCATATCAATCCATAATCAGGGCTCCCGATACCCGATCGCCAGTTAGCCAAATGCGAAAGAAAGTTAAAAATGGCTACAAAAATTCCAGTTTGGCGAACATAGTGGCTAATGAATTTTTGCTGCCCTGGTGCAACCTCAACAAAAAACTACAGCTAACAATAAAACAGTTGTAAGATGTTGAAACAGTTTACCCTCCTTCATACAAAGTTGCAATGTATTGAAACACTGCACTCCCCTTTCTTCAAAGTTACAAATTCCCTGGTACGTAAAACAAACATTGTTGCTGTTCCGTCTACAGAACACAGAGGCTTTGCTTTGCCTCCCTGAGTCCCGTTCGTCCTTCAGTCTATCAGAAGTTTTACCTACTTTGCTAGAATCAAAATTTTGCCTGCAACTACTCAGTTTGATAGTAAAAACCATAATTAAAAAGGGAAATTTAAAAACGGAGTAATAATACAAGGAGAAAAACTGAGGTTTTCTGAAAGGTCAAGTCTAGGTCATCTCATCATGTGATGTCATGTATGAAGACCCCTTAAGTGTATAATTATGGTTCAAAAGAGCCACATAGAGTGGTCCAATAGGTAAAAGGTAATTTTGGTGCCTTCCAATTTAAATGGCATTCAGCTTGACTGTCAGTTTTAAATTAAATTTTATTAAGAGTCATTGCAAAGGGAAATTGTCAACAGTAATTGCAGTAAGCATATCCATTGTCAAATCATCACGTTTGTGAATTGCAATTTTGCATGAAAACATTAAAGCAACAATTCATTAAAATTATTAATTCGGTCTATTTCAAACTGCTATAACTTATACAAGAAATTATGTGATTCTGGATGCTTGTAATATTTTTGCAGATTCCACCAGTTTAAAGAGGCACTCCCACTTGGTAACCTTTTTAAAACACATTTTTTTAATGCCAACGGTCGATATTTGACGTGGCGACTCCGCGCAGATCGCGAGATATCGATAAAAACATGTCATTTCCCGAGCGTATTTTTCACATCCTGAAGTTTTACAATCGTTTCTGGATATGACCCGAAATCCCCCGAAAGTGTGTTGCTGTGCTGATTGACGATATTCTAAGGAGTCCAAAAACGTTCGAATGACGCAATTAAATTACCTCCTACTGCGATGACTTTATATACATCATTATCAATGCCTTTACCTCTGGTAATTCTTGTTTAAAACTTCTCCTTAGTTTTTGTCGTTTTCATTATTCTGAATCAGTTGTATTAAATTTTTAAACAATACCACAAAGATATCAGTTTTTACGTGTAAAATATTAGTTGCCTCTGATGACTACATTTTGTCGTCTGCCACACAGTTACGCGTGGTTCGGAACATAGCGGCCGCCGCGTGTGGTATGCGCGCACACCACGCGGCGGCCACTATGCATACTATGTATCAACCACACCTATCTGTGCTAGTCACCTATGCGAATTCTGGTGGAATCAGCAAACTTTGTTTTTCGTTTTTTTGCCGAGTCAGTAAGACTCGGCTTTCTCCCATGGGACATGACCACTCACCGACGCGAGTGGTACGGTACTGCTGTGGCGTACAGCAGCGTCAGCGTAGACTCCGTACTCCATAGCTTAGTTGACAATGGCCCCAGTGCCGAACGTTCTATGTTCGGAAGCTGAATTCAGGTGGGCCATCGGAATTCAAACTTTAACTTTTTTGAGGACATGTTTTTATCGATATCTCGCGATCCGCGCGCAGTCGCCATGTCAAATATCGACCGTTGGCATTAAAAAAATGTGTTTTAAAAATGTTACCAAGTGGGAGTGCCTCTTTAATGATGTAGAAGTGAACATCACCAGACATTTCTTGCTGATATCAAAATATCAAATGAAAATATATCTGTGCTAAAATGTTATCATAGTCATTAAAACAATGTACACTCTCAAGCAGTGCTGAGTAATTTAAATGAAAATATATCATAGTGTCTTGTTTTACAAGAGTTATGTTTGGCCAAACCCTCTGGTCTCAAGTAAAATACTCATACTGAAAATGCTATTCAGCCTGCTTGATCACAACTATGACATACAAGTAACACCGGGGCCGATTGTATCTACACTGGCAGTGTGCTACTAAATGCTTTCTTCTGCACCATTTTTTTTTCTTGTGGCTAAAACATTTTGGTTATGGAAGACTGCATAAATTTGCGGCATGAGAGGATTGTAGCTTATGACAAGCTATCTTACTGTCACTTTTCTACCAGATTTTTAGAATTCAATTGATACCTTATTTTATTTCTGGTGGTAAAAGTTTACCATCTGAAATGAAAAAGTATTTCTACACTGAAAATGTCATAAAAACACAGATTACTAATGCAATAAAAACTGAGCAAATATTTGTTTAATGTAAAAACTATCATGAACAACATACAAAATATCTTGATTTGTAAACTTAGGAACTCCTGAATGCCGAGAAAGCTGTTGCGACGCTTAAGATCATAAACCAGCTAAAAGTTGCTCAAAGTGGCTACAAAATTTTTGATTTGGCTAATCAGTTGGCTAATCATTTTGGTGACTTAGGGGGAGCCCTGATAATCCAATGACAGTAGGTCAGAATTCGTAAGACAAAAGTTGTAAACATAAACACAAAACAGCACAGAACAGACAGCAAATAGACAGCATACAAAGTCATATTCATGAAAGAAAGATATATGGACCTCTGGCCAGAAGACCAAGAAGTGATGTCAGGTGTTTCGATAGCAAGCGCATCCTGCCCCACATGTGGCACCCGCCATATATCAATCAGCAGTCAGCAGTCTTACCTCAACTCTTGCAACAAATTTAGCTACAAACCCGTCCCAGTAATGTCAACAGGGCTATGTTGATATGCTGCTCATTTATCCCGCCGAATGTTCGTCTTCTCTGTCAAGCAGTACCTTAAAATTGTACGGCTTCTTCATGTTGAGTGCAGACATCCTAACCCCATCGCCGGCGACCGGCAACTGTCCTCCCTGTTGAAAGGTATAGCACGCAGTAAAGGTACTTCTGTTATCGGAAAATTCCGATCACCCCAACCCTTCTTTTGTGCATTTGGGCCCAACTTACCCTCAGTCAGCCGGATGACAACATTAAGTGGGCAATTTGCCCCTCCTCTTTTTTTGGACTTGATCTACGTCGCTCCCATGTCCTCCCCCATCAGCTCATAATTTTGACCCAGGCCACCAAATAACCCGGGCCGATTTTGTGGCCTTCCCATGGGGCTCCGGCTCAAAGTTAAATGGTCAAAAACAATCCAGACCAAGGACCGACAATTCTTGATTCCTCTCCCGATCCTCCCTGACGATCAACTCTGTCCTGTATCTGCTCTCCTCTCTGCCTTCCTTGTTGTCCATGTGACCACACAGACCCTGCTGTCTCAGTCCAAAGCTCTCCTTCCAGCTTCCCTGTCACTGCTTCCCAATTTACACAGCGTCTTGCTTCCTTAATTAAACCCCTTGTCCCGATGTATCTCAGTACTCGGCACACAGCTTTCGCCAAGGTGGTGCATCGTAGACACTTCACTGTGGTCTCCCAGCAGAAATGATCAAACTGCTGGGTGAATGACAAAGCGACTCTTTTCGCAAGTACCTTCATCCATCTCTGCCTCTTAAACCTTGAATCCTCCCTGTGCTTCTCTGCCCGCTGGCCTGTAATCTCTCCCCCAATTTACCCTACAGTGTTTGGGTCTTTGGGGACTTTCTTTAGTTTGAGTACATGTAGACTGTAGTGTAGTTATCTTTATAATGTTATTTAGTGCCAGTGACCACCCCCAGCAGCCACAACTCTGTAATCTCTCTGCTTGCTAGCATTTTCGGGGTGGTCATGGCACTCTACTTTTTACTAGTAGTAATAAAGTTACCCCTACTTGACCCAAACACTATGGTGCATGCATGTATTTATTTCTATACTGGAGACAGCAACTTAAAACGGCAACCACATTTTTGCTAAACCTGGTTTAATGGGAAGTTAAATCTTTATTAGGTGTCCGTGGGGACTTATAGGTTTGGTCATGTCCATCCGTGTGTGCGTGCGTGCGTGCGTCCGTCTGTGCGTCCGTCCGTCCGTCCGTTCACGCAGATATCTCAGACATGCCCAGGTAAATTTCTTTCAAACTTTGCACAAGGATAGTACCCTACCCCATACAGATGCATGTCGATTTGTTTCACAATGCAATCAAATTTGGCCGTGTTAGAGGACTTTTTAGTTTTCACCTCCATAGACTCCCATTTTAAGGCAGTCTCCATAGACTCCCATGTATAAGGCAGTCCATAGACTCCCATGTATAAGGCAGTCCATAGACTCCCATGTATAAGGCAGTCCATAGACTCCCATGCATAAGGAAGTCCATAGACTCCCATGTATAAGGCAGTCCATAGACTCCCATGTATAAGGCAGTCCATAGACTCCCATGTATAAGGCCAAGAAAAATAAAAATTTAGTTTCTCATCGTATTCATATTGCAAAAAGGATGCAGTGACACAGTTTTTAGTCCCCATGGATGAAGTCCAGGAGGCTTATAGATTGGGTCATGTCTGTCCGTGAGTCCATCCTTGAGTCCATCCGTTCACGCAGATATCTCAGATATTTTGACAAAATGTCACGTGTCCTTGGTGACCTTTGACCTCAAATATTCCATAACTCAGTAACCACAAGTGCTACACCCTTCATATATGGTATGATGGGACAGCTTATGACGCCACATATTGTACCTCATTAATTATGTGCATATCTAATTTTGAGCAAGCCAATCGAGCTAGAGGTCTGATTTTTGGTATATAGGGATAACTTAGCAATACAATTTTTTTTGACAAAATGTCATATGACCTCGGTGACCTTTGACCCCAAATATACATATTTGTCCATAACTCAGTAACCACAAGTGCTACACCCTTCATGTATGGTATGATGGGACAGCTTATGACGCCACATATTGTACCTCATTAATTATGTGCATATCTGATTTTGAGCAAGCCAATCGAGCTAGAGGTCTGATTTTTGTATAGGGATAACTTAGCAATACAATTTTTTTTGACAAAATGTCATGTGACCTCGGTGACCTTTGACCCCAAATATACATATTTGTCCATAACTCAGTAACCACAAGTGCTACACCCTTCATGTATGGTATGATGGGACAGCTTATAACGCCTCATATTGTACCTCATTAATTATGTGCATATCTAATTTTTAGCGAGCCACTAGAGCTAGAGGTCTGATTTTTGGTATATAGGGATAACTTAGCACTACCATTTTTTTTTCAAAATGTCACGTGACCTTGATGACCTTAGACCTTGATTATACATATATATGCATAAATCAGTAACCACAAGTTCTATACGCTTCAATTTTGATAGGATATCAGACCTTAAGATTTCACATCTCGTACCTCATTTATTATGCACATATGTATTTCCTGGCTGGCCAACACAGCTCTAGGTCTGATCTTTTTTCCCGATTTAGAACCATAACTTAGACATGCCTCTTGTTATAAATTGGGAAAAATGACATAAACCTATGTGCCCATAGATGTGAACTTATACACTCCAGTGATACTTCTTAATGACCACATTTCCCTGCCCCATCAAGACTAATACTCCTTATTGTCAATGACTTGTTGAGTTTAAAGCAGAGACAGCAAAGCCGCCTGGGTAATCCCCTATGAAACGTCTTTCAGTCATGGCTAATATTTAATCTTTTGAGTCAAGTACTATGTTCAGACAGGGAAAAATTGAAACGCTTCTGCAACACTATTTGTGATTTGTAAACACAGGGGATTAATAGATTGAGTCCGCTTGCGTCCACATGCACAAAATTAAGCCATTGTTTTGATGTTTAAGACGTCTTAATGCGCCCTCTCGAGTTCAAAAGATGTGTATGGCCAAGCATTGTTTGTAACAAGATGGCTGAAATGGACGACGTGGTACTGGCTGTAAAGAATGTGAAAGAGGCTCCCCACCTAACTACCCAAAATGCTTTTGTGTCGAGTTTGTATTTTATTCGTTTCTGAAATGTGTTCCTACATTCTTATCCGATTGTTTGTGTTAATAAAAATGTTTGTTTTGCCTCGCCATAAGCTTTCCCCACACAAACAAAACATTACCGTACACACTAATCCAAACTTCCCTACAAATATCCGAGGCGAAAGAAACAGTTTTATTAACACAAACAATCGAATAAGAATGCAGGAACACATTTTTGAAACGAATCAAACACAAACTTAATGACTCAATCGAATATTTTTGTTCCCAATTAATAAATAATAGACAATCTCAATTCTCGGTTTATGGCATTTTTTGTCGACCGATAAAAGTCTTTTCATCTTCAATATTCCATTCTAATTTCAACTACGGTATATAATATCCTAACCTCCTGTGACTTTCCTTCTAAACGTTGATTTGCCTTGTGCACCAAAAGAGATGCTGTATTTTATGCCAAACGATGAAAAAATATGTGAAGAAATAACCGTCCATGTATCAGTCAGTACGGCATGCGAAACCCGGACGGCCATACCGATTGGGGACAGAGCAGAGTAGATCGAAACGCAAAAGGGGTGTTATTATAGGAAAGGCGGTGACTTATTTTAAAGCTGAATAAAATGCTGTCTCTGGTTGTGTAAGTCTGTTGATCGAATTATATATTTTGTTCCCAGTTGATTAATCATGGGGGATGGCAGTCTCGATCTCCCCTTTATGGTTCGATATTTACTGACTCGTTCCCTCTCATTTTTGTCAATCGATGAAAGCATTTTCGTCTTCCATATTCAATATTACTTTGACCGATGTTACATCCTGACCTATACTGTCATTAGTTTTGACCAACGTACAAAGACGTTGCCCATGCGTCCGGTTGATGAGATATTTTGCAAAACGGTGAAGAAATTGGGGCCCGGGAGACATCAATGTCAGTCTTTCCGGACTGTTTACACGTAGCTTAGGGGATATTAAAGGAGATGAATCAGTTAGTTGAATAAAACATAACTTTTCGGACTTATTTTATGTCAATATCGGACTTTTGATTCGATTGAGAAACCAGAATCACCTACAGAGATGTCTATATTAAACACGGACGCACAATTGGGAATAGTTTGTTGTGCTACTGTCGGTCTCAGTCGTGGTGTCTCTCTCATAAAATTTCGAAGCTATACTAGTAGGTCTACACTTGTCGTTTCGATTCACAGGTAGCGGTACACCGATGACCAGATATTGTACCGTTCTTAAAACTAGTCTAAGCAATTTTACGACACTGCACTATTTGCCATCGTGTCTCGCCGTGAACGTCCTTGAACCTATGGATGTGACCATTGTTTTACTGCGCCCATTACAGTGTAAACCCCTGCTCGTTCCCAGCAGAATACTTTTTAAAGTTCTGTACATCAGTGCACACTTTGTGTATAAGCCCTAAACTTATGGAAAGGTATTAAAGAATAAAGGGTCGTTACAGTTGCTAAAATTGCGAGAAAAACAGCACTTTTTACTCAAATAGAATAGTCCTATCCACAAGCGCTATTGTTTTAAATCACGTCCAGAGTGTGCTGCTGATTCTTTCGTGTAATTTCATTCCTTTGGAGCACATATCCTTTCATTTGACTGCTCTGTGGGACTCTTCTGGATATGTGTTTTGGATGAAAAGAACTCTACAGTGAAAGACATAAACTTCGACGGTCATAGGTATACAATATCGGTTCGATGTGCGAAGATATGCAGATTACAAGTTATTTTAGAAGTTCTCAAAACCAGTAAAAATAATTCTGCGCGCCACTTATTGATAGTTTCTTCTTGTGAACGTCCTTGAATCCGTGACCGCGACCATTGTTTTCGAAGTGTTCGACGGTCGATGATCGGTAGATTAATGAAGATATATGTTACTGAACTATCGTGTGATTGTTTAATAGCATGGTTAGGTAATAGACGGTGTAGTCTGTAGCGGCGATACGGCGAAATTCCACGGCCCAAGGGTGCGTACATCGCATGGTTTCTTACAACGAAAAAGCCGTCAGTTTCCATAGCTACTACGTGAAATCCGGCCTCACCGATGTCCCGGGCCGATGTCCCTGTCCTGATTCGGAGAACAACTTTCAAGCTGCGTGTTGAGGTTCAGATGTCCGATTTTTTCATATTTAAAAGGCTTATTGATTTACAGAGAACGCCCGTCTTGTTTTTAGCTTTAACTTAGCACATGATGGCAATTGAAAATTCAAAGCCAAATAGCCAGTGGGAAAAAATTAGACGACTCGCTCTCACCAGCGGTCGAGGTCGCAATGAAAAAAAAATCGAAGTCTCTGAAATCGGTATCATTGCTCCGCCATGTTTATTGTTGGTTGTACGGCCAGTTTAAAGTCACAGACTTTCTTCAAGGTAAAGTTCATATAATTGCCATACCGCGAAGTTCCCTGTGCATTTCAATATGTCTATTTGGAAGCAAAAGCGCCACGGACATTCGATCGATGGTGATGAACTGTCTCCAGGCCGTGACATGACATGTCACCAGTTACGAACTTTACCGGTTTTCGATACAAAAGATGCAATATATTATCAGCGTTGTTCACGTTGTGTTTTGAGTTTGATATAGAATATAACAGGAAAACACTAACGATTAGAGTGACGATAGAGACCATGCCCGATACGGAAAAATTGACATCAACTACTTGCTTTGAGCAAAGACCTGAAACTTCAGACTGATATATAAATGTCGACAATATAAAACATTGAAATGCTGGAGAAGAGAGGGAGAGAGAGAGCTTTACGCTGTCGCGAACTGATCATACTCTTTCCGATTTGACTTCGGTTTAGACGATACACAGACATCGAAAATGTACACCTACTTTCCAGAAATTCGACTAATCTTATAATAAAGAGTAGAACAAATCCAAAAGTGTTGGTTGAAGTAAATCTTCAGATGTTGGTTTTCTAAAGTTAGATAATACTTACAGAAATATGGTCGTCATAGTCTTCTCTTAAAACTATTATCTTCAACACCACGTTTCTTATGATGGGTGATGTCATTTTTTATTATTTTTACAAACTTTCAATGCATCAAACGCCATAAGACTATCTTATCTGCCTGTCAAGGAGTTACAATAAATTTCCAAGGGCTGGCACACGATGTCAACTTACGTGTCGTCCGTCGAGCGGCCGGTGGCGGTGTCACAGATTGTTCCGTCTGTAATCGCGGCCACTTTGATTTTGATGTGACACCAACATGCGTTTGAGGTTTTTTTGTTACCTAATTTGTCGACCTCACAAAATTTCACAGTCCATGCTTTGAAGCAGTCTCAACATGGCAAACATGTCTCGCTTAAATTTCATCCTCGTCGTTCCAAATTAAATTCGACCACTAAATTATTTCGGCAGTTTTAATTTCCTATTAATTCGACGTTTTTCAAATCGTAATTATTTTTTTCTGGTCGAATTGATAGGGTTTTCGGTAGCAAGCTTATCTCTTCGTCGGACCAGTATATACCGCGAGATGTAGTACTGGGTTCGGCAGCCATGGCGAAAGTGAATATTGTATGTTGGTTGTTGTTTGTTTTATGTTACAAATACCTGTCGCGTGAGGGCGTTTGAAACGCTTCTGAAGCGGCTCAGTCTGTCCACACAGCGATTTGCGGATAGAGTTAATCCCTACAACGGCTCTGGTCGGGCCGACTAAACAGTCTCAAATCTGAAACGCTTCAGAACCACTTCGGAGTGTCCACACATAACTTTCTGTGTCAGTATTGGCCCAGAACCGTTTCAGAGGCGTTTCAATGGCCTGTGTATGAACGGCATAATGGCCATGGCAGCTCCTTGTATAATCCCTGTTCATTATGTATTACCCAATTAAAACAGGACATTGGGGATTACCCAGCCTCGCTTCACTAATTAAACAGATTTATGGTGTGGAGATAAAATTCAGCAATTAATCCATTCCTTTCAAGCTGCCACAGCATCTGCCAGCTTTTTCACCCCACCCACAATTCTCCCTCCCTATGGTTAGCAGTATTTGATTTATATCTCAGTTGTAGTTTTTTTGTGCTGTTGCTCTGTATTATTCAGTACTTTATCGTTGCTTTGTATTTTCCTTTAGAATATAGTTGTGCACTGCGCCTTTGCTTCATAATTTGCATTGCTTTGATAATTTTAAAGGGGACTTTCTTTAGTTTGAGTACATGTAGACTGTAGTGTAGTTATCTTTATAGTGGTAGTGCCAGTGGCCTCCCCCAGCAGCCACAAGTCTGTAATCTCGCTGCTTGCTAGCATTTTGGGGGTTGTCATGGCACTCTGTAGAATATAGACTTTTGACTAGTAGTAATAAAGTTACCCCTACTTGACCCAAACACTGCTGTACATGCATATATTTATTTCTATACCAGAGACAGCAACTTAAAACGGCAACCACATCTTTGCTAAACCTGGTTTAAAAAATAGAGAACTGCCGAAGGTAGTTTTAGCAGGTTTGGTCTCCAACAAATATATTCCAAAATATTTTCAATGTTTAAGAGTATCAAGGTTGTAATATAGTTAACACACTTTGTGCCATCTGGTCATTGTATCTGTTTATGAACCGTAAACATGGTCAATACCAAAGTTTAGACCATTTGGTATCCTTGGGAGGTCCATAGGGTGTATCAAAATTTTGTTCAAATGCATCTGACTAAAAATATCATATGGAAAGGTCATAAGAAGCTATCAAATATTGTACGTACACTCACTCTGGCTTGCCAAATGTAATCACCTGTGGGTAAAGTGTCATTGACTCTGGTTCATACATTTTTAGCTACTATAGACTATAGTCTATAGAAGCTATTGGGATGGGTATCAGTCCGGCGTCCGGCGTCAGTCTGTATGTATGTATGTATGATTGTATGTATGTATGTCCGTTTGTGAGGCGTCCGTCCACTCAAATATCTTGAGAACCGCAGTACTTACTGATTTGATATTTGTTGTGTAGATGAAAAATATGATTTTGAGAAAGTATTTTTTTTAATTTTTTGATATTGTTGAAAATAGGCAAATTAATGCCAAAAAAGGTGTTTTTGGTAAAAAATCTCCTCCTTCATAACCGCAGGTCAGACAGCTTTGTTATTTGGTATACAGGTCCTAAGGGATAACCCAACTTAGATTTGTTCAAATTGTGATGAAATATGCAAATGTGTATTTTTAAGGAATTTTTTTGTCATTTTTGGTCAAAATTTGACTTACATTGTATGTAATTCTTGTACTGTATAAACCCTATCAATTCACCCAGAAAAAAATAATTAATATGATTTTAAATAATTGAATTAATTAGGAAATCATCAAAGCCAAAATAATTTTAGTGTGAAATTATCAGAAAGTTCAATTTTTTTTGACAGTTCATAGTGAAATGCTTACCATCTTGGAGGATTAAAACATGTAAAGGCAACTTTCCTGAATCCCAACTTTGATATATTCTGAACCACCATTTATGTTATCTAAAAGAAATTGCTCATAATGGTTTGTCATGATAGGGTGGTCAAACAAATAGAGATAGAGAAAGTTCTAATTTCCATTTATGGTTGACTTGGTAAGGATAAAATAAGATTACTTTTTGAGGAAAAAAATAGAGTGGTCAATTAAAAGAGTGGTCAAAGTGATAGGGTTTTTATGGTAAAGCTGGGCTGTAAGATTCCTCGTGCTATTTATAGCAATTATGCAATCTGTGTAAACAGTGCAATGAAAGTGTTTCATGATTCCTTATAATGCTTTTGATGACCTTGAACTTCTTAAGTTTCAAACATTTGTCTCTTCAGTGTGCTTTCTCTGAGCACGTACAGTCTCACTTATTCAACAGAACTTACTTACAATATACTTACTTATATTCATACTGGCTGGGACGTCACCCGGGTTAAGAAGGTCCCGACCAGCTACACGGGACACAGTAGCTCAAAATCCGTGTGTCCTTTGGATTATCCTTCGTGATGTTACTAAGACATCATACGTGCAATCAGAGGGCAATTTTTATCACAGAAATGGAGAAAGCTACCAGACAATTAAACCATGCAAATTGCTACTGACGGACTGTTTAAAGTCATCTCCAGCTTGATCACAAAGTGTGGTATTAAAAACTGCAAAACTTGTAGTATGCTCATCACTACAGAACAGTTCAGTAGTAGTTTGACAGGGAAGACCTATTCTACCAAATGTCTGGAACCTCTGAATTGCACAACCAAAAATGTAATCTATGGAATTGAGTGTTCATTGTGTGGACTCATTTATGTTGGTGAAACAGGAAACAGCTTACGATCTAGAATGAACGGACGTCGCAGTGGAGTGAATCGATCTTTGGATGTGCAACTTTATAAGCATTTTAACCAGGACGATCACTCCACTTTGTCTATGCATGTCCGTATTCTTGAAAAAATATACCATCCAACCAACAGCCTCACACTTAGTTCACCATTCCGTAGACAGAGAGAATACCACTGGATTAGACAGTTAGGTACCGCAATGCCTTATGGTTGTAATGACAACATCAAAGATATAGGCAAGCTCTCAAGTCCTGGTTGTTCAGAAGTGAATGTGATGGGCCTATTTGAGTCTTCTGTACGTAGAAGACGAAGTCATGGACATAGGCGTTACCATTGGCCTAAATTGGATACATCAGCTACCTCCAATTGCCATGACAAATTTCATGAACTGCTTCTTTTATTGCAGAAGCCTTTAGGTCTCCATCACATTCGTACTTCATTATTTGCTTTTTCCATCAAGGACTTGAGAAGGTTGCATGTCTATGCATTGGGATTGTCTTTGACAGATCCAAACAAACAACCGTACAGACTGGTTAGTATTATTGCTGACATTGCACTATACAGACTATACAAGCCTGTTCGTGCTGAACCTATATGACTGATGATCATTGTCATTTCATACATCTTCCATTTACTAACAAAGGGATTGATGCCATTAATATCAGCAATATACTTCACAACAAAAAGGTTACATCAACTATACCTGTATACTTTAAGAACCAGTCTGTACCTATTCTGTCATATCAATACACCAAGACAATCTCCAATAAAATATTCAATTACAATAAGGCATTGCGGCACTTAAAAATTGATGAATTCCTTCAAACACCAGCATCCTGTGACTGCTCTACATCTCCCTTCAAATATACTCCAGTTGGCCATGTCATCACTGGTGATCTGAACTTGGTTGAACATCACCACCTTGTAAGATATTATCTTGTGGACCTAAGTTCAGAGAACCTTGCAGGATCAACTGGAACCATAATTTTCAGATCATTATGGACTCTGTTGAAGAATATGCCAGGAAATGGGCTAAAAGGGAGGATGTAGAGCTGGATACACTGTCAGAATGGGTCAAATCTGTGAGGAAAATAGAGGGTGGCCGTATTGGTCGACTAAGATCACATGTTTGCAGAAGACCCTATTCTGTATTTAAAGATCCTGATGCTGTTAAGTGTTTGGATGATATCCATGACAAATATGTTGTCGTCCCTGCTGATAAAGCTGCCAATAACATTGTATTTGTCTGAAAGAAGTATTATTTTGAATGTCTTATAGACGAACTTGGTGTAACTAAGACCTCCACCAACTCCACTTACAGACAATCAATGTTCAACAAATCTGAAATTTTGGCAAACCATAAGTCATTCATGGATAATTTTAATATTACAACAAAGGATGACCATAATAAGTTGCCTAGCTTATACTGGATACCAAAGCTCCACAAAACACCTTACAAAGCTAGGTTTATCGCAGGATCTTCAAAATGTTCAACAACAGAGTTATCGAAGATACTGACTTCTGTTCTTTGTACTGTTAAACGGGGACTTCAAGCATACTGTGATGTTGTCTTTTCTAGGAGTGGTATAAATCAAATGTGCATATTAAAAAATTCAAAGGAACTCTTGGAAAATTTGAAATCATGATCTGTTTCAAAAATAACATCTATTAAAACTTTCGATTTTTCCACATTGTATACCACAATACCACATGATAAATTGAAAGAACGCTTGAAAAACATCATCAACCAAGCATTTTTCTACAAAAACGGTTCACGCCATTACAAATATGTGGTATTAGGGTATAATTCTACATATTTTGTTAAAAATATTACTAACGCTAAAGTGTTTTATACCGAGAAATTAAAGACATTATCAGTATGCTTGATTTCCTCATTGACAACATATTTGTTGAATTGGAGGACACATTTACCAACAGTGTATAGGAATTCCCATGGGCACTAACTGTGCTCCCTTACTTGCCAACTTATTTCTGTTCTCATACGAGGCAGAATTTATCCAGAACCTTATCAAGCAGAAAAAGGTCTCTGTAGCTCGTAATTTCAACCTTACATTTAGATACATAGACGATGTTATTTCATTAAATAACTCTGAATTCAGTAAATATCTCGCTATGATTTATCCTCCAGAATTGGAGATTAAAGAAACTACAGAAACGGCCTCTTCTGCTTCATATCTGGACATTTTACTTGAATTTGACTTTAATGGTCACCTTTCCACTAGGCTATATGACAAGAGAGATGATTTCAACTTTAGTATAATCAATTTTCCACACCTCATCAGTAATATTCCACTCTCACCTGCTTATGGGGTATACATTTCCCAGCTTATTCGATATGCAAGAACATGCAGTTCATATGGTGATTTTGTAGAGAGACATGGCCATCTCTCTTACAAACTGTTAAATCAAGGTTACACCAGAGCAAGACTTGTCTCTACATTCAAACGTTTTTTTGGCAGGTATCGCAAGCTGGTAGATAAATACAATATCTCTCTTTGACAAATGATCACTGATGGCATTGGTGACATGGGGCCTTAGTTAGTGACCACTACCTATCTGACTCACAGATTGATATATGGCGGGTGCCACATGTGGGGCAGGATGCGCTTACTATTTTTGAAACACCTGACATCACTTCTTGGTCTTTTGGCCAGAGGTCCATATATCTTTCTTTCATGAATTTGACTTTGTTTTTGTACCGTCTATTTACTGTCTGTTCTGTGCTGTTTTGTGTCTATGTTTACAACTATTGTCTTACAAATTTTGACCTAGTGTTATTGGATTATGGATTGGTATGATTGCGATTATTTTACAATGTTAATTTGAAAGTTAAAATGTGCTTGATTAATAGGATGAAAATACTGATAGTGAAAGATAACCAGCTCAAGATTCTTTATAACCTGACAGATATGCTGTTTTTTTATGACGTAAATCTTGATTTAAGCAAGTCTTGTTTACTTTAATTACCGGTAGTATGTAATTAACTCTCGTTTATTTGCTATTATAGACTAATATAGTCTGATGAAATATGCAAATCTGTATTTTTAAGGAATTTTTCTCCACTTTTGGTCAGGCCATCCTGAAATGAGCTATCAAAGATAGCCACCTTCTTCATCAATACATGTGTCACAAAAGGTTATTCTCTACATAACACTGCAGAGCTCTGTCAACTGTTGAGTCGCTTGTTTTTTCAAAACCGCTGGTCAGACAGCTTTAATATTTGGTTTACATGTCCCTGGGATGACCTTAGTGAGATAATTTCATACAGTCAGGAAATACTTAATTTTGTATCAATGTCTATAGTAGCTTCTGGGACTTTGGCCCTATGTTTTAGCATGTTTTGGTAACTATATGGAAGCGAATAGTGAATTTGTCACTATCTTTAGCTCATATTTGGTATGTATACCGTCTAAATACCAAGAAGAGCTTATA
Source organism: Ptychodera flava (assembly GCF_041260155.1). NCBI lineage: Eukaryota > Metazoa > Hemichordata > Enteropneusta > Ptychoderidae > Ptychodera > Ptychodera flava. The sequence goes on from NC_091935.1 coordinate 42,125,971, forward strand.
TGGTGAGTAGGTGGCGTCTGTATGTCTGTGTGTAAGTATGTATGTATGTATGTGCGGATGTATGTCCATCACATGCAAAAGCTCCAAAACCGCCGCACGTACCATCTCAATATTTGGTGTACAGGTTGAGACCCAGGGGTTGAGATGTGATGTTGTTCAAATAAACATGTCAGTTCAAAAATATGCAAATGAGGTAAGAAAAAGGGGAAATCCTGCAAATGTGTAGGAGTGGTGGCAGTAACTGAAACAGATTATGAGTCATTTCCTGTCATTGTTCATGAACTGTTACATATTAACAGACCTGCTCAAACTAAGAGGAATACAGTGTTCGCGCTACCGCTCGCCAGACGGCAAAATGGCGAATTGATTGACTCATTGGCGACTCAGACACTCAAAGCACTCGTCAGACTGGCGACTCGAAATTTGTAACTTTGTTCACTATGTTCTACCAGTGTTTCATCTAGGATGCTACACCAGGGGGGAATTGGTCCCCCTCTACTGGAATTTTTAAGGGGGATTTTAAAATTTTGGGGGAGATTTAACTGAAACATATAATGACATCTTTATACATAAGTTTTAATGTTGCAGTGATGTTACTTGTGTTATACATACTACAAGCCATAAATAACTTGCTTACACAATCCAAGCTGCTGGCTGCAAACACCATCCTCTATAAGATTTTTTCAAAAGTCAACAAATTTGCGTATCACTGTTGTGAATGTATAGGGCTTCCAAGAGTGGTGGACAGCTCATTAATATTCATAAGCATTACCATTCTTAAAAAAAATTGTGGCATATTCTGTATGCTAAAATATTCTGTATGGTTTTTTTGTACATATTCTGTATATTTGCTTTTTTAGGGCTTAATGTACATTCAAACATAAAAATTAACAAAAGTTAGCCATTCTCACTGTACCTTCAAGGGTTTTGTTTTTCATTTTTCACTGAACTGTCTGCACTACAAAAAGCAAGAAAAAACTCTTTTGTAGTTATAAAGGAATGTTTTGTAGCTTCTTGTTTGTCACGTTTTTACTGTGCTTATACTGTAAGTTTGGATCAACATTGCCCTATACAAACCAGTTAGCTGTATTTTTCTGGTGACCTAGCTGGTCTTGTAGTTTTGTGCGCAGACTCAGTAGAGTTAAAACGAACAACTTAGAGGGTCGGACCTTACCGGTAGTCTGCCGTATTTTGAATGCGGAGTTTCTCGATTTTGGACTCGCTCCCGTTGCTTTTTGTCAGTCATTTTAGAACGAAAAAATAACAAACAGAAAGGTTGGTTGTCACCGACAGTTAACTTTAGGGTTTATTTGCCCCAAAAAATAAGTCAGTGTCTGTTCACTGAATTCAAAAACTGGACCCATTGACACCACAGCTTGCTTGTGACTTTCATTGCATGCAGCCTGCACTGAACATGTTTCTGTGACAGTAAAGTCCAAATTTTCGTGTCAATTTTGCTATCAGAATTATTTTCAGAGTGTTATGGACATCCATACGATGCATAAAAACTTCAGTTTGTCTCCTTTTCTCAATCGTACAGAGATAATGTGACACACAAACTTTATCAGGCTGGGGCAACAAACTTTTGTGAACTTAACTCTCAAGTGGCAGACAGGCTTTCATATGCAAAATCAGCGTACGGAAATTTACGCATGGCATTGTTTCAATAGCAATTTATTGAAGCAGTTCAAAAAGTATCAAAATCAAACTAAAATTAGTCCCTTCCATGTAAATGTTCTTGCAACACTATACAATGCCCGTTGCCACACAATTAACAGGTGCCGATAACGGGTCAAATGCATCGAAGTGTGACACCCATCTTAGCAGCCATTCCAGCCAGCCAGTTCAGTGCAGTGCGCGATGTGTCGCCCCTTCTACCTGTGATTGGTGGCGCGCAGCCTTCCAAAGAGTGTGAATCGCGCAATCGCGCAGCCTAGATGAAACACTGTTCTACCATAGACAGTCTCGCTTACCACACGAACTAGCCCTGCGTATGATGCTGTGTGTTCTGCTACAGTTAATCGCCCCGCTCACCACAGCCCTGCAAAGACCCGTACGTAGGGTCGGTGACTTCAAATCCCTTTTGGGACTTGAACTTGACGTAAAAAGCCAAATTACTGCCGAAATTCAGTGTTCTTGGGCCCAAGTCGTATCCCAGCCTACCTCAGCTACTCGATCGCTTCCAAAAATGCCAGTCTTTATTCACTTCTCGTAAATAACCGTCGATGTCGGCAACTCTCGCGCTAGGCCTGCGTACGATGCTGTGTGTTGTAGCTGTAGCGGCCAACACACAGCATCGTACTGTGACACATTTTTTTTATTCAATCACGTTTTAACCTGAAAAACAACGATATTTAGAACTCTTTTTCAACTGACTTTACAGTCTGTTAGTAAGTAGCTGCCGGTACGGCTGTCAAAATACTATCGTTTTCAAAATACATTTTGAGTGAACTTTGTAAATTAACACTCTGAACCATAGTGTAATGTTTTGCTTGGAATTTTGTTGCTATTGAGGTTTATTCGTAGTTTTTTATAATGATTGTTTAAGTTAGTTATTTTTTGTGTTCCTTTCCATCATGAAACATCGACAAGTTAAAACTAGCCCTAAATCACTTTCATTAAATGAGAATTATGTGTTACTTTCCGGTTTTGTAATATGTAAAGAAATAAATATGTTGATTTCTTTTGATCCTTTCCACTTATTGGTATTTTTTTCCTGGTTGAAAAGTTACTAATATCCTTAACCCTTAGTCTCTACAATCTTAGAAAAAAATGAAACGATTGATAATAAAATAAACTTTATTGTGACACTGTTCAGTCATTTTCATAACTCTGAAGTTCAAAATTCAGTGTGCTATACTCATATCTTGGCAGTGCTGAACTCTTCTGTCGTAGTATCTGCAATTGAAACTACTTCACATAGAGTAATTAAAAGCATTTCATCAACAGTTTTCAAAATCCACTTTCAATTTGAATGTTCAACAACCAAAAATATTGTGGATCATAGTAAGATTAAAACCTCATATATTGTAAAGGTACAGTAATATCTAATTATATAATTTGGGGCGTTCCAAAAAAATGTTTAGGAAATTATGAAAATGTAAATCAGAGCTGTTGAAGATCATTTAATTTTCAGGGTGTTGCCAAATCATTTGTGAATATAAGTATGTTTGGTTCTGAGATGAGCTGTATTGGCATACAAAAGGAATTTGTTGATAACTGACAATTTAATTAAAAGAATGGTTGCCATGGAAACACTTGGTGTAGGTTATTTTTGCTAAAGTACATATTCCTTCATCGAAATTTTGCTATGAACTTCATAAACATTTCAAAACTTTCTTAAATTTTCGTAGCCGGTGGTTAACTAACAAAAGTACATTCATGCAGGCTCTCAGGTGGCGACTCATTCAAAGCGAGAAATTTGCATAAATTGATTTTTCTGTCACATTTTTTATCATTGAGAGTAGTTTTGTTGCTGAATATTCATGGGTACTCATAACAAACGCTTTGCTAGAGATAAAAACCCAGAAAAGATGGTTTGACACTATAAAATACTTGCTCAGACATTGCGTATACATTTGTACATGGTAACTTTTCATATTTTATCACCCGATGTGAATGTCATTTTTTGTACAAAAGTGACATTTTTGGTCAAAATTACAGTGATCTGGGAAGCAAGTTTACCATATTTATATTTGAAACTTGTTGAAAAATTGTTTTTCTTTGCTGATATGCTTTGGTTGCACTTTTTAAACGTCAATGTTCTTGAGTAGATTTTGCCAAAAAAGGCTAATTTTCTTATTTTACCCTATTTTTAAAATTTTGGTTATCCCGCAAAAGCACACATTTCAGTAAAGTCAAACTTAACACTGCATTTCTGACTATCTAATTACCTTTCCTGCATGAACTTTCCTTTCTTTTAATTACACTACAGTAGCACTGCATGTAGATTAACAATGCTTTGTAAGTTCACCAATAATTTTGCATCAGAATGACTGTAAATCTGCCAAAATTTGTATTTTTCAGTCATTTTATAAATTTTCCGCGATGCAGAATTGGACAAACTGCCATATTTGGATGTGTTTACGTCAAAGAGTAAATTTCCTTTGGTCAAAGATTAATTTATTTTGTAAAAAGAAGTTACTTTTAAATACTTTTAGCATCATATTTGTTACAGAGTCATGTATTTTAGGGAAAACAAGCCTATTAAAATCTATAATTTCATCAATTTTAACTTTTTTCCAATACTATGACCTTCGGCCACGATGTTTTACATACACAAAAATCTTCATAACTTTTGAATGGCTGAACCGATTTTGATCAGATAAAAAGCATTTTTCATCATTTTCCAAGCACTCTTTGGAAAATGCATCAAAAAAGCAATTTAGTGATTTTAAAATTTTTACTTGGTAATACCTACTTCTATGGTTTTATGTCCATGGTTCTCCGATGTTCTGTTGCATTGCGTTAAATTTTTGTACTTCTTTGGGAGTCTTTTGCCATAAACTTTGTATGCAAGTGAGGTTTTATTTGCGTACGTTTCCATAAAGCTACCACGGAGTCCGTACAGCTGAAGTGAGTTGCAGATAGTCTTTTCCATAGAGGTTGGGGGTTAAATTTTTCTTTGATGTGCATGCTTGGTTACCTACAAACAATAAGCTGGGGGTCTTCAGCATGTTAATCTGCTGTGCCGTGCACAGACTGTGCAATGCTGCGGCCATGTGCAGGTTCCATGCCATAATGTACGTTCGTTTAGCAGTATAAAGACTTCATGTTCACAGAAAAGACACTTTTACTACAAACTAAGTGTATTCCAAGGCTAGACAAATAAGTAGACTGCGGTCAAAGTCCTCAGGAATGCCACTCGGCAGACTCTAGATTGTCCCCCGTAACAAAAACACGTAACTGTATTGTGTTTAAGTGAGAATTTCCTGCCTGTCTAGAACCCTTGTCTGTACAGAGCTTGCATATATTAATGATTGGCACAACACTTTGTGATGTGTAGATACAATGTTGCGTGGAAAGTTGTAGTCTGATGATAGAGGAATAGTGGTTTGCAAGATAATGAATCAAAGTCTCTTTTGTTTTGTGGCGTTACCGTGAATGAACCTTTTCACTTGCGAGCAGGTGCATGTGTTCTATTTCCATGTTCAGGCAGTGCAGGCCTAGTAGTCATTATTGTCACAAGTATTAAACTACGAAGACGTCAATTTTTTGCGTATTTTAGAATAATTTTGCGTCAAATACCAAAATGTCACTTCTGTATCGAAGGATTGTTTAATCAGTTTGATTTAAAACAGAAATATAAAATACTCTGTTAGTTAAGGGAAATCAATGCTGAGTCTCTTGTAGCCAGGCTTGCAATCAGTATCAATGTGAACATGGCATATGCCAGTTCATGAAGTTCTTGGAAATGTTAATTTTTTCTGTAATTTGTCTGTCCTTTACAATTTGCTGGTCAATTTGCGAAAGTTGTTGAAAGTTATAATGGTGTTCTATAAACGTGCATTAAAGTTTGGATGTGAAGTATTCATTTTATTGAAGTTAGCAGCACTGAGTCTTAGATACATACTGATGAGAAAGTGGCTGACTTTTGAAATGTTTTGTTATCATTACTCTATCTTTAATTATATGACCTTTGACCCTCTAATATATGTGACCCTTTACCATGTCCCTCAAAAAATCTGGCTACTTGTGTTCACACTGTATTAGCCAGAAAGGCTAATCAGCAAACCCTGGGACTAGCTGTGTTGAAACATTCCTCTGCTATGCATGTTACTAAAGTTGACCTCCAGTACCTAAAGTTTCACACCTTATTTACCTTGGTCATTCTTGATTTTCTGGTTTAAATATTTCTTGAATGGACCGATTAAAACCAAATATGAGTACACTGTCCTTTTTTATTTCAGTTCCATTGGTTTCACGTATGTTACCCTCAGATGTGTGCAGAGTTCACAAGAAAGGCAGCTGTTTGCGTGTAGATTCCACACTTATTGACTTCAATGATATGAAGTGGCAACGTGGTGATTTAACATTTGTATTTAATGGTGAAGCAAGGCAAGATAAATCATTAGCTGTCATGGACAATGAATTGAAAGTCTATCAAAGAATTAGACCTGATGTAAGTATGATACATTTGAATCTTCATCCAGGGGATTGATGATTTCAGTCATGTCAGTCTGTCTGTGCATCCATCTGTCAATCCATACACAAAATCTCTATTCAATACTACTGTATCTTTGAGGCTTCCTAATTGCTTAATTGATTCAACTGCAGACAAACCTACTAATCTTTCCACACACCTGAGGGGTCCTCTTTGAACCAAAGCTAGTGACCCCTTCCTAAATAATCAGTTGATTCTTTGTGGAGCACCATAGAAAAGTGCTGTTGGTCTTTCCTTCTCTTCTGCAAAGTTTCTACTTGTGATGGACACAGAAATATTGTTTCATAGGAACATTGTTTCAACTAAGCTAGCCTTTTATTAGCTTTTATTAGTGTGAAAAATTAATTTTCTGTTCTTTTTGTATGATGAGGTGCTTTTAGTGAGCAGTTTTTTAGCTCATATTTGGTATGTATATAAATACCAAAAAGGAGCTCATATGATGACATCTGTATGTATGTCCATCACACACAAAGGCTCCCATACCGCCAAAGCTACCATCTCAGTATTTGGTGTACAGGTAGATGCATGAATATGAAAAAAATCGGACATCTGAACCTCAACACGCAGCTTGAAAGTTGTTCTCCGAATCAGGACAGGGACATCGGCCCGGGACATCGGTGAGGCCGGATTTCACGTAGTAGCTATGGAAACCGACGGCTCGTTCGTTGTAAGAAACCATGCGATGTACGTCTCATGCTCCCTTGGGCCATGGACTTTCGCCGTATCGCCTCTACAACACCGTCTATTACCTAACCATGCTAACAATCACACGATAGTTCAGTAACATATGTCTTCATTAATCTACCGATCATCGACTGTCGAACACTTCAAAAACAATGGTCGCGGTCACGGATTCAAAGACGTTCACAAGAAGACACTATCAATAAGTGGCGCGCAGAATTATTTTTACTGGTTTTGAGAACTTCTAAAATAACTTGTAATCTCACATTAAACCGATATTGTATACCTATCACCATCAAAGTTTCTGTCTTTCACTGTAGTGTTCTTTTTATCCAAAACACATATCCAGAAGAGTCCCATAGAGCAGTCAAATGAAAGGATAATTGCTTCAAACGAATGAAATTGCACGAAAGAATGAAAATCAACAGCACATCCTGGACGTGATTTAAAACAATAGCGCTTGTGAATAGGACTATTCTATTTGAGTAACAGGGACGGAAAGCACAGAACTGTAAAAGTACTGGAAAAACATGCCGTTTTTCTCGCAATTTTAGCAACTGTAACGACCCGTTATTCTTTACTAATACCTTTCCATAATTGAACAATTCCCTTTTCTGCCCCAAGAAATCATATTTCAGGATTTCTGTTGCAATATCTCAATGGCATAGGCACTATCTAAAGGGGACTTTTTGACTTCTGTAAATTGTGAAAATTTGAAAACACAAGACAGGAGTCAATAAACTAGAACTGGTGTAAAAATCAATATATTATTCTCTCAATTTGTCCCAAGGCATTTATTTCCATGATGAATGGAGGCAACACTGGTAAACAGATTGTACATATAGCCTATCTTTGATCAGCAAGCACTTCTACAAATTAGGGCTTACACACACAGTGTACAATGATGTACAGAACTTTAAAAAAGTACTCTGCTGGGAACGAGCAGGTGTTTACACTATAATGGGCGCAGAAAAACAATGGTCACGTCCATAGGTTCAAGGACGTTCACAGGGAGTTCACAGGGAGACACGATGACAAAGTGTCGTAAAATTGCTTTATATACTAGTTTTAAGAACATACAATATCTGGTCATCGGTGTACCGCTACCTGTGAATCGAAACGACAAGTGTAGGCCTATAGATTCGAAAATTTATGGGAGAGACACCAAGACTGAGGCTGACATAGCACAACAAACTATTCCGAATTGTGCGTCCGTGTTTAATACAGACATCTCTGTAGGTGATTCTGGTTTCTCAATCGAATCAAAAGTCCAACATTGACAAAATTGACATAAAATATGTCCGAAAAGTTATGTTTTATTCAACTAACTGATTCATCTCCTTTGATGTCCCCTAAGCTACATGTAAACAGTCTGGAAAGACTGACATCGATGTCTCCCGGGCCCCCATGCATACAGGATGACCGTACGTGTTCAAATATTTCTTCACAGTTTTGCAAATATCTCGTCACCGGGCGCATGGGCCACGTCTTTGTACGTTGGTCAAAACTAATGACACTATAAGTCAGGATATAACATCGGTCAAAGTAAGATTGAAATATGCAATGGAAGACGAAAATGCTTTCATCGATTGACAAAAATGAGAAGGAACGAGTCAGTAAATATCGAACCATAAAGGGGAGATCGAGACTGCCATCATCCCCAATGATTAATCAGCTGGGAACAAAATATATATTTCGATCGACAGACTTATACAACCAGAAACAGCATTTTATTCAGCTTTAAAATAATTCACTGCCTTTCCTATAATAACACCCCGTTTGCGTTTCGATCTACTCTACTCTGTTCCCGGCGTTATACGGCCTACTAGGCCTACATGTGAGAGGCCGTATAACGCCGGGAACACACAGACCTGTACGCAAGGCTAGGACTGTGGTTGCTATGTTATAATCTGTTCACACGAGAAATTACGTCTCCAGACAAATTTTACGTAAAAGCATTTCGATAAACTTTGAGGCACGATCTGCTTGTGATATTATACCATTTCTCGCCATGACAGTGGTGGCAATCCAAGCGCCACATCAGACAGGACATCATGAAGAATGGGCTACATAGAAAGTTATATTTTCTTCTTTGCTAAAAACGAAATAAACGTTAGAAGCGATTTCCTGGCGTAGCTGCATCTTTCTTTTCACGTTCTGTTGGCAGGATTCAAAATGTCGACGACGCTGTTGGCGATCCATTGCAAACTGAAAAGTAACGCGTCAGTGCGTAATGGACCAATGCACATCGTAGTGGGCGCCCCCCGTCCCTCAGAGTCCAGTTTTTAACTCTCTGCGGGACGTTCCCTCAGAGTCCCATATTTTACACAGTGCGGGACGTCCCTCAGAGTGCCAAAAATTACAGTTTGCGTGTCCCGCACTTTGTCCCTCACTCCTCCGTATTTGATACCTCGAAATACCTCGCCATATTGGATTTTGTGAAATCACATTTTAATCTTTAAAAATCTTCTTCTCCACAACCAAATCATTGATTAAGATGAAATTTTACTCAAGTCATCCTTACAGTGATCTCTTTCAAGTTTGCAAAAAGCATTTTGATCGGTTGCATGGTTTGGCCGCTATATTGGATTTTGTGAAATCACATTTTAATCTTTAAAAATCTTCTTCTCCAGAACCAACACACCAATTGAACTAAAATTTTACATCTATCATCTGTGATCTCTTTCAAGTTTGTGAAAGGAGTTTGGATCGGTCACGTGGTTTTGCCGCCATATTGGATTTTGTTTAAATCTCAATTTAATCTTAAAAAATCTACTTCTCCAGAACCAATACACAGATTTAACTGAAATTTTACTCATATCTCATTTATCTAATCGTCTCAAAACGGACGAACTACGAGCAGACCTACGAGCTCGTACGAGCGAAGTACGAGTGACGTAATGTGCCATACTTTCAAAGGACGAGTGACGTAATGCATGTCCCAAAATCGACAAAGTGAGCGTCAAGCTGAGCGTGGAAAAACAAAAACAGCGTCGAACTGAGCGTTGAAAAAAAAAGACAAAATAGGATTCGAAATGAACGTAGAAACATGCCAAACAGAATGTCAAAGTGGGGTTCTGAGTACGGGTGCTAAAATATAGCAAATATGCGAAATAAACACGTAATGACTTGACTGATTTCAGCTTGAATATAGCAAGTACAGGAACGAGTTCAAAACGTCTTTCACGTGGGTAGGCCCAACTACTGACTTTGCAGCAATAACACTGTTGACAAAATCTCAACAACAATAAATTATGGGTTCATCATAATTGGTATTGCATGCATTAGAGAATTTTCAAAAATGACATTCATAATTGCATATATTTCAACTTGGGTAGCAAGAAAACCGACGTCTGAGTGACTGGCATTGGGCGTTCGTTCGTGTGCAAACATCGCGTGCAAGTTACAGACGATGGGCGGTACGGTGGGAGTAGGCAATAATAGCGATAAACAAAACGGCCAGTTTAGCCTACCCACGATATTGTAATACATACGTCATCCACCCTCTGATGTGATTTTCCTCTAATTAACGCCAAATAAATAAATATATTTGTAAAAATACATTATTACGTCGACGCCGACTTCATTGACGTCGACAAATCGACGTCAACATTTATACTACGACTGATGCCTGGAACTTATCTACCGAACTGAGTGTAGCTAGGTAAGTTTGGAATGTGATGAGTTGGTTTTGAGTGATGTTTTTTTTTGTTGTTCAGGAGCGCGAACGAACGAATTGAATATAGAAGTATCGAGCATCGATATCTTGTATGGCTTCTGCACGTTCCGCGATGACAAACAGGAATATTGACCCCACAGTGACCTGACTATACCATTATTCAATAGGCGGGGCCGTATTCTCAACAATACACACCAATAATAGTGTATTTCCGATAATGTGCTTTTTCAAACTTGAAGTTGAATGCGAGGTCAGAAAATGTGAGTCTTTAAAATCATTGTTGAGTAGAGGTCATTTTCAAATAGACTGTACAACATGAGGTACACACGGATGCCACAAAAACACCCGCCAACTCATAAATCCTTCATATTATTCATTGGTACACTGTGAGAGAGTGTCGCGTCGTCTCCAGTCTTGACCCGTACGTACAGACTCGTCCGAAAGTCAAAGCCTAAAAGTATTCCTCCGCACTGCACTGAACCCGCTAGGCCGCTCTCACGACCAAAAAAATAATCATACGAAGTTCACACCCGCTCCTACTTCCGAGTTTCGAATATACACAGAAAATGTGTCTAAGCGTTCGTTTGTCGTAAAATCCTTTCACATAAACAAAAATCTTTCATCTATGGAATACAACATAGTCCTAGGCGTATTCATAAAAAATTAGCCAAAAGGCATGTGTAACTTATAGCTTGCATACGTCACTCGTCCTTTGAAAGTACGGCACATTACGTCACTCGTACTTCGCTCGTACGAGCTCGTAGGTCTGCTCGTAGTTCGTCCGTTTTGAGACGATTACATACCTCCATATCTTTCTTAGTGCAAGCACTTTCAAGTTTGCGAAAGGCATTTGGATCGGTTAAGTCGCCCCAATGTTCATAAGGCTGCAGTTTAAAACCTCGTCAGTCAGAAGATCGATCAGTGATGTATAATTTGTACACTTGAAAGTCAAAGACGGCACAACAGACTGCAATGCCCGCTGTCAAATTCAGATAGCAGTCACACGAACCCTAATCTCGGCCCCTTGTGTAAGGCAACTTTGGTGACCAGTTTTTGTACGCCAGGCGACGTTGTCAAGTATACTGCCGCGGAAGTACTTAGAGGAGTGCGCCACTAGCTCTAAGGGGTGGCCGACTGGTGTGATTGACTGAATTAGAGCGGGACAAGGTCCCGCCAGGGCACAATGACTGGGGTCTATGCACAGCTGATAAATGAAGCTGTTCGAGTAATTTCATATGTAGGTGTCTGAATGCTCGCTCACTTGTTCATCACAAATGAAAAAGAAAGATACATGACATTGCAAGGTGTGGTGATTTGTTTATGTTTCTCTATCTGACATGCATGGAGTGGCCCTGGTATGTTGTGTAACTCAGAGCATGTAGCTGATTAAAAATGTAAACAAAACCACATCAAGTCCAGCTGTTAATGTGGTAAAAATCGCTGATACACATCGATTAAAACAACACCTTGTTTAATGAAGCTCTGCAGCTTGATCGAATTTCACTGTAATTGTTTTGTGCCATTTGCACGCCCGGTCTGTGAAATCACCGAAATTTACCCGATATTTATCAGCGATTTGGGGACTCTAATATCGATACTAGACAATACTAGAATGACTTGCCCTGTGCCTCGGTACGCTGGATCCGTGAAATCTCCGATATTTACCCGATATTTATTGACGATTTGGGGACTCTAATATCGATACTAGACGATAGTAGAATGACTTGCCCTGTGCCTCCTTACGCCGGATCTGTGAAATCTCCGATATTTACCTGATATTTATCAGCGATTTTTGGACTCTAATATCAATACTAGATGATAGTAGAATGACTTGCCCTGAGGTTCAGTACGCCAGATCTGTGAAATTGCCGATATTTCCTCAATGTTTATCGGCAATTTGGGGATTCTAATATTGATAGTAGACAATACTACCGGTAGAATGACTTGCCCTGTGCCTCGGCACGCAAGGTCTGTGAAATCGCCGATATTTACCAGATAGTTATCGGCGATTTCGGTAGTCTAATATCGATACTAGACATTACTAGATTCTGTCAAATCGCGGGTAAATATCCCATATATATCGGAGATTACACCACCTTACAGTTCCAGTCAAGCCCGACTTCAGAGGACTGACTCTAACTTCGATACTAAACGATATAGATTCTGTCAAATTGCAAGTAAATATTCGATATTGGAGATTTCACCACCTTACAGATCTGGTCAAACTGGACTTCAAAGGACTGACTCTAGCTTCGATACTAGACGATACTAGATTCTGTCAAATCGCGGGTAAATATCTGGTATATATCGGACATTTCACCACCTTACTGTTCTGGTCAAACCCGACTTCAAAGGACTGACTTCGATACTAGACGATACTAGATTCTGTCAAATCGCAGGTAAATATCTGATATATATCGGACATTTCACCACCTTACAGTTCTGGTCAAACCCGACTTCAAAGGACTGACTCTAGCTTCGATACTAGACGATACTAGATTCTGTCAAATCGCGGTAAATATCTGGTATATATCGGACATTTCACCACCTTACTGTTCTTGTCAAACCCGACTTCAAAGGACTGACTTCGATACTAGACGATACTAGATTCTGTCAAATCGCAGGTAAATATCTGATATATATCGGACATTTCACCACCTTACAGTTCTGGTCAAACCCGACTTCAAAGGACTGACTCTAGCTTCGATACTAGACGATACTAGATTCTGTCAAATCGCGGGTAAATATCTGGTATATATCGGACATTTCACCACCTTACAGTTCTGGTCAAACCCGACTTCAAAGGACTGACTCTAGCTTCGATACTAGACGATACTAGATTCTGTCAAATCGCGGGTAAATATCTGGTATATATAGGAGATTTCACCACATTACAGGTTTTGCCAAACCCGACTTCCAAGGACTGACTCTAGCTTCGATACTAGACGATACTAGATTCTGTCAAATCGCGGGTAATATCTGGTATATATAGGAGATTTCACCACATTACAGGTTTTGCCAAACCCGACTTCCAAGGACTGACTCTAGCTTCGATACTAGACGATACTAGATTCTGTCAAATCGCAGGTAAATATCTGATATATATCGGACATTTCACCACCTTACTGTTCTGGTCAAACCTGACTTCAAAGGACTGACTTCGATACTAGACGATACTAGATTCTGTCAAATCGCAGGTAAATATCTGATATATATCGGACATTTCACCACCTTACAGTTCTGGTCAAACCCGACTTCAAAGGACTGACTCTAGCTTCGATACTAGACGATACTAGATTCTGTCAAATCGCGGGTAAATATCTGGTATATATCGGACATTTCACCACCTTACAGTTCTGGTCAAACCCGACTTCAAAGGACTGACTCTAGCTTCGATACTAGACGATACTAGATTCTGTCAAATCGCGGGTAAATATCTGGTATATATAGGAGATTTCACCACATTACAGGTTTTGCCAAACCCGACTTCGAAGGACTGACTCTAGCTTCGATACTAGACGATACTAGATTCTGTCAAGTCGCGGGTAAATATCTGGTATATATAGGAGATTTCACCACATTACAGGTTTTGCCAAACCCGACTTCCAAGGACTGACTCTAGCTTCGATACTAGACAATACTAGATTCTGTCAAATCGCAGGTAAATATCTGATATATGTCGGACATTTTACCACCTTACAGTTCTGGTCAAACCCAACTTCAAAGGACTGACTCTAGCTTCGATACTAGACAATACTAGATTCTGTCAAATCGCGGGTAAATATCTGGTATATATTGGACATTTCACCACTTTACTGTTCTGGTCAAATCCGACTTCAAAGGACTGACTTCGATACTAGACGATACTAGATTCTGTCAAATCGCAGGTAAATATCTGATATATATCGGAGATTACACCACCTTACAGTTCTGGTCAAACCCAACTTCAAAGGACTGACTCTAGCTTCGATACTAGACGATACTAGATTCTGTCAAATCGCGGGTAAATATCTGGTATATATCGGACGTTTCACCACCTTACTGTTCTTGTCAAACCCGACTTCAAAGGACTGACTTCGATACTAGACGATACTAGATTCTGTCAAATCGCGGGTATATCTGATATATGTCGGAGATATCACCACCTTGCAGGTTTTGCCAAACTTGATTTCCAAGGACTGACTCTAGCTGCGATACTAGACGATACTAGACAATACTAGATGTTGTCAAATCGCGGGTAAATATCCCATATATATTGGACATTTTACCACCTTACTGTTCTGGTCAAACCCGACTTCAAAGGATGACTCTAACTTTGATACTAGGCCATACCTGATTTTGTCAAATAATTGCAGGTAAATATCTGATATATATATCTGACATTTCACCATCTTAAAGATTTTCACAAATCCAACTATCAAGGACTTACTCTAACTTCGATACTAAGTGATACTAGATTTTGTCAAATTGCGGGTAAATATCATATATATATATATATATAATATATATATATATATATATATATATATATATAATATATATATATATATATATATAATATATATATATATATATATATATATATATATATATATATATATACCGTAAAATTCCCAATTGAAGCCGCAGCTTGTATTAGAAACATTTTTGACGGATCCCTGGGACCACGCACTGAAGTCATGGTGCAGCTTCAATTACGTACATTTCCTGTGTTTCGATATTTTTCTCAATGCTCACCAAGTAGATACTAGAATGACTTGCCCTGTGCCTCAGCACGCAAGGTCTGTGAAATCGCCGATATTTACCAGATATTTATTGGCAATTTTGGGACTCTGATATCGATACTAGACGATACTGGATTCTGTCAAATCACGGGTAAATATCCGATATGTATTGGAAATTACACCACCTTACAGTTCTGGTCAAGCCCGACTTCCAAGGACTGACTCTAGCTTCGATACTAGATGATACTAGATTCTGTCAAATCGCGGGTAAATATCTGGTATATATTAGACATTTCACCACCTTACTGTTCTTGTCAAACCCGACTTCAAAGGACTGACTTCGATACTAGACGATACTAGATTCTGTCAAATCGCAGGTAAATATCTGATATATATCGGACATTTCACCACCTTACAGTTCTGGTCAAACCCGACTTCAAAGGACTGACTCTAGCTTCGATACTAGACGATACTAGATTCTGTCAAATCGCGGGTAAATATCTGGTATATATCGGACATTTCACCACCTTACAGTTCTGGTCAAACCCGACTTCCAAGGACTGACTCTAGCTTCAATACTAGACGATACTAGATTCTGTCAAATCGCGGGTAAATATCTGGAATATATAGGAGATTTCACCACATTACAGGTTTTGCCAAACCCGACTTCCAAGGACTGACTCTAGCTTCGATACTAGACGATACTAGATTCTGTCAAATCGCGGGTAAATATCTGGTATATATAGGAGATTTCACCACATTACAGGTTTTGCCAAACCCGACTTCCAAGGACTGACTCTAGCTTCGATACTAGACGATACTAGATTCTGTCAAATCGCGGGTTAATATCTGGTATATATAGGAGATTTCACCACATTACAGGTTTTGCCAAACCCGACTTCCAAGGACTGACTCTAGCTTCGATACTAGACGATACTAGATTCTGTCAAATCGCAGGTAAATATCTGATATATATTAGACATTTCACCACCTTACAGTTCTGGTCAAACCCAACTTCGAAGGACTGACTCTAGCTTCGATACTAGACAATACTAGATTCTGTCAAATCGCGGGTAAATATCTGGTATATATCGGACATTTCACCACCTTACTGTTCTGGTCAAACCCGACTTCAAAGGACTGACTTCGATACTAGACGATACTAGATTCTGTCAAATCGCAGGTAAATATCTGATATATATCGGAGATTACACCACCTTACAGTTCTGGTCAAACCCAACTTCAAAGGACTGACTCTAGCTTCGATACTAGACGATACTAGATTCTGTCAAATCGCGGGTAAATATCTGGTATATATCGGACATTTCACCACCTTACTGTTCTTGTCAAACCCGACTTCAAAGGACTGACTTCGATACTAGACGATACTAGATTCTGTCAAATCGCGGGTATATCTGATATATGTCGGAGATATCACCACCTTGCAGGTTTTGCCAAACCTGATTTCCAAGGACTGACTCTAGCTGCGATACTAGACGATACTAGATGTTGTCAAATCGCGGGAAAATATCTGATATATATTGGACATTTCACCACCTTACAGTTCTGGTCAAACCCAACTTCAAAGGACTGACTCTAGCTTCGATACTAGACGATACTAGATTCTGTCAAATCGCGGGTAAATATCTGGTATATATCGGACATTTCACCACCTTACTGTTCTGGTCAAACCCGACTTCAAAGGACTGACTTCGATACTAGACGATACTAGATTCTGTCAAATCGCAGGTAAATATCTGATATATTTCAGACATTTCACCACCTTACAGTTCTGGTCAAACCCGACTTCAAAGGACTGACTCTAGCTTCGATACTAGACGATACTAGATTCTGTCAAATCGCGGGTAAATATCTGGTATATATCGGACATTTCACCACCTTACAGTTCTGGTCAAACCCGACTTCAAAGGACTGACTCTAGCTTCGATACTAGACGATACTAGATTCTGTCAAATCGCAGGTAAATATCTGGTATATATAGGAGATTTCACCACATTACAGGTTTTGCCAAACCCGACTTCCAAGGACTGACTCTAGCTTCGATACTAGACGATACTAGATTCTGTCAAATCGCGGGTAAATATCTGGTATATATAGGAGATTTCACCACATTACAGGTTTTGCCAAACCCGACTTCCAAGGACTGACTCTAGCTTCGATACTAGACGATACTAGATTCTGTCAAATCGCAGGTAAATATCTGATATATATCGGACATTTCACCACCTTACAGTTCTGGTCAAACCCAACTTCAAAGGACTGACTCTAGCTTCGATACTAGACGATACTAGATTCTGTCAAATCGCGGGTAAATATCTGATATATATCGGATATTTCACCACCTTACTGTTCTGGTCAAACCTGACTTCAAAGGACTGACTTTGACACTAGACGATACTAGATTCTGTCAAATCGCAGGTAAATATCTGATATATATCGGACATTTCACCACCTTACAGTTCTGGTCAAACCCGACTTCAAGGACTGACTCTAGCTTCGATACTAGACGATACTAGATTCTGTCAAATCGCGGGTAAATATCTGGTATATATCGGACATTTCACCACCTTACAGTTCTGGTCAAACCCGACTTCAAAGGACTGACTCTAGCTTCGATACTAGACGATACTAGATTCTGTCAAATCGCGGGTAAATATCTGGTATATATAGGAGATTTCACCACATTACAGGTTTTGCCAACCCGACTTCGAAGGACTGACTCTAGCTGCTTCGATACTAGACGATACTAGATTCTGTCAAGTCGCGGGTAAATATCTGGTATATATAGGAGATTTCACCACATTACAGGTTTTGCCAAACCCGACTTCCAAGGACTGACTCTAGCTTCGATACTAGACAATACTAGATTCTGTCAAATCGCAGGTAAATATCTGATATATGTCGGAGATTACACCACCTTACAGTTCTGGTCAACCCAACTTCAAAGGACTGACTCTAGCTTCGATACTAGACGATACTAGATTCTGTCAAATCGCGGGTAAATATCTGGTATATATCGGACGTTTCACCACCTTACTGTTCTTGTCAAACCCGACTTCAAAGGACTGACTTCGATACTAGACGATACTAGATTCTGTCAAATCGCGGGTATATCTGATATATGTCGGAGATATCACCACCTTGCAGGTTTTGCCAAACTTGATTTCCAAGGACTGACTCTAGCTGCGATACTAGACGATACTAGACAATACTAGATGTTGTCAAATCGCGGGTAAATATCCCATATATATTGGACATTTTACCACCTTACTGTTCTGGTCAAACCCGACTTCAAAGGATGACTCTAACTTTGATACTAGGCCATACCTGATTTTGTCAAATTGCAGGTAAATATCTGATATATATATCTGACATTTCACCATCTTAAAGATTTTCACAAATCCAACTTCCAAGGACTTACTCTAACTTCGATACTAAGTGATACTAGATTTTGTCAAATTGCGGGTAAATATCATATATATATATATATATATATATATATATATATATATATATATATATATATATATATATATATATATATATATATATATATATATATATATATATATATATATATATATATACCGTAAAATTCCCAATTGAAGCCGCAGCTTGTATTAGAAACATTTTTGACGGATCCCTGGGACCACGCACTGAAGTCATGGTGCAGCTTCAATTACGTACATTTCCTGTGTTTCGATATTTTTCTCAATGCTCACCAAGTAGATACTAGAATGACTTGCCCTGTGCCTCAGCACGCAAGGTCTGTGAAATCGCCGATATTTACCAGATATTTATTGGCAATTTTGGGACTCTGATATCGATACTAGACGATACTGGATTCTGTCAAATCACGGGTAAATATCCGATATGTATTGAAATTACACCACCTTACAGTTCTGGTCAAGCCCGACTTCCAAGGACTGACTCTAGCTTCGATACTAGATGATACTAGATTCTGTCAAATCGCGGGTAAATATCTGGTATATATTAGACATTTCACCACCTTACTGTTCTTGTCAAACCCGACTTCAAAGGACTGACTTCGATACTAGACGATACTAGATTCTGTCAAATCGCAGGTAAATATCTGATATATATCGGACATTTCACCACCTTACAGTTCTGGTCAAACCCGACTTCAAAGGACTGACTCTAGCTTCGATACTAGACGATACTAGATTCTGTCAAATCGCGGGTAAATATCTGGTATATATCGGACATTTCACCACCTTACAGTTCTGGTCAAACCCGACTTCCAAGGACTGACTCTAGCTTCAATACTAGACGATACTAGATTCTGTCAAATCGCGGGTAAATATCGGAATATATAGGAGATTTCACCACATTACAGGTTTTGCCAACCCGACTTCCAAGGACTGACTCTAGCTTCGATACTAGACGATACTAGATTCTGTCAAATCGCGGGTAAATATCTGGTATATATAGGAGATTTCACCACATTACAGGTTTTGCCAAACCCGACTTCCAAGGACTGACTCTAGCTTCGATACTAGAGGATACTAGATTCTGTCAAATCGCAGGTAAATATCTGATATATATTAGACATTTCACCACCTTACAGTTCTGGTCAAACCCAACTTCAAAGGACTGACTCTAGCTTCGATACTAGACAATACTAGATTCTGTCAAATCGCGGGTAAATATCTGGTATATATCGGACATTTCACCACCTTACTGTTCTGGTCAAACCCGACTTCAAAGGACATTAGATACTAGACGATACTAGATTCTGTCAAATCGCAGGTAAATATCTGATATATATCGGAGATTACACCACCTTACAGTTCTGGTCAAACCCAACTTCAAAGGACTGACTCTAGCTTCGATACTAGACGATACTAGATTCTGTCAAATCGCGGGTAAATATCTGGTATATATCGGACATTTCACCACCTTACTGTTCTTGTCAAACCCGACTTCAAAGGAGTGACTTCGATACTAGACGATACTAGATTCTGTCAAATAGCGGGTATATCTGATATATGTCGGAGATATCACCACCTTGCAGGTTTTGCCAAACCTGATTTCCAAGGACTGACTCTAGCTGCGATACTAGACGATACTAGATGTTGTCAAATCGCGGGAAAATATCTGATATATATTGGACATTTTACCACCTTACTGTTCTGGTCAAACCCGACTTCAAAGGATGACTCTAACTTTGATACTAGGCCATACTCGATTTTGTCAAATTGCAGGTAAATATCCGATATATATATCTGACATTTCACCATCTTAAAGATTTTCACAAATCCAACTTCCAAGGACTTACTCTAACTTCGATACTAAGTGATACTAGATTTTGTCAAATTGCGTTTAAATATCATATATATATATATATATATATATATATATATATATATATATATATATATATATATATATATATATATATATATATATATATATATATATATATATCCGTAAAATTCCCAATTGAAGCCGCAGCTTGTATTAGAAACATTTTTGACGGATCCCTGGGACCACCCACTGAAGTCATGGTGCAGCTTCAATTACATTTCCTGTTTCGATATTTTTCTCAATGCTCACCAAGTAGATACTAGAATGACTTGCCCTGTGCCTCAGCACGCAAGGTCTGTGAAATCGCCAATATTTACCAGATATTTATCGGCGATTTTGGGACTCTGATATCGATACTAGACGATACTGGATTCTGTCAAATCACGGGTAAATATCCGATATGTATTGGAAATTACACCACCTTACAGTTCTGGTCAAGCCCGACTTCCAAGGACTGACTCTAGCTTCGATACTAGACGATACTAGATTCTGTCAAATCGCAGGTAGATATCTGGTATATATCGGATATTTCACCACCTTACTGTTCTGGTCAAACCTGACTTCAAAGGACTGACTTTGATACAAGACGATACTAGATTCTGTCAAATCGCAGGTAAATATCTGATATATATCGGACATTTCACCACCTTACAGTTCTGGTCAAACCCGACTTCAAAGCACTGACTCTAGCTTCGATACCAGACAATACTAGATTCTGTCAAATCGCGGATAAATATCTGGTATATATCGGACATTTCACCATCTTACAGTTCTGGTCAAACCCGTCTTCCAAGGACTGACTCTAGCTTCAATACTAGACGATACTAGATTCTGTCAAATCGCGGGTAAATATCTGGAATATATAGGAGATTTCACCACATTACAGGTTTTGCCAAACCCGACTTCCAAGGACTGACTCTAGCTTCGATACTAGACGATACTAGATTCTGTCAAATCGCGGGTAAATATCTGGTATATATAGGAGATTTCACCACATTACAGGTTTTGCCAAACCCGACTTCCAAGGACTGACTCTAGCTTCGATACTAGAGGATACTAGATTCTGTCAAATCGCAGGTAAATATCTGATATATATTAGACATTTCACCACCTTACAGTTCTGGTCAAACCCAACTTCAAAGGACTGACTCTAGCTTCGATACTAGACAATACTAGATTCTGTCAAATCGCGGGTAAATATCTGGTATATATCGGACATTTCACCACCTTACTGTTCTGGTCAAACCCGACTTCAAAGGACTGACTTCGATACTAGACGATACTAGATTCTGTCAAATCGCAGGTAAATATCTGATATATATCGGAGATTACACCACCTTACAGTTCTGGTCAAACCCAACTTCAAAGGACTGACTCTAGCTTCGATACTAGACGATACTAGATTCTGTCAAATCGCGGGTAAATATCTGGTATATATCGGACATTTCACCACCTTACTGTTCTTGTCAAACCCGACTTCAAAGGACTGACTTCGATACTAGACGATACTAGATTCTGTCAAATCGCGGGTATATCTGATATATGTCGGAGATATCACCACCTTGCAGGTTTTGCCAAACCTGATTTCCAAGGACTGACTCTAGCTGCGATACTAGACGATACTAGATGTTGTCAAATGCGGGAAAATATCTGATATATATTGGACATTTTACCACCTTACTGTTCTGGTCAAACCCGACTTCAAAGGATGACTCTAACTTTGATACTAGGCCATACTCGATTTTGTCAAATTGCAGGTAAATATCCGATATATATATCTGACATTTCACCATCTTAAAGATTTTCACAAATCCAACTTCCAAGGACTTACTCTAACTTCGATACTAAGTGATACTAGATTTTGTCAAATTGCGGGTAAATATCATATATATATATATATATATATATATATATATTATATATATATATATATATATATATATATATATATTATATATATATATATATATATATATATATATACCGTAAAATTCCCAATTGAAGCCGCAGCTTGTATTAGAAACATTTTTGACGGATCCCTGGGACCACCCACTGAAGTCATGGTGCAGCTTCAATTACATACATTTCCTGTGTTTCGATATTTTTCTCAATGCTCACCAAGTAGATACTAGAATGACTTGCCCTGTGCCTCAGCACGCAAGGTCTGTGAAATCGCCAATATTTACCAGATATTTATCGGCGATTTTGGGACTCTGATATCGATACTAGACGATACTGGATTCTGTCAAATCACGGGTAAATATCTGATATGTATTGGAAATTACACCACCTTACAGTTCTGGTCAAACCCGACTTCCAAGGACTGACTCTAGCTTCGATACTAGACGATACTAGATTCTGTCAAATCGCGGGTAAATATCTGGTATATATCGGACATTTTGCCACCTTACTGTTCTTGTCAAACCCGACTTCAAAGGACTGACTTCGATACTAGACGATACTAGATTCTGTCAAATCGCGGGTATATCTGATATATGTCGGAGATATCACCACCTTGCAGGTTTTGCCAAACCTGATTTCCAAGGACTGACTCTAGCTGCGATACTAGACGATACTAGATGTTGTCAAATCGCGGGAAAATATCTGATATATATTGGACATTTTACCACCTTACTGTTCTGGTCAAACCCGACTTCAAAAGATGACTCTAACTTTGATACTAGGCCATACTCGATTTTGTCAAATTGCAGGTAAATATCCGATATATATATCTGACATTTCACCATCTTAAAGATTTTCACAAATCCAACTTCCAAGGACTTACTCTAACTTCGATACTAAGTGATACTAGATTTTGTCAAATTGCGGGTAAATATCATATATATATATATATATATATATATATAATATATATATATATATATATATATATATATATATATATATATATATATATATATATATATATATATATATATATATATATATATATATATATATATATCTGTAAAATTCCCAATTGAAGCCGCAGCTTGTATTAGAAACATTTTTGACGGATCCCTGGGACCACGCACTGAAGTCATGGTGCAGCTTCAATTACGTACATTTCCTGTGTTTCGATATTTTTCTCAATGCTCACCAAGTAGATACTAGAATGACTTGCCCTGTGCCTCAGCACGCAAGGTCTGTGAAATCGCAAATATTTACCAGATATTTATCGGCGATTTTGGGACTCTGATATCGATACTAGACGATACTGGATTCTGTCAAATCACAAGTAAATATCTGATATGTATTGGAAATTACACCACCTTACAGTTCTGGTCAAGCCCGACTTCCAAGGACTGACTCTAACTTCGATACTAGACGATACTAGATTATGTCAAATCGCGGGTAAATATCCGATATCAGAGATTTCAATACCTTACAGTCTTGGTCAAACCCAACTTCCAAGGACTGACATTAGCTTCGATACTAGACGATATAAATTCTGTCAAATCGCGGGTAAATATCTGGTATATATAGGAGATTTCACCACATTACAGGTTTTGCCAAACCCGACTTCCAAGGACTGACTCTAGCTTCGATACTAGACGATACTAGATTTCATCAAATCACGGGTAAATATCCAATATATATCGGAGATTTCACCACCTTACAGTTCTTGTCAAACCCGACTTCCAAGGACTGACTCTAGCTTTGATAATAAACGATACTAGATTCTGTCATAACGCGGGTAAATATCCGATATATAACGGAGATTTCACCACCTTACAGTTCTGGTCAAATCTGACTCCCAAGGACTGACTCTAGCTTTGAATCTACCTCTGGCTATATATGTCCTGAATTTGAAGGTATATCAAGGTCGAGAGTCGCAGCCGTCTCCTGAAACATCAGTAACTGACACTGTTGTCATGACACTCACTAGGCCATACTACAACAAAGGCTATTAGTTGTATTGTGACAACTACTAAACATCCCCCACTTTGTTTGACAAATTGAAGAACAAGAAAATTTTGGCTTGTGGTACCGTCAGGCCATATAGAAAGGGCTTGCCATCTGATATGAAGCCAGGTAGTCTCAAAGTGAAAAATCTCTCTCGTGGACAATTTTATTCATTGGCAGAAAGGCAGACAGAGGGCTGTTTCATTGAAAGACTAGAGTAGTCAATGTTTTAACTACACTACCCATCAATGCTGAGAGTAACACCGTAATAAGGGCAGTAAAAGTCAGTGGTAGGTGGGAATGGCAGGAAGTACATCGACCTGTAGTAGTTGCTAGATACAATAGGTACATGGGAGGTGTTGGCTTGGCCGATCAGCGTCTTTCTACCTATAAACGTCACATGAAGGGACTTACCTGGTACCTACAAATATTCTGGTATCTACTTGAAGTATGTGTGGTGAATTCCTTCATTCTTTTCAAGCAAGCAAACCCCCAGGAAAGAATCACTCTACAGATTTCCATGGTAAGCTTTGCGAGGAGCTGATAGGTGGGCGCTCATTTGTTAAAAGGCCAGGGAGAAAACCCACAACCAAAAAGCAATGACATCAGGTTTGACAGAAATTTGCAGCATGCACCAGCTTTAGCCGAAACCATGTCAAAATGTTAGGTCATATACAGTATAGGAAAGACACAAAATACATTTGCGGAGCATGCAAGGTTAGGATGTGCCCAGTGCCATGTTTCCATCAATACCACTGTATGAAAGATTATCAGTACAATGATCCAGAATGTGTAGGTAGAGACATAGCTAGAAAAAGGAAGAAACTATAGAGTAGGATAGGAGTAGGATAGTAGCAGGAAAAAACACACGGAGGTGAGTAAAATAAACTTTTATTCATGATATTGTGATGGTTATGGTTGAAAAACAAAGGGAGTGAAGAGATTATCATTACTGTAATTTGCATAATTATAAGCTAATTTGCATAACAATGCACATGCATACACTGTAGCAACTTATCTTTACATACACCCCATTTAGGTTCTGACAGTTGTCATAGAAACAAAGTTTTCATCACATAACACTTGCTGTATCTTTCAGCAAGTGTCTCCCTCAGAATAATTCAGGCCCTGGGGGGTCCTTTATAGGGCCACCTATATAGGAGTTATAGGGTTAATGTATACCTGGACATTACACATATTGTTTAAAATTCAGTCCTATACTCTCCACAGCCAGCATAATGATTTCTTGTAGAAAACAATCGCCAAACAACTAACCTACAGCTTAACCACCTTGACACACTGCCACCACGTGGGGATTATGCCATCAATGATTCATTGGTTTTTCATTCATAACATTTATCTGTCCAGCTGCCTTGTGAAGGTATTTGTCATACACTTATTGTAAATAAAGTAGCATCTTAGATTAGCATCTTAGAGCTCACCACCTCCAGCCAAAGTCTTCTTTCAACATTTGAATACCAATATGCTACCAGGGGATCAACTATATGATCAACACCAGGTTGTGTCATGTAGACTTTTTGGGTAGGAGATGCACAGACTTAGGACAGAAAATTATAGAAGGATGAAAAATAGATGACACAAGATGTAACTGATTTAAAATAAACCTTTATTGTTTGTTACAGGATTCAGAAAGTGACATTGAGGATGAGGTAGATATCTTAATGAGTAGCGACATTGTGACTGCAACAATGTCAACGAAAACTATTACATTTGTGAGATCACAGAGTGGATGGTTATTTCGAGAAGACAGAACTGAAATGGTTGGGCCATTCAATGCTGATTTCTATGCAGTCCATGGTATGATCATTGAATCAAAGAAAAGGTAATAGTTTGATTTGCTTAAAGCTGTAACTATGGATAAGTTTTTCACTTTTTGACTTGTAAATCTATGGCAAATTGTTGTTTTACTACTCTATTTACCCTGCCAACATATATTAACATGTTTAAAATGCTGAAATATTGTTCACATTTGAAATCTCGCCTAGACAAGGATTAATTTGTCATCAATGATAATGTGGTCTATCAGTAGAGTTGATGAGGTGAATACTGTATTTGAAAATGTTGTTGGAAGTAGAAGCAGCTGTTGTTGACATTAAAAAAAACCAAAAATGGTGAAAAAAAATCAAAACTTATAGCCACTCTCCCTTTAATTGTGGATCTTATTTAAGCAGTGAAGGAAGCATGATTAGGTGTGATATCTTGATTAAATCATATAATGCAGGACGTTTCATGGTATGGTGCCTATGTACCATGAAGGTGGTTGCTTGGAACACCAAATGTCATACTAGTTTTTTGGCGCTCATCATCAGTGACTTATTAGTCCTCACAGACACCGTCCGGCGGGGCATATATTTGGTCATGTCCGTGTGTGTGTACTGTTACGTGCAGAGAAAACGAACAAAAGGGTGAACTCAGCAGTTAACGTTTAAACAAAATTTATTACGAAAATAAAACTAATTGCTAAGTCAGGTATAAAGTACAAGCTTTAAAAGTGTACGGACTACTTATCTCAGCTGGGACGGCAAAGCTCCAGTCTCAGAGTTGTAACAGTCAGTCGGATGAATGAACAGTCCTTTGGCTTGCAGGCTTGAAGCTGCACAAAGTCCACAGTATAAATCCAGCGTTGGCAGTGAAGGTCTTGAAAAGTCTTGAGAATGACTACTGCTGGAGTTTAGTAACACACAAGAGACACGATCCCAAAAGTCTGACTGGAAGCTGTGCACGTCCCTTTTATACACATGTGCTTACATAAGGGCATATAAGAACAATCTAGAACTTTTATTGACATGCTAATTACTGTTCTAAAATTATCTCTCTTACACAGCTAATTAAATTTCCAGAACATTCCAAACATGACTAATTGGATTCAAGGTTGTGAGGTCATTAAGGGCAGTGGCCTTGAGAATGTTCTAGACTGATTGAACTCAGGTCATGATGAGTGTGGGGGAAATGACCTACATAACACACCCCCTCTTCAAAAAAGAAAATTTTTCAAAGAAAAATCTTTCTTTTACAAATGTCATCTTAAAAGTGTGAACGACGATAAACTCTAAATACGAGAGAGACAGTCTGCAATTAAATTGTCTCTGCCTTTGATATGTCTAATGTCAAGATTAAACTCCTGTAACATTAAACTCCATCTTAGCAATCTCTGATTTTTGCCTTTAAATTTCTACAGAAAAACAAGAGGGTTGTGATCAATATAAACCACTATTGGCTGATTTGAAGAAGTAACATAAACTTCAAAGTGCTGTAAAGCTAATATCAAAGATAAACACTCTTTTTCAATTGTAGAGTAGTTTCTCTGGGATTTGTTAAATTTGCGTGAAAAATAGCAAACAGGATGATCTACACCATGACTATCCTCTTGCAATAAAACAGCACCAGCAGCCGTATCACTAGCATCTACAGCTAATTTGAATGGCAAAGTGAAATCTGGTGCAGACAACACTGGAGCACTTTGCAGTATGGCTGTAAGTGTATCAAATGCCTGTTGGCATTGCTCTGACCAAACAAACATTACTTTCTTTTTAAGTAAGTTAGTCAAAGGCTCAGTAATTGTGGAGAAATTTGGACAGAATTTTCTGTAGTAACCAGCCATACCGAGAAAGCGCATTAGTTGTCGTTTGCAGTTTGGTATGGGAAAACTTGAAATGGCACTGATTTTGGCATCAACAGGTTTAACCTCACCCTGTCCTACAGTATGTCCGAGGTAAGTCACCCTCGCCCAACCAAACTCAGATTTGGCAAGGTTGACAGTCAACATTGCTTTGCTCAGTCTCTCAAAGAACTTCCACATGAGCTTGATGTGTTCCTCCCAGGTGTCACTATACAGGACGACGTCGTCAACATAAGCTGCACATCCGTCTAGCCCGGATATGATGTCGTTGATCATCCGTTGGAACGTTGCCGGAGAGTTCTTCATTCCGAATGGCATCACCTTGTACTGGAACAATCCGTCTGGTGTAACAAAGGCGGATATTTCACGAGCACGATCCGTCAGAGGGACTTGCCAAAATCCCTTCAGTAGGTCAAATTTCGTCACATACTTGGCTTTTCCCACTCGGTCGATGCAGTCATCAATCCTCGGGATTGGGAAAGTGTCTGTCTTTGTTGAAGTGTTGACCTTCCTAAAGTCCGTGCACATACGATAACTGTGATCTGATTTGGGAACAAGTATGCACGGCGAACTCCAGTTACTTTTACTGGGTTCAATAAAGTCATTGTCCAGCAGGTGTTTGACTTCTTCCTGGAGATATTTCGCTTTTGTTGGATTCAGCCTGTATGGATGCTGTTTTACAGGCTTACTGTCCCCAACCTCAACGTCGTGATAGATGACGTTTGTCCTCGTTGGAACATCTTGAAACAGGTGTTTATATTCATGGAGCAGTTCTTTCACCTGTTGTTGTTGTTCTGGCTGGAGGTGTGCCAACTTTTTAGACTCCAGCTTCTCCAGGATTTCTGAGTTCTGAAGCTTGACTGAGCCCAGCTTTAAGTTTTGAGTATTTTCACTCAAGTCAGTTTCAGTATCACTATCTTCATAACGGTTTGAACTGATGCTACGTTCAAACAGGTAAAAATTGAAACGCTTCTGCAACACTATTTGTGATTTGTAAACACAGGGGATTAATAGTTTGAGTCCGCTTGCGTCCATACTCACAAAATTAAGCCATTGTTTTGGTGTTTAAGACGTCTTAATGCCCTCTCGAGTTCAAAAGTTGTGTATGACCAAGCATACGGCATGGTAATAAGATAGCTGAAATGAACAACGTCGTACTGCTTGTCTTCTGTTTTTTTACCTGCTGCATATGCGGTCCAAACCGAGTCATCGTCGCTTTAATGATCTGAATGCAGACCAAATGCAATCGTTAACCAATTTAGCCCTTGCATTTGATGCGTTCAGAACTGTAATAAAGGGAAAACGGCTCCATGTTTCACCTACACTATTTTTTCGTTCTCTGTGTTCATGTTTTATTTTGTGCGTTTGGCTATTTGCCATGGTGTAGATATAAGCCATGGCAAGGCGTAGCCGTAATCTAGTCGAATGACAGTGTGATCCTTTGACGCTACGTTTCGAAAACAGTGTGGTCTCTTCCTCAGTCGCTTTTTGATATTTTCTCCCCTTGGATTTTTGTTTCACTGTTTGTGGCTTAATCATTGTCAGTGTTTTGTTCGTTTAGTAAGGAGGCTAGAATATTTATATTCGAGTCAGTTGATTGTGTTTCATTTTGTTCGATCTTTTCTGTAAGATCGTGTACTTGTACATTTATGAGCTTGTCGCCAATGTTTGGATTTCTTTTGTATGCGATGATCAGTTTCATCGTGAATAAATTATTTAGCGTTTGATCTTTTTCTATTTCTTCCTAGTTCTTCAGGAGTGCTTGTTTGATGTCTTTTGTTTTGATATGTGGACTATGTGTGGTAGAAAATATCACTTTATTAGTGTTGTTGCTGTGTGTTTGTTTGTGATTTAAATGTGTTCTTCGTGTTGCGTAATTTGTTTCCGCATTGATGTTCGACATTTCTTGTTGTGAATATCCTCGTTGTAGCAATTTTTCATTAAATGTTTTGACTTTGTTGTTAAAGTCCTCTTCGTTGTTACATGTCCTCATGTACCTTAATATTTCGCCTTTGATTAGGCCCTTGAAGGTTGATTTTGGATGACATGATTTTCTGTGTAAGAACTGGAATGTATCTGCTGGTTTTGTGTGCGTTCTAGTGTCTAGTATGTTTTCTTTGTTGTATCGTTGACCTTTGTAAATGCTTAGGTCAAGATATGTTATTTCGTGTGAAGAACTTTCATATGAAAATTTGAAAGAAGGATGTATCTTTTAAATTACTGTTATAAATTTGTGGAGTTCGTGATCCGTTCCAATGAAGATTAGGAAAATATCGTCTCTGAATCTACACCATAGTAATATTTTTGTTGTGTGTTCACATATGATTTCCTGTTCTAATTCGTGAAACGTGATGTCGATTGGCAATCTCGGGTGACGGTGACGATCCCATTGCGCACCAACATGTTTGTTTGTAGAATTCGTTGTTAAATTCGAATGTGTTGTTTTTCAGAATAAAGTTTAGCATAGCTAACAGGTATTCTGTTGGCGTTTCTACTGGGATTGACAGATGGCCGATTACCGAGGATCTGAGACAGCTATTCAAAGAAAGGCATCGGTATTCTGCCTTTGCAGCTCCGTTTGTTGGGGGACACCGCGACTTGCACTTTATATGATATCCGATATTTACGGCTACTAGACTATACAGTATCGAAGTTAGATTGGCTTAGCTAGATCTATAAAGGGCTGAAATCTCCGATAAATATCGGATATTTAGCGCGATTTGACAGAATCTAGTATCATCTAGTATAAAAGCAAGAGTCAGTCCTTGGAAGTCGGGTTTGACCAGAACTTTTAAGGTGGTGAAATCTCTGATATGTATATAGGATATTTACGCGCGATTTGACAGAATCTAGTATCGCAGGGTTTTCAGTAGAAATTTGCCCAGGCGGAGAAATGTAAATTATAGGTGAAGAAGGAAGCCGAGGTTGGAGTGGGGACGTCGTGTCGCGGCGGCGGCAGCATAACATTGGCAAGGTATCTTGAACAGGACTTTATCCAGTTTTGTTGAATGTCAGTGTAAAATAAGTTTGTATTTTAAAAACAAAAACTGATTGCAGCGTGTTCATTTTCAAATTGACCGGCTACTTTCGCATTTTGGCTGGCTACTTTTCAGCACTGTTTCGCTCTCTGGCCCGGAAATTTTGGTTTTGATAATAATATTTTGATTTTTTTGATGGCCTTGCAAGCCGGAGATTATATGTCAGAAGTGCCGATGTGGCTATATCATGTAGTCTAGCAATTTACGCGGTGAACTTGTTCCTATCACTGTAGTACCGCGATCAGGGAACGTGTTGTACTGGGAATCGCTCTCGAGGTCAACCTTACTTGCCCGATCACAGGCCGAATTATTCGAAATTCAGACGTTCACATCGGGTAAAGCCGAAAATTGGACTAACGTACAATTACGTTATGCCCGCGAATAGCCGACCATTTCCGACTGGAATGAAGCCGACTTTTGTTTCGCTCAAACGCGGAAGAGAAAGTCGACGCTTGAGAGCTTTGTTTTCTGCGTAAGAGTAGGGCCTTGTCTGATGGGTTTGGTAGGTTTTTGATCAAATCTAAAGCGTCCAAAGTTAGTGAGTCTCATTTTCCATACTTCGAAACGCCATGTTAGTCCATCCATGGTCAATCACGATGTCAATTTTCAAGTCGATCGACATCGCGTTTTGTGGAGGGGCCGTGGTTGTGTGCATCGCGGAAGAGAAAGTCGACGCTTGAAAACTTTGATTTTCTGCGTAAGAGTATAGGACTTTGTCTGTTGGTTTTGGGAGGTTTTAGATCAAATCTAAAATTACTTGGTCTCACTTTTCGTACTTTTGAAACACTACGTCGATCACAGTGTCAAATTTCAGGTCGACCGATGTGTACTGTGTTACAATTGACTGCAGGTGCTTTGTACACACACGGTGTTGTACAGGCTGGCGTTCGGTGTCGTTAGTTTGAGGTTTTATCAAACATGAACACTGAAATTTAGCTCTCTTTTTCAATAATATTCAACATCACCAAAAAATCCATATAAGCTCGCTGATTCGTTTTATTGTGAAATTAGTACAGTGAATTAAAATCACTGAAAATTATGTTCCTATAATTCATTGAATTGATTAAACTGTTTGATTTTACTGTGTCTATACTATCGTCTAGTATCGTAGCTGGAGTACAGTCCTTGGAAGTCGGGTTTGACCAGAACTAAAAGGTGGTGAAATCTCCGATATATCGGATTTTTACGCACGATTAGAATGAATCCAGTATCGTCCAGTATCGCAGCTAGAGTCAGTCCTTGGTGGTCGGGTTTGACCAGAACTGTAAGGTGGTGAAATCTCCGACATACCGTAGGCCTATATCGGATATTTACTTGCGATTTGAATGAATCTAGTATCGTCTAGTATCGAAGCTAGAGTCAGTCCTTGGAAGTCGGGTTTGGCCAGAACTGTGAGGCGGTGAAATCTCCGATATATATATATAATATATCGGATATTTACCTGCGATTTGAATGAATCTAGTACCGTCTAGTATCGAAGCTAGAGTCAGTCCTTGGAAGTCGGGTTTGTCCAGAACTGTAAGGTGTTGAAATCTCCGTTATAGGCCTATATCGGATATTTACGCGCAATTTGACAGATTCTAGTATCGAAGCTAGAGTCAGTCCTTGGAAGTCGGGTTTGGCCAGAACTGTAAGACGGTGAAATCTCTGATATATATCGGATATTTACGCGCGATTTGAATGAATCTAGTATCGTCCATGGGGTTCTGTCATAGTATCGATATTAGAGTCCCCAAATCGCCGGTAAATATCGGCAATTTCATAGACACGGCTTCCCATGGAACAACCACAGTTCATTCTAGTATTGTCTAGTATAGATATTAGTCCCGAAATCGTTGATATGTCAAACTGCGATACTAGATTGTAAATATCCGATATTTAAAAATTGTGCAAAGTCGTGCCTTTATGGCCTGTTGCTGTCGACAACTTTGTATTTTAGCTTCAGTGCCTTGAGCTTGCAGTGGCACTGATCTGCCTCTCTGTAGAGCCTTTTCTGCAATTTATTTTGTACACGAGGCTGTCGGGACACATTCTCTTTAGCATTCTTTGAATGCTTTCGTCTGCCGAGACTCAGATCAGCAAACCTATTCGGTCGTCTGACCAGTTATTTCCACGAGATGTATAGAGCTGCAGGAGCTGTGTTTGGCAGCCATGACCAACGTGAATATTGTATGTTGGTTGTTGTTTGTTTATGTTACAAATACCTGTCGCGTGAGGGCGTTTGAAACGCCTCTGAAGCGGCTCGGTCCGTCCACACAGCGATTTGCGGATAGAGTTAATCCCTACAACGGCTCTGGTCGGGCCGACTAAACCGTCTCAAATCTGAAACGCTTTAGAACCACTTCAGAGTATCCACACATAACTTTCTGTGCCAGTATTGGCCCAGAACCGTTTCAGAGCCGTTTCAATGGCCTGTGTATGAACGGCCTGTGACTGCACTGACAGGCTTTGTTTTAGTAGGATTATCCCTTTCCAAATATGGCTTAAGCATATTTATGTGACATAGCTGTTTTTGTTTTCGCCTGTCAGGTGTTATTATGATGTAATTTAAATCACTCAATTTCTTATCAATTAGATATGGCCCAAAGTAACGAGCATGGAGTGGTTTGCCAGTAACCGGAAGTAGAACAAGAACTTTTTGACCGGGTTCAAACTTCCGTTTTGAGGTGTTTTTATCATATTTGGTTTTCATTGA
Source organism: Ptychodera flava (assembly GCF_041260155.1). Lineage (NCBI taxonomy): Eukaryota > Metazoa > Hemichordata > Enteropneusta > Ptychoderidae > Ptychodera > Ptychodera flava. Next base: position 42,159,846 of record NC_091935.1, read on the forward strand.
CTGCTGGGATGACTCAAGATTTTCTCTGGCTAATTTACATGCTTTAGAGAGTTTTGTACGAAAATCTGACACATATTGCAAAATATTCAGACAATCGTCATCGTCTGATAGGAATTTCTCTTTAACGAGCTTAAGTGGGCCACGGACTGTATGTCCAAATACAAGCTCAAATGGGCTAAAACCAAGAGACTCTTGAATTGACTCTCTAACAGCAAAGAGCAGAAAATGAATTCCTTCATCCCACTGTTTCTCTGTGTCAAAACAGTAGGTCCTAATCATGTTTTTCAAAGTTTGATGAAATCGCTCAAGAGCACCCTGACTTTCTGGATGATAGGCGGATGACCTATACTGTTTAGTGCCTAGCTGATCCATGACTTGTTGAAAAATACCAGACATAAATATGGAGCCTTGATCAGACTGGACACATTTAGGGAGGCCAAATAAAGTGAAAAATTTGACTAAAGCTTTCACTATAGTCTTTGTCTTTATGTTTCTCAGTGGTATGGCTTCTGGGAACCGAGTTGATGTACACATAATTGTCAGCATGTACTCATTTCCTGATCTTGTTTTTGGTAGGGGCCCAACACAGTCTATTAGAATCCTACTAAATGGTTCTTGAAATGCAGGAATTGGCTGTAAAGGGGCCTTTGGAATGGTTTGATTTGGCTTTCCTACCATTTGACATGTGTGACAAGTTTTACAGAAATGTGTTACATCCTGCCTGAGATTAGGCCAATAAAAGTGACTGAGAATTTTATGATAAGTTTTCCTTACACCTAAATGACCAGCCCAGGGCGTTTCATGGGCCAGGCGCAATATTTCAGCACGGTAGGGCTTTGGAACCACAATTTGATGTTTTATAGCCCAATCGTCATCAACCAAAACATCTGGAGGTCTCCATTTACGCATGAGAATACCAGATTTTGTATAATAGGAAACAGAGCTATCTGAAGTTTTACCTTCATCATCTACCCTGTCAAACAAACACAAAATATCTGGGTCTTTTTGTTGTTCTGCAATGAGATTTGATCTAGAAAATGTCTGACTTTGGTCAGCAGAAGTTTACTGGAAGTTTCAAATCCACGAGGGATAACGGAATGATCCGTGTCAAACACCTGACTGAGAAAGGTGTCATTTAAGTCAACATCTGTGACATTATTTTTGAGAGTATTTTGATTCTCAGAAGTTTTCTTTGACATGGCTCGAGTAATAGCACATAAAGGAAAAAGGCCGGGAATTTCCTCTTCTATTGGCTCTGGATTCTGATCTAAACTAGGATTATCAGTCACAAGTGGATTAGTGATGACCTTGTCCCCAGCAAGGTTGTTTCCAAGAAGAAGGTGAATCCCTTCAAAAGGCAAAAAAGGCCTAATACCTAAAGTCACAGGTCCAGAAACAAAGTCCCAAGACAAATAGACATTATGGAGAGGAACAGGAATGTAGTCATTACAATCTACCCCCTTAATAAGAACTTTAGAACCTGAAAATGACTTTTCAGAAAACGGCAGGGTATCTGCCAACAAAAGAGACTGGGAAGCCCCGGTATCTCTTAAAATTTTGACAGGGATAGCGGAAGAGAAATCACTAGAAAGTGATATAAAACCATCATGAATAAATGGTTCGAAAATACCCATAATGCTATCTTGAGAAGAATTGACCTTGACCTCATTAATTGGGGATGAGAGGGGTTTAACCTCAGGAAATGTGTTGCACACATTATTAGACTCTAATTGAGTTGATGAAGAAATAAAGCCGATGGGCTTAGATCCACTTTGACCTTCACATTTTCTTTTCAATTTGAAACAATCTGACATTAAATGGCCGTCTTTCTTACAATAATTACAAGAAAGTGTACCAAACTGTTTGTCAGAAGGAGATTGAGACTTGGGATCTGATGATGTGGGAGTGTTACTTGAACTCTGTGAACTGTTGTCATTTGATTTTCTACTGTCCTTTGAGAAATTCTTGGATGAAAAGGAGGAGTTAAATTAACCAGCATTGTTTCTGTATGGAAAGGACTGGGATGGTTTGCTGAGAAAGGAAGATTTGTGGGTCAATGAATAATCATCGGCCAAACGTGCAGCAATCTCCAATGTATCTGCCTTTTGTTCATTGATAAACGTCTTGAAGTCACTTCTGATGCACCTTTTAAATTCCTCAATCAAAACAAGTTGTCGTAATTTGTCATAATTCTGACTGACCTTTTCAGAAGAACACCAACGATCAAACAGTTGTTCTTTTGTTCGAGCAAACTCAACATAAGTTTGATCTCTCGCCTTCTCACAATCCCTAAATTTCTGACGGTAAGCTTCAGGCACCAACTCATAACCCTTGAGAATTAATTCCTTCACAGAATCATAATTTGAAGCCTGCTCTACTGACAACTGAATGTAAATTTCTCTGGCTTTACCCACCAAAGCACTCTGCAAAAGCATAGACCAGGACTGCTTAGGCCAATTCAGACTCTGAGCAATTTTCTCAAAATGAAGGAAATATTTATCAACATCCTTTTCTTGGAAATTGGGTACTAACCTGAAATGCGTAGTGATGTCAAACTTGTCTGAAGGGAAGAATTTTCCTGACTGTCCAAGCTCTTAACGTTTTATTTCTACCTGTAATCGCTGTTCTTCTAATCGCAATTCTTTTTCTCTCTGTCTTCTTCCATTTCTAATCTTTCCTGCCTTTCTTTTTCTTTCTGCCTTTCTTCCATTTGCAATCTTTCCTTTTCTAATGCCTGTCTCTCTTTTTCCATTTGTAATTCTTTTTCTTTTTCTAATGCCAATTTTTTTAGCTCGAAATCTGCCTGTATTTCCAATTCTAATTTTCTAAGTTCAAAGGAAGACTCAGGCTCATAATCATGCAAGACGGATTCCTCAAATTTGCCTACACTGACTAAATATTTGACAATATTGAACTGAATTTCCTTCTTGCGCATAGATCTCTTGACTTCTACTTTAAGGAAATCGGCCAGTGCGATGAGGTTGTCTTTTTTGAGGGAATCAAATGCGTCCTGATCAAGGTCATCCATAAATTCGTCTGGCTTGAATTCCACCATGATTAAATTTCGCTGAGTTCACAGTGTAGTAGTTTAAAAAGCTGTCAAAGTGTTGTCAAACGGCTCAAAATATTCGTCTCCCGGACGAGCCCCCAATTTTGTTACGTGCAGAGAAAACGAACAAAAGGGTGAACTCAGCAGGTAACGTTTAAACAAAATTTATTACGAAAATAAAACTATTTGCTAAGTCAGGGATAGAGTACAAGCTTTAAAAGTGTACAGACTACTTATCTCAGCTGGGACAGCAAAGCTCCAGTCTCAGAGTTGTAACAGTCAGTCGGATGAATGAACAGTCCTTTGGCTTGCAGGCTTGAAGCTGCACAAAATCCACAGTATAAATCCAGCGTTGGCAGTGAAGGTCTTGAAAAGTCTTGAGAATGACTACTGCTGGAGTTTAGTAACACACAAGAGACACGATCCCAAAAGTCTGACTGGAAGCTGTGCACGTCCCTTTTATACACATGTGCTTACACAAGGGCATATAAGAACAATCTAGAACTTTTATTGACATGCTAATTACTGTTCTAAAATTATCTCTCTTACACAGCTAATTAGATTTCCAGAACATTCCAAACATGACTAATTGGATTCAAGGTTGTGAGGTCATTAAGGGCAGTGGCCTTGAGAATGTTCTAGACTAATTGAACTCAGGTCATGATGAGTGTGGGGGAAATGACCTACATAACAGTACGTGCATCCATGTGTGCGTCCATTCATTCACGCAGATATCTCAGAGATGCCTGGAGCGATTTCATTCAAACTTAGTACAAGGATAATTCCTTATGTTATACATGTGCAAATCAAGTTGTTTTGCGATCCAATACAATATGGCTTTGTAACAGCCATTTTATCGGAAAAAGTGAGGACTATATCATTGACAATGACTTTTCGAAAACCAGATATGAACTGAATATGCTCACGTGTTTTACAACAGGTTCATTAATAGTAGTGGGCTTCACAGAACAATGAGATATATGTTATCACTATATGTAGCAGGTTTTTTCAACTTCGCACAGTACTCTCAGAGTTTAATCACTAATTACAAAACTTTATTTAATATGCAAATGAGCTGTTCATTAACTTGACATTGCTCAATGCTTTATGGGACAATTAGTATCCATCAGATCAACATTTGTAGCACGTTTTATTTAATTTAATGCTGTAATTTTAGAGTAATGTCACTAATTACAAAGTTCATTAAATATGCAAATAAACCCTAAATTAACTTGACACTGTTCAATGATTCATAGCACAATTAAATATTTATCAAATCAATATCTGTAGCACGTTTCACAAAATTTTGGTGCCGAAATTTCAGAGTTATATACCTAATTACAAGTTTATTAAATATGCAAATGAACCCTTAATTAACTTTACACTACTAAATGCTTTACAATACAGTTTGATATCTGTCGTATCAGTATGTGCAGCAGTTTTCATCACATTTGATGCAGTTATTTCGGAGTTATGACTAATTATAAGACTTCATGAAATATGCAAATGAGCTAATTATTAACTTGACACTGCTCAATGCTTCTCAGTACAAATGGATATTTATCAGATCAACATCTGTAGCAAGTTTCATCAAATTTAACGCTGTAATTTGGAGTAATATCACTAATTACAAAGTTCATTAAATATGCAAATCAACCCGTAATTAATTTCACACTACTAAATGCTTTATACTACAGTTAGATATCAGTCGGATCAGTATCTGCAGCAGATTTCATCACATTTTGTGCAGTTATTTTGGAGTTATATGACTAATTACAAACCTTCATAAAATATGCAAATGAGCTATTTATTAACTTGACACTGCCAAATGCTTCTAAGTATAATTAGATATATATCAGATCAATATTTGTTGCAAGTATCATCAAGTTTGGTGCAGAAATTTCAGAGTTATCTCACTAATAACAAAAGTTCATTAAATATGCAAATGAGAAGACAATTGACATGACACTCACAGTATCATCATAATGTTCTAAGATTGAAATCTGTGAAAAGTTTCATGAAATTTTTTGCAGTATTTCTTGATATATGTATACACTGTCATTACCGTCTCCATAGGGAAACCATTGTCATTAATATTCAAGCCACACTAATCAAAATCTAATCAGTTCTTGCAAGTAGCATATGGTACCTGTGTACCAAATCTGACTTGAATCCGTTCAGGCGTTTTTGAGTTATCGTGTAAACAGACAGACAGACAGACAGACAGACAGACAGACAGACAGACAGACACACACACACACCACACACACACACACGGACAGACAGACAGACATCGCTATGACATTAGCCCACGTGTTTACACACGTGAGCTAAAAAGAGCTCTTTCTAGAGCGGACTGCTCTAAATTACATGAAACTTTGTAAAGATGTTCATCACACAGAGCTATGATAGCTCACAATGACATATGTCAGTATTGCATCAATTAATTGCCAATTTGCATATTTGATGAATTTTTGTAATTAGGGTGATATGTCTAGAAATACTGCAGCAAATTTCATGAAACTTGGTACAGATCTTTAGCACAAAGTCTCATATAAGTTCAGAAAAACACTAAGCGATGTCATGCAAATTAATTGCCAATTTGCATATTTAATGAACTTTCCTAGTTAGTTAGCTTTGTCCAGAACTACTGCATCAAATTTGATGAAACATGGTACAGATGCTGATCTCACAGTAGTGTAACACTGTGTGAAGACATTAAGCAGTACCATGTCAATTAATTGCTAATTTGTATATTTGATGAAATTTTTATTTAGAGTGATATGTCTAGAAATGTTGCATCGAATTTGATGAAATGTGGCACAGATGTTGATCTTTTGGTGGTGTAATGGCATGCATTGATATGTAGTAGTATCCTGTCAATTAAATGCTCATTTGCATATTTAATGAATTTTCATAATAAGGCCATGTCTAGAAATTATTCATCAAATTTCTTGAAACATTGTACGGATGTTGAGCTCACATTGCTTCACATTTGAATGAAGACATTTATCAGTGTCATTCAATTCAATTGCTAATTTGCATATTCAATGAACTTTCTTAATTAGTGGGCTATGTCCAGAAATACTGGATCAAATTTGATGAAACATGGTACAGATGTTGATCTTTCAGTACTGTAATACCGTGAGAGTACATTAAGCAGTATCATGTCAATTGATTGCTAATTTGCATATTTAATGAACTTTCATAATTAGTATATGATATGTCTAGAAATGCTGTATCAAATTTACGTGGTACAGATGTTGATCTTCAGATAGTGTAAAGATAAAGATAAAAGCATGTAAAGATATCTAGTAGTATCATGTCAATTGACTGCTGATTTGCATATTTAGTGAATTTTTGTAATTAAACTGATTTGGCAAGAAATGGGTCATCATTTCATGAACCTTGGTACAGATGTTGAGCTCACATTGATTTAACATTGAAAAAAGACACTATGCAGTGTCATTTAATAAAATTTACTACCAGTGGTTAGGGTAACGGTGAGTTCGAGACCTGCAGTGTTCTCCCTGAATAAGGTAACAGGGGTGTGGCGCCCTCGTGTGAATCATGAGCGCCCCCTTGCCATAAATGAAAGAGATTTATCTTTTTAGTCCCCACGGACACCGTCCGGGGGGACTTATAGGTTTGGTCATGTCCGTGCGTGTGTGTGTGCGTGCATGCGTCCGTCCGTCCGTTCACACAGATATCTCAGAGACGCCTGGAGCGATTTCATTCAAATTTGGTACAAGGATTATCACTTATGCCATACATATGCACGTCCATTTGTTTTACGATCCGATTCAAAATGGCCGTCTGGCAGCCATTTTGTTTCCTGTATTTGATGTCGGTGCGTATGTTCACGCAAATTTCTCAGTGATGCTAGGAGCGATTCCATTCAAACTTGGTACATAGATTACTCTATATGTTATACATATGCACATTGATTTTTGTTTTGATCTGGTCTAAAATGGCTGCGTGGCGGCCATTTTGTTTCCTATATTTTACGACTGTGCGTTCGTTCACGTAAATTTCTCAGCGATGCTGGGCGCGATTGCATTGAAAGTTGGTACCTATATTAATCCTTATCACATATATATGCATGCCGATTTTTGTAATGATTCGATCATAAATGGCTGTGTGACGGCTGTTTTCTTTCCTGTATTTGATATCCATCCACAGGGTCCCCAGGTATGATCCACAGGCGTTCCAGGATGAAATTAATATTAATGCTGTGTCTATGCATAGGGGCTCATGAATGCAGATATCTGAGATATTCCTGTGCCAATTCTTTTTAAACTTGGTACAAGGATACTACACTATGGCATACATATGCAGGTCTATTTATATTGGTGTGGCATGCATAATTAGGTCTAATTTGCATAATTTGAGATTTGAGCAGTTTCTGGTACAACTGTACCAAATTTGATGAAACTTTGTGCAGATGGTTTGAGTCCCCACGGACACCATCCAGGGGGACTTATAGGTTTGGTCATGTCTGTGTGTGGGTCCGTGCGTGCGTGCGTGCGTGCATGCGTGCATCCGTCCGTTCTCGCAGATATCTCAGTGATGCAAGGAGCAATTTCATTCAAATTGGTACAAGGATTACTTCATATGTCATACAGATGCATGTCGATTTGTTTTGTGATACGATCCAATATGGCTGCCGTATGGCCATTTTATTACGATTTTTTCATGTATAGAGCCATTACTCAGGCATGTTTCAACCGATTTTATTCAAAGTTGGTACAAGGACATTGACCAATGACACCAATTTGTTTTGTGATACAATCCAATATGGCTGCCTTACAGCCATTTTGTTTCGATTTTTTTCATGTACAGAACCATAACTCAGGCATATCTCAACCGATTTTATTCAAACTTGGTACAAGGACATTGACCTATGTCATACATATGCACGTCAATTTGTTTTGTGATACGATCCAATATGGCCGCTAGGCAGCCATTTTATTACGATTTTTTCATGTACAGAGCCATTACTCAGGCATGTTTCAATCGATTTTATTCAAAGTTGGTACAAGGACATTGACCTATGTCATACATATGCACGTCATTTGTTTTGTGATACGATCCAATAAGGCTGCCATGTGGCCATTTTATTACGATTTTTTCATGTCCTGAACTACAGCTCAGACATGTATCAAGCAAATTTATTCAAAAGTATTTTTATCACAGACCTAATGAAGAGGACTCTATCCTCTCTGAGGACCTGTAATCAAAGTACCCATTAACAAGTGGGGACTGTGTCATCAACGATGACTTGTTAAAAAATAAACCAATAAAACTTACGAAAAAAAAGTTGAACAGGATTTACAAACAGAATGCAAGCATGTGAGTTGATCATGCAGACTGCAAATGTAATTCTCATTGATCTTGCAAATCTCGCGAGTTTGTGATGTCATCCAAGATCATAAGTCCTCGATGGCAGCCATATTTGCATGACATCAATACGGTGCTTAACCTCAGCTTAGTAAACATGCCAAGGAGCGTGAGGGTCATAATAACCTAGGACAGTGGAGTATAGTGAAGTTTTTCTGGGAGGTTAGAATTTCATTTCGAGAATTCCCTCCCAAAGCTAAACGACCTATTATAAGGGCTTGCCCAAATGTGTATTAGGCTGAGAACACGTAAGTGTTTATGTATTTTGACATCGGCAAATATGTCTATCGTTATTTTTTCGTTTTCAAAAAATGTAATCTTCATTGAAATCAGTGAATGGAATAAAAGTTTTTGAATACTGTCTCTGATTTCTTTTTCTTTGACTTTTTATACGAAAAAAATCTGAAAAAATACTCCCCAGATGCCACCAAATAACACCATTTTAATTGCTCCAATGGAGCTTGCGCGGTTGCTTGTGGTGCTTAGCACCACATTCTTTGCTCTCTTGTAAAAAATCCTGAACACGGAGAACACTGATCTGGTTCAAGACCCAGGAGGTACACAGTAATGGACTCACTGTCGGAGGACAGTGAGTTCAAGATTGTTGCACGGTGTTGTGCCCCTTGAGCAAGGCACTTTACTCCTCATTGCTCTATTGGGGGTTAGTGGGTTATGCGTATGTCATCCTGTAATTGGGCTAACGCCCGTTGGATGATGGACTGATAAAAAAAAAATTGTGATTAAAACCAAAAATGTTCATACAATTGATCAGTCAACCATGATCTTTAATCCTTGTAGCCTTTTTCGCCACGAGGTAAAGAAATAAGTGATTTTATCAATGGACTAAGACCTTATATTAGGAAGGTTAAAATTAATTGAGCAGCCGGTAGAAAGCTTGGACTTTCAGAATGTACAGTTCGATATATTAATCGGAATAAACTTGAAACCACTGGCGACATTAAGAATAAACTTCATTCTGTCTGATCTTATGTGACAGAGAAGGTCACCTTATAGTTTGCTTATATCTTGAGGATTGCCATCATAGGAAAATGCTTTTGAGATTGGTGAATCCTCTAAGTGTATCAATGATAAAAATAGACTTGGTGCTGCAAATCTACATGGATATGTCACAAAGGGTAAACCATCGCTATGACGTTGGCACAAGTGAGCATGGCCGCGATTTGCCCGTGAATGCAGTCATTGCACCATCAAAGAATGGCCCCAAGTGCTGTAATGTTGTTAGATGAGTCAAAATTTTGCCTTTATTACAGTGATAGGCAGAAATATGTTAGGCCACGACCTAGTGAAGCTTAAAGAAATTTACATTGTTCCTTCATGCACAGTCCCTCTATCCTCCGAAAGAGCTCCTGTTTCTTTGTTCCGAAATGTGTTGCAGGTAAATATATCAATTACAAGAAATCCCATAATTCAGACATCTTAAAGGTGACGGATTTGCAAATATGCATGAAAAATATGCTAATTTTAACCAAGATGACCAGAAAACACTGTAATATTCACTAGAGCGATTGCACAGACTAAACTTGTTATGGAGACCAAAAACAAACCAAGCTAGTACACATGTACATCAGTACCGGTACATGTACATGTAGACAGTGTATACATCATGTTGACTTACAACCTCATCAAACTGGACAAGAAAGTTGATTAAGACCGTTTCAGAAGATGTCAAAGCAGATCAGGATGACATTTTTGTCATTCCTCACATATCTGAAACGAAACAAACACTAAATTGAATGCGAAAAACTTAACGATATTGATGTGGGGAGCCTCAAAGCTCTTTCACAATTTTATACATGAATATTTTTTTCTTTGCAAACCTGTTGCATAACCTTTTGGCCTTCAAAACAGACTGAACCTGTGAGGAATCTGCACAACTAGAAGACTGCGAGCGTGTAACACTATTCACAAACACGTCAACAATAGGGCTACTGGGGAAGTGTACCCTGATTCTTAAAATGGGTAAAGAAATGACACAAACTAAATCATTATCCCAAAAATCACTGTTCAAAAAAAAAAATCAAAAGAACAATCTCACCAATCGTAAAATATCATAAATTTAATGTTAAGTGAGTGAAATACAGGTATGCTGAGTTGGATTAGATTCAAACATGGAAGAGAGGGAAAAACTTTGTGACTGAAGAACCAACCTGCTAAATCAAAGTTTCAAAATGGCATCATGACAAATTCAACAGCATTCCGAAACATCAACAGAATAATTTTGATTTCCAAAACATTACTACTCATCTGATAGCTTTGCAATTCGGTATACAGGTTCCTACAGATGAACTTAATTATATTTATTGAAATTATGATGAAATCTGGAATTTTGTATTTTTTGGGCAATTTTTGCCATTTTTGGTCAAAAAATGTGTTTGTCAAAAAGTACTGGTCTAATAACTTTGAAATTTGGTATACAGGTTTCTACAGATGAACCAAGTAATATATATTGAATTTCTGATGAAATCTGTAATTTTGAATTTTTGGGCAATTTTTGCCATTTTTGGTCAAAAAATGTGTATTTCCAAAACTACTCATCTGATAGCTTTGAAATTTGGTATACAAGTTTGTCTATAGATGAACTAAATGATATTTAGGGGCCGTCGATAATAAAAGCTGACGCACAAGAAACGTTTTACTTGAAACCCCCTCCCCCCTCAAAACAAAAGTTCTTAATATGCGAAATCAATTTCGTATTATGATGCCGTTTCTGACAAACCGCAAGTGCACATTAATTAATGAACCACTTTACGCGTATCACTTTTTAAGCTGCAGAACATTTTAATGTATTTCGCACTTAGGAAAATGTTTCACGTACATGTTTCATGTTGAAAGAGCATACAAGTTTTATTTCACATTTATGTCTTTTTGTTGTCTTTTCTATCTCTGTATTATGTGGTCATTTTGTTCTCGATGAACGCAAAGGTAGTATTGCGTTCTCACTGCAAAGTCGCACCTTGAAAACAATAGAAAATCCTTATGCAATTTTGACGCACACAAACAAATGAGCTTTAACCCCCTCCCCCCTAAACAAAAGAATTACGTTTGTCGTGCGTCAGCTTTTATTATTGACGGCCTCTTATTGAAATAATGACAAAATCTGCAATTTTATGTTTTTGGGTCAATTTTTCCATTTTTGGTCAAAAAATGTGTTTCTCAAAAAGTACTGGTCTGAGAGCTTTGAAATTCGATATGCAGGTTCCTACAGATTAACTAAATTTGATATTTTGAAATTATGATGAAATCTGCAATTTTATATTTTTGGGGCAATTTTTGCCATTTTTGTTCAAAAAATTTGTTTCTCAAAAACTGCAAGTTGATAGCTTTGATATTTGGTATACAGGTTCCAAGGGATTATTGTTATATATAATATATTGGAATTATGGTGAAATCTGCAATTTTTATTTTTTAGGGGCAAATATTGCCATTTTTGGTTAGAAAATTTTATTCTCAAAAAACTACTCGTCAGATAGCTTAGGTGGATGTGTTCTTAGGAATGATCCAATGTGATATATTCAAATTATGATGGAATCTTCAATTGTATAGTTTAGCAGCTATTTTAGCCACTTTTTTCTGGCCACTGAAATGAGCTAATGATTTCCACCTTCTTCATCAACATGTGTCAAAAATAGTTATTCTCTACATAAACACAGCGAAGCTATATTGGCCACAAGATCGCTTGTAATCATTACGCTCCCATATATGCATATGTATATATGCAAATGGGAGGTATTCGTATAAGGTGGCAAAATGGCGTCTGTGTGTATGTATGTATGTCTGTTAGTCCGTCCACATCAAAAACTCCTTAACCGTAGCACCTACTGTCTTAGTATTTGGTGTACAGGTGCACCTAGGGGTGGAGATGTGAATTTGTTCAAATGAACATGTCAGTGCCAAAAATATGCAAATGAGGGGAAAAAAAGGAAAAATCCTGCAAATGGCTAAAACTCAGTAAGCGTTGGTCAGATTTGGTTGAAACTTGGTATGCAGATTTCTTTAGGTATTCTAAATTATGTGTGCAAAAATTGGGATGAAATTTGCATGTTTGTATTTTTAGGGTACTTTTTCCGTTTTTAGTCAAAAAATCTTGTTCTCTGAAAATCGCTCGTCTGATTGCTATGAAACTTAATATTCATGTTCCTCAGAATGACCTCAGTCATGCTTGTACAAATTGTATTGATATTGTCATATTTGTAATTTTGGGGCAATTTTCCCAATTTTTGATAAAAAATTTTTTAATCCAAAAACTGCTGATTTGATAGCTTTGATACATGTGTTTGGTATACAGGTATCTAAGATTAATCTCAATATAATGTATTGAAGGTATGTTGAAACTGGCAATTTTTTTTTTATTTTTGGGGCAATTTTTGCCTTTTTTGGTCAAAAAATTTTTCTCCTAAAACCTCTGATCTGGTAGCTTTGATATCTAGGGTACAGGTTCCAAGGGTTTATGTTAATTAGATATATTTAAAATTAGGATGAAATCTGCAATTTTGTATTTTGGGGGCACTTTTTCTCATTTTTGGTCAAAAAATTTGTTTCTCAAAATTTACCAGTCTGATTGCTTTGATATTTAGTAAACCGGTCCTTAGGGTTTTTGTTAATAAGATATATTGAAATCAAGTTGAAATCTGGAATTTTGAATTTTTGGGGCAACTTTGCGAAACTTTCAGTTTTACTGGGATATCTTTCATTTTGTATTTTTAAGATTTTTTTTGGTAATTTTATACCTACTGGAACTAAGAGTATATAATGTGGTGATTTAGTAAGCATTTGATATGGTAAACTGTATTTGGTGTTGAAATGCGGTAAAAAATCCTGGCAGATTTTGAAAAAATTCCAAACAAAATGCCAATAAAAAATTCAGCCAGAGAAGGTTTTACAAAAAGAAAAGGTGGGAGAGTGGGGAAAAAAAATGTACAATGGATCGGATAAAAAAGATAAATGTACCTCATCGATCTTCCAGACACCATCCCTTATCAAATGGTCCACCCCGATGTATTTTTGTGCACAACTAACCATGCAGTGTATTTTAGTTTAAGATGTCAAGTTAGGTAAGGATTTGAAAGGAATAGTCAAGTTCACCACAGTTTAACTTTATCTCTTGTGTCATCATCCTTGTGTAATTGGTTAAGTTTGTAAGTTGTTCCAGATGTGGCTGTACCAGCTGTTCTGGAAGAAAACAATGTTTACTTTTTCCTGTAGGGTTTCTGAGTTGATGATTGTATGTTGAAATTTCTCCATGTATCTGGTGTATGGGCAAAGTGTAAACATTGGTTGCATGTTATGTATTTCAGTCTATGTCAAATATTGTAAATGAAAAATCAAGAACAGTTTACTGTGTGCTTGTAAAAGATAACATATTTGTCAATACATAAACTGCCTTGCAGATTGATTGTCTTAAATATTATCACAGAAGTAGAAAAGGAAAAGAAACTAATCAAATTGCTGTAACGTATTCACTCTCTGTGCCTGTATAGGCCTATACTTAACTATTTTATCATTACATTCAGCTGTTTGTTATATCTTTATCACTCTCCATGGGCCAAGGCACACTTGGGGTCAATGTCCTCACTCTGTGTCAGTCTGTGTATGTCAGTCTGTCTGTATATGTATGTCCATGTTTCATACAATTGTTGACTTGTTTTGATAACAATATGGGAGCAAACAGTGATGTTGTCACTATTTTTTTCTATTACAATCAGCGTACATTTGCATTTTTGTTAGTATTTTATTTAGCTTCGATATTTACTTTCCACTTACTACCATTACAGTATATTTTATTTCCTCATTACATTACTCTGTGGATTTACTTCTTACATTTCTTCCATTACAAAATATTGCCTGCTTGATTGTTTAATACTGTTCAGTGTTTATATATTGAATAAAATTTGTTTACAGTTAAAATCCATACGTGTCCCATGTCACTTTTTCCCCAGCTGTCAGCTACAAACACCAGGTGGCTATTCCTTTAACATTTGAAGTGCAGGCACAATCAACAACTTCTCCTCTATGTCAGTATGTAGAGCTAACCCATTTAAATTCCCATATGGCCAAGAGTATATGCGATGGTGAAAACTTTTCTTATAGGTTTGAGATTGCCTGTCTTTGAGTTTGTCTGTATGTATATAATATGATTGTTTGGGTGTGTGTACTGCAAAAACTCCACAGCCGCAGCACCTACCCATTTAGTATTTAATGTACAGGTGCACCCAGAGATAGAGTAGTTTTACAATGTGCCAGTTGTGATCCGGTGCCATTTGCGATATTTTTTTTACCTCATAAGAACACAGACAGTAGAGGTTCTATTATGACCCCCGTTGAGCCTTCTAAATAGTGCCTTAAATTCACATCGAAGATCACAAGTTTCTGTAATTTACCATTTCCCAACAGGAGTTCAGGGGCTTCACTGCGTACGCAGCGCGGACATACAACATACACAGCACTGCCCATGCAACTTCTGCTCCGACCAATATACACCACACGACCAATAGTCCCGTAAACTGCGATAAAACTACTGACTATTTATCCGGAACAACTACTATACAGTGCTGGCACGGATGTGGCGTCACGATAGCAAAACTCCGTGAAATTCCATAGAAATCATGAAACCTGAATTCTTTCTATGCTGATAGAGCTCATTTGGCTATTGAATTATTAAAATTATGATACTGAAAATAGAATGTTTTGTGTCATAATAACTTTTGGATACATTACATAGCAGCATCAAATGAACTTAATCACCTAAAACAAGAGCCATATAAAACTGCAACTCAAAAATTTCATGAAGGCAGACCTTAATTTCTATGTGTAATATGCTTCTGTAGTCTCAGCTATAATAGTTTAATGAGATAATTGTTACAGACAGCTTTGTATAATATTTTATACTTCTCTTCAATTTCCTGCCATTCTTTCTGATTATAGAAATAAAGTTTCTTTGTTCAAAAGTATATCCATTGCAAGTTCTTCTTTGCTCCCCAATGAACGTTGAAACACCCGCTATATAGCTTGTCAGTCTTCTTAGCGTCTATATGTGTAAAATGCAAATTGTTATTGTTTACATTTTAATTCTAGTCCAGACCAGAATTCATTTCTCAACATTAACAATGTCTACACATGTACAAGCTGAGTTAAATGGACGTTCTAATGTTCCAATTGGATTACCATACTGGACTGTCTAATAGGACATATTATTATTAGACTACCATAGGACTGTCTAATAGGACATGTCTAATGTTCTTATTGGACTACTATGGGACAGTCTCGTAGGACAGGTGTCGCATTCCTATTGGACTACTATGGGACTGTCTCATAGGACAGGTGTCGCATTCCTATTGGACTACCAAGGGACAGTCTCATAGGACAGGTGTCGCATTCCTATTGGACTACCATGGGACAGTCTCATAGGACAGATGTCGCATTCCTATTGGACTACTATGGGACAGTCTCATAGGACATTGTCTCAAATTACTATTGGACTATCAGACTGATTCCTATTGGAGTCCAGTAGGACTTTTTTGTAAGGGAAAACTGCTAAATTCTTCCAGGCAAAACTGCACTAGTCCTCCTACATGTGCCCTGTATAGAACTCTCTAGATTCTTTTAAGCAAACAAATGCGCATGCGCCTATTTCTATCCTACATCTTTTTTAGTTTCATAGCGAGGATGCCAGACTACAAATTCTCTTTCCAAGCTAAGCTAAGCTAAATACAGGAGAACTGGGCGTCTCTACAGGTTCTCTACTGTTTATGATAAGAACGAGCTCCTGATATGACAAAAACAAGTCAGAAATGTTATGCACCTGTAATGCTGAAATCTGGAGGACAGCACCGCGACATTGTACTTTTATATGATATCCGATATTTATGGCTTCTAGACTATACAATATCAAAGTTAGATTGGTTTGGCTAGATCTGTAGATCTGCAATTTGACGATATCTGGTATCATCTAGTATCATATGAAGTTTGAATAGCGATCTTTCACTAAACGAACGTGGAAGACGGACGAGAACGTCGTGTTTCCAAGCATGCCATTGGTCCGCTTTCGTCGCATTTGCATGTCTCGTCGCAAATTCTGCAACCCGGTTGGACAGTAGCCTAATTAATTAGTAGCCGACGAGGACTCGTCCTTTCCTTTCGTCGTCTCTCGTCTCATTATAATATTCAGACGCTGCTCTATGTTGCCGCCACGGTAGGGCTTGATTCATGCCTTCCAATCAGAGAATAGCTTCGCCTATGACAGATGGATGGCAGGACTGTGAGTGAGTGTCGATATAAATGCACACGTGTCCATCGTGTTCCTGTTATTCTAGGGATTTGTCACTATGGAAGCATGTGGGTGTTACAAGTATTGTAGGCTGCGCAACCAGTTTAACTCGAGTCGTCCCTTGATACATTCACGGCGCCTTTAGTCTTGGAAAATTACGTTGCATATCTATCACTTGTTTTAAATCAAATTTAAAAAAGAAATAAGATGTATTTCTTCATTGCATTGTTCTGGATGCAAACTGGCGAAACTGAGTCGTCTTTGAATCAGATTGTCACCGATCTGTATCCAAGGTTAAACTGTTCTGGGCGTCGAGCGATGACACCAAGAAATCGAATCTTACTGGTACTGATCTGGTTAAGAAAGTACCTAAATGAAGATACACTGGCATCATGGTTTCAAGTTAGCATATCAACCGTTTCCAGAGAAATTACCCATTTAGTACCCTTGTTGTGGCACTATTTCAGAGGAATGGTGAGATGGTCTTCAAGGGAGGATATTGAGACTCTCCGAGGACACTGGGAATTTTTTTCCAAACGCAATATGCACCATTGAGGGTACATTGCACGTTATATATCGTCCAACAATGGAACCAATTGCGAACATTCTCGTGTCATGCAATGAGCACCCAATTAATTTGTGACAACAGGGGGAATATGATATATCTACAGTCTGGATTTTTGGGCCATTTAAATGACAAGGGACAATTTCAGTCGTTACCTCACATCCACTAGTACAGAAATTTGCGAGAAATTTACGAGAAATGGACACTTTCTCGCTTTTTGCGAGAAGTAAGCGAGAATACATAACTTTCTCGCAATAACTTAGCGAGAATTTGATTTTCTCGCAAACAGCTGGCGAGAACTGTGTTTTCTCGCTCTGCATCTGCGAGAAACTGAATTCTCGCAATCAGTCAGCGAGAAATTTGTTTTCTCGCCTTGCATCTGCGAGAAATTGTATTCTTCTGTGTAAGCATTTCACACATATTTCACAATTTCTCGCAGATACAGAGCGAGAAAACATAGTTCTCGCTGATTGATTGTGAGAATTCAGTTTCTCGCAGATGCATGCGAGAAAGCACAGTTCTCGCTTACTTCTCGCAATACAGCGAGAAAGTGTCCATTTCTCGCAAATTTCTCGCAAATTTCTGTACTAGTGATCGGCTCTGAATTGGAATTGGATATTCCGAATGATACGTATTTATTAGCTGATCATGGATACATGAACAAGTATCCTCTTCTGACAGTTTCCAGCGAGTCAGCTTGTTGGCGAGAATCTAATGGATGGCATAATATTCAATATTGAATTTATCAGTGTCGCATTAACGTGGAGCACGTGATTGCATATTTCAAGACCTAGAAAGGCAACAAAATATCTGTACCGCCAACCTTGTTGGTTCATGTCTGTAGTTGCCGATGTGTATGCCTTTCTCCCCCAGCGCCACACTAACTTAGTGCGAAGACTTCGCTAGGGAAAATCCCGCAACATTGTCAATTGTCTATTTGGTTCTCTTTTGCCTGGTTACTAATATATAAGTGAATTAAAACCATCGCTACAATCACCATATATTGTGCGTGTAATAGGTATTTTTATCTTAGTAAAAATGAATGGTTTACCTCCTGGCCTGTGGAAGTCGTGCTACTCACAATGTGAACCCTATAATCTAAAAATCTCACCGCCAATCCAAGGTTCCAAATATATAACCCTAACATGACAATTTATCCCCTCCTGTCGACCGCATCAATGAACGGCCCCTTTTTTTCAACTATTTCTGTCAATTGTTTTGTCCGTGACACAAAGCATTGCCCGAATATTATAATGAGACGAGAGACGACGAAAGGAACGGACGAGTCCTCGTCGGCTACTAATTAATTAGGCTACTGTCCAACCGGGTTGCAGAATTTGCGACGAAAAATGCAAATGTGACGAAAGCGGACCAATGGCACGCTTGGAAACACGACGTTCTCGTCCGTCTTCCACATTCGTTTAGTGAAAGATTGCTAATCAGTCCTTGGGAGATGGGTTTGACAACTTCTGTAAGGCAGTGAGGATATACCGGTATTATATATAATATATATATAATATATATCAGATATTTACCCTTGATTCCACAAAATCTAGTATCGTCTAGTATCAATATTAGAATCAGTTCTTGGAAGTCAGGTTTGACAAGATGTGGTGAAATCTTTGATATATATTGGATATAAACCCGTGATTTGACAAAATCTAGTAAGCTTATCGTCTAGTATTGAAGTTAAGGAGTGATTTGGTAAGCATTTGATATGGTAAACTATTGTAAATAGTTCACACACTTCCTGCCATCTGGTCATTGTATCTCTTAATGTAAACATGGTCAATACCAAGGGGTGGACCATTTGATATCCTTAAGAGGGGGTTTCATAGGGTGTATGAAAATTTTGTTCAAATGCATCTGACTATAAATATCATGAGCTGAGGTCCACAGAAGCTCTTAAATATTGTACGTACACTCACTTTGACTTGACAAATGTAATCAACTGTGCGCAAAGTGTCATTGGCTCTATGTTTCATATATTTTTTTAGCTTGTTTTGATAACTATATGGGAGCAAATAGTGACATTGTCACTATTGTTTGATAAATTTATACAGGAAACCTATACCTGCCCAGGTATCATGAATCCGTACCAATATTCACCATGTAAGCTTTGACCGTTGTCGCAGAATCTCCATGATATTACTTGTGTGGACATTTCTAGTGTAGATAGTATTGTGAAAACTCATTAAGTTGGCTCTGAGTAGCTAAACTTGCATATATTCATGAACTCTGTGTAAATTCTATGTGCCTGAACTTTGACTCTTTTCTAATGACATGCACAAAATTTGCATGCCCATACAAATCATTTGCATCAGTCCAAATCTTTTCTGAGTTCTTAGCTAATTTTTCTTTATTTGGATTGTAAATATGGTAAAGATGATTTTGTCACAATACAAGAAAAACAAACTATAAAACTGGATATGAAATTGGAACTCATGGAAGTTGAAATATTTGATTTTTGTCTGTGCCAAACAAGATAGTTTACTAGCTTGGTTGTATAGTTCTTTCTAAGTAAATTAAAGTTGTTGCTGCATTATCAACTTTTGTCACGTGATTAACTACGCTGCCCTAAACTGCTGACCTGTGATATGCTGCCGAAACCTAACTGACTTCCCAACTTCCCAATCTGCATCTTCAGACAGAAATAAAATTTCTAATTATTACTTCTGGCCCATCAAGCCCCATACGATATTATGTCATACATGCGCATATAGCTCTGCTGTCTGCAAAGTGGAGCTTATCGGATAGGTGATTGTCTGTATTGGCATCCATCAACTTTTCACATTCCAAGCTTCTTCTCCAAAAGAGCTGTTTCGATTGCATTGAAATTTCATAACCAGATTCTTTTGGGTTACCTCCCTGAGATTTGTTAAAATTGTGTCAAATATTTACATATTTGTATTTTTGACGAAACAATAAAAAAATTTCAGCAGCCTATTCAGAAATTTGCTGCCACACCTATCAGTTATAAGTTATCTTAAATATCACAGTGGAGCTATATCAGCCACTTGGTCACTTATCATTAAAGTGGCACTCCCACTTGGTAACATTTGTAAAGCACATTTTTTTAATGCCAACGGTCAATATTTGAGGTGGTGACTGCACGCGGATCGCGAGATATTGATAAAACATGTCTTCAAAAAAGTAAAAGTTTGAATTCTGGTGGCCCACCTAAATTCAGCTTCTGAACATCGAATGTTTGGCACTGAGGCCATTGTGGACTAAGCTATGGATTACGAGTCTATGCTTACGCTGCTATACGCCACAGTACCACTGGCGTCGGTGATCGGTCATACCCTGTGGGAGAAAGCCGAGTCTTACTTACTTGGTGTAAAAACGAAAAACATTTTTGCTGATTCCACCAGAATTCGCATAGGTGACTAGCACAGTTGTTGATACATAGTGGCCGCCACTTGGTATGCATAAATGCATACCACACGCCCAGCGTACAGTGTGGCAGACGACAAAATGTAGTTATTGGAGGCGGCTAATATTTGACATGTAAAAACTGATGTTTATGTGGTATTGGTTAAAAATATAATAAAACTGATTTAGAATAATGAAAACGACAAAAACTAAGGAGAAGTTTTAAAAAACTTACCTGAGGTAAAGGCATAATGCTGTATATTAAGTCTTTGCAGTGGGAAGTAAATTAATTGCATCGTTCGAACCTATTGTAGACTCCCTAGAATATCGTCAATTAGCACAACAACAAACCTTCAGGGGGTTCTGGTCAAAATCAGAAACGATCGTAAAACTTCGGGATGTGAAAAATACGCTTGGGAAATGACACGTTTTTACCTCCCATTTGCCATACATATATGGCAGTTGGGAGGTTATATGGTTGAAAAAAGTCTGTATGTGAGATGTCTGTCTGTCTGTATGTATGTATGTATGTATGTATGTATGTATGTATGTTAGTATGTATGTATGTATGGATGTCTGTCCGTCCAACGCAAAAACTCACGAACCGCTACACGTATTAAGCTGAATTTTAGTGTAGTGATGCTATATATGGTGTAGATGTGCCGTTGTTAAAATGAACTTTTTAGTCTCATAGATATGCAAATAAGGTAGAAAAAACGGCGAAAATGGTCAAACCCTTACAAAAAAGTCCTATTGGACTCCAATAGGAATCAGTCTGATAGGATTGTCCAATAGTATTTTGAGACAATGTCCTATGAGACAGTCCCATAGTAGTCCAATAGGAATGCGACACCTGTCCTATGAGACAGTCCCACAGTAGTCCAATAGGAATGCGACACCTGTCCTATGAGACAGTCCCATGGTAGTCCAATAGGAATGCGACACCTGTCCTATGAGACAGTCCCACAGTAGTCCAATAGGAATGCGACACCTGTCCTATGAGACAGTCCCACAGTAGTCCAATAGGAATGCGACACCTGTCCTATGAGACTGTCCCATGGTAGTCCAATAGGAATGCGACACCTGTCCTACGAGACTGTCCCATAGTAGTCCAATAGGATCATTAGACATGTCCTATTAGACAGTCCCATGGTAGTCTAATAATAATATGTCCTATTAGACAGTCCTATGGTAAACCAATTGGAACATTAGAACGTTCCATTGAACTCAGTGTGTACATGTGTAGACATTGTTATTGTTGAGAAATGAATTCTGGTCTGGACTAGAATTAAAATGTAAACAATAACAATTTGCATTTTACACATAAAGACACTAAGAAGACAAGCTATATAGCGGGTATTTCAACGTTCATTAGGGAGCAAAGAAGAACTTGCAATGGATATACTTTTGAACAAAGAAACTTTATTTCTATAATCGGAAGAATGACAGGAAATTGAAGAGAAGTATAAAATATTATACAAAGCTGTATGTAACAATTATCTAATTAAACTATTATAGCTGAGACTACAGAAGCATATTACACATAGAAATTAAGTTCTGCCTTCATGAAATTTTTGAGTAGCAGCTTTATATGGCTCTTGTTTTAAGTGATAAGTTCATTTGATGCTGCTATGTAATGTATCCAAAATTTATGACACAAAACATTCAATTTTCAGTATCATAATTTTAATAATTCAATAGCGAAATGAGCTCTATCAGCATAGAAACAATTCAGGTTTCATGATGGCAATACATGAGCAGAAATCATTGAGATATCAACTTCCTGTTTGTTATGTAACAGGGGGCTAACCCCATTGTTCCATTGCTCCTTTGTCTCACATAAATATCAATGCATTAAGGACCATACCGGTATGTATCCAATCATTAACTACATTACTACCTTAGCTTAAACTTCACTCCTGTTTATATTCTTTGTGTGGACTGAAATGCCATAGTCAACAAGCTAGAAGTCACACAATGGGCATACACTGATCATGAGCAGGCAAGTAGAAAAAGGACTATTGTAAACCCGCTATTTCCGCAACTATTCAGTCTTCAAAAGGAAACACTGACATATAATAATCTGTCCTACCTAACTTTGCTGTACTACAGTGATATAAAAGCTGTACAACACCCTGTTATGCTGCCACACAGTCATTTTTCAGAGCTACAACTGCCTTTTGTCTGTTCTGCAGCGGCCATCTTGTTTTGATGATGCTAGCCCATAATGCACTGCAGCCGCCCAAATGCATTCTGGGCTTAAGTTTTCCAATAGGACAGTCTAATAGGACTTTAGAAAGGTGTACAAAATATGTGTTGATCAGACAATAGATAAGATAATGTGGTATTATTGATTCTCATTTATGAATTTGAAGTGCTGGTAGTTGTAATAGTCCTAAGTCTGTGGAAACTCAATGATATTGTAAGTGTGCGTTACTTATATGTATGTATGAGCCAGCATGTAAACTTAATTGCTAGGCCTATTAGTGATTTATTTTATTGATTTAAGTGTTTATTTGTTTATGTATTTTGCTTGCTTGTATATTTTTTTTCATTTAATTTTAGAAATAGCAAAATGTGACATTTTTACAAACCATGTTTCCTTCAGTACCAGTCCAAAGATTAATTGCAAATTATTTTGCTCTCAGAGAATGGTAAGAATAATTTTGTCAGAGCAATGGCAAAAGCTAATGATTCTGACAGAATTGAATAAATCCTATTTGAATGTCATTTACAAAAGGATTGTCCTGTAGGACATTCAGGAATTGTTCCCATAGGACAAGAATGGTCCCACAAAGTTCCTATTGGAATTTCATTTACAATGGGATTGTCCAATAGGACTTACAATCATTATTCCTATAGGACAAGCCTGGTCCTACACCATTCCTGTGGTACGCCTATTGGACCACGGTCAATCCCATTTGGGTCCTATAGGACTTTTTTGTAAGGGAAAATCCATAACTCAGGAACTACTCATCTGATCATTGTCATATTTGGGTTTTAGGTACCTTAGGCCCAACTCATTTAAACATGTAGATTTAATGTCAATATTTGATGCTTTCAATTTTTAATGAATTTTTTCTTTCTTTTTTGCCATTTTAGTAAAAAATCTTTTGCTCTTAAACCAATCGTCAGATCGCTTTAAAATTTGGCGTGCAGGTGCCTTGTGATAACTCAAAATAGAATTCATCAAAATTAGGGCAAAATTTGCATATTTGTATTTTGGGGCAATTTTTGCCATTTTTGGTTAAAAAATCTTCTTTGAAACTGTGTATGCCATTACTTTCGAATTAGGTGTGCAAGTTCCTAGGAGTGACCTGAAGATGACTCTGTGAACTCAAGCTTAAATTTGCAAATTTTGTGGTACTTTTTGCCATGCTTTCAAATTTGGTACATAGGTGAAATGTAGTACCAGTAGGTCATTCATTCAAAGTCAAGTACTGCCAGTGTGAATGAGCAGATTATGATTGTGCTGTTCCAGGCTGAGGTGCTATTTATAGGAATGGTGCGATGTTAGACATTAATTGATGTTTTAACTGAATTTGACTTACATTGTATGTAACTCTTGTACTGTATAAACCCTATCACTTCACCCAGAAAAAAATAATTAATATGATTTTAAGTAATTGAAATAATTAGGAAATCAACAAAGCCAAAATAATTTTAGTGTAGAATTATTAGAAAGTTCAACTTATTTGACAGTTCATAGTGAACTGCTTACCATTTTGGAGGATTAAAATATGTAAAGGCAACTTTCCTGAATTCCAACTTTGACATATTCTGAACCGTCATATATTGTGCTCAGTATGTTATCTAAAAGAAATTGCTCATAATAGTTGTCATGATAGGTTGGTCAAATAAATAGAGATAGAGAAAGTTCCAATTTCCATTTATGGTTGACTTGGTCAGGATAAAATAAAATTACTTTTTGAGGAAAAAAATAGAGTGGTCAATTACAAGAGTGGTCAAAGTGATAGGGTTTTTTAATGGTAAAGCTGGGCCGTAAGATTCCTCATGTGGTATTTATAGCAATTATGCAATCTGTGTAAACAGTGCAATGAAAGTGCTACATGATTCCTTATAATGCTTTTGATGACCTTGAACTTCTTAAGTTGCAAACATTTGTCTCTTCTGTGTGCTTTCTCTCAATACCTACAGGCTCACCTTATTCCACAGAACTTACTTGCAATGTTAATTTGGAAGTTAAAGGCGGAGCCTCCCTTTAAAAGACGCCAAGGTATGGCGGCGTTCATTGTGTAAGTGGACACCAAACAGGCAACACGCGGGCACTCGCTCCAGAAAAGGCAACTTTTTAGTTTTCCCCGGCCGCAAATACACAGACAGACTGCTAAGCTGTCAGCGTGAAGTTGCTGCCCATCGAACTCTGTGGTGATATTCAAAGGTTAACGCGACTGGAAGACGATTTTTTAGGAAATTCAAGCGTTTGTGGTGGGGAATCAATGACCGTTGACTATTTGAACTGACCGTCAATCAAAAGCTTGCATAAACTCTGTTTGCAGGATTAGCAACATGTGACAAAAGGTTGAGAAGAGTTTGTGTAATTAATGTTATAGAAATCAAACATCATACTGGCCATGTGTTTGACTGGGAGGAGAACTCCACTAATGCGAGAACCAGGGATTGAAAAGTGCCGCTTTAAAATGTGCTTGGTTAATAGGATGAAAATACTGATAAAGATAAGCAGCTTAAGATTCTTTATAACCTGAAAGATATGCTGTTTTTTTATGACATTAATCTTGATAAGCAAGTCTTGTTTACTTTAAGTAGAATGTAATTAACTCTCGTTTATATTAACAGTATTATCAAGTTGAACAAGCTGATATTGACAAGTTGGTCGGCTGTTGGAGGTTAAAAGCTGTAAAAATAAATGCATGCATGTATGCATGTCTATCAGTTTGTCTGTCTGTCTGTCTGTCTGTCTGTCTGTATGTATGTATGTTAGTTAGTTAGTATGTGCGGATGTATGTCCGTCCACATTAAAAACTCTTAAATTGCAGCACCCACCATCTCTAGTATTTGGTGGACAGGTGTACCCAGGGGTTGAGATGTGAATTTGTTGAAATAAACATGTCAAAGTCAAAAATATGCAAATGAAGGGGAAGAAAGGAAAAATCCTGCAAATTACTAAAACCCTGTTGCCACTGGCCAGATTTGGTTGAAACTTTGTATGCAGGCTCTTTATAGTAGACATTTCTTCAAATTATGGTGAAATTTTGAAAGTTGTATTTCTTGGGCGATTTTCCTGGCGGGTTTTGTTTATCAAAAAAATCTTCTTTTCTGAAAGCGCTCATCCCATTGCCTTGAAAACTTGTATGTATGATCCTAGGGTTGGCCTTCGTCAGATTTGTTCAAATTGTGATGAAATTTTTATATTTGTATTTTTGGGGCAATTTTTAGCCGTCATTTGGTACACCAAAGAGAGCTTATAAGGTGAATCATTTCATTTGCATCTCATTTACATGGCGTCTGTGTGTATGTATGTATGTATGTCTGTTAGTCCGTCCAGATCAAAAACTCCTAAACCGCAGCAGCTACCAGCTTAGTATTTGGTGTACAGGTGCACCTAGGGGTGGAGATATGAATTTGTTCAAATGAACATGTCAGTGTCAAAAATATGCAAATGAGGTAAAAAAAGGAAAAATGCTTCAAACTGCTTAAAGTCAGTAAGCGATGGTCAGATTTGGTTGAAACTTGATATGTAGGTTCCTTTAGTTATTCTAAATTGGGTGTGTACAACTGAGGATGATATTTGCGTGTTTGTATCTTTTGGTAATTTTTTTCAGATTTTAGTAGAAAAACCTTTTTTAATACTGAAACAGCTTGTCCGATTGCTTTGAAAGTTGGTATCCATGTTCCTCAGGATGGCTTCAGTCAAGTTTGTAAAAATTGTAGTGAATTTTTAGTATTTGTAATTTTGGGGCAATTTTCCCCATTTTCGGTCAAAAATGTTTTTCTTCCAAAAACTACTCATCTGATGCCTTTGATATTTGGTCTGCAGGTTCATAAGGTTCATCAAAATGTGATGTATTCAAATTCTTATGAAATTTGCAATTTTGTATTTTTTGGGCAAATTTTTGTCCTTTGGTCAAAAAATGTATTTCTCAAAAACTGCTCATTTGATATCGTTGATGTTTGGTATACAGGTTCCTAGGGTTTATTTTAATATGAAATATTGAAATCAGGATGAAATCTGCAATTTTGTATTTTTGGGGCAATTTTTGCTATTTTGGTCAAAAAATTTGTTTCACAAAATCTTTTTTTCAGGTTATGCGATACCCTTCGATATAACGCTCGTGAAACACGATGGGGACGGCCTGCCTGGTTGCATACAGACTTGCCACCGCTGGTCCTCGTGTAAAGAAACCCGTCTTTTCCTTGTAAAATAATTATCAATGACGTCTGTTTGGTGTGGATAGAGCGGTTGAGTCCAAAAACATTACACGTTTACACATTGCACATTCTTCATCGACAATTAGTGTGGTCCGTTGGTGAGCACCAAGATCAGCCGCGTCGTTTTGTATAGCTAATGACAATAATTTATGCGCGTTTATGAGACCTAGTTTCTGATTGGCTCCGTTCAGCCAGCGCTGGAAACCAGCGATAGATCCGCGAATCTCTGCGTAATCAACCACGGGTAGCACTGAGCTGTTGCCGTAAAGAGGCGCGTGGTTTACGACGATGACACTTCCTGTCATTGTATCTCTTTAAATAAACATTGTTGATACCAAAGGGTGGACCATTTGATATCCTGATGGGGGATCTGGAAGATTTTCAGAAAATAGATTCCAAGCAAATGTCAAAGAAAAACGAATCTGCCAGAAAAGGCTTGACTAAAAGAAAAGGTGGGAGAGTGGAAAAAAATACTGTACAGTGGATCAGGTTGAAAATAGTGCTACATGTACCTCATCAATCTTCAGACCAACCCCCCCCCCCCCCCCCCCCAAGGATATCAAATGGTCTACCCCCATGTCTCTGTGCACACATTTTACAATGCACTGCATCTCAGTTAAAGATTCCAAGTCAGGTCAGGATTTGATACGAATAGTCAAGTTCACCACAGTTAAAGTTCTTAAGTTGATCACCCTTGTGACATATTGGTTTTATAAGTTATTCCAAAAGTGGATGCACCAGTTGCACTGGAAGAAAACAATGTTTACCTGTAAGGTTATTGAGTTAATGGTTGTATGTTGAAATCTCTATGTGTATCTGGTGCCATGGTGTATGAGCAAAATGTAAACATTGGTTGCATATTGTTAAGCATTTCAGTCAAGGTTATCTGTTGTTCATGAAAATCAAGAAAAGGTAGCTGTTTGCCTGTATTTTCCAACACATAACTGCCTTGCGTGTTGATTGTCTTAGATATTATCACATACTAAGTAGAAAGAGGACAAGAAACTAAATCAAATTGGTGTATAATATTCACCCCGAGTGCCTATATATATAACTATTTTATCATTACATCCAGCTGTTTGTTATATCTTTATCACTCTCCATGGGCCAAAGCACACTATGGAGCCAATGTCATCACAGCCAGTCTGTGCATGTCAGTCTGTCTGTATGTCCATCCATTCACCAGTCTTTCTGTAGACCAAGTTTGTGGAGCTCATAACTGAATAATTTCCACATTAACTGTGGCCAGCTTCGGAACGTTTAGATGATTATCTATAATCCAATGGAATCTTGTAGGCGTTGATAAAAGAATGAGAAAAAAACATGATTTTTCATAATCTGCAATTTATATTGATAAGAGAATGATTACTTTATTATTTGGTACATATGATTGGAGGAACAATGTATGCGATAGTTTGATTGAGAAGCATAAAATTCGTATATATGTATTTTTGAAGTTTTTACTGACTTTTTATCAAAAGTCTTGTTTTCGAGAGTCACATATCAGATACCTGGTATCAAATTTGGATTTTTTGCTCACGTGTTTACACACATGAGCATATGTCGCAGCGATGTCTGTCTGTCTGTCTGTCTGTCTGTCCGTCTGTCTGTCTGTCTGTCTGTCTGTCTGTGTGTCTGTCTGTCTGTCTGTTGGTCCGATATCTCAAAAACGGCTTATCAGATCAGAATCAAATCTTATACATATGTTCAATTAGCAAATGGCAAGAACTGATTAGTTTTTGGTGGGTCTGGCTTGCATACTTTTTGCTCATTTGCATACTTAATTATTTTAGAAAAAACGGATATACATTAAAAACGACTACACACAATTCGATGAGATTTACTACAAATGTTGATCACACCAAGATATATCAGCAGTGGGAACCATTAAGGGGTGACATGAAAGATAGTTGCTAATTTGCATATTTAATGAAGTTTCCTAAATAGCGATATGTGTCTGATTTGACTTGATCAAAATTGACCAAACTTGGTATGTATATTAAAGATACTATGATTTAACATTATTGAAGGTCATTAAGCGTTTTAACTTCAGCCAATGCCTAATTTGCATATTTAATGAACTTTGCTAATTAGGGATATATATTTGAATTGACTGGACCAAAGTTGATGAAACTTGCTACATGTATTGAAGCTACTATGGTACAACATTGTTAAAGTCATCAAGCATTTATACTTCAGCCAATTCTGAATTTACATATTTAATGAACTTTCCCAATTAGGGATATATATCTGAATTAACTTGATTGTAGTTGTTGAAATTTGCTATATGCATCAAAGATACTGTGATATAAACTTATTGAAAGTCAAAAGACATTTTTACTTCAGCCATTTCCTTATTTACATATTAAATGGATTTTCATAATTAGGGATATTTATCTGAATTGACTTGATCAAAATTGATGAAACTTGCTATGTACATTAAAGACACTATAATACAATATTATTGAAAGTCGTTAAGCATTTTCTCTTCAGCCAATTACTAATTTGCATATTTAATGAACTTTCCTAATTAGAGGTATATATCTGAATTGACGTGACCAAAGTTGACAAAACTTGCTACATATATTGCAGATACCATGATACAACATTATTGACAATCATTAAGCATTTTTACTTAAGCTAATTCTTAATTTACAAATGAACTTTGCTTGTTAGGGATATATACTGGGATTTACTTGATCAAAGTTGGCAAAACATGGTATGTACGGTACATTGATGATTATACCAGGTTAAAACAATATCAAAAGTCATTTCACATTTTCATGTCAGCTAATTCATAATTTGCATATCTAATGAGCTTTCACAGCTCGGCATATATGGCTTGAAGGACTTGGCCAACTGTAATTACACTTGCTATATAAAGTGGTGATACAATGACAGCAGTAAAAGAACTTTAATATTTTTATTTCAGCTAATTACACATTTGTATACTTCATGACCTAATTGGTTGTGATTATTGTTCATTATGTTGATCATAATACTTTCAATGAAGTTGCAAACATGTGGCAAAGGTTGAAATTTACACATAACTGCAATATATAACGAAACACGTGAGCATTTTCAGTTCATATCTGGTAAGTTCTAAGGATCATTTGATTACCAGATATCAAAATATTGATGAAATTTGTATAAGTAAATATGAGCAAATTGGAAGACAGAAGTTTGCAGTGCAGCTGACACACTGTTTTACAAAAATATTAGCATGGAGCTATCTATATGTTGTGTTTAAAAGAAGTTTTGGAGTACCATGTTTTGCATGTTTTATTTTTTTTTAAATGCCAAATGTGATATTCTTGAAGTCCCTGGTCTAATTGCAAAAGATTGAGAATTGCTGCACATTTTACCTGTGTATTTGTGGTAGATACATGTACATGCTCAACTGTTAATTAGTATTTGTTCAAATGAAGTCAGGGTTACTAAAATGCTACTGAGCAACAAAAGTGAAAACTTGGTGAATAAACATTGGTCAGGTTATCTTGGCAAGGCAGCTAACATACCACATTGTACAAAAAGTGTTGCATGGAAGTCGCTATGAGTGAATCTAAAAGAAGTTATGGTGTACAGATCTTGCATACAACCAGTCTTTTATTTTTAAGATGCAGGACAATGTAAGTGTCATCTGTATAGTCAGTAAACTTTGCTGCTTAATCCAACAAGGTCAGGTTATTAGTTACAAACTCTTACAACTGTGAATGTAAATATGACAATTTTGTGTGAAAAAATGTTCCAACTTTGATTTCAAAGGATTTTGTTTTTTTCCGTTGTCATATTGTATATTTATGGAATTGCTTGTCTGTGTAAGTAATGGCTTCTACACAAATCCCTGGTTTGATGCTTTGAAAGTCGGTTAGAATAGCTTTAAAACACATGTACATATCTGATGCTTCAGGCTTCTTGCTATATTATAAGGGACACGTTTAGTTTGGTATGGCTGATTTTATCACTAGTTATGATGTAGTAGGTTGCATGGTATTGTGTAAGTGTATGTGATCAACAGTTGCAAGTTGCCAACCATTCCATACTTCAATGGATGGTGTATCAAAATTTGTTCAAATGCACTTGACTATGAATATCACAAGCTAAGGTATAT
Organism: Ptychodera flava; assembly: GCF_041260155.1. Classification (NCBI taxonomy): domain Eukaryota; kingdom Metazoa; phylum Hemichordata; class Enteropneusta; family Ptychoderidae; genus Ptychodera; species Ptychodera flava. The sequence continues at coordinate 42,191,041 of NC_091935.1, forward strand.
AGAAGTGTGTTAAATATCGTGTATAGACTCATTCTACCTTGCCACATTTAACCAAATGTGAGCAAAGTGTCATTGACGCTATTTTTCCCATTTTTTGTCAAAAAATCATTTTCTCCCAAAGTGTTTGTTGGATTGCTTTTAAACATGATAGTCTTGATCCTAGGGTTGTTTTCTGTCAGATGGGTAAAAGTCATTATGAGATGGAGCATTTCATATTGCTGGGGTATAAGATTAATTTGGATTTGCAATGGAATGTTCTTAGTCAACCTGTAAGATTGCAATGTCATGTGTGAACTGGTACTTAGTAGCTCTGTGAAATGGGAGGACAGTGTCATTGACACTTTTTTTATCAATATTTCGCGATCCGTGCACAGTCTCCACGTCAAATATCGACCGTTGGCATTAAAAAAATGTGTTTTAAAAATGTTATTAAGTGGGAGTGCCCCTTTAAATATTGCTCAGTTTGTGGAGTATTGCGCTGTGGCTATCAATTTTTTCTTGGTAAATTTATGGACTTCCATTCATTTTTAATCCAGTTTTTTCATGTAATGTAACACTTACTGTGTGATTGACAATAACTTGTTTCTCCATAGTTCACAGTACTAGAGATTTCCCACAATACATCATGATTTGTACCAACGTAGATTCTCCTGTGAAGTCTACCATGTCTCCCTTGTGTAGACAAAGTCCTGGACCACTTGTAAAAATTCTGAGAACATACTTTTAAAAACACCTTTCTTCTCAATTCCCATTTTAAAGGATTAAGAAAATTGTGCTTGATTGCGAGAAGAGAAAGAATTTTTGTAAATTTTCCGCTGATCGTGTCCTCAGCCATACAGAATAAAGTGATGGAAAGTATGGAGACTAGTTGCACCTGTTTTATGAAACAAAAGGATATTGATTTTTTCCAAATAGAAAAGACAAAAGAAATTTACATGCTAACTATTTTCAGAGAATGACCCCTTCAGTTGGTAATAACTTGTTTCCCAAAACTGTGACATTTGTAGTACCTGAAGAATGTGACTTTTATGGTTATTTAATGGTTTCTTTGAAATTTATATTACAATATTTCAACGTACTTTTAATAAATATAATTAATCAATTATCGTGAGACTTCACATTATTGCTTTTATACAGAACTGAAAAAGTTATAAGAAAACTAACGTCGTTGGTACAAATCGAACAGCATTGTGGGTAATTTATTGTACTGTGTAGTTGGGCATGTAGGACATATGAACATATTACATAACAACCAACTCAAGCTTATACACCTGTATGCTAAAAATACATATTCAACCAAGTTTTATTGACACTGAACTTGCAGCAGGAGTGAATAGACATTCTCCAACTTGAAAGAATTTCACTCTGTTGTGCCAGTGTTCTCTCTACTAAATGTTCAACATTTTATGTGACAGGAGGGAGCATTTATCAGATGAGGATGTTCAGAAGAACAAAGCAGTGATTGACAGTTTCAGTAAAGGCTCAGTCGTTGAGGGCAGTTTAGAGGTAAGGTACACCAAATGTGTACATGTAATCGAAGCATTAATAATTGACATTATTGTAACAACATTTTCATTTATACGGTTATTATTATTAAACATGACAAGTCTTCATTCATATAACTTTGACATACAGCTGTATTGTAACGCACTATTGTCTTACCTTAGTATATTTCTCAATGTGAACCTATTTTGCATGCCATGTCAGATATATTGTAAAAATTCACACCCAGAGCTGAAGGGCCAGATGTGGAGAAGCACCTGAGAGCCTAATTCTCTTCACTGACACACTGACAGCACTGCTTGACCTATGTATGTATAAATGTCAGTTTATAAGTGCAGGAATTTTTTCAGAAGCTGTCAAAGTAGATGGTTTATGAAAATTTTTTTCAGAATAGAAATATAGTCAAGGAGATATAATGTCAAAGAAAGCTATTTTCAATCGTATGAGGTATGTAAGGGTAGCTTGAACCCCAGCTGGGACCACCAACTGGGATTGCCAGTTGGCTCAAAATGCACTCTGGGACCTGTCCAAGTTGGACTACGGTGCAGTTTTCAATTACGTGAGGTATAAAGGGTAGCTCGAACCCCAGCTGGGACCACCAACTGGGATTCCCAGTTGGCTCAAAATGCACTCTGGGACCTGTCCAAGTTGGACTACGGTGCAGTTTTGCTGTATTGCTGAATATCCCCCTTACTAGCTGGGGGCTAATAGCTAGGTACGCCATATGAATAGCTTGCTTTTAGCTCTTCATTGCTATTCAAGCTATTCTCAATTTCCACAGGATGTTTTTAGCCGCTATTAATATCTGCTCTTAGGGGGCTCGTAGCTTGCTACCTGCTAACCAGTTGTGTCTTCTGAGAGGGCTGGCTATCCAGCTATTCAAGCTATTAGCCATTTTTAGCTGCTATTAGCCATCTTTAGCCAGCTACTAGCTATCAGCTATTAGCTGGCTATTAGCTAACCAGTGTTGACTTCTGAGAAGGGCTGGCTATGCAGCTATTCAAGCTATTAGCCGTTTTTAGCTGCTATGCTTTTTTAGCCAGCTATTAGCTGGCTACCAGCTAACCTGAGTGGTGAGGTCTGAGAGGGGCTGGCTATTCAGGTATTCAAGCTATTAGCCGCCTTTAGCCGCTAATAGCTGTTATTAGCCAGCATCAGCTGGCTATCAGCTAAGCAGTGGACATGTCTGAGAAGAAAATTAGGAATTTTACGTATATGTTCATAAAAGAGATCTCACAAATAAAGTATATAACTATTGTAGAACAAAGAAGGCATTATTGAGTTCTGTACTGGAAATGTTTTCATTCAAACAGTTTTAAGTATCTACTAACAGTTGGACATGACATTTATTGTGCATTGAAAGCTGAAGAAATCACAAATTGTAAGATGGCAAGGTTTCATCGACTGGCACGAAAAAGTTTGTTGTACAATGAAATGATCAGGAGAAACTTGCGATTGGTAGAACCAAGAAAATAATATAATGTCACACTGCCGGTTGAATGGTACAGTAGTTAAAGTAAATGAGTGTCTGTTTGAAAATGTTTCATGAGACTACCTGTAAGAACATTCATACAAAGACTTGAATACATAACAGTGACAGGTTTTGCGTTATTTGTTGTTCAGAGATGTAAATATATGCATGTCATTACCGAACACAAAACTGTTTGTAGAAGACGTACCACGACTGACAAGTACTATATTCGGAAGTTACATGACCATTTAGACAATAATGATCATCCTGGAGGTACACAGTTCACTGTAGTATCGAGGAAATACTAAGGAAATCACCCAAAGTTCAAGTTTTCAAGTAAATTACTTGTCTTAACCGTTACGTTTATCTAAAGTAAACAAGCGATAATGGCCAACGCCCGAATAACACATGCAATGACCGAAGCTTTCGACAAGACAAAAAGTACTTTCAAGTCTTACTACACTAGGATGGAGACGCTTTACCGTGTCAATGGCATTATGGAGGAATGAGACCAGAAAGATGCGCTTTTATATTGTATTGGTCAAACGGCTTTCTCCAAGTTGGAGGATATACTCCTGCCAGCAAAACCAGCAGACAAGTCGCTAGCAGAGATCATGGCGTGCTTGGAAAAGTACTACGATCCAGCGCAGATGGAACGTGCTGGAGCCTTCCATTTCCTGAAGTGGGACCAGAAGCCAGGCAAATAGCTGCAAGATTACATAACTGCAATTCACGACATCAAACACAAAGACAAGTTTGGCAGTAAAGGCAGTGCTTTATTCAAAGCTTAATTAACTAGAAATGGTAAACAAAGCACTACACTAAAACATGTAACTAGGAAAAAGGAGAAAATGGGAAACAACAAAGGAAAATGGATGTGAACAAACGCAAGCAAAAAGGGGTGTGGTGGGTGGGGAAAACACCATTAACTTGAGAGAAGGCGGGAAGCCAGAGTGAGGCTACTAACCGCCACTCATAGAGGGCGCCAGATAAGCTGCCTAGCTTGTGAGTGGACAGAAATACAGAACAAAGTTGTGAATGACACAAAATTATCAAATGCTAATTTATACCACAATTCACAACATCAAACGCAAAGACAAGTTTGGCAGTAAAGGCAGTGCTTTATTCAAAGCTTAATTAACTAGAAATGGTAAACAAAGCACTTCACCAAGGCAAAGCAACTGCCAAACAACAATAAACAAACAAACAAACGAGAACAGTCACAAAAAGGAAAAGGAGGGGGGAAATAAAAGACAAGCAAACAAGACAAGGGAATGGGAAGAGGTGAAAAGTAGGAGAGAAAGATGCAACGATGAAAACTCTCGGAAAGTGAAAAATAAATATAATATCACAGTCAAAAAAATAAAATACGGTAAAATTGTCGGTCAGGGAAAGAGAAAAAAATCTAAAAGAACGTCTGACAGAATTGAAAGGATGCAAACGAAAATGATGGGAGAAAAAGCTTGCATGTAAAATGACAAAGGCAACTATTGCAACTACAAACAGTAAAATTAATAAACAATTTGGGAAGTCAGGAACTTGGGAGAAATAGCTGCCACGCAAAAAACAGCAAAGGTAACTATTGCAACTACAAACAATAAAAATTAACCAACTATCTGTGAAGCATGCCCCAGGAACTTCATACACATGGGTTTTGGAATCCACCGTGCAGATTGCAGTGTGCACCCGGGTATTTCGGCTTAAGGTAGTATGCGCCTCGAAAGTGAAAGACTTAAACTTTTGCTCAAACTTTCCTCAAAAAAAGTTTCAACCATTCTCTTTCAAAATCAAAAAAAAAAACAGGGGGTCACCATGCAAATTTTGGAACCAGAGAAACAAATAACCCACGATTTAACGATTTTTGAAATTCAAAATGGCCGCCATCCCTGTGTTAACTCTATGGGGAAAAATAAAATTTTGGATTTTCGAAAAACTAAGACGGTGAAAGTTTTTCTTTCTCCAAGAGTTTTAAAATGAACCCCCACAAGTGGTAGATCAGAAAAAAATTGTAGAAGTTTGAGAGTCCGAATATCTGTCCCCGAGGCGCGTTCTACCTTAATATCGATTATACAGCATACTATAGGTGGCAGGTAATTTCTCTATGTGTAGTATCTTTATTTCTTCATTGTGCAATTTGAAAAAAATCGTGATTTCGTCATTTTGCCATTTCGCTATTTCACTAAGTACAATTAGCCACTATTGTCTTATATACTGTATGCATATTATCAACTTACCAGGCTACATAGCAGATCGTGTTGGAAAGTGATTTGCATGAGACCAAAGATGCTGATACTGTATAAGTCACACATACATGAATATGTATGATATGTGCTTGATTATTAACATATAGTGTCATAATCATGATGTCTTTTAAAGTCTTTTTATACCAAACAATGATTTCATATTACAGTCTCAGCGTCGACCATCATTAGCAGCACCAATGCCATCTAAAATAACTTGGAAGGAGTATATCTGTGCAATTCCAAAAAAGTAAGTAATCATCAGAGAGCCTGTTTTACATAAAGGATTTGAAGCAAAGTATTTAAATTTTTATTAACTAACGTGTTCACACACGTGAGCTGATGTCATAGCGATGTCTGTTTGTCTGTCTTTGTGTTTGTGTGTCTGTCTGTGTGTCTGTCTGTCTGTCTGTCTTTTTACACGATAGCAAAAAAATGCCTGAACAGATTCAAGTCAGATTTGGTAGACAGGTACCATATGCTAATTGCAAGAACTGATTAGATTTTGGTTAGTGTGGTGCATATAAATGAAGTTATGACATCTCGGTTTCCTAAGTAATGACAGTGTTGACATATATCAAGAAATAGTCTGCACAAAATTTGATGAAGCTTTTCACAGATGACTATCTCAGAACATTATGATGGTACTGTAAGTGTCATGTCAATTATCTGCTCATTTGCATATTTTATGAACTTTTGTAATTAGTGACATAACTCTGAAATTTCTGCACCAAATTTGATGATACATGCAACAAATATTGATCTGATATACTGGTATATCTAATTGTACTCAGAAATATTGGGCAGTGTCAAGTTATTAAGTAGCTCATTTGCATATTTTATGAGTTTATTACTCATATTACTCATATAACTCTGAAATAAATCTGCCAAATTTGATGAAATTTGCTGCAGATACTGATCCAACAGATATATGACTGTGTTGTAAAGCATTTAGTAGTGGAAACTTAATTAAGAGTTCATTTACATATTAGTGAACTTTGTAATTAGGTATATAACTCTGAAATTACGGCACCAAGTTTGGTGAAACCTGCTACAGATATTGATCTTATGAATATCTAATCGTGCTATGAAACATTGAGCAGTGTCAAATTAATTAAGGGTTCATTTGCATATTTAATGGACTTTGTAATTAGTGATATTACTCCGAAATTACAGAATTAAATTTGATGAAATGTGCTATAGATGTTGATCAGATAGATATCTAATTTTCCTATGAAGCATTGAGCAGTGTCAAGTTAATAAACAGCTCATTTGCATATTAAATAAAGTTTTGTAATTAGTGATTTAACTCTGAGAGTACTGTGCGAAAGTTGATGAAACCTGCTTCATATAATAATATAACAGATATCTGATTGTTCTGTGAAGTGTACTACTATTAATGAACCTGTTGTAAAACACGTGAGCACATTCAGTTCACATCTGGTTCTATCAAATATATTCATCTTGAAGCAAAGTATTTAATTTTTTATTTTGTCAAATATATTTATCATTTTCTATATTATTATGAATTGTAATGCCATCTTACATTGTTAAAAATTCCAGGAACCAATGAATAATTTCTCAGCATTTGTTTTTTAGCAATCTCTAAAATCATGAAAGAACTTTAGCTTTGTGCAGATTTGTTATTAGTCCCTGCGGAAGAAGTCTAGGGGAACAATGATGTTTGTCATGTCCAATAATATGTGAAAATCTTTGATCAAACTTTTTTGCAAAAATGTCAGGTTTTAAAGGATGAATTTTAGCAACATTTTAAGAAATGTGCCCATGACTTATTAGGTAGGTGCATATCTAATTCTTGTTTTGCTCTAATGCTGTGACATGTGTCGAAACCCTGGTCATCGCTGCTTGCAGCTATATTTAGGGTTTCGACACTACGGGTGCGAAACCCTCTAATTGTAATCGTTGTTTTTTATTAGGGTTTCGCCATCATAGGTGTGAAACCCTCTTGTAATCGTTCTATTATTATTATTATTACTGTTGCATTAGATAGTTATAGTTATTTTCGATCTGATAGAAGTTTACAACATAAACATAGTAAACGCGCTGCTGGGGGATCTGTTGTTGTATTTAAGTCGTGCCTTAAGACAGGTATTCATAAGATAAAATCAAAAATTTCTGACTTGCTCTGGGTAAAACTTGATAAGGATTTTTTCTCATTCAGTAGTGATGTTTTTATGTGTTGTGTATATTTACCTCCACAAGGGTCTGTAATGCATGTAAAGAATGATTATTTTGAAACTCTTCATTCTAATATTCTTGAATTTTCTAGTTTGGGAGACATAATTTTAGTAGGAGACTTTAATGCTAGGACAGGTAATTTGCTAGATTATATTCAACATGATGACATAAGTCACTGTCCTACACCTAATGATTATATTCCTGACTCTGAACACAATAGAATTTCAATGGATAATGGTAGTTTTAGTATCAATTCCTTTGGGAGACAACTTATTGATCTTTGCATTCAAAACGGCTTACAGATTTTAAATGGTAGAACTGCAGGGGATCTTTATGGAAAACCAACTTGTTACAAGGGAAATGGATTTAGTACAGTAGATTATGGTATTGTTACAAAGAATTTGGCGAAACGTATAGATTATTTCAAAGTACATGCTTTTACACATTTCTCTGATCATTGTCCAATAGGTTTTTCTATGAATATAAATAATATCGTGAAGCAGTCAGTTGATGTAGAGTGTAAACCATGTTCAAGTAAATATTTGTGGAATGATAATGCTAAACAAGATTTCTTAAATACTCTGCAAAGTTCATCTATTCAAGAAGACTTTAGAAATTTTAATATTGACTGTCATAGTTCCCATTCTTGTGGTAATATCGTAAAAGTATTTGAAGGTATTATTCACAAAGTTTCAGATCGCTGTTTACGTAAGGTTACGCCGAAATTGAAAAAGAAGAAATCAAAACGTGTTTTTCAGCCTTGGTTTGATAAGTCTTGTTTTTCACTTCGTAAAGATCTTAAAGATTGCTGTAAATTGTTGAATCGCTACCCAAATGATCCACATATTAGAGGGAGATGTTTCACTTTAAAAAGAGAATACAAAAAATTGTTAAAATATAAACGGTCAACTTTCAGAGAGAGTAAATTAAGGAAATTAGAAAGGGTTTATTCCGAAGACCGTAATGATTACTGGAAATTGTGGAAGGATATTTCAGGGAGTCATGTCTGTAAGAAAATTGGCTCATCTATCTCTCCTGCTGAATGGTTTTATCACTTTAAGCAGTTAGGTGATTTTTCTTGTTAGCTCCCATAGCCATATGTATATATGGCAATGGAAGCTATTCTTATAGGCTAGGGAAATGTCTGTATGTATGTATGTCTGTATGTCTGTATGTCTGTATGTCTGTCCGTCAACATCAAAAACTCCAAAACCGCTGCACATTTCATCTTGATATTTGGTGTGTACATGGATGATGGGCTGTAGATGAGATTTTGTTCAAATGAAGTTGTCATTGCCAGAAATATGCAAATTAAGTGAAAAAATGTAAAAACAGTCAAAATTGAAAATCTCAATAACCACTGAGCAGATTACATTAAAAATTAGCATGTAAGTACTTTGGGCTGACCTGAAATAATTGTGCTTTTTTTGATTTTTTGATATTGTTGAAAATATACAAATTAGTGCCAAAAAAGGCGTTTTTGGTAAAAAATCTTCTTCTTCATGAACCGCTGGTCAGACAGCTTTGATATTTGGTATACAGGTCCCTAGGGATAACCCAAATTGGATTTGTTCAAATTGTGATGAAATATGCAAATCTGTATTTTTAAGGAATTTTTTTGTCATTTTTGGTCAAAAATTTATTTCATCAAAACCGCTCGTCTGACAGCTTTGATATTTGGTATACAGGTCCCTAGGGATAACCCAATTTGGATTTGTTCAAATTGTGATGAAATATGCAAATCTGTATTTTTAAGGAATTTTTTTGTCATTTTTGGTCAAAAATTTATTTCATCAAAACCGCTCGTCTTACAGTTTTGATATTTGGTATACAGGTTCCTACAGATAAACTAAATATGATATATAGAATATATGATGAAATCTGCAATTTTGTATTTTTGGTGCAATTTTTGACATTTTTGGTCAAAAAATGTGTTTCTCAAAAACTACTTGTCTGATGCCTTTGATATTTGGTATACAGGTTCCTGGGGGTTCTCCTAGTGTGATATAGTGAAATTTGATGAAATCTTCAATTTTTGTATTTTTGGGTCAATTTTTGCCATTTTTGGTCAAAATATTTGTTTCTCAAAAGTTACTCATGTGATAGCTTTGATATTTTGTATACATTTTTATACATAATTATGATGAAATCATCAATTTGTATATTTGCAGCTAATGTTGCCATTTTAGGTCAGGCCATCCTGAAATGAGCTATCAAAGATCTCAACCATCTTCATCAATACATATGTCACAAAAAGTTGCTCTCTACATAACACAGCAGAGCTCTGTCGACTATTGGGTCGCTTGTTTTTTTCAAAACCACTGGTCAGACAGCTTTAATATTTGGTTAACAGGTCCCTAGGATGACCTTAGTGAGATGATTTCATACAGTCAGGAAATACTTAATTTTGTATCCATGTCTATAGTAGCTTCAGGGACATTGGCCCTATGTTTAAGATAATGTTGTGATTCAGTAAGCATTTGAAATGGTAAACTGTATTTGGTGTTGAAATGCGGTAAAAAATAATGAGAAAACATAGCTGAGGTGATTTTAGCAGGTTTGGTTTCCAACAAATATATTCAAAGTTTTTTTTCAATGTTAAAGAGTGATGGAGGGGGGGGGGGGGGGTCCTGGCAGATTTTGAAAAAAATCCAAACAAATGTCAATAAAAAAATCAGCCACAGAAGGTTTGTCAAAAAGAAAAGGTGGATAGTGGGAAAAAAAGAATGTACAGTGTATCGGATAAAAAAGATGTTCCTCATCAATCTTCCAGACAACCCCCTTTATCAAATGGTACACCCTGATGTATTTTTGTGTGCCATTAAACATGCAGTGTATTTTAGTTTAAGATGTCAATCAAGTTAGGTAAGGATTTGAAAGGAATAGTCAAGTTCACCACAGTTTAACTTTATCTCTTGTGTCATCATCCTTGTGTAATTGGTTAAGTTTGTAAGTTGCTCCAGATGTGGATATACCAGCTGTCCTGGAAGAAAACAATGTTTACTTTTCCCTATAGGGTTTCTGAGTTAATGATTGCATGTTGAAATCTCTCCATGTATCTGGTGCATGGGCAAAATGTAAATATTTGTTGCATGTTATGTATTTCAGTCTATGTCAAATATTGTAAATGAAAAATCAAGAACAGTTTGCTGTGTGCTTGTAAAAGATAACATGTATGTCAATTAAATTATATAAAATAATAATTAAATATTAAAATTAAATTATGTCAATTAAATATTAAAACTGCCTTGCAGTTTGATTGTCTTAAAATTATCACAGAAGTAGAAAATGAAAGAAACTAATCAAATTGCTGTAACATATTCACCCTCAGTGTCTGTAGGCCTATACTTAACTATTTTATCATTACATTCAGCTTTTTGTTATATCTTTATCACTCTCCATGGGCCAAGGCACACTTGGGGTCAATGTCATCACTCTGTGCCAGTCTGTGAATATCAGTCTGTCTGTATTTAGGCCCATGTTTCATACAATTGGTGGTTTGTTTTGATAACTATATTTGGTATGTAGGGATAACCTAGCAATACAATTTTTTTGACAAAATGTGACATGACTTCGGTGACCTTTGACCTCAAATATACATATTTGTCCATAACTCAGTAACCACAAGTGCTACACCCTTCATGTATAGTATGATGGGACACCTTATGATGCCACATATTGTACCTCATTAATTATGTGCATATCTAATTTTGAGCAAGCCAATAGAGCCAGAGGTCTGATTTTTGATATATAGGGATAACTATAGGAGAGAATTTTTTTTGACAAATGTAATGTGACCTCGGTGACCTTTGACCTCAAATATACATATTTGTCCATAACTCAGTAACCACAAGTGCTACACCCTTCATATCTGGTATGATTGGACAGCTTATGATGCCACATATTGTAGCTCATTAATTATGCACATATCTCATTCTGAGCAAGCCAATAGTGCTGGATGTCTGATTTTTGGTATATAGGGATAACTATAGAAGAGAAATTTTTTGACCAAATGTCATGTGACCTTGATGACCTTTTACCTAAAATATATGTTTATGTCAATAAATAAGTAACTACAAGTGCTATGTCCTTTGTATTTAGTAGGATGGGAGACCTTATGACAACACATGCTTTACCTCATTAATTTTGCACACATCTAATTCTGGGCAAGTGAATAGAGCTAGAGGTCTGATTTTTTGGCATATAGGGATTAATTAGCAATATAATTTTTTTTTCAAAATGTCATGTAACCTCAATGACCTTTGACCTTGATTATACATATATATGCATATCTCAGTAACCACAAGTTCTATACCCTCCAATTTTGATAGGATATTAGACCTTAAGATGTCACATCTTGTACCTCATTTATTATGCGCATATGTATTTCTTGGCTGGCCAATACTGCTAGGGTCTGATCTTTTTTCCCGATTTAGAACCATAACTTAGACATGCCTCATGCGTTCAAATTGGGAACAACGACATAGACCTATGTGCCCATAGATCTCAACATATACACTCCAGTGATACTTCTTAATGACCACATTTCCCTGCCCCATCAAGACTAATACTCCTATTACAAGTGGGGACTGTCATTGTCAATGACTTGTTTAGTTAATGGTTGTATCACAGTATACGATATTTCTAATTCTGTATTTTTTCCATTTTATATTCTGAATAAATACATTAAACATATTTCACTGTCTCCAGTACATTACATTTAAGTATTTTCACTTCATGCACTTTATCCCTTTCACACATGTTCAAATATCTGACCAGAGAACAAACACTAAATAGTCCAGGATGGGAGCTACAGTGTCATTGACGCTATTGTTAAGAAACTGATAATGTTTCTAAACGTATCATATCTGAATTAACAAGAATGGAAGCTGCCAATGAATATGATGTGAACGTTATTCTTAATTCCACATTTAGAGAATTAGAAATATTTAAGGCTTTGCGTAAATTAAAATCAGGGAATTCCCCAGGTGTCGATGGTATTTTGAATGAAATGCTAAAATATGGTGGTTCTTCCATACTTACTCCATTGTGTTCATTATTCAATGTCATCCTCAGATCAGGAACATTTCCAAATGCTTGGAAAAAAGCATATTTGGTCCCGTGTTCAAATCAGGTGATACATGTGATCCGTCAAATTACAGAGGGATTTCTATAAATAGTTGCCTTGCAAAACTGTTTACCTGTCTATGCAAAATTTTCTCAGTCAAGCTGTAGTCCCAGTCATAGGTACCTTTATTGTTGTTTTGTAGATTTTCAGAAAGCATTTGACAGGGTTTGGCGTACAGGTTTACTTTGGAAATACAGAAATATGGCATTAATGGTAATTTTTATAGCTTAATTAAGGTGGTTGGAAAGGCTATTTTTGCACCAATTCTTTTCTCAGAGTTAATGTCAAGTTTCAAGTGTTAGAATCAAGATATTTAGTTCAAATTTTCAGGATAACTCCCTTAGTTAATATTTTCTCCAAAGAATATAAAAATTGTATATTTGCTGCCATGATTTTGAAATATGACACCAGTAAATATAAAAATTTAATTTTTCATATTTTTTTTACATATTTGAATTTCATAATAATTGGATAGTATTAATATTACCAAATTAGTTATAAATATGTTGACACTATTTATTGTAAGATTTTTACGGCAGGATTTTTAAATAAAATTTGTTTTCATGATTTTACATGGGTTTATATATCAAAAAATTATTAAAAATTCTTTCAAATTTCAAAATATAATTTTCAAAAAGTACTTCAAATACAAGAAAATTGTGCCGTACAAACCTTATCTGTAACCTTGTTAATAGGCTGTAAAAATTCCATGTCCATATCTCATTTCAAAGTTGGATTAAATTGGTATACAATTATGTAGGAAAACTGTTATTCTGTCAAAAGTGTTGAAAACAAGCCATATTTGCACTCCTCTTTTGAAGTCATAGAACAGTTTTTTTTGGTTAATCTCACTTTTGACACCTCTTTGACACTCAAAGAATCTAAAAATGCATTTACAATAGCAGTCACTCTCTCTGAATGCCAGCACCACCTTGTCAAACTTTCCTGAAAAACAGCAAATAATGACTTTCCCTTTTCAAACATTTTATTCAAAGCTAGGGGACCTCTACCATAGTTAATACACTAAGGACTCCCCAACTTCTTCTTATTTGGTCAGTTTTTCAGAAGTTTTAACAGGCTATAACTCTGCAATGCCTTTGTGCTCAAATGTCTATTTTTTTTTATTCCACAGAGAATGTTGACTACTTTTATATTTTAATAGTTTTGTTGAAATTTATAACTGACGCTCTAGCCTTTCCAACCACCTTAAGTCCATGTACGACAACATTAAGTATTGTGTGAAAAGTAACAACTGCTTTACTGAAGAATTTGACTCCAATTTAGGAGTTAAGCAAGGGTGTAACTTAAGTCCAACTTTGTTAGCTCCGCTGTCAGCGACGCAGAGCTTATCAAATAGGTTGATTTTCCGTCGTCGTCGTCGTCCGTCGTCGTTCTTCAACAATTGCCTTCTCCTCTGAAACTGCTAGTGCAATTGCTTTGAAATTTTATATGCACTTCACTTGGGGTGACCTGACTTCAGTTTGTTCAAATCGTGGTGAAATTTGCATATTTGTATTTTTGGGCATTTTTTGGTGTTTTTGGTAAAAAAATCTTTTTCTCTGAAACTGCTTGTCCGATTGCTTTGAAATTTGATATGCAGTTTACTTAGGGTGACTTCAGTCAGATTTGTTCAAATCGTGGTGAAATTTGCATATTTGTATTTTTAAGGCAATTTTTGTCATTTGTGGTAAAAAAATCTTTAAAAATCTTCTTCTTCAAAACTACCAGTCAGATAGCTTTGATATTTGTTTGGTACATATGTCCCTGGGGATGATCTATTTCAGATTTGTTCAAATTGTGCAAAAATATGCAAATTTGCATTTTTAAGGCAATTTTTGCCATTTTTGGTCAAAAAATGTATTTTCAAAAAGAAAAGGTCTGATAGTTTTGAAATTCGGTATACAGGTTTCTATAGATGAACTAAGTAATATATATTTAATTTCTGATGAAATCTGTAATTTTGTATTTTTGGGGCAATTTTTGCCATTTTTGGTCAAAACATGTGTATTTCCAAAACTACTCATCTGATAGCTTTGCAATTTTGTGAACACGTTCCTACAGATCACCTTAATGATATTTATTGAAATTATGAAGAAATCTGCAATTTTGTAATTTTGGGCAATTTTTGCCATTTTTGGTCAAAAAATGTATTTCTCAAAAGGTACTGGTCTGATTGTTTTGAAATTCGGTATACAGGTTTCTATAGATAAACTAAGTAATATATATTTAATTTCTGATGAAATCTGTAATTTTGTATTTTTGGGGCAATTTTAGCCATTTTTGGTCAAAAAATGTGTATTTTCAAAACTTCCCATCTGATAGCTTTGCAATTTTGTGAACATGTTCCTACAGATCACCTTAATGATATTTATTGAAATTATGATGAAATCTGCAATTTTGTAATTTTGGGCAATTTTTGCCATTTTTGGTCAAAAAATGTGTTTCTCAAAAAGTAGTGGTCTGAAAGCTTTGAAATTTGGTATACAGGTTTCTACAGATGAGCTAGGTAATATATATTGAATTTCTGATGAAATCTGTTATTTTGTATTTTTTGGGCAATTTTAGCCATTTTTGGTCAAAAAATGTGTTTCTCAAAAAGTAGTGGTCTGAAAGCTTTGAAATTTGGTATACAGGTTCCTACTGATGAACTAAATTATATTTATTGAAATTATGATGAAGTCTGCAATGTTGAATTTTTTGGGCAATTTTAGCCATTTTTGGTCAAAACATATGTTTCTCAAAAAGTACTGGTCTAACAGCTTTGAAATTTGGTATACAGGTTTCTATAGATGAACTAAATTTGATCTTTTGAAATTATGATGAAATCTGCAATTTTTTTTTTTGGGGGGGGGGCAATTGTTGCCATTTTTGGTCAGAAAAATTTATTCTCAAAAAACTACTCATCAGATAGCTTTGGTTGACATGTTCTTAGGGATGATCTGATGTGATATATTCAAAGTATGATGAAATCTTCAATTGTGTATTTTTGCAGCTATTTTAGCCACTTTTTTCTGGCCACTGCATTGAGTTATCAAAGATTTCCACCTTCTTCACCAACATGTGTCAAAAATAGTTATTCTCTACATAAACACAGCGGAGCTATATCGGCCGCTAGGTCGCTTGTTTAATATTTTTATAAATGATCTTCCCAGTACATTTGGTTCCAGTCAGGACTGTCCTATCAAACTTGGTAAACTCCTTATCAATTGTCTAATGTATGCTGATGATCTTTTATTGATTTCAGAATCTGAAACAGGCTTACAAAGCTGCTTAGATAAAGTTCATAGTTTTTGTCGTGAATGGAAATTATCTATTAACATAAAGAAAACGAAAGTTTGTGTTTAACAAAAGTAATCATCTTGTAAAAGGAGTTACACTCACTTACAATGGAGTGACTCTTGACTTAGTGAAAGAGTACTGTTACCTTGGTTTTGTCATTACCCCAAATGGTAGATTCAAAGGTAATTTTCATAATCTTAAATTGAAGGCAATGAAAGCTCTTTTCAGCCTTCGTAAGGGCCTTCAGAATGGGTCACTTTCTGTAAAAGTTGCATTATCACTCTTTGATAGTTTAATTGTTCCTATTATGACATATGGCTGTGAAATATGGGGACATGAAATTAATGACAAATGTAACTTTCTCAATGATGGATATCTTATTATAGATTTATCCTAGGAGTCTCTAAACATGCACCGTCTGATGGTGTTGTTGGAGAGCTGAGTAGATATCCAATTCACTTTATGGTGATAAACCACATGCTAAAATACTGGCATAGATTAGTTTTATCAGATGACATCTTACTGAGATCTGCTTATACATCCAGGTTGAATTCAGATTGGTCTAATTATATACATAGCATTTTGAACTCTTACAGTGGGAGTGATATATGGTCTTGTGTTTGCAATATCAATTCCACAGTTAATTAATAATGTATATGATAGTTTATGTTAAATGTATGAACAAACATGGCTGAGAAACATTCATAATGATACAAGGAAGTGTGGAATGCAGAGGAATAAGCTCCGAACGTACAGACTATTTAAGACAAAATTTGAATTTGAAAGTTACTTGCTAGATATAAGATCTTTTACCTATAGGAGGTGGCTGACAAAACTAAGAATTTCGGATCACAACCTACAAATAGAACTGGGTAGAAGGTCAATTCCAAAAGTTCCTGCAAATGAAAGATTCTGCAAGCATTGTAAGTCTTTAGTTGAGGATGAATTTCACTTTGTAATAGAATGTCCAAAATACAGAGCTTATCGAAATAGTCTATTTTCATCCACTAGTTTGTATAATCCTGGCTTTCTTGTTTTGAATGATAGAAAAAAGTTCATGTATATCTTTACTCACGAAAACAAACTACCTCTTGCCAAATTTATTTCTTGTACGTTAGTTCCTCCCCCAGCAGCAGCTTCATCCAGTGTTTGCTGAGTTTTGTAATTTTTGCCTTACCACACTCCTTGAGTGTGTTGTTGAGCAATAAAGTAAAGTAAAGTATAAAGTATTATTATTCCAATTCCACCTCCTAAATGCGCATGCCATGAAAACACCCTTGCACCTAGAGACTTCAAATTTGGCATATAGGTAAAAATCCGTGCAAGTAACTTTTTGCTCACATGACCATAACCAGGGGTCATGTGACCCTTCGGCCATTGTGAAAATAAACTTTCAAATTGACTTCATTTGCATAAAAAGTGATAAATCAAGATTCCGCTCAAGTCACTTTTTAGATAATATAGCCATGCTCCTTCATGCCAAATTTCAAGCTCACAGGCCTTGCCAATTTTGAGAAGATTTTTAAAGCATTATTTTTCATATTTTCCAGTGACCTTAGACCTGCCCTATACCTATGCAGCTCTGCTATTGCAAAGGCTATTTCAGGCCTTGTTAAGAGACCAAAGGGCCAAAGGGGCTAGTGTCGTTGAACATTCACCAGCAGGGGACCAAAGTGAACCCCAAAATTTTTGGAATTCCTCTGACCTTTGACCTTAGCATCATCCCCTACCCAATTAAATATGCATATATGTAATTCTGGAGTACGGAATAGAGCTAGATGTCTGATTTTTGGTATATTTTGGTATATGGATAAGTGAGCAAACAGAGTTTTTTTGACATAATGTCACATGACTGACCATTTCCTTACCTCATTAATTATGCACATATCTAATTCAGGGCAAGCCAAAAGAGCTAGAGGTCTGATTTTTGGTATATAGGGATAACTATAGAATTTGTTTGGCAAAATGTCAAGTGACCTCAATGACCTTTGACTTCAAATATACATATTTGTCCATAACTCAGTAACCACAAATACTACTGGCTTCATATTTGGTATGATGGGAGACCTCATGACGACACATCCTCTACCTCATTAATTATGCACATATTTAATTCTTAGACTGCCAATACAGCTAGAGGTCTGATTTTTGGTATGTAGGGATAACTTAGCAATACAATTTTTTGGACAAAATGTCATGTGACTTTGATTACCTTTGACCTCAAATATACACTATATGTCCATAACTCATTAACCACACCCTTCATATTTGGCATGATGGGAGACCTTATGACGCTACATTCTGAACCTTATTAATTATGTGCATATCTAATTATATGCAAACCAATAGAGGTAGAGGTCTGATTTTTTGCTCATGTGTTCACACACGTGAGCATATGTCGCAGCGATGTCTGTCTGTCTGTCTGTCTGTGTGTCCGTGTGTGTGTCTGTCTGTCTGTCTGTCTGTCTGTTGGTCCGATATCTCAAAAACGGCTGATCAGATCAGAATCAAATCTGGTAAATAGATTTAGTTAGCAGATGGGAAGAACTGATTAGTTTTTGGTTGGTGTTGCTTGCATACTTTTTGCTCATTTGCATAATTACTGATTTTAGATAAAACTGATATACATTAAAAACGACTGCACACAATTTGACGAGATTTGCTACAAATGTTGATTACACTAAAATGTATTAGTAGTGGGAACCAGTAAGGGGTGATATGAAAGATAGTTGCTCGTTTGCATACTTAATGAACTTTCCTAATTAGGGATATATATCTGATTTGACTTGATCAAAATTGACCAAACGTAGTATGTATATTTAAGATACTATAATTTAACATTCTTGAAAGTCATCAAGCATTTTAACTTCACCCAATTCCTAATTTGCATATTTAATGAACTTTGCTAATAAGGGATATATATTTGAATTGACTGGACTAAAGTTGATGAAACTTGCAACATGTATTGAAGCTACTCTGATACAACATTATTGAAAGTCATTAAGCATTTTTACAGCAGCCAATTCTGAATTTGCATATTTAATAAACTTTCTTAATTAGGAATATATATCTGAATTAACTTGATTGTAGTTGTTGAAACTTGCTATATACATCAAAGATACTTTCATATAACATTATTGAAAGTCAAAAGACATTTTTACTTCAGCCAATTCCTAATTTGCATATTAAATGAATTTTCATAATTAGGGATATATATCTGAACTGACTTGATCAAAATTGATGAAACTTGCTATGTACATTAATGACACTATAATACAATATCATTGAAAGTCATTAAGCATTTTCTCTTCAGCCAATTTGTAATTTGCATATTTAATGAACTTTCCTAATTAGGGATATATATCTGAATTGACTTGACCAAAGTTGACAAAACTTGCTACATATATTGAAAATACTATGATACAACATTATTGAAAGTCATTAAGCATTTTTACTTCAGCCAATTCCTAATTTACATATTTAATGAACTTTGCTAATTAGGGATGTACATCTGAATTGACCGGACCAAAGTTGATGAACTTTGCGATATACATTCAAGATACTATGATACAATACTATTGAAAGTCATTAAGCATTTTTTCTTCAGCCAATTCCTAATTTGCATATTCAATGATCTTTTCGAATTACAGATATATACTGGGATTCACTTGATCAAAGTTTGCAAAATATACTATGTACATTGATGATTATACCAGGTTAAAACAATATAAAAAGTCATTTTACATTTTCATGTCAGCTATAAATTAAATTTATAATTTGCATATCTAATGAGCTAATGAGCTTTCAAAGTTCGTCATATATGGCTTGAAAGCTTGGCCAAAGGTAATTACACTTGCTATATAAAGTGGTGATACAATGACAGAAGTTAAAGAACTTTAATATTTATATTTCAGCTAATTACATATTCATGAACTTTTAGAATTAATCGGCAGTGAATATTGTTCATTATACTGATCATATTACTTTCAGTAAAGTTGCAAACATGTGGAAAAGATGCAAACTTACATAAAATCAATATATAAGGCAAAAAAAAAAGAAATGTTTCTGGTCAGCGCGCGCGTCACTTGAACAACAGCGCGTCACCCTTTTTTTTTCTGTTTGTGGCCGGCGACCGTGGCTGACACCAAACCAAAATGGCTGAAGAGAAAGACAAAATTCTTCGGGGGGCATGATCAGTGACTGCACCAACAGTATATATGTGACTATATTGATAAAACTATAAAACTGACCCTCCTCCCTCCCTTGAGGCAAAAAAAAAATAAAAATAAAAAAAAATAAAATGCACGTCACCGCACCATTTTTTAAATAAAGACCTGACCAGAAACATTTCCTTTTTTTTTTTTGGCCTAATGAAACACGTGAGCATTTTCAGTTCATATCTGGTTAGTATATAGGGATAACTACGGCATACAAAGTTTTTGACAAAATGACACATGACCTTGATGACCCCTAAAACTCAAATATTTTGCCTGTTTACAGCGAGCTTCGGCAAAACCTGGTCATTGCTGATTAAATATGCACATATCTAATTTAGGGCAAGCCAACAGAGCTAGAGGACTGATTTTTGGTATATAGGGATAGCTATGGATAACAATTTTTTTGACAAAAATGTCACGTGACCTCGATGACCTTTGATCTCAAATATACATATATGTCCATAACTCAGTAACCACAAGGGCTACACCCTTCATATTTGGTATGATGCGAGACATTATGGTACCATATGCCGTACCCCATTAAATATGCACATATCTAATTTTGGGCAAGCCAATAGAGCTAGAGGTCTGATTTTTGGTATATAGGGATAACTATGGGATACAATTTTTTTGACAAAATGTCACGTGACCTCGATGACCTTTGACCTCAAATATACATATCTGTCCATAACTCAGTAACCACAAGGGCTACACCCTTCATATTTGGTATGATGGGAGACCTTATGGTACCATATGTCATGCCTCATTAAATATGCACATATCTAATTTTGGGCAAGCCAACAGAGCTAGAGGTCTGATTTTTGGTATATAGGGACAACTAGTGGATACAATTTTTTTGACAAAATATCACGTGACCTCGATGACCTTTTTTCCTTAAATATACATATTTGTCCATAACTCAGTAACCAAGAGTCCTATACCCTTCATATTTGGTACGATCTTAGACCTTATGATGCCACATGCAGTGCCTCATAATTGTGCACATTTCTTATTTTGAGCTAGCAATAAACCTAGTGTTCTGATTTTTTGTTGACAGATGAAACATAAGGAATGAAAGTTTAGTTGCAAAAAAGACGTGTAATGGTGATGACCTTTGCCCTCTCTGATTACATTTGCCTTCTTTTTCCCACTTAAGATTGCTTTGGCCCCCGGCATTGCTGCTTGCAGCTATATTTAGGGGCCCAAGCCCCAACGGGCTTGGGTCCCTATTGTAATTACTGGGGGTTTTTTCCTCTTTTTCTACTGGCCTTTTCTTTGTCGACCTAGATCTTGAAAACGGCTGCACATAAACTTTTCAAACTTTGCACAGTTGTTGTGGTCAATGAGAACTTGTGCACCTGGGGTTTGAATTTTTAGCTACTATACACTATAATATATAGAAGCTATTGGGATGGGTATTCGTCCGGCGTCCGGCGTCAGTCTGTATGTATGTATGTATGTATGTATGTATGTATGTATGTATGTATGTCCGTTTGTGAGACGTCCGTCCACTCAAATATCTTGAGAATCGCAGTACTTACTGATTTGATATTTGTTGTGTAGAGGCCAAAAAAGGTGTTGTGTAGAGGAAAAATATGATTTTGAGAAACTGTTTTTTTTAATTTTGTGATATTGTTGAAAATAGGCAAGTTAATGCCAAAAAAGGTGTTTTTGGTAAAAAATCTTCTTCATAACCGCTGGTCAGACAGCTTTGTTATTTGGTATACGGGTCCCTAGGGATAACCCAACTTAGATTTGTTCAAATTGTGATGAAATATGCAAATGTGTATTTTTAAGGACTTTTTTGTCATTTTTGGTCAAAATTTGACTTACACTGTATGGAATCCTTGTACTGTATAAACCCTATCAATTCACCCAGACAAAAATAATTAATATGATTTTAAATAATTGAATTAATTAGGAAATCATTAAAGCCAAAATAATTTTAGTGTGGAATTATCAGAAAGTTCAACTTTTTTTGACAGTTCATAGTGAAATGCTTACCATCTTGGAGGATGAAAACTTGTAAAGGCAACTTTCCTGAATCCCAACTTTGATATATTCTGAACCACTATTTATGTTATCTAAAAAAAATTGCTCATAATAGTTTGTCATGATAGGGTGGTCAAATAAATAGAGATAGAGAAAGTTCTAATTTCCATTTATGGTTGACTTGGTAAGGATAAAATAAGATTACTTTTTGAGGAAAAAAATAGAGTGGTCAATTAAAAGAGTGGTCAAAGTGATGGGGTTTTTATGGTAAAGCTGGGCTGTAAGATTCCTCGTGCTATTTATAGCACTTATGCAATCTGTGTAAACAGTGCAATGAAAGTGTAACATGATTCCTTATAATGCTTTTGATGACCTTGAACTTCTTAAGTTTCAAACATTTGTCTCTTCAGTGTGCTTTCTCTGAGTACGTACAGTCTCAACTTATTCAACAGAACTTACAGTTAATTTCAAGTTAATTTGAAAGTTAAAATGTGCTTGGTTAATAGGATGAAAATAATATATTAAAAGATAACCAGCTCAAGATTATTTATAACCTGACAGATATGCTGGTTTTTTATGACGTAAATCTTGATTTAAGCAAGTCTTGTTTACTTTAATTAGAATGTAATTAACTCTCGTTTATTTGCTATTATAGACTAATATAGTCTGATGAAATATGCAAATCTGTATTTTTACGGAATTTTTTTCCTTTTTTGGTCAGGCATCCTGAAATGAGCTATCAAAGATATCCACCTTCTTCATCAATACATGTTTCACAAAAGGTTATTCTCTACATAACACAGCAGAGCTCTGTCAACTGTTGAGTCGCTTGTTTTTTCAAAACTGCTGGTCAGACAGCTTTAATATTTGGTTTACATGTCCCTAGGATGACCTTAGTGAGATAATTTCATACAGTCAGGAAATACTTAATTTTGTATCCATGTCTATAGTAGCTTCAGGGACTTTGGCCCTATGTTTGATCAGTCACGTGACTTGGCGGCCATATTGGATTTAAAGAAATATTGTTAATGTTTACATCTCAAAAATTACGAACCCAATTACTTTCAAAGTTTGTATGTGGCATGCTTTGCATCTACCCTTCATTTTCATAATTGGAACTTATGACCTTGAACAAACAATTAAGGCGCCATATTGGATTTTTTAGCTCCGCTGTCAGCGACGCGGAGCTTATCAAATAGGTTGATTTTCCGTCGTCGTCCGTCGTCCGTCAACAATTGCCTTCTCCTCTGAAACCGCAAGTCCAATTGCTTTGAAATTTTATATGCAGTTCACTTAAGGTGACCTCACTTCAGTTTGTTCAAATCGTGGTGAAATTTGCATATTTGTATTTTTGGGGCATTTTTTGGTGTTTTTGGTAAAAAAATCTTCTCCGCTCGTTCGATTGCTTTGAAATTTGATATGCAGTTTGCTTAGGGTGCCTTCAGTCAGATTTGTTCAAAACAAGGCGAAATTTGCATATTTGTATTTTTAAGGCAATTTTTGTCATTTCTGGTAAAAAAATCTTTAAAAATCTTCTTCTTCAAAACTGCCAGTCAGATAGCTGTGATATGTGGTACATAGGTCCCTAGGGATGATCCATTTCAGATTTGTTCAAATTGTGCAGAAATATGCAAATTTGCCTTTTTAAGGCAATTTTTCCTATTTTTGGTCAAAAAATGCGTTTCTCAAAAAGTACTGGTCTGATAGTTTTGAAATTTGGTATACAGGTTTCTATCGATGAACTAAGTAATATGTATGAATTTCTGATGAAATCTGTAATTTTGTATTTTTGGGGCAATTTATGCCATTTTTGGTCAAAAAATGTGTATTTCCAAAACTACTCATCCGATAGCTTTGAAATTTGGTATACAGGCTCCTACAGATGAACTAAATGATAATTATTGAAATTATGATGAAATCTGCAATTTTGTAATTTTGGGGCAATTTTTGCCATTTTTGGTCAAAACATGTGTTTCTCAAGAAGTACTGGTCTGATAGCTTTGAAATTTGGTATACAGGTTTCTACAGATGAGCTAAGTAATATATATTGAATTTCTGATGAAATCTGTAATTTTGTATTTTTGGGGCAATTTTTGCCATTTTTGGTAAAAAAATGTGTATATTCAAAACTACTCATATGATAGCTTTGAAATTTGGTATACAGATGTCCATAGATGAACTAAATGATATTTATTGAAATAATGATGAAATCTGCAATTTTGAATTTTTGGGGCAATTTTTCCTATTTTTGGTCAAAAAATGCGTTTCTCAAAAAGTACTTGTCTAACAGCTTTGAAATTTGGTATACAGGTTTATATAGATGAACTAAATTTGATCTTTTGAAATTATGATGAAATCTGCAATTTTTACTTTTGGAGGCAATTGTTGCCATTTTTGGTCAAAAAATTTATTCTCAAAAATTACTAATCAGATAGCTTTGGTTGACATGTTCTTAGGGATGATCCTATGTGATACATTCAAAGTATGATGAAATCTTCAATTGCGTATTTTTGCAGCTTATTTTAGCCACTTTTTTCTGGCCACTGCATCGAGCTATCAAAGATTTCCACCCTTCTTCATCAACGTGTCTCAAAAATAGTTATTCTCTACATAAACACAGCGGAGCTATATCGGCCGCTAGGTCGCTTGTTTGAAAATCTCCTTAAAATTTCAAAAATCTTCTTCTCCAGAACCAGACTTCACAGCATACTGGGATTTGTAGTATATGTTTAACTAATGTATGTCCACAAAAGTTGTGAAAGGAATTGTAATTGGTCGATCCATACGGCGGCCATATTGGTTTATTCCATATATGGCAAACAAATTAAAAAATCTTCTTCTCCAGAACCAGACTTCAGAGCATACTGAGATTTGGTGTATATGTTCAACTATTTTATGTCTAAAGAGATTATGATTGGTGAACCCATACGGTGGCCATATTGGTATATATCGTATATGGAAAAAAAATTTGACAATGTTTTTCTCATGAATGAAACATCCGTTTTGACTGAAATTTAATATATAGTGCCAACACATCATCCAGATGTATTGTAAATTTTTTGGAAATTTTCCAATGACCTTTGACCTCATTTTCAGGCAGTTTTTAAGAAGAACATTTTTAAAGTATTAATTTTCTGATTTTTCAATGGCCTTTGACCTCCCCTATACCTCTACAGCTAAGCTATACAAATGGCTTATTCTGGCCTATGTAAGAGTCATATCTAATTCTGGGCAATCCAATAGAGCAAGAGGTCAGATTTTTGGTATGTAGGGATAACAACGAAAAACAATTTTTTTGACAAAATGTCACATGACTTTGATGACCTTTGACCTCAAATATACATATATGTCCATAACTCAGTAACCACAAGTGCTACACCCTTCATATTTGGTAGGATTGGAGACCTTATGACACCACATCATGAACCTCATTAAATATGCACATATCTAATTTTGGGTAAGCCAATAGAGCTTGAGGTCTGATTTTTGGTATATGGATAAGTATGGGATACAATTATTTCAACAAAATGTCACATGACTTAGATGACCTTTGACCTCAAATATACATATACGTCCATAACTTAGGAACCACAAGTGCTACATCCTTCATATTTAGTATGATGGGAGACCTTATGATGCCATATCCGGTACCTCATTAAATATGCACATATCTAATTCTGGGCAAGCCAATAGAGCTAGAGGTCTGATTTTTGGTACATAGGCTCAACTTAGCAATACAATTTTTTTGACAAAATGTCGTGTGACCTCTATGACCTTTGACCTTAAATATACGTATATGTTCATAACTAAGTAACCACAAGTGCTACACTCTTCATATTTGGTATGATGGGAGACCATATGGTGCTATATCTTGCACCTCATAAAATATGCACATATCTAATTTTGGGCGAGCCAATAGAGCTAGAGGTCTGATTTTTGGTATATGGGGATAAGTATGGGATATAATTTTTTTCACAAAATGTCACATGACCTCAATGACCTTTGACCTCAAATATACATATATGTCCATAATTCAGTAACCACAAGTGCTACACCCTTCATATTTGGTAGGATTGGAGACCTTATGACGCCACATCATGCACGTCATTAAATATGACATATCTAATTCTTGGCAAGCAAATAGAGCTAGAGGCCTGATTTTTGGTATATGGGAATGGGTATGGGATAGAAACTTTTTGACAAAATGTCACGTGACCTCGATGACCTTTGACCTTAAATATACGTATATGTTCTTAACTAAGTAACCACAAGTTCTACACCCTTCATATTTGGTATGATTGGAGACCATATGGTGCCGTATCTTGCACCTCATTAAATGTGCACATATCTAATTTTGGGCAAGCCAATAGAGCTAGAGGTCTGATTTTTGGTATATGGGAATGGGTATGGGATAGAAACTTTTTGACAAAATGTCACGTGACCTCAATGACCTTTGACCTTAAATATACGTATATGTTCATAACTAAGTAACCACAAGTGCTACACCCTTCATATTTGGTATGATGGGAGACCATATGGTGCCATATCTTGCACCTCATTAAATATGCACATATCTAATTTTGGGCAAGCCAATAGAGCTAGAGGTCTGATTTTTGGTATATGGGGATAAGTATGGGATACAATTTTTTTCACAAAATGTCACATGACCTCAATGACCTTTGACCTCAAATATACATATATATCCATAATTCAGTAACCACAAGTGCTAGCTACACCCTTCATATTTGGTAGGATTGGAGACCTTATGACGCCACATCATGCACCTCATTAAATATGCACATATCTAATTCTTGGCAAGCAAATAGAGCTAGAGGCCTGATTTTTGGTATACGGGGATGGGTATGGGATAGAAACTTTTTGACAAAATGTCACGTGACCTAAATGACCTTTGACCTCAAATATACATATATGTCCATAACTCAGTAACTACAAGTTCTACATCCTTCATATTTGGTATGATGGGAGACCATATGATGCAATATCCGGTACCTCATTAAATATGCACATATCTAAATCATGGTTCGGCCGCCATCTTGGATTTTGTGGAAATCGTACTTTAATCTTCAAAATTGTTCTTTTTCAAAAATAAACCACCGATTGAGCTGAAATTTTACTCATGTCATCCTTAGAGCGATCTCTTTCATGCGTGCAAAAGACATTTGGATCTGCCAAACGTTTCTGCCGTCATATTGGATTTTGCGTAAAACTTACGTTTACTAGAAAACCAACAGTAACTATGAAATTATGTTCAATTTCCTTCTTAACAATATGCAAAAGATTTTACCAAGTTCAAATTTTGTACATATTATGATCAGTTGAAGAACTTCAAAACAATGTTAACCGCTTGGGCCCCGGCAACGCTCCTTGCAGCTTTAATTAGGGGCCCAAGCCTACCGGCTGGGCCCCTATTGGTTTTACTGGAGTTCAATATTCTTCTTCTTCTTCCTCATCTTCTTCTTCTACTGTCCCTTTTTTTGTCACTCTTGATCTCAGAAACCGCATGACAGAAACTTCTCAAACTTGCAGTGCTTATAACTACTTATGGGTTCTCGTGCATATTATCCTTAAAATCTTGATTGGTCATGTGACCTGGCGGCCATAGTGGATTTTCCAAAAAACTAAAAATGGCTTTTCTTACTGGCCTAGGGGTCAAGTCAGTTTTAAATTTTTTATATAGCAAGCATGACCTAAGGTCTTAAGAATTGGCAAATAAAATGGTGTGTGGTCACGTGACCTTGGCCGCCATATTGGATTTTCGAAAACTACCAATTTAATCTTTAAAAATCTACTTCTCCAGAACCAAAACACCGATTGAGCTGAAATTTTGCTTATGTCATCCTTAGAGTCATCTCTTTCAAGTTTTCGAACGGCGTTTTGATTGGTCACGTCGTTTGGCCGCCATATTGGATTTTGAGAAAATCGTGATTTAATCTTTAAAAATCTTCTTCTCTAGAACCAACACACTGATTCGACTGAAATTTGACATGTGACATCTTAAGTGTGATCTCTTTTAAGTTTGCGAAAGACAGTTGGATTGGTCACGTGATTTGGCCACCGTATTGGATTTTCAAAAAATACCAATTTAATCTTCAAAATCCTCTTCTCCAGAACTAACACACTGATTGAGCTGAAATTTTACTCATGTCATCCTAAGATTGGTCTCTTTCAAGGTTGCAAAAGACATTTGGATCGGTCACGTGATTTGGCCGCCATATTGGATTTTCGAAAACTACCAATTTAATCTTCAAAAATCTTCTTCTCCAGAACTAACACACCTTTTGAGCTGAAATTTTTTTCATGTCATCGTTAGGCTGATCTCTTTTACGTTTGTAAAAGGCATTTTGATTGGTCACGTGGTTTGGCCGCCATCTTGGATTTTGTGAAAATTGAACTTTAATCTTAAAAAATCTTCTCCTCCAGAACCAACGCTCCGATGTAGATGAAATTTTACTGACATCATCCTTAATGTGATCTCTTTCACGTTTGCAAAAACCATATGGATTGGTCACATGGTTTGGCCGCCATCTTGGATTTTGTGAAAATCGCACTTTAATCTTTAAAAATCTTCTTCTCCAGAACAAACACACCGATTGAACTAAAATTTAATTCCTGTCATCTTAAGTATAATCTCTTTCAAGTTTGCGAAAGCCATCCTGATCGGTCACATTGTTTGGCCGCCATCTTGGATTTTATGGAAATCACACTTAAATCTTTAAAAATTTTCTTCTCCAGAACAAACACACCTCTTGAACTGAAATTTTAATCGTATCATCTTAAGTATGACCTCTTTCAAGATTGCAAAAGGCAGTTCAATCGGTCTTGTGGTTTGGCTGCCATCTTGGATTTTGCGAAAATCGCAATTTACTATTTAAAGCTCTTCTTCTCAAGAACCAACACACCGATTCAATGACATTTTACTCCTATCTGAGCACTTTACTGTTTCTGATAGGCAATTGGATCGGTGAAGAACTTTGGCAGCCATATTGGATTTTGCATAAAACATGCAATTACCAGTGAAACATACCGGTACAGTAACCATGAGATGATGCTCAAAATCCTACTTTTCGAGACTTCAATTTTGCATATAACATTATAAGTGCAAGAACTTTAAACCATATTAGCAGCTTGGGCCCTGCCAAGGCTGCTTGCAGCTTTAATCTTCTTCTTCCTCTTCCTCTTCCTCATCTTCTTCTTCTACTGTCACTTTTTTGTCACTCTTGATCTCAGAAACCGCATGACATAAACTTCTCAAACTTGCAGTGTTAATAGCTACTTATGGGTACTCGTGCATATTATCCTTAAAATTTTGATTGGTCATGTGACCTGGTGGCCATTTTGGATTTTCCGAAAACCTAAAAATGGCACTTCTTGCTGACCTAGGGGTCTAGTCAGTTTGAAATTTTTTATATAGCAAGCATGACCTAAGATCTTAAGAATTTGGCAATTAAAATTGCATGCGGTCACGTGAGCTTGGCCGCCATATTGGATTTTCGAAAAATACCATTTTAATCTTTAAAAATCTTCTTCTCTAGAACCAAAGCACCCATTGAGCTGAAATTTTGCTCATGTCATCCTTAAAGTGATCTCTTTCAAGTTTGCAAAAGGTGTTTCGATCGGTCACGTGGTTTGGCCGCCATATTGGATTTTGAGAAAATCGTGATTTAATCTTTAAAAATCTTCTTCTCCAGAACCAACACACCTATTCGACTGAAATTCGACATGTAACATCTTAAGTGTGATCTCTTTCAAGTTTGCCAAAGGCGTTTTGATCGGTCACGTGATTTGGCCGCCATATTGGATTTTCAAAAAATACCAATTTAATCTTCAAAAATCTTCTGCTCCAGAACTAACACACTGATTGAGCTGAAATGTTACTCATGTCATCCTTAGGCTAATCTCTTTTAAGTTTGTAAAAGGCATTTTGATCGGTCACATGTTTTGGCCGTCATCTTGGATTTTGTGAAAATCAAACTTTAAACTTCAAAAATTTTTCCTCCAGAACCAACGCTCCGATTTAGATGAAATTTTACTCACATCATCCTTAGTGTGATCTCTTTCAAATTTGCGAAAACCATATGGATTGGTCACATGGTTTAGCTGCCATCTTGGATTTTGAGAAAATCGCACTTTAATCTTTAAAAATCTTCTTCTCCAGAACAAACACACCGATTGAACTAAAATTTATTTCCTGTCATCTTAAGTATAATCTCTTTCAAGTTTGCCAAAGGCAGTTAAATCGGTCTCGTGGTGTGGCTGCCATTTTGGATTTTGCGAAAATCGCAATTTACTATTTAAAGCTCTTCTTCTCAAGAACCAACACACCAATTAAATGACATTTTACTCATATCTGAGCACTTTATTGTTTCTGA
The DNA here is from genome assembly GCF_041260155.1 of Ptychodera flava. NCBI lineage: Eukaryota > Metazoa > Hemichordata > Enteropneusta > Ptychoderidae > Ptychodera > Ptychodera flava. The sequence continues at coordinate 42,221,460 of NC_091935.1, forward strand.
TATACAATTGGATCGGTGAAGTACTTTGGCAGCCATATTGGATTTTGCATAAAACATGCAATTACCAGTGAAACATACCGGTACAGTAACCATGAGATGATACTCAAAATCCTACTTTTCAAGACTTAAATTTTGCATGTAATATTATAAGTGCAAAAACTTTAAACCATGTTATCAGCTTGGGCCCCGCCAAGGCTGCTTGCAGCTTTAATTATTCTTTTTCTTCATTTTTTTCCTTCTTCTTCTTCTGTTGCACTTCTGCAACTACCATGCAAACACTGTTGCACATAGAGACTTCATATTTGGTACACAGGTACAAGTCAGCAAAAGTAAATTTTTGATCACATGACCATAACAAAAGGTCATGTGACCTTTAAGCCATTTTGATAATAAACTTTAAAATTGAGCTCATTTGCATAAAAAGTAATAAATCAAAATTCTGCTAAGTCACTTTTTATACCATATAGCCTTGCTCCTTCATGCCAAATATCAAGGTCACAGGACTTGCCAATTTCGAGAAGATTTTGAAAGTATTGTTTTTCTGATTTTTCTGTGACCTTTGACCTCCCCTATACCTATACAGCTAAACTGTAGCAATGGCTTATTCTGGCCTATGTTAAAGTCCGAGAAAGCCAGTGTCTATTGGAAAATGACCAGTAGGGGACCAAATTGCACTCCACAATTTTGGGGATTCCACTTGATCTTTGACCTTGGCATCTTCCTGCAACTCAATTATGCACATATCTAATTCTGGGCTTGCCAATAGGGCTAGAGAGCCCAATTTAGTACACAGGGAGTAGTATGGGATAGAAATCTATTGTCAATATGTCACATGACCGGACCTCATTAATTATGTACATATCTACTTCTAGGCTAACCAATAGGGCCAGAGAGCTGAATTTTGGTACTATGGAATAGAAATCTATTGCCAATATATCACATCACCAGGCCTCATTAATTATGCACATATCTAATTCTTGGCTAACCAATAGGGCTAGAGAGCCAAATTTTGGTACACAGGGAGTATTATGGGATAGGAATCTATTGTCAATATGTCACATGACCAGACCTCATAAATTATGAGCACATCTAATTCTAGGCTAACCAACAGGGCCAGAGAGCCGAACTTTGGTACACAGGGAGTACTATGGGATAGAAGTCTATTGTCAAAATGTCAAATGGCAAGCCTTCATTAATTATGTGCATATCTAATTATAGGCTAATCTATAGGGCCAGAGAGTGGAATTTTGGTACACAGGGTGTACTATTGGATAGAAATCTATTGTTTATGCACCTTATGACGCCACATCCTGTACCTCATTAATTATGCACATATCTAATTCTGGGCAAGCCAATAGAGCTGGAGGTCTGATATTTGGTATATAGGGATAACTATGGGAAACAATTTTTTTGACCAAACATCATGTGACCTTCATGACCTATGACCTCAAATATACGTGTTTTTCCATAACTCAGTAACCGAAAGGGCTACACCCTTCATATTTGGTATGGTGGGAGACTTTATGGGGCAATATCCAGTACCTTATTAATTATGCACATATCTAATTTGGGCAAGCTGATAGAGCTAGAGGTCTGATTTTTGGTATATAGGGATAAGTATGACATTCAATTCTTTTTACAAAATGCCCCATTACTTTGATGAGCTTTGACCTCTATTTCAAAAATGCTACCATAGCCTTCTATCATTTTGCATATGTATTTCTCTAATGCCCCTGTTGACCAAGATGTTTTGAAACCCGGTCATTGCTGCTTTGCAGCCTTATTTACCTATTTTATCATTATATTCAGCTGTTTGTTATATTTTTATCACTCTCCATGGGTCAAGGCACACTTGAGGGCCAATATCATCACTCTGTGCCAATCTGTGTATGTCAGTCTGTCTGTATATGTATGTCCGTGTTTCATACGATTGTTGGCTTGTTTTGATAACTATATGGGAGCAAACAGTGACATTGTCACTATTTTTGACATTTGCTAAAGTATGTAGGATCTGCTTCTCCCATTGCTATAGAAGTTGGTATTTATTTTTCTTAAGTTGACCTCCAGTACCTCAGTTACAGATCTGATTTACTTTTGTCATTCTTGTTTTTCTGGTTGTATTGTGCAGAAATTATTGTCATAACATTAACGTAGAATTTTGATGCACTGAGCAGATAGAAGCAACATGCATTGTTGATCCTTGGTACCCATACTAGTATGTACTAGTTCCGATCAAATGAGAGTGACACTGTATCATTGGCGGTATTTTTTTAGTTTTGTGTTTTAAGCTACTATAGACTATAGTCGTCTATATAAGAACAGCAGCATTATAATTAGTCCCCGCAGACAAAGTCCGGCGGGGACTTATAGATTGGGTCCCGTCCGTGTGTCCGTCCGTCCGTCCGTCCATCCGTCATCAACAGTTTCTCAGACACTGTCAAACCAATTTTGTTCAAACTTGGCACAAAGGCATAGCACTATGACCTACAGATGCACATCGATTTATTTTGCAATACGATCCAATATGGCCACCAGGCGGCCATTTTATTACAATTTTTTCATGTACGGAGCCATAACTCACACATGTTTCAACCGATTTTATTCAAAGTTGGTACAAGGCCATTGACCAATGTCATAGATATGCATGTCAATTTGTTTTGTGATACGATCCAATATGGCCACCAGGCGGCCATTTTATTACGATTTTTTCATGTACAGTGCCATAACTCAGACATGTTTCAACAGATTTTATTCAAAGTTGGTACAAGGACATTGACCAATGTCATATATATGCGTGTGGATTTGTTTTGTGATATGATCCAATATGGCTGCCAGGCGGCCATTTTGTTATGATTTTTTCGTGTACAAAGCCATAATTCAGGCATATCTCAACTGATTTTATTCAAAGTTGGTACAAGGACATTGACCTATGTTATACTTATGCACATTGAATTGTTTTGTGATACGATCCAATATGGCCGCCTTGTGGCCATTTTTTTTACGACTTTCCATGTCCTGAACAATAACTCAGACATGTATCAAGCAAATTTATTCAAAGTTGGTACAAGGACATTGACTTATAGTATACATAAGTACATTGATTTGTTTCTCGATATGGTCTGATATGGCCACATGGTAGCAATTTTGTTATGGTTTTTTTCATGTCGAGAGCCATAACTCTAGCAAGTCTCAACTGATTTTATTAGTTTGTACCTGGACATTGACTTATGTAATACATATACGTGTTGATTTTTTAAACAGTAAGATCAAATATCGCTGCGTGGCGGCAAATTTGTTATGATTTTCTCATGTACTGAGCCATAACTCAGACATACCGGTATTTCCACAGTATCATTCAAAGTTGGTACAAGGACATTGACCTATTTCATACATGCTCGTCAGTTGTTTCACATCATGTAGCAGTATCATGTCAATTATTGAAGTTTCATAATTAGGTTGATATGTCAGAAATACTGCATCAAATTTCATGAAACTTTGTACAGATGTTAAGCTCACATTGCTTTAACAGTGAAAAAGACATTTATCAGTGTCATTTTAATTAATTTGTAATTGCATATGTAATGAACTTTCCTAATTCGAGTGATATATCCACAAATACAACGTCAAATTTGATGAAACTTGATACAGATGTTGATCTCATAGTGTTGTAAATACTACATTAAACGTTATGAAATATGGTACCGGTTATCTATTAGTGTTAGGATAGAATGAAAAAATGTTTTGCAACATCCTGTCAAGTAAACCTGTATGTTATCTAATAGTTTGTCATGATAGGGTGGTCAAATAAATAGAGATAGAGAAAGTTCTAATTTCCATTTATGGTTGACTTGGTAAGGATAAAATAAAATTACTTTTTGAAGAGAAAAATAAGAGTGGTCAATTAAAAGAGTGGTCAAAGTGATAGGGTTTTTATGGTAAAGCTGGGCTGTAAGATTCCTCATGTGCTATTTATAGCAGTTATGCAATCTGTGTAAACAGTGCAATGAAAGTGTTACATGATTCCTTAAAATGCTTTTGATGACCTTGAACTTTTAAAGACGCCCATTGGTTATAAATACCGGATTACAGGAAAGGACGCTCATTATGCAATGAGACGCCGTACGAGTAGCTTGAACTGAGTGCTCCAGAGATTGTGGTTTTTTGCGTGTTTTTTTATGAAAATTTATGAACTGGGAATGCTCTACAGCAGGGTAAATATCTGGCCAATGCATAAAGACTTCATACTTTTCAAACCGATAAGTTTTCGGAACAATTTTAGTGAGTAATTGTGAGTGGCCAGTGAGAACAACGACCAAGGGGACGCCGATAGGGATTAGAATATCACTGTCAATCAAACCTTGATCAAAGTAAGACACGAGTTAGCTGGATGTGTACGTAATGTTCATTAGGGTTCGCCTTATCTGCTAACGGCGACTAAAAATAAATAAAATATGTGTCAAGATTTCCAGTGTTGAAAGACGTGGGCAATGGTTTCTTCACAGTTCTCAAAACTTTTGTACTTACCCGCCGCATTTCTAGGGATAAAAACGTGATCAGACTATATGTTCAAGTCAACTACATCTCAGTAACCGTGAAGAAGAAAATGTATTATCGGGTACTCTCTTTCTGGAAAGTTTGGTGGCCCTGTAAAGGGCTGTTTGGTTTGGTTTTGTGGCTTCTACCCTACACCCAACGATAGCAAAAGTGTACGGTACACCAGGCAAGTTTGGATATAACGGTCAGACGAGAGAAGTCACGCAAAATGGCATATCACTTTTCTTCTTGTGACTAATATGTTATCGGCCTGCATCAGATGCTGTTTTCGGGCCAAAATTCGCTCATCACGCTTAGCCTGTGTCCGGTCCAGGACGTCCCATTACTTCTTACGGGGTCGGAGTCGGATAGACGCATTGTCATTGCCAAACTAATGATGCTAAACTCTGAATGACTAATCCAGAAATGTTCAATACCCCCGGCACAGAGGTGTGAAGCAGTATGGTATCCGGGTATATTTTCAAATGGAGTTGTCGTTTGTATCTCCATGAGTCAACTAATAAACCAAATGTTTATTTGACCATGGAGCTAAAGAAGGATTATTTGATTTCCTCTGTTTTGTTAATTCCGTCGTCACTTCGAGCGTACTAAGTATCCACGTGAGCAAGTGCCACAATATCTATAACCGGCACGATGCAGTTCGCTGCATATCGGTCAAAGTTCAGTACGTCTGAGAAATTTACGAGATTTCCTGTCCGAATTTTGGAAATGCATCTGATTTTTGTACTTTTTTGGTTCCAATGCAAACGAAGTTTCGCAACACAAATTGGCAAATAATGAAATACACGATAATCTGGACCTGTTTTCTGACTTCCGACCGCAATCTTGGCCTCATAAGAGTTTTATGTTGGCTGGTACGGGTTGAGTACATCGGGATCACAGTTCAATCTTCAGAAAATACTCGTTTTATGTTATTTCGACACCGATGTTTCCATATTTTATAAAACATATTAGTTCAAAGAATTTGAGAGATTCGAGCGATGCAGATTGTGTTTTTGCATAGCAGTATATTGACTTGTAGTGGTAATTTTGTTGGTCAAGGACACTGTCAGCATCCGGTGCCGAGCGACCACTGCGGGAATCGGTGAAATCTGTAACTCGAACGCACCAAGTATGGTGAAAACACCTCATCCCAAAGTATACGTATTCCGATGTGCTTATCGACGTTCGACATGAATAACTTATGTTTGTAAATCTACTACGGTGATATAGCGGCGCTTGACGAAAAACAATGAAATCGATACTATGTTGACAGTGTGGAGTACCCACTAATGCGCGAACCTGGGATTGAGAACGGCGGCTTTAAGTTTCAAACATTTGTCTCTTCAGTGTGCTTTCTCTGAGTACGTACAGTTTCAACTTATTCAACAGAACTTACTTACAATGTTAATTTGAAAGTTAAAATGTGCTTGGTTAATAGGATGAAAATACTTATAAAGATAAGCAGCTTAAGATTCTTTATAACCTGACAGATATGCTGTTTTTCATGAGGTAAATCTTGATTTAAGCAAGTCTTGTTTACTTTAATTAGAGTGTAATTAACTCTCGTTTACTAGCTACTATAGACTAATATAGTCTATAGAAGCTATTGGGATGGGTATCCGTCCAGCGTCCACCATCAGTCTGTATGTATGCTGTATGTATGTATGTATGTCAGTTTGCGAGGCGTCCCTCCACTCAAAGATCTTGAAAACTGCAGTACTTACTGATTTGATATTTGTTGTGTCGATAAAATATATGATTTTGAGAAACTATTTTTATTAGCTACTATAGACTATAGTCTATAGAAGCTATTGGGATGGGTATCCGTCCGGCGTCCGTCGTCAGTCTGTATTGATGTATGTATGTATGTATGTATGTCCGTTTGTGAGGCGTCCGTCCACTCAAATATCTTGAGAACCGCAGTACTTACTGATTTGATATTTGTTGTGTAGATGAAAAATATGATTTTGAGAAACTGTTTTTTTTAATTTTTGATATTGTTGAAAATAGGCAAATTAATGCCAAAAAAGGTGTTTTTGGTAAAAAATCTTCTTCTTCATAACCGCTGGTCAGACAGCTTTGTTATTTGGTATACAGGTCCCTAGGGATAACCCAACTTAGATTTGTTCAAATTGTGATGAAATATGCAAATGTGTATTTTTAAGGAATTTTTTTGTCATTTTTGGTCAAAGTTTGACTTACATTGTATGTAATTCTTGTACTGTATAAACCCTATCAATTCACCCAGAAAAAAATAATTAATATGATTTTAAATAATTGAATTAATTAGGAAATCATCAAAGCCAAAATAATTTTAGTGTGGAATTATCAGAAAGTTCAACTTTTTTTCACAGTTCATTGTGAATTGAGGATTAAAACATGTAAAGGCAACTTTCCTGAATCCCAACTTTGATATATTCTGAACCACCATTTATGTTATCTAAAAGAAATTGCTCATAATAGTTTGTCATGATAGGGTGGTCAAATAAATAGAGATAGAGAAAGTTCTAATTTCCATTTATGGTTGACTTGGTAAGGATAAAATAAGATTACTTTTTGAGGAAAAAAATAGAGTGATCAATTAAAAGAGTGGTCAAAGTGATAGGGTTTTTATGGTAAAGCTGGGCTGTAAGATTCCTCATGTGCTATTTATAGCAATTATGCAATCTTTGTAAACAGTGCAATGAAAATGTAACATGATTCCTTATAATGGTTTTGATGACCTTGAACTTCTTAAGTTTCAAACATTTGTCTCTTCAGTGTGCTTTCTCTGAGTACGTACAGTCTCAACTTATTCAACAGGACTTACTTACAATGTTAATTTGAAAGTTAAAATGTGCTTGGTTAATAGGATGAAAATACTGATATTAAAAGATAGCCAGCTCAAGATTCTTTATAACCTGACAGATATGCTGTTTTTTTATGACGTAAATCTTGATTTAAGCAAGTCTTGTTTACTTTAATTAGAATGTAATTAACTCTCGTTTATTTGCTATTATAGACTAATATAGTCTGATGAAATATGCACATCTGTATTTTTACGGAATTTTTTTCCATTTTTGGTCAGGCCATCCTGAAATGAGCTATCAAAGATATCCACCTTCTTCATCAATACATGTGTCACAAAAGGTTATTCTCTACATAACACAGCAGAGCTCTGTCAACTGTTGAGTCGCTTGTTTTTTCAAAACCGCTGGTCAGACAGCTTTAATATTTGGTTTACATGTCCCTAGGATGACCTTAGTGAGATAATTTCATACAGTCAGGAAATACTTAATTTTGTATCCATGTCTATAGTAGCTTCAGGGACTTTGGCCCTATGTTTAATTTTTTGATATTGTTGAAAATATGCAAATTAGTGCCAAAAAAGGCGTTTTTGATAAAAAATCTTCTTCTTCATAACCACTGGTCGGACAGCTTTGTTATTTGGTATACAGGTCCCTAGGGATAACCCAACATAGATTTCTTAAAATTGTGATGAAATATGCAAATGTGTATTTTTAAAGGAATTTTTTTTTCCATTCTTGGTCAGGCCATCCTGAAATGAGCTATCAAAGATATCCACCTTCTTTATCAATACATGTGTCACATAACACAGCAGAGCTCTGTCGACTGTTGAGTCGCTCGTTTTTTCAAAACCGCTGGTCAGACAGCTTTAATATTTGGTTTACATGTCCCTAGGATGACCTTAGTGAGATCATTCATACAGTCAGGAAATACTTAATTTTGTATCCATGTCTATAGTAGCTTCAGGGACTTTGGCCCAATGTTTTTAACTGGAATACGTATATCATTTGATCCAGACATGTTATTTGAAGGGATATAGTCGTCGGAGCTGCGCTTAAAGGTAGCATGGGACTCATACAACCAATGTAAACACTGTATCCAAGATACGATGGTGATTGATGAAAGTTAAAATATATATCTGTCATAATCTGCATCGTATAATTTTAATATTATAGCTATGATGATGAGGTGCATGTAGATATCGTGCACAAAATGCATGTTTGTAAACAAGAAACTTGCACAGGCGCAGTTGCAAATACTGGTTCCTTTTGATAATATGTATTCGGTATTTCGGTATGTCTGTTTTCAGTCAAATACTAAATTTATCTATTGCTAGATTGTCGCATTCGATTTGGTGGGGATTTGGCCGAGGGATGCAGAGGGCTAAATTTATTGCCAGGTGATTTGCTGACATAGTGGCAACATATAAGAATACAAAACAATGTCAACAAATGTCAAAGTGTTGGGGATTCATACAATCTTATGTAACTAGAGCCTTCTTGATGGCAGCATCTTATTTCGTTCGAATTCGGTCGTCAATTGCAGCTTCTCTGTGGATGGTTTTACTTCAAGCTATTTTCAAGTGTCGACCATGTAAAACATAGTTTGGAAAATTGACGAAGACTGTAAAATTCGTGATGTAAACTAGCTCAGGATAATATTTCATTAGTCATAAAATGAGGGCTACTAATTTTGTTTGCTCGATAAATATGTCATGCGTCGCTTGCCCTTTTTCCTTTCCCTCTAACTCTGAGCCTACATTGACCATTTTGCAATCACCCTTGCTCGTAAAAGTAGCACAGTCTTGAGGGACCGACATCGTGTCGATTGAGGCAAATGACATGGTAGCAGAGATGCTATGACTTGCACAAGAGGAAATAGCAAATTTCAGTGACGATACATTACTTTAGGCGTATGGCTGTCGTCATTGGAATGTGATGTGGTTGAAATGTGTACGATTTGTTGAGTATCAAAGGAGGGTTTCCAATATGAAAATAATGATGACAACATCATTAATCTTTATATATTTCAAATAAAACTGCCTACAGTCATGTTTTTGGGAGCCTTCAGTTCCGCAGATATCATTATTTTCAAGGGATACTGTCTAGATCTTTATTAAAATAATGGGCATTGGTCCAATAGCGATATATGAGAAACTTAAAGTTAGAATTGAATATTCCTTAATGCAACATGTGATAGAAAATCACATTTCCCAGATTACTTTAAATATAAATTATTAGGTTTAACATTCCAAAAACCGAATGGGCGCAAAATGTACCGCTTGATGCTTTAGATTCTAAAACATTACATTGACGGTGTTTAGTTTGCAAAAAGGAAACATATGGCAATCAAGATTGTCCCGTATGCAAATCGTCATGCGAGATATCAATAGGCCTACATCAGTATATGCAGGGATTGAATAGTGTGAGAATCAAATAGGAAATTAGCTCATTGCCGAAATACCGATATGTCAATTAATACCGATTTCAACTAGGTATAGGCTACCGATTTCCCACAAAATATTACGAATTATGAATATTCCTATTTCTCATCTTTTGTATAGACTTCATCCATTCCTGTTGGATTTGGTCTCAAGTTACAAGACAATTAGGTGAAAATGATACAGAAAAGAGAGCAACAATTACGTCTGCTGCCAAAGCTAGGATTACGTCAGATGATAGAAAACTCTATTCTTCCATTGTAATTTTCATGAAACTTGGCACACTGCCCAGTCAAAACAGATCAGATTTCGTTATGCTGGATATTCAGATACACCCCAGGCAAAGGTTTCAAAAGTTATGTGAAAATAGGCTTACTCAGCATTGTGTTATGTTATTGACAAAATCAGGGACCTTAATTATGTTTTTAAAACTAGAGCGGTGACCTAATTTTTACCTTGAAAATCTGTGTTCTAAAAATGACATTTTCACTTTACTTATTGTACATTCTCAAAAACAAATATTTATACATATGTATACATATTTTCTTGCCATTTCAAAGTTGCTGTCTTCACCTTCATCGGCCTGCAGTGTTCCTCGTCCTCTGATGTCAAATTTAAATGCTGATATACCACATGATTTTAAAATGCTTATTTGACCCAGACCCTCGAGTTTTTCTCGGAGGTCTATGTTTGACCACATTGAATTATATTCAACGGACATACAACTACGGTGCCGTCCCTTTAACAGAGTCATTTTTTCGCTTCATCATTGGTGTCAAGAGAGGGAATATGATACTTTTGCCGCAATTTGATTAAAATCAGATGTAGAGTACGGCAACGTCTTATTTATATGCGTACGCGGTATCCTCTTGCTGTCGCCTCTCCCGTAGCCTGTAGGGATTGTTATACTACAATGTCTCCTTCCCGGGGTCTCCTTGTGAGTTCCAAATACTTTGTGGCACTTCTGTCTTGGTTTTTACGTTTATACTTCGGTTGCGCGCGTCCAAAACTCGTGTTACCGCGGTATGGTTGGTCCCGTAAATCTAGGTCAATGACGTTTTGATATGACATCATTTACCTCACCTGACATATTACAAAAGAATGGCATTGCTAATATTCATGCGCCTTTATTACGCAAAGTCACTGGTGGCAGTGGTGAAAGCGGGAGCAGAAGTGAAACGGAAGTGAGAGCGCCGCCACTGTTTGGAGTGTGGCACGCGGTCTCGGTTTTGATTCTCTTCACATGCATTTTCATTTGTTTAAAGCAGTTAACGCTGCATCTGTTAAGAGTTTTAACCGCTGACTATAACAATTTTCATTGCTATGTTGCTGTTTTGATCTTGGAAAGTTTAGTTGCTCTTACGTGCAGCCAACGAATGCCAGTGCGGTGACAGACAGTTCCCTAAGCTATGCTACGCTATTGATCGGCAGCATATACCTGTATGAAATCTTCGTTCCAAGTTTACTTTTTTTTTCAAGATGTGAGTCAAACAGAAATTTCACCAAATTGCCACTTCTGTATCTAGGGAATGTGTAATCAGTTTGATTTCAAAATATTTCATCAATTAAGAGCGGAAATCGTCGCTGACTTTTGCTGTCTTTTGACTATGGTTGTATATAAATTTTTTCTGTCCTTTACGATTTCTTTGGACGGGTCGTGGAGTCAAGGGTGGGACGTGTGAAATTGTTCTGTTGTTAACACTTCATACAAATTTAAAGGAGTAATAACAAGTGACATTGTAAAACAACGAAGCTACAAATAATCTGTCTTCCTTTCGTGTGATCGTACGGAAGTTGACCAGTCAGTGTCATTTTGAACATTTTGCGGCTGAACCTCATAGCGTCGCAGGTAACAATGATAGCGTTGCGGTGAGATCAAAAACGTCGAGGGCTTGAACGATAGCGTCACGGGCGGCGATGCTGTTTTGGACTAGGGAGAACCCTGAATTTGAGGATGCTAAAAGAATGTAAGTACTTTCTTGGGGGGAAATTCGGCAAAATCAATCAAGACAACACTTAGATCTTGATGCGACCATACAGTTTATTGTGTGAATGGGTTGACAAGTCGGTCGAGCTTCTCTCATGGTCTTTCTTCCGCTATGATCGTCGTGACATATCTTGACGAGGTACTAAAATGACAAATTCACACATACATGTACAACAACAGCAAAATGTGCCTTATTGATTTAAATTAACACTTTATTGAAATTAAATGCAGAAACAAACAAAAGCACGACATAAAAACATTGCTGTAAACCAAACCGCCACCCCAGAACAAAGGCTGACGGTGGGTTTCAAAAGCATGGGCGGCCATAAATTAAACTGGGCGGCCTAGATTTTATCTGGGCGGCCGTGAAATTAAAGTGGGCGCACCGCCCACTTAAAAGGCACCGTGGAGAACACTGAAAATATATATATATATATATATATATATATATATATATATATATATATATATATATATATATATATATATATATATATATATATTTTGTATATCAAAGCATACAGATGTCCTTGTTGGAAATTACAGTGCTCGATGCTGAAGCAGAGCATTATAATTACACAAAATTACTTCTAGTACAAAGTAATGATATCTGTTACTTAAAGCCCCAGTGCTGCTAACTTTTGATGTTTTTTTCATTATTTTTTTTTATAAGTCAATGGCAACATCTTATTCTACTCCCCAAAGAATGTTGAAACACCCACTATTTAGCTTGTAAACTTAGCGTCTATATGTGTAAAATGCATTGTTATTTGAATTTGAATTTTAGTCCAGACTTGAAGTAAGTTTTCAACAATAACAATGCAGTTTACAACCATAGGGACTGAGCTGACAAGCTGGATACTATGCATTCTTTGGGGAGAAGAACAAGTAATTATGGTTCACATTCCAAATAAAAATGGTGAAATTACCATCAAAAGTTAGCAGCACTGGGGCTTTAAGTGTCATGCATCCTGCAATCATCAGACAAAAGAAGGAGTATTTGGTATGCGGTTCGACTTGTCCACAAATTAGCAATTCGCTGTCAAGTCACACATTTACGTCTTTCATGGCGGATATATATATATATATATATATATATATATATATATATATATATATATATATATATATATATATATTATATTATATTATATATATATATATATATATATATATATTATATATATAGTGTAGTGTTAACGGGAACTAAGGCAGTTTTAAGGTAGGCGTTGTATTACTGGTCAGTTTCGTGTAGGTAGAACCTACACTCATCAGATACCGTAGCCTATTGAACAAGAACACGGTGCCCAACAGAAAATATGCGTTGTACTGGACTGAATATGCAAATGAGCCTGAAGCTGCACTATTTTGCTCTGAATTCGTACCATCGAGCACTCTGCCAGCAATACTTGCAATGATCTTTCATATTATATATATATATATATATATATATATATATATATATATATATATATATATATATATATATATATATATATATATATATATATATATATATATATATTCATGGTGTCTATGATGAAATTATCAATAGTTTTTTCCAATACAAAAATAGGTAAATCTTTACATTTGTGTACTCTTGATTATTGATATTAATTTTCTTGATTAGACTAGAGCGGTTACAAGTCTATGGTTGTGTAACAAATTTGATTTTGGAATTTAACTGAAATGTCGATTCACTATGCATTGTGGTCTATGATGAAACTGATTTTTTTGAGCGGTCTATAATGTGCATGTATTTTGTTGGTGATTTGCTATTCAGGAAATATCACATGGACAATCAAAGTTTTGGCCATAAAATCAGCTTCTGTCAAAAGTGACCCTCCCCACAAGATAGGTTCATAAAAAGTGACCCTCCCCCTTGAATTGTTTTCTAAAAAGTGACCCTGCCCCCAATTTTTCCGGCCCAGCCCCCTATAATTACTGAAGGCTCCCTTATTTATATTTGTAAAGTTTGTCAAACCTTCTGACTGCCGTTATTTAATCAGTCTGAAGATCCTTTTTATCAGCTTCTTTAGTTTTTGATATTTTTATTTTGGTGTTATGCGTACTAATTAGACTTGTACACCAACAAGTAAAACTTTCCATTTCAAAATCTGATGGATTCCTTGAGGGCGCCCCTCACGCAGTACAGCTGTATACAGCTGTAGCATGGAAGTATAATACTTCCATGGCCGTAGCAATCGATCTTGCCAGTAAAACTGTCTCCCACCCTCAATCACATTAATATTTGCTCAACTAATCTAGAGACACACACACAGAATGTCTTTCAAATATGAATCACGAAGAAAGATACTTAGAAAATTAATTGCATGAGGCAGTATATGTAGTTAGTATCGCTGCTCAAGTGCAATCACTGGACGCCATATTTGCTCTGGCCCATTCCAAATTCTGGTACAGGTGTCAAAGTCCTCACTGTGTTAGGCCTTTTTAAATGACATTTTAAATTCAACCCTAGATTATCAAAGCTTACAGTATTTGTACGTGCCTCCATCTCCACCTACAAACTAATGTTTATCACTAACAGAATTAAGCATCTCCCTACTGATTAAATACAACTTTCCTTTACTGATATACCTTCAACAAAGTGGTACAACTCAAAACAAGGCTTGAATCTCATCAGAATATAAGTACATCAGCCAATCAGAAAACTGGACATAGGCCAATGGGAAAACTGGACATAAGCCAATCGGAAAACTGGACATAAGCCAGTGAAAAACGTCAAGCCAATTACAACATATTTCAAAATAGCCACTCATTCAGTTCAATTTTTAACGTACTATTTCAATTGTTAGCACAGATATATATATATATATATATATAATATATATATATATATATATATATATATATATATATATATATATATATATATATTCAAGTATACAGATGTCCTTGTGAGAAATTACAGTGCTCGATGCTAAAGCAAAGCGTTATAATAATTACACAAAATTAATATATATATATATATATATATATATATATATATATATATATATATATATATATATATATATATATATATATATATATATATATATATATATATTATATATATATATGTTCTCATATGATTTACCTAGTATTTAAACATGATCAACTGTCTCTCATGAAATGTATTACAAACACTAAGTTTCCCCCAGCAGCTGCAGGTAAAAACATTGACAACAATGTTTTATGCAAAGTTTAGTTTTGTTCTTGCCATACTGCACTTTCTGAAGTGTGTTGTTATGCAATAAAGTGATTAAAGTGATTTAGTAAGTGTTCATTTTACATTACTGGGACATGTGTTATACATGCTGTCAATTTATGTTTTGTAACCAAGTCATTTTTATGGGAATCATGAATAAATGTTGCTGTTCAGCTGCTACACCTTGCAATATTCCTTAGGGGAAACACTGATAGAACCAATATATATCTCATCTGATTGGCACCTTTCTGAAAGCCTATGTGACAGCACTTCCTTCTTCCATCCTCTGCGCTTGCAGTGACATTCCCTGTTTAACTCGAGTATACTCGTCAATGCTTTCAGCCACGTGCACATGCACCTAGCCCCACTTGCAATTCTCATGTAAAAAGAGTTCCATAACAAAAATTTACAATATATAAACTATACCATTGTGCAATCATGGAGCCAAAAATATCCTTGGTGCAATTCACATGTTGGGCACTTCTATTACTTACCCTTTTGCACATCCATTTAGAGATATTTGCACTTGAGAAATCTTCATTCATTATACAGTACTGACGAATTCCCGGAATGGAGACAGGTAAAAATTTGTTGTGACTTGCAGTACTCTGATCATAGACTTTATTCAAGTGATTTTGTTAAAGTGACATCGTATTGTGGTTTTAATAGTGGTTTTTATCTCTTACATAAGTCCGCCTACTCTTGGAAGAGAGATGCTTTATAAAGAGAGCAAGAAAGGAGTAAAAGCTACAGTGGCAATGGTAAGTTTAAATCAAAGCCTTACTACTTTCAAAAGTTTATTTTCTTTTAACTTTATTGATTTTTAGTGATGTCTGACTCTTTGTTTTGAGAATATCTGAATTACATACAGCAATATTATGCCTTGACATTGACAATATTGAATCAAGAGTACTCCTCACAACCAATATCAAATTTTTACTCTTTCCCCTACTCCAAACTTTCCAGGTTTCTAAAATTTTAGGATACAAATATTGTCATAGTGTATTGATAATCCCTTTCCTTTAGATCTTACAGTTTACTGAATGTCCTCTAGATATGATTTGTCACCACAAATTCAATGCTCACCAACACTTACAAATGGAGTTTTTGCAAAATCAACGTTTACCTTCTGATTGTTTGATTCATGTGACTGTAGCAATTTCATTGCATTGATGGTGCTTCTTTATGACAGCTTTTCTGTCCCACTGCCATACTATTTTATGTGTAGGTGTGTCAACAGGTAAACAGGTGAATTTGTTCAAAATGATATTGCATCCAATTAAACGTTTTCAAACGAGCTTGAAAATGTGAAAATTCAAAACCTTATGGTATTTGGTATGTATATATCTGAGGTCTAAGGTAAAGTTATTGTACATGAGTTCATTTCACAGCCACATCTGCAAGTTTATATTTTGAGGGAATTTTTAACACAACTGAAGTTGTATTATTGTAGTTGGATTGCACGTCGGATAGTGAAGAATTTTTTTATAAACGATAAAAAGTCAAAAACCTCTGAACAGACTGCGTTTATATTTGATACAGATGTTTAGGCCATGTGGAAGATTCCAATTTGTTAAAAATGGAGCCAAACGGAGTTGCGGTTAGGTAGTTATGGGAAATTGCTAACTCCTTTTTTGAACTAATTGATATTTTGGGGGCCTTCCATGTATGCATGTATTTTTGGAAGGTAGACCAATCCTTTGTTTTGACTGTTGTATGAGTTGTGGAACAGAAACATTCTTTTGATGAATGCTAGAAATACCGGTATGCAAGATGCTGTAAGTGAAAGTATCAGAGATTTCCACACTCTTTTGGCAACAAAATCGATAAAAACCAGATATTTAATGTTTTAGATTTAGCATTTGTCACAAATTATGCAAATGAGCTTAAAAAATGTGAAAACAGTCAAAAATCAATAAGTCAAGAACCGCTGGTTCGATTGCTTTGAAAATTAGTATGCAGGTACCTTAGTAGCCCAGTCAATCTAAGCCAAAAAGGGGTCAACCTAGGACTAATTGCAACAGAAATTATTTCTTTACCATGCATTTTGGAAAGGTCCTATAGATAACAAACTAAAAGTATAATAAAATGTAAGGGGTGCAACAGTGCCTAATTTGCATATATGGAAAGGGGGCTCATGGGTATAAAATTGTCACTCATAGATGGTTTCTACTCTGAATATGTGGCTAAACATGATTTTGATACAGGTTTTTTGGCTTATCAGAGCGTCCACAAAGCGAGAATGAGAGCTTAGCAAGAAAGTAGCCCAAAAAAGGCAAGCTTAAATGCCAAAGGTCAAGGAGATGAGAAAGTCAGGGGTCAAGGAACAAAGCGAAAGGGGGTGAACAAAGGCAACGTAGGGCAAACGTAGGTGCATGTGTACATAGGGTTGCGTAATGGTCTCATTTACTCTGTATTAACACAGATTATAAACTATGGTCCATAATCCTGCTATTAATCCATAATAAATGAGACTTGAGACAAGGCGTGGGATAAAAAGTGTGTGGGGGAATGGACTACGCAAGCAGGTGTCATAGTGGACGACCCCATGATGCAATTCGCCTGTTTGAATTGCATCATGACGTGGGACACGTGGTACCCGAGCATAGCCTGCAACCAGCGGTGACTTACAAGCAGGTGTCATAGATGGTATCCCCATGACAGGAGTCGCAGATTTGACTGACCATGCCATAGGCGAAGACATCGTGGTACCTGTGTAGAGTCTGTATATGCCATAGTTACAACCCCCAAATTGAGACACGATGCATTGTGTGTGGTAACAAAGGCAAACGCAGCACGTAGCTGTGTTGCAGTTGCATTGCCCGCACTAGTGAAAAAGGCGCCAGGTAAAGTGACGAAGACCGGTACCGGCGACATGGACAGACAGAGTACATCGAAGTGAGACTGAGCGCGATGATATGTGTCTTGCTATATTCAATGTCATTAAGCATAGGCAAAGGGAACTACATCTCAAGAACGTTAAGACATGTCAAATGAAAATAATGTAAATACATTGAAAAACGGATATTGTATTTAATTGTTGCAGTCTCAAAGTCAAGTTCAAGGCAAATGTCCGAGAGCCAGAGATTAAAAGAGATTCGGTAACTGGACAGAAAGTGTTCCTATCTAGTGCAATGTGTTGCTATGACGACAAAATGCTAGGCTAAACCGGCATCCTAGTTCGTCTTGTGTCCAGCTAAGCGTGATGGCACAGATTGGAGGAGAGCTTTTGGCGTTTTGATATACACTTGGTAGGAATCACTTCTCCATCTTCCAAGGACTCTTTATCAGCCAGTCCGGTAGGTTGACATCGGCTGCGGTCGTAGCGGCTCCACTTCTGAAGCTATGAGTTGTGTATTGGTGTGCATTTGGTATTTTGGCGTAATCCAACAAGTTGTGCACGCTTTGTCCTAAGGCTTGTCTTGTGAGGAACCGCCCATCCGCGAACCGAAAGACAGGCATGTGGTCGATGATCGGGCACATGGTGCTGTAGATTTTGAACGCTTCTACGGCACAGATATCCGAACCTGATGGAGCTATGGTGACAGAGCAGCCATGACGGAAAGGGTCTGTCTTGGATACCTTGATGTTTATTTCCAGGTCTCTTCGTATGTTGACGTCTGATCCGAGTAGAGTGCGGTCGGGGTCAAATCGAGCCGATGAAGGGGAGGTGAACTCACTCACACGTAAAAAGGCGAAGAAGGCGAAGAAGGCGAGTGTGTAAGCAGCCCAGAGCATGTGTTTGTCCGGTTTGGTGTAGCTGCAACACGCTGCAAGGGTATCTTTGAAGATCCGCAGAATGTCTATAGTTATCGGCAGTCTCGTGTTTGCAACTTCTCCGTGAACGCGTTTGATGCCCTTGAGGGTGCAGTGTAGTAGGCTGTCATCACGCAACGTGTTAGGATACCCGGCTTCTATGTGCATGCGGATGATTCCAGCCAGATATATTTTCAGAGTTCGGAAAGCCAAACCATTCATTGCCAGGTGGGTCATGAATAGGATTGCCACCTGTGTAGTGAGTGGCATGGCCTGCAGTCCATGTGTGTGACAGAAGTTGATATAGCGGAGATACGCTGAGTGGTAAGTCAGTCTAGTACTTGGCGCGATGCTGTTGTTGATGTAACCGCGTGCACGTGCGATTAGATTATTGGTACTCACTGATTGAGTAATCCGAGGGTGTGTAGGTCTGGTGGGTTGGTTGCTTGTGAGTCTGCCGACGGAACCAGCTTGCGGAACTTGGGGATCTGTTGGCGAGATAAACAGTCAGCAATGTCATTGTTAACGCCCTCAATATGTACAATCATAACATGGAAGTTACGTGAGGCTGCTGTGAAGAATATTCGTCTAACCAAATTCATGATGCGTGGGCAGGCTGATGAACCTTTTTTTCCATATTTGGACTACAGACATGTTGTCGCAGTGGAATAAGACACGTTGTGTGGCCCAAAGATGCCCCCAAATTAGACATGAAAGCAGTATTGGTAGCAGCTCCATCCATGCTATTGAGTAGTTGTTCTCGGTGATTTGATTTGGCCAAGGGGCAGAGATCCAGTGTCCCTTATAGAAGATACCATAACCGTGCTTGGCTGATGCGTCTGTGTATAGTTCCATGTCTGGTGACGAAATCCAACTAGATTGCAGCATGGAGGCAGACCCATTCCATGTTGGTAGGAAGTCACACCACCACTGTACGTCTAGTTTGAATTCTTCGGATAAGTGAATAGTGCTGTTGAGATTCTTGGTGGTGGTGCTCAGGTCTATCATACGTCTTAATTCTTCCGGCTGGGACACATTTGCAGGCGAAGCTAAGGGTGCCAATGAATGAGAGCAGTTCACGCTTTGTACATGAAGCTCGGGTTAGCCAGGTTGGTAATGAAGACAGTAGTTCTTGTAGCTTGTCATTTGGGAGACGAATGACCATTTCATTAGAGTCAAGCTCCACACCTAAGAAAGTTAGTATAGTGCACGGCCCTTCAATTTTGTCGTCTGCAACTGGTACCCCTAGGTTATCATATGTAGAGAGCATAGTGTTCATGTTATCGTGACATACACTGGTGCTGGGTGGTCCACCTGTGAAGTAGTCGTCTAGATAGTGAACTAAGTCATCTGACTGGATCTTGTTAGCAACAATCCAGTGTATAGCATCTGCAATTTGGTTGAAAAGGTATGGTGCTGACCGCAGACCAAAAGGTAATACGCGATCGAAGAAGTAAAACCCCTCCCAGTAGTAACCAAGGAGATACCAATCTAATTATTTGCGTACTGGACAGAGTCTGAAAGCATGCTTGATGTCGATTTTTGCCATCAAGGACCCTGGGCCATGCTTATTGACAATTGCTACGGCGTCATCGACTTGGGCGTAAGATAATGAGTGTTCGTCTTTGGATATGTTAGAGTTAACACTGTCTGCTGATGGCTGTGACAAGTCCATTATGATTCTGTGTCCACCATTTTTCTTTGGCCGGACTCCCAAGGAGTTGATGACAAAGTCTTTGAAGGGAGGGGTTCTGAAAGGGCCAACGGTATGACCGAAGTCCACCTCTTTGATGATTGCGTCGGTGATGACTTTAGGGTTGGTTAGAGCTGATTTGGCATTCTTGGTCCGTCTGGGGTAGTGTTTTCTGTTGAATCCTATGTTGGCACCATGTGATATGTTGAAGAGTACCTCTGCTACAAATGTCTTGTTGGGGTGTTGGTGTAATTCATGTGCGAATACGTCGAGCATGAGTTGTGTTTCTGGGTGCATGGATAGGACCTTATCTATTGGTATTACCATGTTGACGAAAGGGCTTAGGTGGGTATGTTGGCTGGTCTTCGTTAGATGAGCTACGAAAAGGCTGTTGGCTAGCATCGGCTTTTCGGTGAAAAGTGGCTGGGTGTTGGCTAGAGTTGCAAGTGCTGCAGCAGTGGATTCTGTTATTACGGCATGGGTTACTGCAGTGGCCTCGATTGAAGTTACGGCAGATCTGGTTGTTGTTGTTGTTGTTGCTGATGGATTTGCTGTACCAGACATATGGATTCTTTGGTTGGCTGTTGCATTCCTGATGGGTGTGGCCTTTCTTCCGGCAGTCAGGGCAAGTTGGAATTAGGAGATGGAGGTTCTGTTGGAAATGTTCATGATCTAACTGTGGGTTTGGAATGCTCCAACTGCGTAAGCCAGGGTATCTCGCATGGTCGAGACGAAATTCTTTATCGTATGACATCCAGGCTTCAGCTTTGTAGGAGGCTGCCCTACGTGCTATATGTCTCTGGTAGTTAAACAAATGCACGGCTTCGTGGGGGAAATAATAAGCACGGTATGCAGCAAAAGTAGACCAACAGTCTAGCCAAGTCTCAAAGTCCTTGATTTCTTTTTTCTTTGCCTGTGATGTAAATACTGCTATTGATGGATTGTCTGGGTCAAAGGATACATGTGTTCTGGTCGATTGGGTGATGTTTTGCCGTAAGGAGTCAGGGTGTAAGTCAGATAAATCGACAAACTTACCCTGGTTGGCCAAGTTGTTAAAAGCTTGTTGATCGACGAATGGAAGGTAGAGGTTTGCTGGCGGTATCGTTGCCGGAACTGCTGCTTGTTAGAACGATGGTACGTTTGGATACGTTGTTGGGTATGGACCGGAAGTTGAAGATCAGATCTGATCATCAGATCAGAATGAAATTTTGATTGCCTTCCAAACGACGTGTGAAGACTCTCAATGTTCATAACTTTTACAGGACCACATACAAAAAGTTCTTTTCAGGACCATCAATCACTCCAAAAAGAAAATGCCATTTCTTGCGTGTTCATTACATGTGTCTTATCGTGTACGCGTATGTGGCTGTGTATGCATATGTTCAGGTACATAACGGTGATTTTAGTGATAAGTCAGTGCGCTTTGTTAGTTGTGCTCTGCAGGGATCAAGATGGCCCAGCCCATAATTTGAATTTTTGTAATCATGATTGGCAGCATAAATTAACATTTAGAACAGAGTTCAAATGGACGTTCTGGAACCACACTTTGTAAAAAAATGGATTCTCTCTTTGATAAATGACAGTGTTTTTCAATGTTTTTTCGACATAAGGGCAGTCACTATACATTCACAGGTGTTATGTATGAGATTGGGGGAAATTAATACCGTTCACACGTCGAATTTCTGGAAATCTCGAAGCAAATCGAGTGTGTCTTACCCATAGTGTGGTTTTTTCACATTTGCATAGTCTCACCATAGTCCCCCTTTTGTAAGGACTGCACAAGACCTATAATTTGCATATTAACGACCTTTTGGAGGGACTGGCCCCAAACATATACAAAGACAGCTATGGAGGAGGAATTTGCGTGAAGGTTATATGCAAACAAAATTAAATTCCATCTGTTATACTCGTTAATATAACAGATGAATGAAACTTTAAAAGAGTGCTGTGTGCCCAAGTAAGAACGCAGATGTACACAGGCTAAAGCATCAGTAGATGTCAGTTGTTTGTGATTGCAGCATTAACATAATGAGCAGCAGCTTGATTCATTGTAAGAAATTACGTAATGTGGATAAACCTGAAGGTGGACAAACTCGTTACATACTTTATTCTATGACTATTCTTTATCTAGCTTTAGCTCCATTTTAGTAGTGATAGCAATCTTTCATTCTCATAGGTTGTTGTGTTTGATAGTTTTCTCTCTTCAGCTTCACTTTTATAGACACATTTGCGGTCTGTGTTTTTTTTCACAGCAGAACATCAGTAATATCAATAAAAGGAATTTATAAATTTTATATTTGGTATTTTTTCCTCTCAGGCAAGTGAATTTACAAATAAATTTTTATGCTTGTATAGGCATTTCATTTGACAAGATTCTGGCCTTGGAAATGAACTTCCAATGACAGGGCTATCAGCCTCCCCCAAGTGTGAATGAGGGTTTGGCCCTGCTTGGAAAAATTCTAGGAATTTTCTTTGTCCAACATGTCCTAAATGTCACTGCAATTTCTCATCACTAGAAATAAACTGCAGTACAGTGCAGCATGTTTGGTTGTTCGGTTCAAAAAATTCTTTGCGTGGGAGGTTGTATGTGTAAAAAGTCTATGGCATTTTAATCAATAAATAATCTGCTCAACCTTAATGTACATACCATTGTTTTGTTTTGCCACTTAAAGCCCCCACTCAATTATCAGATTTATCTAATATAAATATTATTTCCTTGATAAAATATTCAATGGAAAACAAAAGAATGACAAACTGTTAATGGGCTGTTGACACATTCGCTAATGCAAGAACCAGGGATTGAGAAGGGAGCCTTTAAATTTACCAGTGAGAGACCAAACCCTTGGATTATTAGTACTTTTAGCTCACATTTGGTATACCAATGTGAGGTTATCATATAAGCTAAAATCGGTGGTGTCTGTATGTATGTATGTATGTATGTATGTACGTAGGTACGTAGGTACGTATGTACATATAGTTTATCCTTCAACATCAAAAACTCGTGAACTGCTGCACCTTTTAGCTTGGTATTTGGTGCATCCTTGGCCATAGATGGGACCATGATTGTAACAACGCAAAAAAAACGTAGACATTTGAATAAACAAACTTTAGACTGTAATCTTGGTGAAACGGAATTGCAAGCAGTACACTGTGAAAAGATTCTTGATACGCTTGTCGATGAAAATCTGTCATGGAAGCAGCACTGTGACAAGATTTTTAAAAAAGTAAATAGTAATATTGCTTTGCTTAAGAGGATAAGACAGTTTTTACCTATGAATATAAGAAAACTTTTTTGTAATAACTATATTTTACCACACTTGGATTACTGTTGTCATTTATGGGGAGCATCACGGTTTATGAAAGGGTTGCACAAGATTCAGAAACGTGCTATCAGAGTGATGTGTGATGCAAGGTATAATGCTTTGACCGAGCATTTATTTAAAACAATGCATATAATGCCATTACAAGATAGAATAGTTTATAAGAATGTTTGTATGGTTTTTAAATGTTTAAATAATCTTTCACCACAATATATGACAAGTCTTTTTACAGAAATTGATCAT
Source organism: Ptychodera flava (assembly GCF_041260155.1). Classification (NCBI taxonomy): domain Eukaryota; kingdom Metazoa; phylum Hemichordata; class Enteropneusta; family Ptychoderidae; genus Ptychodera; species Ptychodera flava. The sequence goes on from NC_091935.1 coordinate 42,245,433, forward strand.
ATAAAAGAGTTACAAGATCTAAGATGCAACAAGTCATCGTTGATGACACAGTCCCCGCTTGTCCATTTTGTTATAATCTTTGGTGTCTAAGTAGCTGTGGTCTAGGTAGCTGTGGAATGACATTGATGCAAAGGGTGCATCAGGCCTGTGACTTGCATAATAAAGTTATCTGAGGAACGTTCAATAAAATTGACTCATCTCTGCCGGTAATGACCATTGAAGGAACTTTTGATTACATCACACATAACGATGCCCTCACTGCCTCTAGTGTCATGATGGCACATACTATACACATGGTTTGGTGGAATTTTAGAAATGGTATGGGATCGGGTATGTTGTTGTAATCAGCCATTTCGGATCATATAATGAAACAAATTAATGTGCACAAGAATGCAGCCATATCACGTTTAAACAAAATCAGTCCATCAAAGGACAGTGACCTATGTTTATGTTTCAAAGACATAAAAAAATCACACCAAAATTGAAATCAAATGGCTGTCTATTGACCATATGGATCATAGCACAAAATTAGTAGACATGCATATGTATGCCATAGTACTTTATCTTAGTCTCAACAACATTGGATAAGGAATATTTGCATATGATTAAGCCTCAAAGACATGAAGAAATCCAAAAATGACCATCTGGCAGCGATATTGGGGAAAAATGACAATCTGGCAACCATATTGGAACATGTCATGAAGTACATTGACATGTATATGAATGCCATAGTGCATGATCTTTGTGCCAAGTTTTGACAAAATTGGTGTAATGACCTTTGAATTAAGCTTCAAAGACATGCAAAATTCCAACAAAATGGCAGTTCTGCAGCCATATTGGCTCCTATCGCAAGGTTAATTGATACATGCATATCTATGCCATAGTGCTTTGCCTTTGTGCCATGTTTGAACAAAATTGGTTCAAGGATGTTTGATGAGTTATTGTTCAAAGACATGAAAAAATCACAACAAAAAGGCCGCCTCACACCGATATTGGATCGTATCGCAATATAATGGGACTGTCAAGAGATGATTTTTTGTGTCGCCAATTTCTGTACTGATTACGTATACGATATTGATTTTGCTAAGCTTGTAAGTGAACCGGAGGTCAAGTTGTTTTAATGTATAAATGACAGGTGGTTGTACTCAGAGAGGATTGTGTTGTACTCAGAGATAATTTATGCCGATGACAGGTGATTGTACTCCATTGACATTTGCATTTTAGAATGTGTACACTTTGGTTATCAATTATTCGCCTGTGATGTGTGTGCACATGGTGTCGGAGGTATAAAAGACAGTGTTCGTGGATTTAGGAGCACTCCTATCTACTCCAGCTGAAGAGTGACCCTGCCGCTCAGCCTAGCCAAGTAACAACTGGAAAAGAACACTGTATTGGGACCAGCCAGTTTTCCGCAAAAAAAAACGGACATTGATGCTACAAGTGTTGAAACACGCCAGCCACTGGAATGTGCATGCAGCACTCAGCAGTCTACAAGCAAGTTTCCCTGTGCTAAGGTACTCACCGATATTGCTGATATTCCAAGACGAACAGACTGTGTCCTTTGATTAGTTCTCAGTTGTGAGTACATCCCTGTCATCGCTGAGTCACATGACGTTTTAGTTATTTTAGTATGTAGTTAATTTTTGTACTCAAGGATTTTTTGTAATTTTATTTATTTAATATTATAGGTCCTTTGACCAATTCAAACATCACCTGCGTGTGACGGTCTTTCTCTTTATCAATACTCAGTCCCTTCCCGCACCTTTTCGGCCAGTTTGAAATTTTGCCACAGAGTGGTTGACCATCTTGTGACAGGGACATGCATATGTAGGCCATAGTGTTATGCCTTTGAGTTAATGGTTCAAAGACACGAAAAATCGCAAACAAAATGGCTGTCTCACGCCAATTTTGGATGATATCTTAAAATAATTTGACATGCATATGTAGGTCATCGTGTTATGCCTTTGTGCCAAGTTTGAACAGAATCGGTTCAAGGATGTTTGAGTTATGGTTCAAAGACATGAAAAATCACAAAAATATGGCACCTTGCGGCCATATTGGATCGTATCGCAAAATAAATCAATGTGCATCTTTAGGTCATAGTGCTATGCTTTTGTGCCAAGTTTGAACAAAATTGGTTCGGCAGAGTCTGAGAAACGGCTGCGGACAGACGGACGGACGGATGGGACCCAATCTATAAGTCCCCACCGCATATCGTCTGCGGGGACTTAAAATTGTTAGTGGTTCCTGCAACAAATAAGGATTTTTATTGAAAAGGGTTTACTGTAAATAGTGCCAATCAGTGGAATAATGTTGATATAAATATAAGAAGATCTAGTAACTCATTGAGCAGTTTTAAAACTGCTTACCTGAAAGCTTGTTGGGTATAATTTTTTTGTTTGTGAGTTTTAGTTTTCTTGTCAAATTTGTTTTTTTATCTAGTGTGATTGTGCATTTTTTTCCCTCCTGTGTGCAGGTTCACTCCTAGCCACTTTTTTCTGCGCAATGTATTGTTCTAGCTTTGTTAGTCATGTTTCATGTTGATCTGCTTTGTATCAGTTTGTATGTTCATCTAAGGGCCCTGGATCTAAGGGCCCAGGGGAAGATAAGCATCTTTACTGAAGCTTACCAGGCTTCCCTCGTTAAACATGGTTTAATAAATAAAATAAATAAATATAAATTATTCAAATGAAGTTTTCATTGCCCAAATTATGCAAATGAGTTTTAAAAAAGTGAAAATGGTCAAAAATAAATAACTCATGGCCTTGAAAATCAGTGTGCAAGTACTTTAGGTGGACCTTATACAGTCGTGTGTGTATTGTGACGACATTGTGAATTTTGTATTTTTGCTGAATTTTTTTGGCCATTTCTCATTTTAAGTAGAGTTTATTTTTCTCTGAAAGGGCTGGCCCAATTGCTCTCAAATTTGGGTTGGATATTTGCAAGGGTGTTACCCTTCTTATTTGTTGAAGTTATGACAAAATTGGCAAAATTACCGTTATGGGGCAATTTTTGTAACTTTGGGTCGAAAAATCATAAAAAATCTTTTTTCTTTAAAACTGTTGGACAGACAGCTTTTATATTTGGTGTACACATGCCCAGGGATGATAATAGCTGGATATGTGGAAATTATCCAGAAATATGCAAATTTGTTTTTTAAGATAATTTTGTCATTTTCGGTCAAGAAAACATTTTTTTAAAACAATTTTGTCATTTTTGGTCAAGAAAACTTGGTCTCAAAAAATATGTGTCTGATAGCTTTGTAATATGGTATACAAAATCTGAAGGATGTTATCTTCTGCCCAAACTGTAAGGAAACCCCAAATTTGTATAATTTAGGTAATTTTCTCAGTCTGTGACCTTAAATGACCTATACTAACCCAGGATATGTTGAGAGACAGTGTTAAATTTTTCATTTCCAACCACTTACAACTTTTCCATGTAATAAGACACACAACTGCTAAGAAATTTGGATCCAGGATAATTCCAGATGTCATAATCACTCCAACAGTGGAAGGCATTTCACCAACTGTAACTAACTTAAGTGCTGTTCACATTCGAATGACAGCACTGTTAGCATTTAAAAATTCCCAAGGTTGTAAATAACTCTAGTACATAAATAACCTACTTTTAATTTATTTCCCCACTCTCCCACCTTTTCTTTATGTCGAGCCTTCTCTGGCTGATTTTTTTTTGACATATGCTAATGTATGTAAGATCTGCTTGTCCTATTGCTGTAGAAGTTGATATGCATGTTTCTAAAGTTTACCTCCAGTATACCTACACCCGTGGCCACTTTAGTGTTGATTAAGCCTGTCTGGTGCAAGCAGAAATTCTGTTTGTATAAACGAAACAAAGTGGTGGTCGGTGTAATAAATGTAAGATTCACTATCGGCACCCCACTGTTAGGATTGAGATAACGTTCTACTAAAATGTCTCGCCTGCCCAATTCAAATCGATCACAACACTGCACTGTAGACACGCTGTAAGTCTGCACTCCGACAATGAACATCAATAACAACGGTCGCGAATATCATACGGGAAAATCCTTCAGTAAGGACGTGGGCAGCTTGATTGTTCAAAATATAAGACATTGTGGTGGCAATTTGGCATCTAGCGAGGTACCACGAGGAGCTACAAAAAAACAAGCAAGCGACCATTTTAAGATAAGCGTGGAGGGAACCAGAAAAGTTTGGAAGAGATACATGTATCAGGACAGGTTCCCTTCAACCGGGATGAGAAAAGTGTTGTTCATGGTTACACACATGTGAACACATAACACGATTGGAACTAATTTGGGATAATTGGATGGTGAACTAATGTCTTTAAAATCTGCAAATGTAAGCGCACCTGCTTTTCTTTTTACTTTACACACTTGTGTTTATGAGTAATTTTATTATTGCAACATTCAACTATCTAGCACCTAACACTTTTGAGAAATTTTAAAAATATGAAAATCGAATTATCCCAAATTAGTTCCAATCGTGTTACATGTACATGTAAAACGCTACCCCGACTGTACTTTACTCTTACCTTTTACTACCAAGTGAAATCTGAGTAAGTTTATTCACGGTTTGTAGGAAAGAAACATGGCTTAGTGCAAGTGAAAGTTTATTTCGTAAGTTTTGCAGTCAAGACGGGCGATGTCTGTAATTTAATTGCTAACATTTTCAAAGTGGCATTTTCTCAATTCCCGCGCCTGAACAAAGTCTGAACGCGACACTTACGATACACGCTATAGTATCGTTGGTATTCATTCACTGCAATATTGAAATCGGCACAAAATGTGTGATGTTCTGTAACACTGACTACATTTGAAACATATGAGTTTTAGCAGAAACTAAATACTGATGGGGCAAATGCTGTGGTCAACATCATTTGTACACAGTGTATTTTATGATCACTCCGTAATTTCAGGCTAATCGGCGTGTCCATGGGGTACCGATAGTAGAATCATTATCACCACTGATACAGGGTAAAGTAACCGTTTTATCACCCTTCTGCAGACAGAATTTCTGCTTGCACCAGACAGGCTTGATCAACACTAAAGTGGCCACAGGTGTATGTTGCAGATGTTATTTGCTTTTGTCATTCTTGTTTTTCTGATTGTACTGTGTAGAAATCATTGTCATAACATCAATGTAGAATTTTGCTGCACTGAACAGATAGCAACAACATTCATAATTGATCTTTGGTACCAATACTTGTATGTACCAATTCCAATCAAATGTGAGCAACACCGTATCATTCGCGGTATTTTATCGTTTTGGATCAAGAATTAGCAAGATTTTATTCCTGAGAATATTTTTATCAATTTTAATTGATTAATAACTTTTTTGAAATCACTTTTGAAGTACAGGCTTTCCATAATTTTTTTTGTTTCTTTTTTCAAAATGATAACAAAACATCTTGTTTCTCCTTGCTCTAAAAACATTTAAAACATAAGTCCCAGTATGACTATGCAAACTACTGTTCGGAGTATGAGACTAACTTTGCTTGAAATAGATTCATATTACCTCTTGATTGTGATCACAAAAGGAGCCCAAGTGTTATTGACACTATTTCTTACAGATGTGTGGCAACCTCAAATAGTGTACTAGCACCTATGTGATCATGTGGACTTCAACAAAATGGCTTCATTGATGGCAGGTGTGAGCGCAGTGTTTGGAGTAATCAACATGAGACAAACGTGCTTTTCATAGAAATGTCATTCACTTTTATCTGAATTAAGATACATAGGATATGTAGGAGCACTATACCTCATGGCCTTGTCAATTTTTTGCAGAGTGAAGAGTTCCCTCTTTCAGTAGAAGAGCTGCTAAATGTCTTGGAAGTTATTACTCCATTCAAACATTTTAACAAATTGAGAGAATTTGTTCAGATGAAACTTCCAGCGGGTTTTCCTGTCAAAATTGGTAAGTGTTTTCTTCATAATAATCTCTGAGAGAGAGATTAAAAGAAAGGCTGTCAAGTGTATTGTTTGTTTTTGAGCTTTTTCAACAGAAATGTCAACAGAGATGTATAACTTAAAAACCCAATAGCACTTGTTACATATATTGATGATACAAATGACATTTTTATATGTAATCCCATGGTATTTTTCTCTGTTTGACGTCATCGTATACGAGTGATTTTCGCGGAGCCGTACAACTTCGAGCCGAAGGCGAGAAGTTGTGCGGCTCCGCGAAAAGCACGAGTATACGATGAGTCAAACAGAGAAAAATACCATGGGATTATATATTTATCACATGAACAGTCTTCTTATTTTTTTTTTTTGACGTGAATGGATCAAAATTATCATAACAAATTGCATGAATTTCATCGCGATTTGAGTTTTACTTACGCGGATTACTTTCATTTAAAGAGTAAAGCGGCCCGTCACCCAGGAGATACTTTCATTCATAAATCCCATCAAGCTGAAATTTGCTACATGAAATGGTATCTCCACCAACCAGACATACGGATTCTGTCACGTGAACCTGTCAATCATTGTCTCGCGCTGTACCGATGCCAAGGCAAGTCGGCCATCGGTACGGTGGACATAACTTTCATCATGCTAGCGACGGATAGCCATAGTATTCAGAGTTATTCAGAATATTTACAAATAGATTTATGAAGTAAATGCAACGACACGATCGAAACAGTATTCTCATTCTCAGAGATTCCGTGGCTTTTCAAAACATCACACAAGTTTACGACCGTGGCGAGCGCGAAAGATTCCGTTCGATGACACACAGAGTATACCTCATTCACGATCCCACAACGCTGCCGTCACCGGTCTCTGCTATGCAGGTGTCAACTCGTTAACTCCGATCTCGGTCGTCAATGTTTTCGTCTTAAGGACTTTGATGTTTGCAGTGACATATATCTCACCCTTAGATACATCCTAATTTTACTTGACGGAAACTCTGTTTTGAGTGTTGCTGAGTCAACTTTCGAAGTACATTGGATTCCACAGCGCTGCAATGCATACTGATGTCTTCTCGCTAGCGCTACAGCCTTACGCCGCCGCGCTACAGGTTTGATTCCGAGCAAGAATTTACGTAATTTTTTATATGACGAAGGAAATTTATCGTTGTTAGTCGAATGACTTTTTGCTTGTGCCTGTATGTCGCTTTCCCGAAGATTATACTGTACTCATTTATTCAGTTCAACTTCCGTTGAGGTGTAGATTTCAGGTTTATCGCCAACCGGGATCGCCAGGTACGACGTCCACATTGAGCCTTACGAGGCGACTCGACTGGATCGGCGGTATCCCCATTCGATTCTCGGGAACAGCTATAGTTTTAGCGACTCAAAATTTCACTGGACATGCCTTCTATGTTTCCATGTGTGGATTTATCGGGTCACCTTTTTTGTAAAAATGTCATGAGAGTACGGCATCGATCACGACAAATCGGTCTATGTTCACGTCGCGACCCGCATGTATGAACGGTACCATGCAAAAGAAAAAAGTTCCGGTTGATGACGTACAACAGGGGTAATTCGGATTTCTTATCCGTCCTGTTCTACGTCACACAGGTGGGAATTCGGGCCAGTTCATGTGATAAATGAAAGAAATTTAGCAGTACCATGTCAGCTATTTTGAATGTTAGAATAATAGGAAGATGATGTTCTGCTTGTTTGACTAATTCCTGTGTTTGTCAGGAATGAAACTGCAATCAGTCCAACAACAAAGAGGATCTACCAGTTCGGAGACATGGATTTGAAATAGAGTATCTTCCATTTGATGAAGGAAACAAGTCCAGTTGGATACAGTTAAGCCTTAATTACAATACTAATGTTTTGACCAAACACTGGTAGTCTTCTTTAGGGTAATAATGGAAAGCTGTAGACACTAATTTTTCTGATTCACCTCTGTTCACCATCATAGAGTGATCATCGACAGCCTTCCATTGTTTCCCTGAAGAAGACCTGTGTGGTTGAAAGGTTTGCATTGTAATAAATGCTTAAGGGGGTGACCCACCCTCACAGACACTTATCTTTAACCTGATTTTTTTACCATTAAAATAAATCTTTAACCCAATATGTAATATATATTTAGGTAGCTTGATAATTGAAGATTATGAAAATTGTAAGATTATTTCAAAACCTGTGTGCGTGTGTTTTTGCTAAAAAATGTGTGTTTTTGAAATTTTTCACTTAAAAATGTGTAAGTATGAGGGATTGATGGCCATTGGTAAGCTGTGTACTGCAATCGATAGCAGGGTAATATGTTAAAAAAACTGTGTCTTGGATTTTTGATACTCCGCTTTGTTTTTGGACGATTAGCCTTGAAAGTAAAAAGTAGTGGATTCTGAATAAATTAACAGCTTTTGTCCATGTCTATCACAATATCTTTTGTTTTTGGAACATTATCGGAATTCTGGGACATGGTTTTATAGAAATAGTCACTAACTAACACCTGTGCAAAGATAAGGCCATCTGTCAACGTGGTGCCAAGTTACACTGTCCAGAATATGCAATATATTGCCAAAAACGGAACAGAGTAAATAGCAGAAATTTAAACGTGTATGTGACCCCTGAACAAAGTCAGCTAAAAATCCAGTGCGCTCACATTTTTGGTAGAAATTCCCAGTCCATAATAAACTTCAGGACTTTTTACACAATTGTCTGAATTTGTGTTATGAAGGAAATAGGCTTTATTTACACAACTGTCACTCTGAGTTAAATCTGGGGATAATCTTCTTGCTAAATACAAATTAGCGTATTAATTGTACACTGTAGTGTACCAGTTAAAATGTGATTATCAAGTAAAGAAATGGCCTGTTTCGTATATTTCATAAAAATGATGTGATTTTACATGCGAAGTCCGATGACATCCTGTCTTTTGATTGCGCAATCGTCACCATGTTTTCAGCTTCCTGTCTGGAGAGAGACATGTGACAATAAATTAACAATGTGGTCCATGGCGACAGAACCATGAAGTTCATTCAGACGCCATGTTGCGTAAGCTCTTTCAGTTTTACGTTCCATGTTGCCAAGATGAAACTTCTTCCTGAGCACGAGTGCTGAGCAAGGGGACCAAGTCATTTGTAGTTGCATCCTAGCTTTTTTACGTTTTCCATAGTATCAGAACCTGACACTTCAAGTTTGTGTCAACTGCATGGTGTTGCATGACCACAGTCCACCTTGAACATGGTTTCCGACCTCAGAGCTGCTTTAGTGCAGGACAAACACTGTTGTGTTGCGCCATGTTAGAACCCATCGTTAGGCTGAACTTAATATAACACCAGACAATATCTGGTATCTAAAATTATTTTCTGACACAGGGGAAAGGGTAGCAGTAGGCAAAAACTCTGACAATTCTAAAAGCCCTGGGTATAAAAGCGACTTGTTTTGGCTCAGCAAGTACATAAAGCAGATGTGAATCTGTAACCACGCTGATAACAGATGCATCATTCTCTAAATCGTGACTGTCGAGTTTTGTATAAGTAATGAAATACGTGAACTTCAGTCAAGCAGTTGAATATCGCTTTCTCTTATATATATGTTGAACAAGAAAGCATCATTCTTCCTTGTGACTGTCTGCTGAACTACTATTACAACGACAATAGGCAGACCAGCAGTATGCTGTTCCTCAACATGATTGAGTTCATCCACAATAAAAAGCAGTTGCAGATTCAAAAAAAGCACGTTCGTGGTTGTTTAATTTTTTCAAGTTCATGGAAATTATTCTATTATTAGCTCTGCTTCAGCGACACAGAGCTTATCAAATAGGCTGATTTTACCATCATCATTCATTGTCGTTGTTGTTGTCAGTCTTCCATCAACAATTACCTTCTTCTCTGAAACCACAAGTCAAATTGCTTTGACATTTCATAGGCAGTTCACTTGGAGTGACCTCACCCAAATTTGTTCAAATCATGGTGAAATTTGCATATTTGTATTTTGGGGGCATTTTTTGCTGTTTTAGTGAAATAATGTTCTTCTCTGAAACCCAATGTTCGATTGCTTTGAAATTTGATATGCAATTTACTTAGGGTGACTTCAGTCAGATTTGAAATTTGCATATGTGTATTTTAAGGTAATGTTTGTCATTTTTGGTTAAAAAATCTTCTTCGAAAGTACAGGTCAGATAGCGTTGATATTTGGTACATAGGTGCCTAGGGATGATCTATTTCAGATTTGTTCAAATTGTGCAGAAATATGCAAATTTGTATTTTTAAGGCAATTTTTGTAATTTTTGGTCAAAATTGTTTTTTCATCAAAACAGCTTGTCGGACAGCTTTAATATTTGGTATACAGATTTAAAGGGATAAGCAAAATGTGATATATTCAAATTATAATAATAACTACCATTTCTCATTTTTAGGCATATTTTGCCATTTTTGGTCAAAAATTTGTTTCTCAAAAAGTACCAGTCTGATAGTTTTGACATTTGGTATACAGGTTTCTACAGAATAACACAGTGATATATATTGAAATTATGATGAAATCTGCAATTTTGTATTTTGGGGGCAATTTTTGCCATTTCAATCAATCAATCAATCAATCAAAAGCATTATATAGGGCCAAAATCCATTACGAGGTAATGTTCTAAGGCGCTGAACAAGAACACAAAAATAAAAAAGCTCTCTCAAAGAGATGCTATTTCAAGCCCTTTTTAAAGGTGATCAGGGCTTTTAAAGGTGATCAACGTAGGCGACTGGCGAAGTTCCAACGGAAGACTGTTCCACAAATCGGGAGCACATCTTGAGAAGGAGCGTTTCCTATACGTTTGCAGGTTACACAGTGGCACATGAAGAAGACTTTTTTCATTTGATCGAAGTAAGCGAGGTGAAGGTTTGATGTGGAGCAGATCTGATAAATACATAGGAGCAGTGCCATTTAATGCCTTGTATGTAATCAGAAAAATTTTGTAATGGATCCTGTATTGTACCGGTAACCAATGAAGCTCCTTAAGTGTAGAGGTGATGTGGTCAGATTTCCTTATCCTTGACCATTTTTGGTCAAAAGCTGTGTTTCTCCAAAGCTACTCATCTGACGGCTTTTAAATTTGGTCTACAGGTTCCCACAGATAAACTAAATGATGAAATGTGCAATTTTGTACTTTTTGGGCAATTTTTGCCAATTTTAGTCAAAAAATTTGTTTCTCAAAACATGCATGTCTGATAGCTTTGATATTTGGAATACAGTTCCAAGGGATTATTTTAATATGATATATTGACATTATGATGAAATCTCGAATTTCATATTTTGGGGGACAATTTTTAGCTCATATTTGGTATGTCTATAAATAAATACCAAAAAGAGCTTATATGGCGAGTCAGTGGCGTCTGTATGTCTGAATGTATGTATGTATGTGCAGATGTATGTCCGTCCGATGCAAAAGCTCCCAAACTGTTGCACCTACCATCTTAGTATTTGGTGTACAGGTAGACCCAGGGGTTGAGATGTGACGTTGTTCAAATGAACATGTCAATGTCAAAAATATGCAAATGAGGTAAGAAAAAAGGAAATCCTGCAAATGTGCAGGAGTGGTGGTATTAACTGGAACAGCCTACACATCTGAGTCAGAGCTTCTATGACCTTTAACCTTTTTGTATGAAGTGTACTTATTATGTGTATGAGTGGTGGCAGTGACTGAAACAGCCTACTTCACTGACTCGAGTCATTTCCTGTCATTGTTCATGAACTGATACATATTGGCAGGCCTGTTGATACCATGAAGGACTGTGTTGAAACATTCCTCTGCTAAGGGGCCGTCATTAATAAAGCTGATGCACGAGAAACGTAATTTCTTCGTTTTACTTGAAACCCCCTCCCTCCCCCCTCAAAACAAAAGTTCTTATGCGAAATAAATTTTGTATTATGATGCTTTTTCTGACAAACCCACTCGCACCTCTCCTATCCGCACCCCCATGAAAAAAGTACCGGAAGTGCACATTAATCAATAAACCTCCACTTTACGCGTATCACTTTTAAGACACAGAACATCTTAATGTATTTCGCACGTAGGAAAATGTTTCATGTACATGTTATATGTTGAAAAAGCATACAAGTTTTATTTCACATTTATGTCTTTTTGTTGTCTTTTCTGTCTCCGTATTTTGTGGTCATTGTTCTCGATGAACAGGAAAGTAGTATTGCATTCTCGCTGCAAAGTCGCACTTTGAAAACAATAGACGAAAATCCTTATGCAATTTTGACGCACACAAAATGAAAGAATTACGTTTGTCGTGCGTCAGCTTTTATTATTGACGGCCCCTAAGCCTGTTCCTAAAGTTGACCTCCAGTACCTAAAGTTTCAGACCTTATTTACTCTTGTCATTCTTCTTTTTCTGGTTTAAATATTTCTTGATGGACCAATTCAAATCAAATATGAGCATATTGTCCTTGAAGGTATTTTTGCTATTTTGGTCAGAAAATTTGATTCTCAAAAAAACTACTCATCAGATAGCTTTGGTTGACATGTTCTTATGGATTATCTTAATGTGATTTTTATCACAACTGGAAGTTGTGATATAGGGTTAGCTTCAACCGGCGTCGGACAGTGTCCATTTTCCGTAAACGACAAAAAGTCAAAAATTGCTGAACAGAATGCATTGATATTTGGTATAGATATTCAGACTGGTTCCAAGGTTCCAATTCCAAAAAATAAAGCCAAACGGAGCAGCGGTTAGATAGTTTTGGGAAATTTCTAACCCCCCTTTTAACTAATTGATTTTAGGGGTCATTCATATATGTAGTTTTGGAATGTACACCAATCCCAGGGCATGAGATTTAAAAAGTGCTGGTGAGCTGAAAATCACTCTCCTAAAATTATCTGCGGGAGTGTTACGAGAGTGATAAAACTACTCCCCTGAAATGCATAGGGAGAGTGAAGCAAATAAAAAGAATTATGAAATCGTTAATTGTGTCTTGTGCATTCTACTTGAGAATATCTATTTTTAGTTTTTTTTCTGATTTTTGTTTTTGTTATATTTGTTTGTTATAGGAACTTAAGTTAAGTATTATTATAGTAAGAACCAGTATCGGCAATACAGTCCTGATCACTGGACAAGTCACAAAATACAGACAACTTACTGTGCTATGATATAACACTATCGATGTAGCACTCTGTAATTAACATTATTTATAACCACCTCTGAGCTAATTACAATCTACGATGACAATTTTCTGTTGACAAAATAATTTTTCTTTTATCTCTTCAGAAGTTTTACATACTCAGTTTTACTTCACAATTTTCTCTTGTTGCAATCCTCTCAGAACGTCTACTTTTGAAGTTCGATATCGCGATGCTCTTTTGTTTGCAAGGCTGGTTTTCGCCCGAGTGCTCATGGGTTGAATGAAAATAACAATGGCGGCGGATATACGAACGCTTCCCTCGCATATATAGAGATAAGTAGGCTAATTGCGTAAGTTTATAAGCGCTGCTGAGCACATCGTGTACCTAGGCGAAGTGGGTGTGCTCGAAAACGAAGATCAGTGCAAGTTTTGGATTCAAAATCGGCTGTTTTCGGCGGAGAAACTGCGTGCCGTATTTCTGAGGAGGTTTTCATAGTTCGCATATGATGAGGGCGGCGATCGTGCATCAACGTCTTCAAATATTTCTCCAAACTGCATAGTCAATTCTTGTCGAAATCTCTGTGCTCTTAATTCATCGAGAACACGGTTCTTCCTAATTATGCAGTCAGCCAAACACTTTTCAAGAAAATGAGTACGAACAAATGAGGGAGGATCGCAAAATTCGTGTTGAATGAATTGCCTGTATGATCTATGGAGCGCCTGCTCCGGTCAGATGCCAGGCTTATGTTCAATATAGTCGTGGTTGCGTACTCTGTACAGACATCGCATATAAAGCAACACAATTTGATGAGTTTTACTAGCCACGGCCACGCCTAATCCCTTGTAGGGACCGTGTGTTTTCGGAACGCGAATGCATATATACATGTATAGCAAAGCTTAGAAATAGAAGACACGGTATGGGCACACGTGTACGCATGGCCTTTGTTTCTCTTGTTCATATGTTCGCTACAATTTAATTAATTTTTACAGAAAAGAAGCTGAAGTCTGCAGGCTGTACCCTGTCATTCCGATGATGAACACGTGCTCAGACGCCAGTTTTTTTGCAGTGCATTCATCCTGTGAACATGTCGCAGTCCTATCCAAGTTGCCACGCGAGCGGAAAATCGTTCGCGTGGATTTTGATTTGCGCGAGCGCTAGGCGAGCGGAGCGATCGCTCGCCTCAAATCTCATGCCCTGCAATCCTGCATTGTGGACTATTTAATGAGTTGTGGAACAGAAATGAGGTTTTTTATGAATGTTAGAAATATGCAGGATGGCAGATTCGAAGTATCAGAGATTTTCATGCGCTTTTGGTTATAAAATTGATAAAAAACAACATATTTAATGTTTTAGATTTCTCACATTTGTTATGACCCTTAACATTACAGACTTGATTAGATAACTAGCTGCTGGACCTGTTTACTGGCGCATTGATTTAAGGACAAAGATCGTTTTATTTTGTGATAAGGACGTGTGATTTCATAAAACATAGTCTATTAGCCTGGAAATGTGATTTTTTGCGAATATTGTTTACCCCACTGACAACAGTGTGGTTTGAAAATGGCTGGAATGCCCCACTACCGGACTTTGTTTTGTGTGTGCATTTGGATGAAAAATGTGTATGGTGTGATCAACCCGTTCAGTGAGAGAACAAAGGACTCTTACAACAGCACACAAATGAACCGCAGACCAACTTTGATAAGCCCCTATCAATTTCCCTCGCAATCTTCCAATATCCCTTGGAAAACACTGAGGTACTTTGGTCAGAAAACATACACTGTGCCTGCTGTGCTATCTCCATTCAATCTCCCTATGCAAGCTCCTCCATGGATCAAACTATTTTGCGCCAGTTTACAGCTATGGTTGTTTGATATCAGTGTATTCAACGAAGGTCATGGCACACTTGTTATATATTACAAAACAATGGGACACTGGAGGTCCTGAGACAGTATGTATGTGTGTATATATGTACGTATGTATGGTACAGTATGTCCGTCAACATCAAAAACACGCAAACCGCTGCACGTTTCAGCTTGGTATGTGGTGTGTGGATGCATCCTGGGCTATAGATGGGATTTTGTTCAAATGAAGTCTGCATTGCCAAAATTATGCAAATGAGCTTGCAAAATGTGAAAATGGTCAAGAATTAATAACTTTAGAACCGCTGTTTTGATTGCTTTGAAAATTTTTGTGCAAGTACCTTAGTTAAACCTTATACAGTTTTATGAATATTGTGAAGATATCCTTAATTTTGTATTTTTGCTGAATTTTTTGGTGATTTTTCTCATTTTCAGTAAAAATTCTTCTCTGAAACTGCCAGCCCAATCGCTTTCATATTTGGGTTGGATCTTTGCGAGGGTGTTACTCTTCTAATTTGTTGAAATTATGACAAAATTTGGAAAATTACTATTTTGGAGCAATTTTGTCATTTTTGGTCAAAAAATCTTAAACAGTATTTTCTTTTTAAAACCCCTGGACAGACAGCTTTTATATTTGGTACACAGATGTACTGAGATGACAATAGTTAGATATGTAGAAATTGTCCTGAAATATACAAATTTGTATTTTTAAGACAATATTGTCATTTTGGTCAAGAAACTTGTTCTCAAAATAACTTGTTTGATAGCTTTGTAATTTGATATAAAGTCCCGAGGGATGTTATTAGATAAATTTTCTGCTCAAAGTGATGGGAACCCCCCCCCCCCCTATATTTGTATAGTTTAGGTAATTTTCTCAGTTTGTGACCTTAAATGACCTACACCAACCCAGGATATATTATGAGACAGTTTCGAAGGCTGTGAACATAATTTTGTCATATTTGGTATCAATTTGTAGGAAAATTTGATTGAGAAAACAAAGCTGAGGTAAATTTTTTCATTGCGGACCAATTTTTGCAACTTTTCTATGTAAGACATACAAGAACTGATGAGAAATTTGGATCCAGGATAATTCCACATGTTGTAATCACTGCCCACAGTGGAAGGCATTTCACTATCTGTAACTAACTTAAGTGCTGTTTACATTAGAATGATAACACTCATCCATTGTAATTAAAAACTTCCCCAGGTTGTAAATATATTTCCTGTCATCTGGCGTTATGTAATACCAAGGGATGGAACATTTGATATTCAGGAGGGGGTAGGGTCTAGAAGATTGATGAGGTAGCATTACTTTTTTACCAGATCCCTTGTACATTTTTAGCTACTATAGACTATAGTCTATAGAAGCTATTGGGATGGGTATCCGTCCGGCGTCCGTCGTCAGTCTGTATGTATGTATGTATGTATGTATGTATGTATGTATGTCCGTTTGTGAGGCGTCCGTCCACTCAAATATCTTGAGCACCGCAGTACTTACTGATTTGATATTTGTTGTGTAGATGAAAAATACGATTTTGAGAAACTATTTTTTGTAATTTTTTGATATTATTGAAAATAGGCAAATTAATGCCAAAAAAGGTGTTTTTGGTAAAAAATCTTCTTCTTCATAACGCTGGTCAGACAGCTTTGTTATTTGGTATACAGGTCCCTAGGGGTAACCCAACTTAGACTTGTTCAAATTGTGATGAAATATGCAAATGTGTATTTTTAAGGAATTTTTTTGTCACTTTTGGTCAAAATTTGACTTACATTGTATGTAATTCTTGTACTGTATAAACCCTATCAATTCACCCAGAAAAAAATAATTAATATGATTTTAAATAATTGAATTAATTAGGAAATCATCAAAGCCAAAATAATTTTAGTGTAGAATTATCAGAAAGTTCAACTTTTTTTGACAGTTCATAGTGAAATGCTTACCATCTTGGAGGATTAAAACATGTAAAGGCAACTTTCCTGAATCCCAACTTTGACATATTCTGAACCGTCATTTATTGTGCCCTGTATGTTATCTAAAGAAATTGCTCAAAATAGTCAATAGAGATAGAGATAGAGATAGAGATAGAGAAAGTTCTAATTTCCATTTATGGTGACTTGGTAAGGATAAAATAAAATTACTTTTTGAGGAAGAAAATAGAGTGGTCAATTAAAAGAGTGGTCAAAGTGATAGGGTTTTTATGGTAAAGCTGGGCTGTATAAAGATTCCTCATGTGCTATTTATAGCAATTATGCAATCTGTGTAAACAGTGCAATGAAAGTGTAACATGATTCCTTATAATGCTTTTGATGACCTTGAACTTCTTAAGTTTCAAACCTTTGTCTCTTCAGTGTGCTTTCTCTGAGTATGTACAGTCTCAACTTATTAAACAGAACTCACAATGTTAATCAAAGATATCCACCTTCTTCATCAATACATGTGTCACAAAAGATTATTCTCTACATAACTCAACAGAGCTCTGTCAACTGTTGAGTTGCTTGTTCTTTCAAAACCGCTGGTCAGACAGCTTTAATATTTAGTTTACTTGTCCGTAGGATGACCTTAGTGAGATAATTTCATACAGTAAGGAAATACTTAATTTTGTATCCATGTCTATAGTAGCTTCAGGGACTTTGGCCCTATGTTTTTACACTCTCACCTTTTCTTTTTATCAAGCCTTCTCTGTCTGTTTTTGCTCACGTGTATATGGCAGCGATGTCTGTGTGTCTGTCTGTCTGTCTGTCTGTCTGTCTGTCTGTGTGTCCATGTGTCTGTCTGTCTGTCTGTCTGTCTGTCTGTTTGTTGGTCCGATATCTCAAAAACGGCTGGTCAGATCAGAATCAAATCTGGTACATATATTCAGTTAGCAAATGGCAAGAACTGATTAGTTTTTGGTAGGTGTGGCTTGCATACTTTTTACTCATTTGCATAATTAATGATTTTAGAAAAAACGGATATACATTAAAAACGACTACACACAATTTGATGAGATTTGCTACAAATGTTGATCACACCAAGATATATCAGCAGTGGGAACCATTAAGGGGTTACATGAAAGATAGTTGCTAATTTGCATATTTAATGAACTTTCCTAATTAGGGATATATGTCTGATTTGACTCGATCAAAATTGACCAAACTTGGTATGTATATTAAAGATACTATTATTTAACATTATTGAAAGTCATTAAGCGTTTTAACTTTAGCCAATTCCTAATTTGCACATTTAATGAACTTTGCTAATTAGGGATATATATTTGAATTGACTGGACCGACGTTGATGAAACTTGCTACATGTATTTAGCTACTATGATACAACATTTTTGAAAGTCTTTAAGCATTTTTGCTTCAGCCAATTCCGAATTTGCATATTTAATAAACTTTCCCAATTAGGGATATATATCTGAATTAACTTGATTGTAGTTGTTGAAACGTGCTATATACATCAAAGATACTGTGATATAATATTATTGAAAGTCAAAAGACATTTTTACGTCAGCCAATTCCGAATTTGCATATTAAATGAATTTTCATAATTAGGGATATTTATCTGAATTGACTATATCAAAATTGATGAAACTTGCTATGTACATTAATGACATTATAATACAATATTATTGAAAGTCATTAAGCATTTTCTCTTCAGCCAATTCCTAATTCGCATATGTAATGAACTTTCCTAATTAGAGATATATGTCTGAATTGACTTAACCAAAGTTGACAAAACTTGCTACATATATTGCAGATACCATGATACAACATTAATGACAATCATTAAGCATTTTTACTTAAGTCAATTCCTAACTTACATATTTAATAAACTTTGCTTATTAGGGATATATACCGGGATTTACTTGATCAAAGTTGGCAAAACATGCTATGTACATTGATGATTATACCTGATTAAAACAATGTCGAAAGTCATTTCACATTTTCATGTCAGCTAATTTATAATTTGCATATCTAATGAGCTTTCACAGCTAGGCATATATGGCTTGAAGGACTTGGCCAACGGTAATTACACTTGCTATATTAAATGGTAATACAATGACAGCAGTCAAAGAACTTTAATATTTTTATTTCAGCTAACTACATATTTGTATACTTCATGACCTTTTAGAATTAATCGGTGGTGATTATTGTTCATTATGTTGATCATAACACTTTCAATGAAGTTGCAAACATGTGGCAAAGGTTCAAATTTACACATAACCGGTATATAATGAAACACGTGAGCATTTTCAGTTCATATCTGGTTCTTGTAGGTTTGAGATTGCCTATCTTTGAGTTGGTCTGTATGTACATGATATGATTGTGTGGGTGTGTGTACTGACAAACTCCAAACCCGCAGCACCCACCCATTCAGTATTTCATGTACAGGTGCACCTAGAGATAGAGTAGTTTCACAATGTGCCAGTTGTGATCCAGTGCCATTGGCGCTATTTTTTAAAATTATGATGAAAACTTCAATGGTGTTTTTCAGCTATTTTTGCAACTTTTATCTGACCACTGAAATGATCTATAAAAGATTTCCACCTTCTTCATCAACACATGTGTCAAAAATAGTTATTCTCTACGTAACACAGCAGAGTTATATCGGCCATTAGGTCACCTGTTTTTCTGTTTTGGTTTCTTAAATTTAATTTATTGCATAAGTGTATAATTACCTAATAACAATTGAATCATAATCATTCAAAAACTATACTGACATCAATTTGTGCTGTGAATTAATGCATACTTTTCAATCAAGGTTGACTTTGACTCATTTCTTGAGCAGTCCACCCATTAAAGTAGGTCGAGACAAACTATTTGTCTGTTCTATGATTAGCTCTGGTGCAGATTAAAAACAAATGCTAGGTCAGCATTGTGTTTACATTGTAAATCACAGCATCATTCATATTTAATGGAGCAAAATTGCATGTGAGTTACCCAGTGGCACATAGAATTTACAATGCATTATGTTTCCCAACTTGGCAAAGCAGACACCAGCGCGATTTTCTCACCATAAAAGTTCAACTATTGGCATATTTCTAATTTCTACTTAGAGGAATGTTGCTCGACCAACTGTTGAAACAAAAAGACTTCACAACTATTTTCACAAGAAAAAGATAGCAATTTGAAACTTGTTGTGACATTATCTTCATTGGATACTTTGAACTGTAACGTTGGCGGGAACAGTTTTGGATGCCAGACTTCACTGGGCATTTACAGACATATAAAACATTATCAGACAGTGGGATCGTACTGAATAAGACTTCATTGGGTGCAGACAAACATATAAAACATCAGAAAAAGACATAATTTTTGGATTTTCAGCAGTAGGCCCGATTTGATTTGGGCAGGGTCAGTTTTGAATGTCAGACTATACTTGGCATTGAGTCACGTCAATTGTTATCGCAAAATGAAGGTACGTTTTGGTTTTAGGGGCAATTAATTTTGAGTGCTGGACTTTATTTGGTAAACATGTAAAATAGAGATGTTTTGTACAGGAACAGTTTTATTAAATATGTGCTACAGGAAAACAAGGTGAATATAACGTAAACTACGGTACAATGAGCAGCCTGTCAGTTGTGCGCAAGCAGCTATTGTTTGAATGCAGTCCAGTGTTGAATGAGTAGCGTTCTGTGTAACTTACAATGTGTGCTTGCGACAATTTCCGGTTCACACCTTTTATAAACACATCGGAAAGTGGAGTTTTAAGCTGGACTGTAACTCTGACAATTTTAACTCTTCTCTCATTCCCGGCCATATGCTTGATATTTTGTATTTGTGGACCATGCTTTCGCTATTGACGGCTACCTACGGCAGCCACGACATACCCAAGCAACATACTTCCTACTGCATACTGGTAACGCGGAAGATGATCGACGCATGTGCACTCCTCTGGATGGAATTAACGTAATCTACTTACGCTCTTGAGATAGCCTTGACTTATCTGGAAACTGTTAAGACATAAGAAAAACAACAGCACGCAAATTGGCCTAAAATGTTCATTTTTAGCTCTATTTGGTATACCAAGGAGAGCTTATCGTATAAGGTGAATCATTTTATTTGCATCTCATTTACATGTTGTCTGTGTGTATGTACGTATGTATGTATGTATGTATGTATGTATGTATGTATACATGTCCGTCCGTTAAGATCAAAAACTCGTAAACCGCAGCAGCTACCGTCTTAGTATTTGGTGGATAGGTGTACCCATGGGTGGAGATGTGAATTTGTTCAAATGAACATGTCAGTGTCAAAATTATGCAAATGAGGTAAAAAAAGGAAAAATCCTGCAAACTGCTAAATCTCAGTAAACGTTGGTCAGATTTTGTTGAAACTTTGTATGTAGGTTCCTTTAGGTAATTTAAATTAGATGTGTACAACTGTGGATGAAATTTGTGTGTTTGCATTTTTGGGTAATTTTTTTCAGGTTTTATTCAAAAAATCTTGTTTTCTGAAACAGCTTGTCCGATTGCTTTGAAAGTTGGTATTTATGTTCCTGGGGATGACCTCAGTCAAGTTTGCGAAAATTGAAGTGAATTTTTGTGTTTGTAAATTTTGGGCAATTTCCCCAATTTTGGTCAAATTTTTTTTCTCCAAAAACTACCCATCTGATGCCTTTGATATTTGGTATACAGGTTCATAAGGTTGCTCAAAATGTTATGTATTCAAATTCTTATGAAATTTACATTTTTGTATTTTTTGGTCAAAATTGTATTTCTCAAAAATTACTCATTTGATAGCGTTGATATTTGGTATGTTTATCTTAATAGAACATATTGAAATTAGGATGAAATCTGCAATTTTGTATTTTTGGGGGCAATTTTTGCCATTTTGGAGAAAAATTTGTTTCACAAAATCTACTTTTTTAATAACTTTGATATTGAGTAGAAATATTCCTATGGATGATCTTAATTTAATATGTTCAAATTATATCTTCTTCAATTACGTATTTTGTTCCTAGTTTTGCCATTTTGGTCTGGCTTACCTGAAGTAGGCTGTCCAAGATTTCCTCCATCAAAACGTGTCACAAAAAGTTATTCTCTACATAACACAAAGGAGGTCCATCAGCTGCCAGGTCGCTCGTTTTAAATTTTCAGAGAAACATCTTGAATTTCCTAGCTTCCTAATTTTTAAGGAAAGAAACTTTTGATTCCATAACTTTTTCAGGTTATGTTGATATGAACAAAATTAATAAATATTTGTGAAAAGATTTTCAGATTTTTTGCTATTTTATACCTTCAGGAACTAAGAAATCATAATGTGGTGATTTAGTGAGCATTTCGTATGGTGGACTGTATTTGGTGTTAAAATGCGTAAAAGAATCATTAGAAAGCACAGCGGAAGATGATTTTAGCAGGTCTGGTTTCCAACAAATATATCGCAATTTTTTTCAATGGATGAGAGTATCAAGGTTGTAAATAGCTCATACACTTCCTGTCATTGTTTCTCCTTATGTAAACATTGCTGATACCAAATTGTGGACCATTTGATATCCTGATGGGGGATCTGGAAGATTTTCAAAAAAAAGGATTCAAAGCCAATGTCAGTGAAAAACGAATCTGCCAGAAAAGGCTTGACTAAAAGAAAAGCTGGGAGAGTGGACAAAAATACTGTACAGTGGATCAGTTGGAAAATAATGCTACCTCATCAATTGAGAGTTACATGTCAGATACCAGGTATCAAATTGGATTTTAAGTTCTAAGGATCATTTGATTACCATATATCAAAATATTGATGAAATTTGTATAAGTGAATATGATGAGCGAGTTGGAAGGCAGAAGTTTGCAGTGCAGCTGACACACTGTTTTACAAAAAAATTAGCATGGAACTATGCATATGTTGTGTTTAAGGATGTACGATCGGAAAAATATAAGCGTACTGCACTGATTTCCGTGCAGAAATGTATCCATAGTTACCACGTGGCATAGTGACGTTCCAAACATTTTTGCGTTGTACAAAATGTCGTCTGCAGGTAAAGGAAAATCGCGCAAAGAAAATGTTCAGCGTGCCTTCAAAACACGCTGGAAGGTACGAGAATTCAGCAAAGAGATAAAAAAATGCAACATGACCATAGCCTGTACAGCGTAAGTCAGAAGTGTGACGTCTGATTCGCTATACAAGAGGAGGTCGTCGTTATAATCCCATTGATAGTGTCTGTAGTAGACCTACCGGAGAATGGAAGAATGGCCGTTGCATTGTCGATTTGCGTGTACTAGCCGAAAATCTTGACACTTGAGTGTCATACAGGTGCACGTTGATTTGTTTTGGGATACGATCCAATATGGCCGCCAGGTGGCCATTTTATTATGATTTTATTATGATTTTTTCATGTACAGAGTCATAACTCAGACATGTTACACCCAATTTTATTCAACGTTGGTACAAGGACATTGACCAATGTCATAGATATGCACGTCAATTTTCTTTGTGATACGATCCAATATGGCCGCCAGGCGGCCATTTTATTACGATTTTTTCATGTACAGAGCCATAACTCAGACATGTTTCAACTGATTTTATTTAAAGTTGGTACAAAGACATTGACCAATGTCATAGATATGCACGTCAATTTTTTTTGTGATACGATCCAATATGGCCGCCAGACGGCCATTTTATTATGATTTTTTCATGTACAGAGCTACAACTCAGACATGTTTCAACCGATTTTATTCAACATTGCTACAAGGACATTGACCAATTTCATAGATATGCACGTCGATTTGTTTTGTGATACAATCCAATATGGCCGCTAGGCGGCCATTTTATTAATATTTTTTCATATACAGAGGCATAACTCAGGCATATCTCAACCGATTTTATTCAAAGTTGGTACAAGGACATTGACCAATGTCATAGATATGCACGTCAATTTGTTTTGTGATACGATCCAATATGGCTGCTGTGTGGTCATTTTGTTACGATTTTTTCATATACAGAGGCATAACTCAGGCATATCTGAACTGATTTTATTTCAAGTTGGTACAAGGACATTGACCTATGTCATACATATCTACGTCGATTTTTTTTTTGTGATACGATCCAATATGGTCGCTAGGCAGCCATTTTATTACGATGTTTTCATGTACAGAACTATAACTCAGACATATTTCCACCAGTATCATTCAAAGTTGACATTGACCTATTTCATACATATGCTCGTCAATTTGTTTCACGTCATGTAGCAGTAACATGTCAATTATTGAAGTTTCGTAAGTAGGCTGATATGTCAAGAAATATGTACTGCATCAAATTCATGAAACTTTATACAGATGTTAACCGATGTTAAGCTCACATTGCTTTAACATTGAAAAAGACATTATCAGTGTCATTTTAATTAATTTGTAATTGCATAAGTAATGAACTTTCCTAATTAGGGTGATATAGCCACAAATTAATACAACGTCAAATGTGATGAAACTTGATACAGATGTTGATCTCATAGTGTTGTAAATACTGCATCAAACTTTATGAAATATGGTACCAGTGATAATCTGTTAAGTGTTAGAATTGTATGCAAAAATGTTTTGCAACATCCTGTTGATTAATTCCTAGTTGACTCATTTTATGAACTTTAGGATGGTGGCCTACATTGGTTTTATGTTTTCGTCACCATGGAACTCATTCTTGGCCATTGAGCGCCAGCTGTATCAAAGTATTCTTATCACAGACCTAATTAATGAAGAGGACTCTATCCTCTCTGAGGACATGTAATCAAAGTACCCATTATTAACAAGTGGGGACTGTGTCATCAATGATGACTTGTTTTATCAAAACCGCTGGTCAGACAGCTTTAATATTTGGTATACAGATCTCTAGGATGACCTTAGTGAGATAATTTCATACAGTATCTATAGTAGCTTCAGGGACATTGGCCCTATGTTATATTAATGAAGTTATGATGTATCATTTTTTTTCATAATGTGGTTTCCTATGGCGACAAATATGACAGTGTCAACATATATCCTTGGAGGATATATCATATACCATATATCCATATATCCTCCTTGCCGTAGCATTTGAACTTGAAAATAAATTGCATGAGAAGGGTCAATCTACATTTTTAGACTTTGTTAAATCTGTCTTTGCATTCTGTGATTGTTCGCACTTAATGAGAGAGAATTGTAAATTGTCCACAGTTATTAGGACAGTAAAACATTCCTTGAAAGCAAAGTTTGTTGACGTCTGGAAGAAAGCCATAGAAAGTAACGAGAAACTAAATACACCCGTAGCCACTTTAGTGTTGATCGAGCCTGTCTGGTACAAGCAGAATTTCTGTCTGCAGAAGGGTGATAAAACGATTACTTTACCCTGTATCAGTGGTGATAATGATCCTACTATCGTACCCCGTGGACACGCCGATTAGCCTGAAATTACGGAGTGATTATAAAATACACTGTATACAAATGATGTTGACCACAGCATTTGCCCTATCAGTACTCAGTATCTGCTAAAATTTATGTGTTTCAAATGTAGTCAGTGTTACAGAACATCACACATTTTGTGCCGATTTCAATATTGCAGTGAAAGGGTGAATACAAACAATACTACAGCGTGTATCGCAAGTGTCGTGTTCAGACTTTGTTCAGACGCGGGAATTGAGGAAATGCCACTTTGAAAATGTTAGTGATTAAATTACAGACATTGCCCGTCTTGACTGCAAAACTTTCGAAATAAACATTCAGTTGCACTAAGCCATGTTTCTTTCCTACAAACCGTGAATAAACGTACTCCAATTTCACTTGGTACGAGAGAAAGGGAAAGAGTTAAGTACAGTCGGGGTAGCATTTTAAATGTACATGTATTCACATGTGTGTAACCATGAATGACACTTTTCTCATCCCGGTTGAAGGGAACTTGTCCTGATACATGTATATCTCTTCCAAACTCAGCTTTCTGGCTCCCTCCACGCTTATCTTAAAACGCTTGCTTGTTTCTTTGTAAGCTCCTCGTGATACCTCGCTAGGTGCCGGATTGCCACCACAATCTCTTATATTTTGAACAATCAAGCTTGCTACGTCCTCACTGAAGTATTTGCCCCTATGATATTAGCGACCGTTGTTATTGATGTTCATCGTCGGAGTGCAGACTTACAGCATGTCTACAGTGCAGTGTTGTGATCGATTTGAATTGGGCAGGCGAGACATTTTAGTAGAACGTTATCTCAATCCTAACAGTTGGGTGCCGATAGTGAACCTTACATTTATTACACCGATCACCACTTTGTTTCGTTTAGGGAGCATTCGTTATTTACGGGGAGGGGGGGGGTTGGTGGAATTTGAGCGACAAATGAAACGTAAAAAGCGACCCCCCCTCCAAATCAAATTTCTAAAATTTGACCCCCCCTCAATTCATCAATTGTAAAATGTGACCCCCCCCCCCCCCATGAAAAAAAATTTCATCAGATTTGATTCATTAACCCTTCGCACCCTGTGGCCCGGGCTGAAAAAGTTTCCTCACATACTAGAGAATCAACATTTTTGGTGAAATGCCAAAATCAAATTTTTTGCACACACATGAACTTGTAATCGCTCTAGTCTAATCAAGTACACTAATATCAATAATCAAGAGTACATAAATACACAGATTTACCTAGTTTTATATTGGAAAAAATTATTCATAGTTTCCTCATAGACAAGATAGTGAATCAACATTTCGGTGACATTCCAAAATCAAATTTTTTGCACAAACATCCACTTGTTACCACCCTAGTCTAATCAAGTAAATTAATATCAATAATCAAGCGTACATAAATACACAGATTTAACTAGTTTTGTAATGGAAAAAAATTATTCATAGTTTCCTCTGACAAGATAGTGAATTAACAATTCGGTGAAATTCCAAAATCAAATTTCTTGCTCACACATGCACTGGTAACTACCCTAGTCTTATCAAGTACATTAATATCAATAATCAAGAGTCTATAAATACACAGATTTAGCTAGTTTTGTATTTAAAAGAAATTATTCATAGCTTCTCATAGATTATGTATGGAGGACCTGTGTATTTTCTATTTTGCCTGGGAGTTCTTGTGTGTTATCACTGTATACCTAGGAAGTCCAAGACGGAAACTTTCCAGAGAGTGTTTTACATTGCATGCTGCACTGGCACTGGAAGGTTTGAGTGTCAGCGTGTGCTCTTTACTCTATTTGAGTCTTACTCAAGTCAGCAGATATGTAAAGAAACCGGTGAGTGGCAGAGATCGAATTTTATGCGGATCGGACTGTTTATTTAAACCCTACGCCATCCTCTACTTTAGTTGATGGAACGAACATTGCTCACACAAGTGAAAGCCGTGCCGTATATTTGCAATATACGCACTGGCACGCTAAGATGATACAACCCTTTTCAGAATTAGAGCGCGAAGCCACTGCAGTGAACTGCAATAAAACTGCTCACACTAATTAGTTTCAGCTGTAGCCAGCTGGCAAAGTCGACAACATTGTATGTCCCATGCAGACAGTTTGTCTGGGGAAGTTGAAATAAAAAAGATTTGTACATGGACCAGTGCATGGTAATGTTACATTGTATCTTAATCTTGAACACAGGGTGCCAATCGTAAACTCTTATTTACAACTCGAGCCTCAGACAGAGCTAGTTTTGCCTTTGTACAAGCACACTTTTTTGTCTTTATCAAGTAGCCTTGTTCAACACCAAAGTGGCCACGGCTACAGCTGAAACTAATTAGTGTAAGCAGTTTTATTGCAGTTCACTGCAGTGGCTTCGCGCTCTAATTCTGAAAAGGGTTGTAATATCACCACAAGTTGAAAGCTGATCTTTCTGCAGCAAATTGTGTGTTAACTGTGAACTTTATTCCGTTTATGAGTTCAGTCAGATGTCTGAGATTGTCATGAGAACATTATTTATGATCGTTCCATTGAACTTTTGTCGATGCGCGGAGTTAGCAGAGGAAGACTTCAGATTAGTTTGGCATGTCCCGACCGGAAGTAAACAAAAGATCTACGATGGCTGCTCCCGAGGTAGCTGAACTGGACGCTGCTTAGCAGTGAATTGCGTGTGTTGTCGCCGACTTTCATGTGCAGACATTACACGGGACTTACAATTGTGCTCATCATCGAACATTAGTTTAAGTCGCATGTGAACTATTTGTGTTTCCCAGCCGCGTGGTCAAGTCTGAGGTACCTCTGCGGTAACGTTAAGTTTTCCATAGAAATGGTTAAGCATTTAGAAAGGGTTTGAACGGAGTTTTGTTCTGAAATTGTGTTCGACTCCTGCCGTCGGGAGGTCGATCAGTACGGTTACTGTTACCATGGAGTAATATTTATAGTTTTGAAGTACGGTTTTACTATTTTATATGTAGACCCCGATATTTGACACAATATAGTAATATACAGAAGTTGTTTGTTACATTATATGACTGTGTGTTGGTTCCTCATTTCATGCCCCATGCTGTGTAGCCCTGCGTACAGGTGTGTGCACGTGTGTTCCCAGCATTATATGGCCTTACCAAAGCCCTGCAATGGTCTTTGAACAGACTTGAGGTCTCTGCGGCCTGGATCTGGACCGCAATGAAGACTAAAGGGTCTTTTTGGCCGAAATTCTGCTCTATTGGGGCAAAATCCTTTCCCTGCCTACCTTTACCTCCTAACCAATCCCAGAAAAGATGCGATTGACTTCTCCTAACGTCCAAAACCGCTCATTTTCTGAAACATAACATACTTGACAAGTTGTTTACCCATGGAGATCCCCATTTTGAATCTCGCTGCAGAGACCCCAGTTGTCTCCACAGACCTTTGCAGGGCTGTGGTGGAGGCCGTATACGCCAGGAACACACCCCTTATGAAAATTGTCTGTAGAAATTCTATTGAAATTGATGACAAAATTCAATTTAAGTGATATAGAATTTCTACAGAAATTCTACTGAACCTATATCGAAATTAACGGAGTTTAATGGAGTTTTGGCCCCCTTTTTCTGTAGATATTCAACAGAATTTCTGTATCTTTTCTGTAGAATTTACAGAATTTCTATGTAAATTCAATACACGTTCTACAGTATATCTGTAGCACTATATTGAATTTCTACCACATTCTACAGAATTTTTATGTAGAATTTCTGTAAAACTATATTTAATTTCTGCACTCTTTTACAGAAGTTTGTTTGTCTTATATGAGTTCAAACTCTTAGAAAGTATGACAGCAATATGTGTTAAACTTTTATTCAGTAAGGAATACCACCTTATGATATTGCCATAGATACCAATGCAATGAATTACTGCAAACGGCACCATTTTACAACTGGTATAGCCACAAACTGATGACGTCAAAGATGTGCGTACTTATGGAAATGAGGTCAAAGGTTACGTTCTAAAAGGGGCGATAAATTATTTTGGGGGTAAGAGTTAGGAATGGGGGCTTGGAAACTTAGGGGGAAATGATTGAAAAGAAGGGTCCCAATTTTCACTATTGCTGTCTATGCTCTCTCTAATTCTACTACTATCTCAACTCTATCTATGTCTATGTCTATATCTTCTTCAGCCATCTATACACCTATGTGGAAGAAACAGTTGATTAGCGAGAGAGAGAAAGCATTAATTATAAAGTTAGTATATTTTTATAACATCTTATGCTACCGCCGGGACTCGAACCCAGGACCTTCAGCATGTGAAACACTATACCTACAACCTGTACTCCACGAGAACAAGTTGCAGGAAGGGGATGCAATGTTTAATATAAACATTAGTATGATAATGGTGAACAGGAACTGGTTAATTTATAATGTTCACATTTAATGCACATTTAAATTCATTTACGTATTTTCTTTCTTTTATTGAATTCATGGTAGTGTATTCGTTTCTTTATTGTTTGTGTTGATTTTTTTTTATTTTCGTCTTTGTGATTTTTTTCCCATATTATTTGGTGTATTCACACAGTTATTGAAAAACTGTAGCTTCTTTAAGATACTTTATTTATTGTTACATGTGTGTTTGATATTTATTGTTGAATTGTTTGCTGCCTTTTTTTTACAATATAAAAGATATGTGTTCCATTTTTGGCATAATATACTTTATATAAAAGATGTTCATCAGCATATGTGAAATGCAATATTTCATTCCTATTGTGGATGAAAATGTGAAGAACAATTCGTGAAACATACTACGACAATTACATTATAAAATTCCGCCAAATGACGAAGTCAATTCAGTACTGAAGCGAAAAATAAATTGGCTGTCAATGTCACAATGCACGGTCCATACAGTCACTATCAGGGGCTTGTTACTTCGGTTTTCTACCAATTGACGAAGTGCATGAAGTACAGAAGTAGACAAAATCCGCTACCAATATGATGTAGCGTCCATATTGTCAGTAGTATGAACTCATTTCTTCATGTGGTTTGTGCATTACCAGTGTCACACATCACATCGACGTTAGTGGCCTCCTGAACTGTTGACTTTGTCGTTTTAGTTTTGACACCATCTGAAAACTTTGGCACAATACGCTAGCTGTTTAAAGTGCAGTGTAGGGTCGATGAAGGGGCTGTTAACTGAAAGGATAAAGAACTGAAATATGTGAACAAGTGACATCCACGCGTGAGCTTTATCGCCGAAACGCTTCCGCCACATAAACTCATAAAGATAAGTTGGAAATAAATCTGAAGATGTGTACCCCACCCTTCGCTTGGCATGCATCCACATGCCTTCCACGGTGTTGGTGTGGGCGAAGGTTTGAGGATCCACAAAATGAAGAGAATGATTAACGGTCAAATGAGAGAACTGAGGAGACCTGGACAACGAAGAATAAGCCCTCCATTCATCAGAAATAATAGTAGAACCTGGACGAACAAATCGATAAATCAAAGGAATTAAGGTATTCGCATCACGCCGGTCACAGAAATGAGAAAGCAAGCTGAAGAATCGCGATCGATGCCTCCAAAGACCCAGTGTCCATCACGGTGTCGACCCCGACTGTATTTGGACTTTCCGAACTTAGATTCATCAATTTCCACAATACAGCCGGGGCCACCAACCTGTTCGGAGGCATGATCGCGAAGATAAGAAAACAAATCTCACGACAGAAATTAAACCAATCCACAACAGATTTGAAGAGATGGACAACTGAAAAGAAGTATCAGTAACTGAAAACTTAAAACACCAAAAATACATCAACTGTAGAATGGTGACAAAAGGTAAATGGCATAAATGAAACCAACTGTCAGTGCGGACTGAAATAGCCGCGCCGCAAGAGCGGTCGGGACAGCACCAATGGCATGTATCCCGGCCACTCCGGCGACGCAACCTCATATCTCTGCCGCACTGACAGTTGCGCCTCTTGTGTAACAGGCCATTCTTTTGACACCATTCTACAGCGGTTTGTTCATCCGGCGTGACTTGAAGAAATAAATCACGAATAACGGAAAAGAACAACCGATTGCTCCCAACACTGCACGCTGTGCCATGGTGTATCTAAAAGAGAAAAGATAGGAATGCATGAAACATTACAGCGCCAGGAGTGCATATTAGAGAGTGCATTATTGAGTATAAAACAAAATCCTGGTGACGAATATTATTACTGTTTGACTTACGTATATTGTATGCCTTTGAAATTATAGTGAAAAAATAGTGAAAGCTATCAGGTTCGTCTAATATTTCTGATAGCAGCAAAGCAGCCAGCAAGAGACAGTGTGCAGCCTATGCCGGCTTTTTATAGTGTACGGTGAAACCATGCAGGTGTGAATTTTAGTGTGTCAGAAAAGTATGCAAATGAAAGCAGAGAAAGTTTTTTGGGGCCGTCATATCGATTGCTATTTGCATTTCAATGTACGCTGGTTTCTGTTACGTAAGATGATGCCATCTTTGGCAAGTGCGGTATTGAAAAGGGGTCAATATGGCCATTGCCGTCGGGTCAGTTTGTACATGATAAGAAATTTGCTGAATAAAACGTGAGAGAGGACATATTGTACCTGGAATGAGACGGAAGTATTGCCGCGATCACATGAACTAACTTACCCTAACCCTAAAAAGTCTGTGATGGTCTTCATTTGCTTGATTTTGTGTCGGGTGAAGCACAGTGGGAGCCAGGAATTGGGGTTAGCTGACCAAATTGTCGGAACTTCCGCCGCTCGCTTCGCTCGCTCCGTTCCGACAATTTGGTCAGCTAACCCCAATTCCTGGCCCCCACTGTACTTCACCCGATACAAAAACTAAGCAGTCGGAAATTGTGACAGTGATTTGAAGAAAGTGCACATTTATATTATTTTAATCTTATTAGTTAGTCAGTGCCGCAAATACGGGGCGTCTGTGTTTTGTGTACGGCGATTTTGACGTCATCAGTTTGTGGCTATACCAGTAGTAAAATGGTGCCCTGCAAAACTCACAAAAAATCAGTCAGCAAGTAAATTATAAACATGTAGTTTATTTCTAAAATTATACCACTCATTGCCTCGTGCCCATTGTTTCAACCATACTTCTTATTTTCTATAACCGACTCTGCCTCCGGGAAGTCTTTTGTTTGAAACTGTTTGGTGTTACAAAGTCTTTTGTTTGCAAGTGTGGGTTTACAATGTAAACCGCACACTTTTCTTGTAAACCCACACTTTTTGACTTCAAACGTTCAAGTGTATGTATAGGTGAACTGTTGATATAATGAGGAAACATTCTTTCACTTGAAAAAAACATCAAAGAGCCGTGCTAGAATTCGAACCCGAGACCTCTCGTTCAATGAGTGTCTACTGTCTCCATTACTCCACAAGGGAATTTCTGCTAATCGCTCGTCACAGATGTTATTTACCTATTCAACACCAAGTAAATGCGGATGTGACGTAATGCATGCGAACTAGAGCTACGATCTCGATTCTGACAGTGCCAAAACACCCGAAAATTCGTGGTATAAGTCGGAATACCACTCGTTGTCGTGGATTTACAATGGAAACCGTACAGTTGCGGTCAGAAGCTTGTAAATGTCACTCGGCCTACGGCCTCGTGACATTTACAAGCTTCTGACCGCAACTGTACGGTTTCCATTGTAAACCCACTCCAACTCGTGGTATTTCCTATACGAATTATGATTAACAATCGATCAAAACTTGATGAAACATACAGGGACTACAAAATATAAGGCAACCTACACATATGAATGCAAGGCCTACCTCTCCAGTCCAGCAGTTTTGACCGCAGCCAAGTGCATAATTAAAGTGTTGTGTATCTTAACTCACGTAAATTTCAGTTGATGCTGCAATGTGGATCCTTACAGTTGTGACATATTAGTGAGCTCCCTTCTCCATAACACTGTTAGAATCTTGCTAATGGACCTTGGATCCTAATGTTCCATGCAATTTGGAGTTGAACTTTAGTACTTTTCATAAGAGCCATGTGCACTGTGGACTGCCTAAAGTTCAAATGAATAATGCGTGGCTACACTATTATGTAATCAGCCCATTGTAAAGGCAGGAAACTATTTGCATAACAAAGTAAAGGCACAGGTCAGCTCACTTGACCTAGGATCTAACAAAGAGAGTCTGGTTGGTCTGTGTACAGTCATGAAATGTACAAAAGCAATGGCAAGGTACAATTGAAACTGTATACATTTTCCTGGCACATGTGTGTAAATGAAAATAGCTTTTCAGAATTAAAGGGTACACGAGAATGTGCTTAGAACTCTCCATAGTAAATGTCACTACCTTTTCCATATTGAAACCAGCTATATATATGTCACTGAGTTCTTATCAAAGCTCATGCCAACATGCAAAAACATTAACTTAAGTCTGAAACAGTGTAAACTGTGGGAAAAAACAGAAAAAAAATTTCCACAAAAGCTATGGAATCGAAAAATTCCATAAAAAATATGTTTAATTTCTGCAGATTTTCTACAGAAAATTATCAGCAAACTTCAATAGAATTTAAAGTTTCTATACACATTAAAATTTTATAAAATTTAAATTTTTCTACAGAATTGTATTGAAAATTTTCAATTGAATTTCAATAGAAGCATATTTCCATCAGATTTCCATAAAATATACAGAATTTCTATAGAATATCAGAGTTCAATAGAATATCTACAGACTATTTTCGTAAGGGACAGACCTGTACTCAGGGCTACATGCTCCGTTGCTGCTCTAGAGAGGTTAACGCCAGTCTCGGACTTGTTGGCCCTGCCAGAGAAATAAATTTGGCTGAGCTTCGGTCGGTTATTATTCTGCCGTCTCGAAACATCGGTTACACAAGCAACATTTCGGTGAAATTCCAAAGTCAATTTTGTTTTCCATAACTCAATACAAACCTTTGTAAAATTTGACCCCCCCTTCAATCATTGATTGTAAAATTTGACCCCCCCTAAAAAGCGGTTTTGTAAAAGTCAACCCCCCCCCTGATTTCCACCAACCCCCCCCTCCCCGTAAATAACGAATGCTCCCTTATACAAACAGAATTTCTGCTTGCTGCAGACAGGCTTAATCAACACTAAAGTGGCCACGGGTGTATTTATTGTAAAATTAAAACTGTTTTCAAATATGAGAAGTATCTGTCTTTTGTACAAAATCCTTTTGATAGAATAGCATTAACAAAAACAAGAATTTCAAATCATATTTTCCCAGTGGAAGTCGGTCATTATAAGAAAATTCTCGGACATCTTAGACTTTGTACTTTGTGCAAAAGTGATTTTGGAGATGAATTTCATTGTATTATGACTTGTCAAAGTGCACCTGCACAAGGTTTAAGAGATACTTACTGTAATTCTATTTTTAGTCCCCACGGACACCGTCCGGGGGGACTTATAGGTTTGGTCATGTCTGTGCGTGCGTGCGTGCGTGCGTGCGTGCGTCCATGTGTGCGTCCATCCATTCACGCAGATATCTCAGACATGCCCTGGTCAATTTCTTTCAAACTTTGCACAAACATAGTACCCTACCTCATACAGATGCACGTCGATTTCTTTCACAATGCGATCAAATTTGGCCGTGTTAGAGGACTTTTTAGTTTACACCTCCATAGACTCCCATGTATAAGGCCAAGAAAAATAAAAATTTAGTTTCTCATCACATTCATATTGCAAAAAGGATGCAGTGACAGTTTTTAGTCCCCACGGATGAAGATAAAGTCCAGGGGCTTATACCGGTAGATTGGGTCATGTCAGTCCTTGAGTGCATCCGTGAGTCCATCCGTTCACGCAGATATCTCAGACACTTTGACAAAATGTCACGAAACCTTGGTGACCTTTGACCTCAAATATACATATTTGTCCATAAGTCAGTAACCACAAGTGCTACACCCTTCATATTTGGTATGATGGGAGACCTTATGACGCAACATATTTTACCTCATCAATTATGCACATATCTAATTTTGAGCGAGCCAATACTCCTATTACAAGGGGGACTATGTCATTGTCAATGACTTGTTGATATTCAGGCTCGGCTGAAACATTTTGACAAGATGTCCTTCTTCAATTACATAATGTCTTGTTCAGATGATTCCTTTGTGCATATTACTGCAAAGTGAATAAGAAGTTTATGACCTTTAACCTATTTGTATGCAGTGTACCTATTATGTTTAGGAGTGGTGGCAGTAACTGAAACAGCTTATGAGTCATTTCCTGTCATCGTTCATGAACTTTACATATTGGCAGACCTGCTCAAACTAAGAGGGACTGAGTTGAAACATTCCTCTAGATCTGCTATGCATGTTGCTTAAGTTGACCTCCAGTACCTAAAGTTTCAGACCTTACTTACTTTTGTCATTCTCGGCATCATTTTACAAGTGGTATAGCCACAAACTGATGACGTTAAAACCACCGTACACAAAACACAGACGCCCCGTGATTGCGGCACTGACTGACTAACTAATAAAGTTAAAATAAAGTAAATTTTCACTTTCTTCAAATCACTGTCACAATTTCTGACTGCTTAGTTTTTGTGTCAGGTGAAGTACAGTGGAGACCAGGAATTGGGGTTAGCTGACCAAATTGTCAGAACGGAGCAAGCGTAAGAGAGCGGAGTTCCGACAATTTGGTCAGCTAACCCCAATTTCTGGCTCCCGCTGTGCTTCACCCGACAAAAAATCAAGCAAATGAAGACCATCACAGACTTTTTAGGGTTAGGGTTAGTTAGTTCATGTGATCGCGGCAATAATTCAGTCTCATTCCAGGTACAATATGTCCCCTCTCACGTTTTATTCATCAAATTTGTTGTCATGTACAAACTCGGACCCCGTCGGCAATGGCCATATTGACCCCTTTTCAATACAGCACTAGCCAAAGACTGCAAACTGTTATGTAACAGAATTCAGAGTTCATTCAAATGCAGGTAATAATCAATATGACAACCAAAAGAACTTTATATGTTTCATTTGCATTACTTCTTCTACAGACCAAAAATCACACCTGTACACTAGTTCAAACTCTGTTATTGATTGGAATAATTTTTGTCCAGAAATTTGTTTCCTTTATCTTTGCGATCATGCCTCCCAATAGATTTTTGGCCCGACTGTAAATGGAAATTTATGAATCGACGAATGTTAAAAAATATCTATATTGAATTCAAGTTCCAGAAGTCTAAATACAGCTTGGGTCGACACAGTGACAGACATTTTGTGTTTGGAGTCATTGGTCGCACAATATTTGTGCTTGCTTTTTAATTTCTATTGACCGGCGTAATATCAATGCTTTATCGATTTGTTCCTCCAGGTTCCAGTATTATTCTGATGAAAGGCAGGGGTGGGGGTGGGGGCTTGTTCATCGTTGTCCAAGTCTTTTCGGTTCTTTCATTTCACCACTAATCATTGTCTTCATTTGTGGATCCTCAAACCTTCGCCCACACCAACACCTTGGAAGGCATGTGGATGCATGCCAAGGGAACCTTGGTGGTCTTCACATCTTCAGACTTCTTTCCAACTTATCTTTATGAGTTCATGTGGTGGAGGTGTTTCGGCGACAAAAAAGCTAAGGCGAGGATGTCACTTGTTCAACATATTACTATTCTTTATCCTTTGAGTTAACAGCCCCTTCATCGATTCAGCACTGCACATAACACTATATTGTGCCAAATAATTTGGGACGGTCTAAAAACTAATATCACGCGTAAGTTTACTGCTCAGGAGGCCACCGCCGCCGACGTGTGACACTGGGAATGCACAAACCAGACGAAAACATGAGTTCGTGCTACTGACAGTATATGGACCCTAAAGCATTATATTGGCAGCGAATTTTGTTTGCTTCTGTACTTAATTCACTTCATCTATCGGTGGAATTACTATAATGTAATTTTCGTGGCATATCCAATGAATTGTTGCTCACGTTTTCATCTACAATAGCAATGAAATATTGCATTTCATACATGTTGAGTGATGAACCACTTTTATACAAATGACAAAAGTCAATAATAAATATCAAACACAAAGTTTTCAATATATAAAACATTCTAAACAAGCGACAATTTTATGCGTTAACTGTGCAAATACAACAAATAATATGTAAAAATATTCAAACAATAACAAATCTGCACAACAAACACGACAATCAAAAGAAAAATCTAAAGACGGGCAATATAGCAATCAATGCAGAGGCATAAATTCAATAAAAGAAGGAAAATGCGTAAAAGTCTTTCAAATCATGACAAGTAAACATTATAAATTAATCAGTTCCTGCTTAGCATTATCATTGTAACGTTTATATGGAACATTGCATCCATTTCTCGCAACTTGTTCTTGTGGAGTACAGGTTATTCTCAAAAAACTACTCATCAGATAGCTTTGGTTGACATATTCTTAGGGATGATCCACTGTGATTTATTCAAAGTATGATGAAATCTTCAATTGTGTATTTTTGCAGCTATTTTTGCCACTTTTTTCTGGCCACTGCATTAAGCTATCAAAGATTTCTACCTCCTTCATCAACTTGTGTAAAAAATAGTTATTCTCTATAAAACACAGCGGAGCTATATCGGCCGCTAGGTCACTTGTTTGGTTACAATTCAAACGAAGTCTCGCAACACAAATTGGCAAATAATGTAATACACGATGATCTGGACTTATTTTCTGACTTCTGACCTCATAAAAGTTTTACGTTAGGCTGGTTGAGTACGTCGGGATCATGGTTCAATCTTCAGGAAATACTCATTTTATATTATTTCTACACCGATGTTTCCAAATTTAATAAAACATTACTTCTAAGAATTTGAGAGATTCGAACGATGCAGATCGAGTTTTTTGCATACCAATATATTGACTTGTAATTTTGGATCGAGGCATAGACAATATGGGGGAAGATGGTCGAGGACACTGTCCGCATCCAATGCCAAGCGACACACTGCTGGAATCGGTGAAATCTGTAACTCGAACGCACCAAGTATGGTGAAAACACCTCATGCCAAAATGTACGTTCTCCGACGTGCTCATCGACGTTCGACGTGAATTTATGTTTGTAAATCTACTAATATAGAGGTGTTTGACGCAAAACAATGAAAATGATACTATGTTGACGAGGTGGAGTACCTACTAATGCGCAATCCTGGGATTGACAAGGGCGGCTTTAAAGGGGGCTCTGTAAGTATGAACAATACTGAAACAGTTCTCCTGCCATAAGAATACACAGTTTTGCCAAAGGACCTCTGCTCTCACTTTATCAGGTATTATGCTATGTATATGTCCTCTGTACCATCTATAGTAGCTTCAGGGACATTGGCCCTATGTTTGACATATGCTTAAGTAGGTAGGATCTGCTTGTCCCATTGCTATAGAAGGTGATATGCAGGTTTCTAAAGTTGACCTCCAGTAACTTCGTTGCAGACCTTATTTGTTTTTGTCATTGTTGTTTCAACGCAGAATTTCGCTTCACTGAAGGTATAGAAATAACATTCATTATTGATCTTTGGTACCAATACTAGTATGTACCTATTTTGATCAAATGTGAACAAAACCGTATCATTGGCGGTATTTTTAGAGAGAATAAACCCATAAATGTCGATTTTGTTCGTCAGTAAATAATTTGTTGAACTTCATCATTAAATTCCAGGATCACATTATCCTAATGAAGTAAATATTTCTTAATATTTATTTACAGACATACCAGTATTGCCTACTATCTCAGCCAAGATAACATTTCAAGAGTTTCAGAATAACATGGACATCCCATCATCATTGTTCTATATCCCAAGGAATTATAAAGAAGATCCCAATAGGTTTCCAGACCTTTAGCAATTGGGTATCAGAAAGACGTTTCAATACTTGGACAATGTCTTCTTATTAACTGGACAGTTCAGATGGCTCATCAGCAATACCTGTCCAGTGAGAGTATAGTGAAAGTTAACCTATATCATTTAACCCATTAGAAAACTACCTCCTGAATATTATTCCCAGGTTGACACATCTGTAAGAATACTGTGTAATCAACTAGGAGTGCCAAGGCAAGCTTCACTCATAAATCAATACCAACTGTAAACAAAAGACAGGGAAACTATTGTTAGATTATTTACATGAAAATACATATTTTAATATATAAGAATGATCACAAGAACCTAGTTTCTTTGTCACATGAAGCAAACACAAATCGTTAAAAATTATGATGCTTACAAAATTCAGATAACATATTGACAATTTGCAGCAACAATTCAACAACACACCTGGCTTTGAATTGAACACACGCTATCATCAAAGTATCTGTTTCCATTGACCTTCCATCTGACACCTTCCAATACTTCAGAAGAAACGAATTTCAGCAGCTCTTTAAATTTAGTACCCAAGCTCATTCTTTCAAGAAAATTGTATAGGTCAGGATTCATTGTCATTTTTTAACTGAAAAAAAAATCAAAAGTATGTACTTGTGTATCTCTGTGTGATGGCTTACATTTCACGAGGGTATCATAGATGATATAGACAGAACAATGATGATGCGTTTCAAGGACTCCTGAGATTTTTGCAGTCACAATTTAAAATATTGTAATATTCTACTGTATCTGATGATTATAGTGCTGCATAAATAAAAAAACTATTTCATGGGTGGAAAATATCTTGATTAAATGTGAATTAAGCTCTGCTCATGTTTAGCTCTTCTGTAAATAATGCACAGTTACCAGAAGATGTTATGTGTTTGCAGGTTGTTGTTTAATATGGGTTTATTGTTTCTCATATATCATCATCGTGAACCAGCAGCTTCATTTTCTTCTCACAATCCAAATGCTTTATTATTACATGCCTCAGATATCGAATGTTGCAAGCTCCATAGGATTCAATGATAACATGTTGATGACGTCAGGGGCTGCATAGTACGGTGGCCCAAAACTACCAGTTCTCCGCATTTAAAGTCTGCGTCGCATTCAATTGTTTTTCTCTCACATATGTCTCCGCATTTAAAGTCTGCGTCGCATTAAATTTTTATTCTCTCACATAATTTTATGTCTTCGCATTCAAAGTCTGCGTCGCATTCAATGTTTTTTCTCTGACATAATTTTATGTCTCCGCATTCAAAGTCTGCGTTGCATTCAATGTTTTTTCTCTCACATATGTCTCCGCATTCAAAGTCTGCGTCGCATTCAATGTTTTTTCTCTCACATGTCTCCGCATTTAAAGTCTGCGTCGCATTAAATTTTTATTCTCTCACATAATTTTATGTCTCCGCATTCAAAGTCTGCGTCACATTCAATTGTTTTTCTCTCACATATGTCTCCGCATTCAAAGTCTGCATCGCATTCAATTGTTTTTCTCTCACATATGTCTCCGCATTCAAAGGCTGCGGCGCATTCAATTGTTTTTCTCTCACATATGTGTCCGCATTCAAAGTCTGCGTCACATTCAATTGTTTCTCTCTCACATATGTCTCCGCATTTAAAGTCTGCGTTGCGTTCAATTGTTTCTCTCCTAGATGGGCGTCGCAGTCAGTGATTTTGTCACCAACACATGAGGGCGCTGGCAAGTTTTTTTGAGCGTGACCCTCGCTCTATGACCCATGAATTGCATCCGGAAAAAGTATCACTCTTTCAGTGTTCGTGATCGCGTAAAGCTCATTGATTTCGAAGGTAAGTGACAAAGTTATTCATTGTATTGTAAGCTTATGGGGTTAATGATCTTGCCACCGTCTAGCCCTGGATGTATTGGCAGTTGTGGGACGGGCTGCCATTTTACATTTGGACGCTCATGTGGGACCCATAGTATGCGTCCATACTGGTGAGCAGCGTACCCCTTGGCTAGATCATTAACCCCATAAGCTTACAATACAATGAATATCTTTGTCACTTACCTTCAAAAATGAGCTTTTCGCAATCACGAACACTAAAAGAGTGATACTTTTTCCGGATGCAATCATTGGTCATGGAGCTAGGGTCACGCTCACCAAAACTTGCCAGCGCCTTCATTTGTTGGTGACAAAATCATTGACTGCGACGGCCATCCACGTGGACAGGCGGCCCAATCACTATTAATAAAGCTTATTTTGAGTTTTTCTAAGTTTTCTCTGTCACTGTCAGTCCCTCTCCTTTTCTTCATGCTCTGACTGATCGTAGTAAATAAAATAAATGACTATATAGCCTAACCTAGCCTCTTGACTCTTTATTTATTTTACACCCCATTACAAGGATGTTTATCTCTCATATACACATCTTCTAATTAATTAGTCAACACGACTAATTATGCTAATCCGTGGACTTATCAAGGTTGGTCAACATTGGAAAGATAGAGATGTAAATGAAAAAGGAGCTTTAGTAACCTTTCCTATCTTTCGCGATGTTGACTAACCTATAAAATCCCTGATAACTCCACGGATTAACATAATTAGTCATGTTGACTAATTAATTACAAGATTTGTGTATATGAGAGATAAACGTCCTTGTAATGGGGTGTAAAATAAAGAGTCAAGAGGCTAGGTTAGGCTATAAAGTAATTTCTTTTTATTTACTACGATCAGTCAGAGCATGAAGAAACAGAAGGACTGATAGAGAAAACTGAGAAAAACTCCATAATAAGCTTATTGACAGTGTTTGGGCCGCCTGTGGCCCATCTAGGAGAGAAGCAATTGAATGCGACGCAGACTTTGAATGCGGAGACATATGTGAGAGAAAAAACATTGAATGCGACGCAGACTTTGAATGCAGAGACATATGTAAGAGAAAAAAATTAAATGCGACGCAGACTTTGAATGCGGAGATATATGTGAGAGAAAAAACATTGAATGCGATGCAGACTTTGAATGCGGAGACATAAAATTATGTGAGAGAAAAACAATTGAATGCGACGCAGACTTTGAATGTGGAGACATATGTGAGAGAAAAACAATTGAATGCGACGCAGACTTTGAATGCGGAGACATAAAATTATGTGAGAGAAAAAAAATTGAATGCGACGCAGACTTTGAATGCGGAGACATATGTGAGAGAAAAAACATTGAATGCGATGCAGACTTTGAATGCGGAGACATAAAATTATGTGAGAGAAAAACAATTGAATGCGACGCAGACTTTGAATGCGGAGACATATGTGAGAGAAAAAACATTGAATGCGATGCAGACTTTGAATGCGGAGACATAAAATTATGTGAGAGAAAAACAATTGAATGCGACGCAGACTTTGAATGCGGAGACATATGTGAGAGAAAAAACATTGA
Organism: Ptychodera flava; assembly: GCF_041260155.1. Classification (NCBI taxonomy): domain Eukaryota; kingdom Metazoa; phylum Hemichordata; class Enteropneusta; family Ptychoderidae; genus Ptychodera; species Ptychodera flava. Next base: position 42,287,826 of record NC_091935.1, read on the forward strand.
ATGCGATGCAGACTTTGAATGCGGAGACATATGTGAGAGAAAAAACATTGAATGCGACGCAGACTTTGAATGCGGAGACATAAAATTATGTGAGAGAGAAAAAATTGAATGCGGCACAGACTTTGAATGCGGAGACATATGTGAGAGAAAAACAATTGAATGCGACGCAGACTTTAAATGCGGAGAACTGGTAGTTTTGGGCCACCGTAGCATAGTCATCATTTGACTAAAAGTGAACCAGAACTATTTTCACCTCAACAACTTTGGATTTAAAAATGATAAAATATCTTGTTTTACCTTGGAAATACTGTTTTAACAAAATTATGCTAAAAAATCAATAAACTACATACCAGTGATCTAACTATAACAATGCGCCCTTCGTTGATGAAAGAGTTCTATTTTTTCAACAGATTTTGTCTAACATGGAAATAAATCATATGATTGTCATTTGTATGTACATGTATATCTAAAATTTTGGAGTGAAAAGTATTTAAGAGAAGCATGTAATAGAAACATAGCCCAAACATGGGACTATGTACCCTAGAGACAGGAGACCGTTTTTTCCTCCTTACATGGGGCAAAATGATCGCCTACCTTTGGGTACAAAGTACCATGTTTGGGCTATAATATATGTTTTTTGTAGTCAATATTTTCATAATCAAAACTGCTAGAATCTCCGAACGTGTACACCATTGTGATCCTTGCTACTACATGTATATGGAGCTATAGCAATAAATAGTGTGAAAGGATCCATTCTTGGATAGTTGATCTTGTGACAATCAGACCTGGTGATCACATCATGAGAGAAACTGCCATGAAGAAATGTCCAACTAAGCTGCACTCATAATTGTGCAGTACTTTAGCCAAGGCTTGGGGGTACTAAGCTTGCTTAAAGGGCCTATGACATGAAAATTAAAACGTTTTTTTTACCCATTAGAGCTGTAGCACAATCCATCTATTATCGACTTGTCAAATTTCTTTGCCATTTGTGCATTGCTTGTGCATTAAATTCGCACTTTAAGATGCGGTATCGGCTGGCAACTTTTACTGCTTTCGTAATAATGCTGCCGCCATGTTGTTACGTCATCAAAGGTACGCAGTTCGCCCGCAGGCTGGGGTATCACCATACACAGCAATGGCGTTTGCTCCCACCTGATGCAGATTTCGATCGTGTCAGCGAGCAGAACGTTGGCATGAGTGACGTTTCCAAACCAATTGAGAAAAAAAATAGGCGACAGTAATAACTTCCAAGAATATATTAGGATTGAACAGCAAATTACGCCTTATAAGCCTGCCACACACGAGAGAAAGAAGCTATGTACGCTGAGTAAAATTTCACTATAGGGAAAAAGTGCGTGACAAGAGCTAGAAACTGATGTTAATTTTCTCGGAATCGGTGAGAATCTGTTCTTATTCTCACCGCTGTCGGTGAGAAAATTAATCTCAGCTTGAGATTGGTGAGAAATGCACTCCTTGGCGAGAATCAAGTGTGAGAACAAATTCTCACCGGTGAGAATGGAAATTCTCACTGAGTACAGCGAGAATTGAAATTCACTGGCGAGAATCATCAAGACTCCGTCGTTCATTGGCGAGAATCATAAAGACTCCGAACGGCGAGTCTTGATAATTCTCTAGATGTAACAATCATCTGACAATGATATCCTCACGGATAAAGGCAAATGCGCTGTTGCAGTTGTTCCACCTTTCAGTTATTCTGACAGTTTGGTGAAATGTATCGTTTGTGAAATAGAAAAGGGCAATATTGGCGATTATCGGACACCGATCTCATTACGCAGTAACCTAGAGAGTCGTAATGGTTTGGGTTCGGACAGAGTAACGTAGCTAGAGTCCCCTCTTAATTCTCAGTATTGTTACCACTGGTTCATTGGTCGGAAACATCATGCGTTGGAATATTAATGTGAGTCTTGAAATTTGAAATATTAATGTTAATAAAACTTGAAAATCATCGTTACTATTTAATCGGCTATCCAGGCGACATGACACAACAATTTCCTGTCCAACCACCCCTTACAAAATGGTACAGGCCTTTTACCTGCCATCTGATATCTGCTAAAGTGCAGGTTGCAGGTTGCGGGTTTCAGAATTATGGCTAGATGTGTAATATATGTAATATGGCATTTAGTATATAAAGAAATAAAACCTTTAGAAGGTGTCTTTTATCAATAATCATGATCAGGTATATCGTACAGTATCCCTATTCCTGGCAAGTCCATATTTTTCACCACCAGGCCAAGATGGTTAAAAATAATGAAACGCAACATATTCCGAATGGTTGTATTTAACATAATACTGTACATTTGAAGACTGTTGAAAACATAAATGCTGTAAACTTGATTTTTTGGAAGAGATGCTATAACAGACCAAACCAAGTACGTGAAAATACGTCATGTTTCTGAAAAAATCAAAATCTGCTAAACTAAAAGCGGCGATTCCGAGGACCAATGTATTTATTCCGAGCTGCCTGGCCATTACAAAAAATTAGGGATCTGAAATCACTTTTCTTTCTTGCCATGGATGTGAGCGGGAAATAATAGCAGACTGACAAAAAAATTCGCGCCTCGGAAATGTTATCGCGGAATGAAAATTGTTGCATTTCTAGTATCAGGCCATAGGAAGTAAATTCTTTGTAATGCATCCATTTACAGTTCGGTTCTAGGGCAAGACATACAGAAAATTAAACAATTCCTTAAATACAATGTGTCAGAAAAGTTTTGACTTAAAAAAGCGTAGAAGTGATGTATATTTAAATGCCGTGTATTTTTCATGATTTTTTTAAAAAGAAAAAGACGTAAAACAAAGGACTTAGTTTACTTTGCCGTTTCGGTTCACCCGAGGTCGCGACCGCAGAGAACGACATTCGGCTAACATTTTACGCGAGAATTTCAGCGGGAAAAACACGCCGGTGCATTGACTTATTTTCAGGAATCGATCTAACAGGAATATTTTTGGATGAGTTTGTGTTCTGCAGCTCTCAATAATTGTGTATCTCCCTAATATCATGAACGAATTATATTTATGACTTGCACCTGCAGTATGATAGTCGCTCCATACATTTGATCCAGCATGACTTTGAAAAGTTTCCTAGGACTATAATCGTGTTCACCACAATAAACTATTTTTAAACGGCATTGAAAACGATTTTGAAAATTGTGCTTTTATCGGCGGTTGAACTAATCTGAAGTGTGAGAAGGGCATGGCATTCTATGAAAAAAGTAAGAAATTATTAGGCATGTCGAGTTTCAACAAACTAAAGTTCATCTCCCAGTTCATCTGTGCTGTCAACAATCCTAAATTTACTTTTAAAGTATTCATCCTAATCATAACATAAAAAGTTAAAATAGCGAGTTTTTGTGAAATCTGACTTGTGTTCATATTATTACTCATCCGTGTTCAGTCATTTCGAAAGCTTCGATCGGCAGTGCGCTGTGCAAAGGCGAATTGCGAATGTTGGATGGGAAATGGACTATTCTGACATTGGTGGCGCTTTACCAGATGTAAACTCAATTAACAGCATTATTCAAGAAGTTCACGGCTTTTATTCCATATACAAATACATAGATACTATTTTAGCAGTTATTCTAATTACTAGCGAAAATGATACCAAAAAAACCCACATTTTTTCATGCCCGCAACCCGCAAAACAGCGCATCCGCTGCCATCTTTGGCTAGACTTTTTACCTACCATCTCAGGCTTGTAGTGGAAAGTACCGTATCGTAGTGGGGATAGGAGGGCGCGGCAGCAAGTTATTGACCCAAAAACTTCTCACAACTGGCTGACAGGGGATTTTCAGTGGAAATCCCCTAATATTATGCTGGAGCTTCAGACAACACTAATTGTACAGCAAACTTTATTAATCAGTATCTCAGTTTGAACAAAGTGATAGAGGCTAACTATTGCATCTGCTGCCACACATGGGCATGAAAGGAGAAATGAACAACTATAGTAAAAGTAGCCCCAAAATATCATTAACCTTTGGGATCTTTTTGCCTTAAATTGGGTTCGAGGCTTCCTTCAATTATATGCTACCTCTTTCAATCTGTTTACTAGAGGATAGAACTGCTTCATCCACTGTCATCGATGTTACAGCATGTCCCGGATCATGGTGTCAATGAGGAAAAAGCATTAATCGGAATGTACTTGACGTTTTGCAACCCCTGTCAATGACCTATGTATATTTCTCTGTGTGAATTTTATTTTAGTGACTCAGTAAAATATTTCACATTACCATGCTCAGAATTTCAAGTATTTACTTCAGCGTAATAATATAAATACCATACGAGAGTCAAGTCCGCATATTTAGTGCAGGAAGGATATTTTAAACAATTTTCAACACGATTAAGATATGCTTTTCAATACATTTCAAGGACAAACGTTGTTTTAGATGTGCTTGCACATATAAATACAATATTTACCATTCAATTTGTGTGATGTCCTTTTTTATGTGAAATATGTATAAAAATTGTGAGAGAATACACGTCAAGCTTTGTCAATTCTATTACAGTGACTGTGGTCGCTATGCTTGCTTCTTGATTTGTTTATACGTAATCCAATTTCGGTTGTTCTGCTATTTCAAGACCTGACATATCAGACTAGTTTTGGAAAATACCGTTTCGTTTTTGGGGTAGGAGGATGAGGCAGCAAGTTATTGACCCATAATATTTTCACAACTAGCCTAAGAGGGGATTTTAAGTGGAAATCCCCTCATTATGCTGGAGCTTTAGACAACAAACATTTGCCAGTAAATGATATCAACCAGGGACCAGGCTGTAGTTTCAACGTGGGTATACTATGCGGTGCAAACTTCGTGAAATTTTAGTATAAACACATAGTATGCTGCTGTGCAACGAATCAATTTTATATGTAAGAACTGGACAAACAGGTTTCAACAACCTGTAGTTTAAAACAGTCTGACTGAAAAAGGCACGATTTTGATAAAGTATAACCGGGTTTTGAATGGACGGAATACACGCTAAGTTAAGGGACGGACAATTAGATCTTGGGAGGGGGTGGTCAAAAACAGAAACAAAAATTCCAGAGCAGAAAGTTAAAAAAAAAATCATCAATCTATAGTTTGCAAAATAAAAAAAATCAATAAGAATACAAATGTGTAATATAAAAATCAGCAAAAGTCTTTAAAATCTTGATTTTTTTTTTTTTAGATTTTACCGACAGGAAGCAGCTTTCTGTATTTTAAGTACATCCTCCAGGCACATTTTTAATTTTATTGTTTACATTTAGAGTGACTGTATCCCTTATACAGGAAGTTGTGATCATTTTATCTTTTCAGGACTTTTGTATTCTGATCACTTGAAAATTATAAAATTATAGAGCCTGTTTTCTACTTGTTCCTGCGTACAAACCAAGCAGGTATACACAAGGTAAAACATTAAAACTATGGTATGGTTGTCAAGACAGAAAGTTATATTTACCTTTTAAGATCAAGGTTAACAGATGCAGGCCACGTCAGGTTCATTTTGTTTCACAGCATTCTATTGCATTGATTAATGCAAGAATGGGTGAACAAGATAATCGATGTCTGTCGCCATGTTTTCGTTTTCAAAAAGTGTAATCTTCCTTGAATCGCTTGTGTTGCTTCGCACCACGTATTCGCCCTCTTGTAAAAAAATCCTGGGAAGAATACTGTTTCTTTGTAGCAAATGCTGAATAAATCTGCATGACTAATCGTTTGTGTGTAGCAAATGCTGAATGACAATTATCTCAAGATTTTTTCCACCACAAAAAGACTGAGCATGATTTAAACTAATCCTAAAAGGCTTATGTAGCCAATTTCAAAGAAATTGGACAAGCCCTTTCAGAGAACAATTTTTTTGACCATAAGTGGCATAAATTGCCCTAAAAAGACAAATATTGAAATTTCACCACATCTATAGACATCCAATCAGTTTGGAGATGCTGTACAGAGAAATAGATGTTTTGATCAAAAAAGGGCAAAAATTGTCCTAAAAACACAAATATGCAAATTTCACTATATTTTGCAAACAGCTTCTCAGCTTGTCAAAAGATGATCTGCAACATTTCGCGAAATCTATCAGCAATACAAATCACTAGGCCATATGTATGTTGAGGTTACAACACGCAATCTTATTTGCGCTAGTGATATAGATCTACACTGTATACTCAGCGTCGAACTAAAAAGAATTATAAATCTGAAAATTTACTCAGAAAAAAAATTAGCACAGCTTTTCTCATTTGGATTTTTTTTAAATTTACAATTGTAAAAAAAAGTTCACAATTTCATTTTTACCACCCCCTCCTAAGATCTAATGGTCTGTCCCTAAGCATTTGCGTCTTTTTCGCGACTTCCCAGTCGCAGAAAGAACTGCACAAGACACGCATGCTTGTTGCCCACTTAAATCATCAAGTTTTTTAGCTCTTCGAATTCCTAAACATTTTTAAGGATTCATACGTGAGGCACAACGTGGGGAAAAGTCTGATATGAGTTACATAATTGATATTGATACATGTGTATGCAAGATATAAATAAACAGGGGCGTAGGAAGCACTTCATGGTTGGGGGGGGGGCAAAGATAACCTATATTCTGGTGATGAATGAATTACGATCTAAAATTTGCATATATGAATAAATTAAAATATTAAATCATGCATGAATAAATTCAAATAATTAAAACAGGCCAAAATCTATCTAAACAGTAAAAAATGTAATGAAAGCACCACTACAGCAATGTCTCAATATATGTGTTTTTATGTATTAAGCCGTTTAAAGAAAATTCTTTGTTTGCCGTCCTTGGATTTTTAAAAAACCTGCAAGCCAGCCAGCAAAATAAACAAACACAGAAAAAACACAACATAGATCAATCACATAAACTTTAACTTTCCCATCGATTTATGGGTCACAGGTATGAAAAATCATCTGTTACATTTACAATGCAGTGTTACTTATGCGGAAACAAAGGTTATATTTGTATAAGTACCAACAAGCATACTTAGAGTTGAATGACTGTGTGAGTCTGAACAAAAATTCCATAATAAACAATGGCATAAACACTATACCAGTACAAAGACCCTAATGTACCACATGTACAGTGTGATAGTAATCAACTGGTTGTGTTACGTAGATCTATAGTTTGTCTCTGGCGGAGGTTTATGCACTAGGTAGTCATGGGCAAGAGTAAAACTATCGATTAAAATAACAAAATCTCAATTATGAATACAAAGCATATTTGCAACAAATGTAAAATATGCAAATGACGTATTACGACGATGTTTACGAAGTTTTGAAGAAAACAAAATATATTTTAATCAACCCCGAATGAAGGAACATAAGAACTTCACCGTTTACGCAATGGCTTCAATTTTGCAACGTGTCTAAGTGACATTTGTATATTAATTATGATATGTACATTTAAGATCGAGATCTGTCTTGATGATTACGATTGGACGTACATTTCCATCTTTAATTCATATCTATCACATGATCCAAAACCAAGCCTTAAACATAATGTTTAAAATCCCATTCTAAAATAATACGGGAAAGGCAATACAAAGGACAAGAGAGAAAAATACAACAGACAGGGCAGGAGGACAGACAATTGGAGAAGCGTATCTTGGGCGATGGCAGCTGTCAAGCTTGTCTACCGAGAGATAAAGTCTATGTAGTACCAACGAACTCTGAACATCTCTTGCAGTCAATCGAAGACTACCAGCGCACCTCTCAGCAAGCTAAGACGAGTCCATGAGTAAAAGCAGGCCAAGATGAGGTAATGAGATAATAGGAGAAAAACGAGTAGTAACAGTTGTTTTGACAACTGTACACTATCATGTATTTCAACGTGTTTGGGGAAGCTTAAAACAAAAAGGTGTTCTTGCAAAACCTGAAAATTCCAAATGTAAAACTGCAAAAAGTTACTGAGTATAACAAATTAGTAGTTATCGCTCAGAAAACAAATGCTAAACATCTTAATAAAAGGTGAAACTACTAACTAGCCTTTCCATAAAATTACAATTTTTACAGTAAGAAGAGTGGGTAGCTGAACAAATCATAACAGCCTCGAGTACAAATCCTCCTTTTTTAGTGTCAAATAAATACTAGTCCTGATGATGATAGTGTACAGTTGTCAAAACAACTGTTACTACTCGTTTTTCTCCTATTATCTCATTACCTCATCTTGGCCTGCTTTTACTCATGGACTCGTCTTGCATAAATCGCTCAATTGGAGTTTTTCCTGCACAAATCACTCAATTAGAGTTTATTTCGTAAAAATTGATGAATTTGAGTTTGTCTAACCATAAATCACTCAATTGGAGTTAGTCTTGTACAAATCACTCAATTAGATTTTCTCTAGTAAAAATTGCTTGAATTTTAGTTAGTCTTGCATAAATCACTCAATTAGAGTTTGTCTTGTACAAATCGCTCAAGTAAGTGGAGTTTATCTTGCACAAATCACTCAATAAAAGTTTGTATTGTACAAATCGCTCAATTGGAGTTTTTCCTGCATAAATCACTCGATTGGAGTTTGTTTTGTAAAATTGCTGAATTTGTGCGATTTGAGCGATTGAACAATTGCTGAGTTTTTCGTAAAAATTGATGAATTTGAGTTTTTTGGCACAAATCACTTAATTCGAGTTAGTCTTGAACAAATCACCCAATTAGAGTTTGTCTTGTAAAAATTGCTGAATTTGAGTTTGTCTTGCATAAATCACTCAATTGGAGTTCGCGGATTTCAGGAAATATTAGATTTTGACGGACCATACTGCTGCACTTTACGGCCATTCAAATTTCCCTCTGACAAACTCTATTTCCCACGATTCGTATTTCCGTTTTTTTTTCAATTTCCAATATACCAAATGTAAGATTTTTCCATTTCATTTTGGGCGTGGCAGCTGATAGTATCTATCTTTGGGCTAGGAAAGCATCAAACGGTGACAGTTATTTGCGCGGGTAAGTCGTTCAATGGATCGAGTAACGAACATACAAAGATCAATAGTGTTTCGGCCGGAAGAAAGGAAAGTCCGATATAATCAGTTTGACCGGACCTGCTGAAGTTATTGCGTAAATCACTGAATTCGAGTTTGTCTTGTACAAATCGCTCAATTGGAGTTTTTCTTGCACAAATCACTGGATCGGAGTTAGTCTCGTAAAAATCACTAAATCAGAGTTTGTGTTGTACAATTCGAACAATGATATTTTTTCTTTTGATACAAAAACCACACAAGTAGATTGTCTTGTACAAATCAACTCAAATGTAGTGTATGTTGTACAATTCAACTAATTGAGTTAGATTTGTAGAAATCGCTCAATAAGAGTGCGTCTTGTACAAATCGCTCAATTGGAGTTTTTCTTGCAAAAATCACTCAGAGTTTGTTTGTACAAATCGCTCAATCGGCTTATGTTTTGATACAACCCACTTAATAAGATTCTGTTTTGTACATATCACCCAAAACGAGTTTCTGTTGTACAAATAACTCAATCAGAGTGAATCTCTCAAAAATCACTCAATTGGATTTTTTTCTTAAAAATTGCTGAATTTGAGTTAGTCTTGCATAAATCACTCAATCGGAGTTAGTCTTGTACAAATCTTTCAATTTGGAGTTTTTCCTGCATAAATCACTCAATTGGGTTTTTTTTGTGTACAAACCACTCAATTAGATTATGTTTTGTATCGATCACTCAAAAGCAGTTTCTGTTGTACATATAACTCAATCGGAATGTCTCTTGCATAAATCACTCAATTGGAGTTAGTCTTGTTAAATCCCACAATTTGGAGTTTTTCCTGCATAAATCACTCGATTGGAGTTTTTTTTGTAAATTTGCTGAATTTGAGTTAGTCTTGCATAAATCACTCAATTGGAGTTTGTCTTTAACAAATCGCTCAATTGGAGTTTTTTTTCCCAAATCACTCAATTAGAGTTTGTTTGTACAAGTCGCTCAATCGTCTTATGTTTTGATACAAACCACTTAATAAGATTCTGTTTTGTACAAATCACCCAAAAGGAGTTTCTGTTGTACAAATAACTCAATCGGAGTGTCTCTTGAAAAAATCACTCAATTGGAGTTTTTTTCGTAAAAATTGATGAATTTGAGTTAGTTTAGCATGAATCACTCAATTGGAGTTAGTCTTGTACAAATCACTCAATTAGATTTTCTCTAGTAAAAATTGCTTGAATTTGAGTTAGTCTTGCATAAATCACTCGATTGGAGTTTGTCTTGTACAAATCGCTCAATTCGAATTTTTCTTGCATAAATCACTCAATTGGAGTTAGTTTTGTACAAATCTATCAATTTTGAGTTTTTCCTGCATAAATCACTCAATTGGATTTTGTTTTGTACAAACCACTCAATTAGATTATGTTTTGTATCGATTTTTCAAAAGCAGTTTCTGTTGTACATATAACTCAATCGGACTGTCTCTTGCAAAAATCACTCAATTAGAGTTTGTCTCGTAAAAATTGCTGAATTTCAGTTAGTCTTGCGTAAATCACTCAATTAGAGTTTGTCTTGTACAAATCGCTCAATTGGAGTTTTTCTTGCATAAATCACTCAATTGGATTAATCTTGTACAAATCTATCAATTTGGAGTTTTTCCTGCATAAATCACTCGATTGGAGTTTGTTTTGTAAAATTGCTGAATTTGAGTTAGTCTTGCATAAATCACTTAATTGGAGTTTGTCTTTAAAAATCGCTCAATTGGAGTTTTTCTTGCACAAATCACTCAATTATAGTTTGTCTTGTACAAATCGCTCAATTGGAGTTTTTTTGCACAAATCACTCAATTAGAGTTTGTTTTGTACAAGTCGCTCAATCGGCTTATGTTTTGATATAAACCATTTAATTAGATTCTGTTTTGTACAAATCACCCAAATAACTCAATCAAATAACTCAATCGGAGTGTCTCTTGAAAAAATCACTCAATTGGAGTTTTTTTTGGTAAAAATTGATGAATTTGAGTTAGTTTAGCATAAATCACTCAATTGAAGTTAGTCTTGTACAAATCACTCAATTAGATTTTCTCTAGTAAAAATTGCTCTTGATACAACCCAATCAATTAGATTCTGTTTTGCATAAATCACTCGATTGGAGTTTTTCTTGCACAAATCACTGAATTGGAGTAAAATTGCTGAATTTGTGTTAGTCTTGCATAAATCGCTCAATTGGAGTTTTTCCTGCACAAATCACTCAATTAGAGTATTTTTCGTAAAAATTGATGAATTTGAATTTGTCTAAGCATAAATCACTCAATTGGAGTTAGTCTTGTACAAATCACTCAATTAGATTTTCTCTAGTAAAAATTGCTTGAATTTGAGTTAGTCTTGCATAAATCACTCAATTAGACTTTGTCCTGTACAAATCACTCAAGTGGAGTTTATCTTGCACAAATCACTCAATTAAAGTTTGTCTTGTACAAATCGCTCAATTGGAGTTTTTCCTGCATAAGTCACTCGATTGGAGTTTGTTTTGTAAAATTGCTGAATTTGTGCGATTTGAGCGATTGAACAATTGCTGAGTTTTTCGTAAAAATTGATGAATTTGTGTTCGCTCACATGGAGTTTTTTTTGGCACAAATCACTTAATTCGAGTTAGTCTTGAACAAATCACCCAATTGGAGTTTGTCTTGTAAAAATTGCTGAATTTGAGTTTGTCTTGCATAAATCACTCAATTGGAGTTTTTTTGCACAAATCACTCAATTAGATTCTGTTTTGTACAAATCACTCAAAAGGAGTTTCTGTTATAAGTCAATCAGAGTGTCTCTTGCAAAAAACACTCAATTGGAGAGACTGCCTAGCATCTAAAAGAAAGTTACGATTGTTCGTTTCTGTTTTCTCGATTCTGGTTTCTGAATTTTCAAAAACGAAGTTTGTAATTCGAGACCGACACTGCAGAATCAAATTTGAAAATCGTTCTAAATTCTTAATAATAAGTACAAAAACACAATCTCTAAATGAAAACTAAACCGAAAATTGAAATTACGCCTCAAATCGAATTCGCGGATTTCAGGATATATTAGATTTTTATTTGGCCGTCATTACCCACGGACCATACTGCTGCACTTTACGGCCATTCAAATTTCCCTCTGACAAACTCTATTTCCCACAATTCGTATTTCCGTTTTTTTCAATTTCCAATATACCAAATGCAAGATTTTTCCATTTCATTTTGGGCGTGGTAGCTGATAGTATCTATCTTTGGGCTAGGAAAGCATCAAACGGTGACAGTTATTTGCGCGGGTAAGTCGTTCAATGGATCGAGTAACGAACATACAAAGATCAATAGTGTTTCGGCCGGAAGAAAGGAAAGTCCGATATAATCAGTTTGACCGGACCTGCTGAAGTTATTGCGTAAATCACTGAATTCGAGTTTGTCTTGTACAAATCGCTCAATTGGAGTTTTTCTTGCACAAATCACTGGATCGGAGTTAGTCTCGTAAAAATCACTAAATCAGAGTTTGTGTTGTACAATTCGAACAATGATATTTTTTCTTTTGATACAAAAACCACACAAGTAGATTGTCTTGTACAAATCAACTCAAATGTAGTGTATGTTGTACAATTCAACTAATTGAGTTAGATTTGTAGAAATCGCTCAATAAGAGTGCGTCTTGTACAAATCGCTCAATTTGAGTTTTTCTTGCAAAAATCACTCAGAGTTTGTTTGTACAAATCGCTCAATCGGCTTATGTTTTGATAAAAACCACTAAATAAGATTCTGTTTTGTACAAATCACCCAAAACGAGTTTCTGTTGTACAAATAACTCAATCGGAGTGACTCTTGCAAAAATCACTCAATTGGAGTTTTTTTCGTAAAAATTGATGAATTTGAGTTAGTCTTGCATAAATCACTCAATCGGAGTTAGTCTTGTACAAATCTTTCAATTTGGAGTTTTTCCTGCATAAATCACTCAATTGGAGTTTGTCTTGTACAAATCGCTCAATTTGGAGTTTTTCCTGCATAAATCACTCAATTGGAGTTTGTTTTGTACAAACCACTCAATTAGATTATGTTTTGTATCAATCACTCAAAAGCAGTTTCTGTTGTACAAATAACTCAATCGGAGTGTCTCTTGCAAAAATCACTCAATTAGAGTTTGTCTCGTAAAAAATGCTGAATTTCAGTTAGTCTTGCATAAATCACTCAATTGGAGTTTGTCCTGTACAAATCGCTCAATTGGAGTTTTTCGCGCACAAATCACTCAATTAGAGTTTATCTTGTAAAAATTACTGAATTTAGGTTATTCTTGCGTAAATCACTCAATTAGAGTTTGTCTTGTACAATTCATTCAAATTTAGTTTATTTTCTACAATTCAACTAATTGGAGTTAGATTTGTAGAAATCACTCAATCAGAGTGTGCCTTGTACAAATCACTCAATTGGAGTTTTTCCTGCAAAAAATACTAAGTTGGAGTTAGTCTTGTGCAAATCACTCATTTAGAGTTTGCTTTGTATAAATTGTTGAATTTGACTTACTCTTTCGTAAATCACTCAAATGGAGTTTTTCTTGAAAAATCGCTAAATTGGAGATTTAAGAGCACAAATTAGAGTTTGTTTGCAATTTGTTGTCTTTTTGAGTGATTTGTACAAAACAGAATCTAATTGAGTAGTTTGTATCAAAACATAAGATGATTGAGCGACTTGTACATAACAAAATCTAATTGAGTGATTTGTGCAAGGAAAACTCCAATTGAGCGACTTGTACAAGACAAAACTCTAATTTAGTGATTTGTGCAAGAAAAACTCCAATTGAGCGATTTGTACAATTATTGAGTGGCAACTGTGATTGAGCGACTTGTACAAGACAGCGGTTAGGGTTAGGGTTAGGGTTAGCCTTTTTGTTAGGGTTAGGACAGTTGGGTAGATAGGAACTATGTAGATGTTGGTTAGTTAGGTAGGTGGTGACCGATAGAATTTAACGACAGTAATATGTTTTACTAGGGTTCTGTCTTTGAATAATTTAATTGTCGTTCAATATTTAGAAATGACCTCTAAAATCCACTGCGGTGTCAAGCTTCGTTTGAACTTTTGAATGTTTGACATCCCACTCTCAATTCCTTGAAGCACGATCACTTTGAAGTTCGTTGAGGGCGTATGGGAAAAGATCCGAGAAAGAAGCGATCGAGGGGACTGTGAAAGAGATTAACAGTTGAATCCCATTTGTTGTTCACATTGATTATAGATTAGATTAGATACTTTTCTCGATCTCTAGGTCTCTATCTTAGAATAATTAAATCCTTATCCAATATTTAGAAAATTTAGAAGACGCTCCCTGCGCTCCTCTCTTCGACTGATCTTCCAGTCTAGGATTAATGCCTAACTTACCTAGATAAAGTTACTGTCGCTTTTTATGGATATGTCGAAGCTTAATGCCTAACTTGCATAGATATTAGCTGTCATGGAGAGTGGTGACGACTAAATGCCTAACTTACCCGAGATAGGTATGAGCATTGGTGTCTTGATCATAATAAGCATGGCAAAGACTAGTTAGGGTTAGGGTTAGGGTTAGGGTTAGAAAATATTAAATATTGTCACTTTTAGTTTTAAAATGACTGTTTTATTCCATTTTTCCTTTAATTGAAGCAAATATTTGACTTTGGGAACAAAAAAACGACAGTCTTTCAGATGACTGTGTGCAAAATCGGCTTAGTTGTTATATGTTCTGTTATGGTTTTATTTGAGTAATCCGTTTACTCTGTTGTTAAATTTGTGTTGCATCCACAGATCGCCAAGTTGTCGCTGACATTCTCTGATGTATAAATCACCAGTGCCAAGAACTGCTGTTCCCCCGAAACCCTCTAGTTTCGAGACTTTCGTCTCGAAACCCTCTTGTAATCGTTATGTTTTTTATTATTATTATAATTGTTCCGCCATTCCTCCATTCTTGCCATTCGAGCACCGTTATATTAAATGACTTCTAATTTGGCACATAGGTAAAACTCAAAAGACCATATTTCATATCTCATTCTGGCCTTTTTAACTGTCCCTGAGAACTTGTGTCTATGGAGCAAAATCAAGTATGCGACCAAATTGGAAACCTGAATGTGGGGTTGCCCTTGTCCATAACTCAGTAACCATAAAGTGCTACATCCTTCGGATTTGGTATGATGGGACACCTTATGCCGACACATCCTGTACCTCATTAATTATGCGCATATCTAATTCTGAGCAAGCCAATGGAGCTAGAGGTCTGATTTTTGGTATAGAGGGATAACTATGAGATAGAATTTTTTTGACAAAATGTCACATGACCTCAATGACCTTTGACCTCAAATATACGTAAATGTCAATGACTCTGTAACCAAAAGGGCAACAACCATCATATTTGGTATGATGGGACACATTGTGACAACACATCCTGTACCTCATTGATTATGCGCATATCTAATTCTGAGCCAGCCAATAGAGCTAGAGGTCTGATTTTTGGTATATAGGCATAAGTTATCAATACAATTTTTGTGACCTCGATGACCTTGAATATGCGTATATGTCCATAACTAAGTAACCACAAGTGCTACACCCTTCATATTCGGTATGATGGGAGACCTTATGACACCACATCCTGTACCTCATTAATTATGCGGTTAGGGTTAGGGTTAGGGTTAGGGTTAGGGTAGGGTTAGGGTTAGATTTCTTTGGTTGTTTTTGTTACCTCAGTGGTCCTTTGTGTTACCTGATGGTCCAAGGTGTCACCCGAGTGGTCCCAAGTGTTACCTGAGTGGTCCTAGGTGTTACTTAGAGTGGTCCTCAGTGTTACTTGACCCTTTTTTCAAAATTTTCCAAACGCTATAACTTTTTTGTTTATTGATCTTTTAAATTGAGCTTTTGTATAATAATAGAACTAATCTTATTTTATCTTGGATATCAAAATTTTTTCGGAATTCGCACAAGAAGTATTTTTTTAATTTTTTTTTAGCACTTTTTTCGACGTTTTTTTTGGCTCCCTTTTTGTTTTTGGTATATTTTCAGAACGCGAAAAGAGTTTTTAAAATCCATAAGTAGGATTGTTTGTTTTTGTATGCTCTATTCAAAAATGCTTGATTTTTCAAAATCCTCGCAAAATTACTAAAGTTATTACAAATTTTCTCTCTATGAGAGTTTGTGTGGAACAGCGCCGCCACACGATATTCTTTCGTTTTTTTGTGTTTTTGCTATAAAATCATAATGAACAAGTTTTTTTCATTTTTTTTTGCGGAAACATCTTAAACATCATGTATTCTTCCTGCTTACAGAGACCGGCTGCCGAAAGACGCTTCCATCATAGAGATCTGAGTTTTTCACATTTAATTTTTCAGGATATCTTATTAATTGGTAGTTAAGGTGTTTTGTGGAATTTTAACAACATACGAGTTCAGAAAAGTCATTTAAAACCCAACCCTAATTCCGGTAAGGGTTTCAAACTTCCCGGTTTCCGATTGAACTCAAAATAACTTCATCAGATTGCTCTGATGCTAACTAACGTCAGTGGTGTAAGAATACCATGGAATTCTGACGTTTAATTCAAGTTTTTTGTAAAAATATATAAAAAAATGACTCATATTTAGCCTGCACCGGTTTCTGTGAACTTTGACCTTTGACCTCAAAATTTGCATATGTTGTACTACCATAGCAACAAGTGCTGCAATTTTGGGTGACCTACTAAGTCATTAAGGTGAACTTTGGACACAAACCTGAAAACACAACAAATTTTGCCCGAAAATTCGTGCACTTTTTAGGACACCAAAATTCAAGGTTCTGAAAATTCAACGTTGCATGACGGGAATGACTCAAAATGTGCTCAGTGAACTTCAATTGAATCAATTTAGAGACGATGATTAAAATTTTGACTAAAATCGATCTACAAATGTAAGTTTGGTAGTACTAATTTGACAAAGTTCCGTGTTCTTTACTTTTTTTGATCTTTGATCTTTTACCTTCAAATTTGCATATTGTAAACAACAATTACTAAGTTGTCATTTTGTATGTTTTCATTGAAATATCTTATCGTTCACGTGAACTGTGAACCTAACCCTAACAGGTAGTCAAATCACACTATCAAATTCGGGCATGTTTTCACATACCTAAATCCAAGCGACAGCCATTTTAACTTTGCATGATGGGAATGAGTTGTAACTTGTGCAGTGGCTTTATATGAATATGATAAATTAGATTTATGTGAAAAAAGTTTAAAAATAGATAGTAAAAGTTCTACATGTAGGAATACCTGCATGTTTCACGTATGGCAGTTTCATTGACCTTTGACCTTTGACCCGGATTTTTTAATATCACATGTGTAATTTATCTGGCTACTATGTATACAAGTTTTGTTGCGATACTATTCAACTTTGATGTTTTGCAGCCATAAACTCAACACTATACCGAAATTTCAATGAAAGTCCCTTTACCTTCGAAAATTAAGGGTTAGGTGTTTCCACTTAATATTATGGGATATATCTGAAAATGACAGGAAATGTAAGTTTAGATGTCCGGAACGTCATATTGGTGGAAAAAGTTCGAACTTGAACATTAAAGTACTATAAAGTCCTCCCAAAGTCACATGTATGCTAGACTTGTTGACCTTTGACCTTTGACCTCCATTTTTTTTGTAAGGTCGGTAGAATTTTTTTATATTTTTAGTGAAAGTTTTGAAGCTTTGGTATAACGCTAACATGAAAAACTAGGCCAAATTAAATTGTTGCCAAAGAGGTTAGGGTTATTATGCAAATTAGGTGATTCTTTCGTTTTTATCCTATGTTAACCTATGGAGCAAAAATCGGTAAATTTGCGACCGCTACAAACATGCTAAATAGACTACGATCTTCAAAGCGCAACATGTTTTGAAAAGGCCAACATCTCTGCCTCAACATATTGAAGAACTAAGGTCATAGTTGTACAAACAAATAAACTGCAGTTGAACAAACAAAGCACTGTCAAAGCGATTTTCTCGTTTTTTCGCCGTGTTAACCTATGGGAAGAAAATGTCGAATTTTAGCGAAGTTTGCGACTATTACAAACACTTCATATTTTCACTTTAAATAATGGGAGAGTGCTGTAAATGACAGGATTTGCTCATCTATATGTAATTTAAAGTATACAAGTGCAAAAAACTAGATATTCGAAGATTTTATATAAGTCCGACATTACTATATTTTGATGTCGGGTCAACCATGTATGACCTTGACCTTTGACCTTTTTGTGTCGGACTTTTATTAATTTTCACGATTATCCTTCTGTCAAATTGTCATAAAAGTTTCGTTGTCCTGGTATAACGGGAAGGGCACAAAATCTACTTGCAACCAATGCCATGTCATCCGTATTTCCTTTTCGTCCTATGTTAACCTATGGGACGAAAAGTCGGGTTTTAGGAAAGTTTATGGTTAGAGGACGACCACCAAAAACCTACTAAATCGCGTTTAATCTTCAAAGTGCAACCTGTTTTGGAAAGGCAAGCATCTCTACTATAACATATCAAAGATTCAAGGTTATAAATGAACAAATAAACAAACTGGAGTGGAACAAACAAAGCAATGTCAAAGTAATTTTTCCATTTTTTGCCATGTAATCCTATGGGGAAAAAATGTGGGATTTTTAGGTAAGTTTTGGACCATTAGTTACGTACTTAAAGTGGTTCAATTTTATAAGTGCACCCTGTTTTAGAAAGACCTAGATCTCTGCTATAATATATTGACGATTTAAAGTCAAATCTGTAAAAATAAACAAATGGGCGTGGCACAAACAAAGTCCAGTGGAAATGGTCATATTCAATAACCAAGGTATTTTGCATATATAAGTTTTGAAAAATCATTTGACACACTTAACGTTATCCAATTTTAAAAGTGTTTTCAGTTTTACAAAGGATTTAATCAATATTTTACTATGCAAAAGAATCAAGCTCACCAATAAACAAGTAAACAAACAGGCGTGGCATAAACAAAGTCAGATAAATAAAAAAAATTCGCATTTTAACCAAAGTTTGTACCGTTATTTCGAACTCTTAACATACATATATTTCAAAAATGGTTCTTGTTTTACAAAAAACCAATATTTCTGCTACAGTATGTTAAAATTAGGACATCAAAACTGTACACAATAGTAAACAGCGGTGTCGCAAAGTTTCTACTAAAATCGGTTGTGACTCAGCCTCAGGAAGCACAAAATGGGTCAGGGTATGCTATCTTTAGGAGGTTAGGGTTGAAACGGGATGTACGTTAATTGAGAATTGGTAACCACCTTAAGAATTGCAATAAAAAAGTCTATAATTTGCTGAAATATCAAAGTCAAAACTGCACAAATACACAAACAGGAGTGGTCTAAAGAACGGTGACTAAACAAAGTGTATTCTACGGTCTATGCAAAAATCTCGTTTTTTAACAAAAGTTTGTAACATTAGTTGACACACTTATTATGCTTTAATTTCTTAAGTGTTTCCTGTTTTACAAAGACAAATGTCTTGGCTATAATATATTGAAGAACCAAAACAAAATATGCAAAAACAAACAAATGGGCGTGGTCCAAACAAAGTACAGTCAACACGGTATAAGTGTCATCACGTTCCAAAATCTGACGTTTTCATGTAAAGTTTGTCACACTGTTTGACAAACTTAACATGACTTAATCTTTCTTGCAAAAATCTTGTATGTTTTTTGAAACGATCTTATACGTACTTAAAATAGTCTGATTTCAAAAATGTTTCCTGTTTTGAATAGGCCGATAGCCGTGCTATAACCTGCAGAAAATATGAATAAAAAACTGTACAACAAAGGAAACAGTAGTGTCACAAAATATGTAGTTAAACCAATGGTGACTGAGACTCAGTGCATGAAAAAGTAGTGTTTGGGTATGCTATATTTAGGAGCTAAATGCACCCACTTCCGGTGCGTTGATTTCAAAGCAGTAACCAATTTTAGAAAGATAAGTATCAATTTGATAATATACTAGAACATCAAAGACAAAACTCTACAAATAAACAAACAACACTGCCATAAACAACGCAAAATATGCTGAGCGTATTCCGATTGACATAGAAAGTCTTGACTATTTGACCCATTTACCATCGCTTGATTTAATAAGCGATACTTGTTTTGAACAAACCAATATCTCTGCTATACCACATAGAAGAACCATTGTCATAACTGTGCAAATAAGTAAACAAGGGAGGCACAAACAAGGCACTGTTTTGCTTCAGATTTTAGCATGCACTGTCTATTGGTAACATAGAGGACCACTTTAGGTAACATAGAGGACCACTCAATGTAAGTCTATGGGTAACATAGAGGACCACTTCAGGTAACATAGAGGACCACTTGAGGTAACGTAAAGGACCACTCCAGGTAACATAGAGGACCAAGTGGTCCTCTATGTTACCTGGAGTGGTCCTTTACGTTACCTAACTGGTCCTCTACGTTACCCATAGACTTACATTGAGTGGTCCTCTACGTTACCTAACTGGTCCTCTACGTTACCCATAGACTTACATTGAGTGGTCCTCTACGTTACCTGGAGTGGTCCTCTACGTTACTTCACTGGTCCTCTACGTTACCGATAGACATTCATTGCAAAGTTTCAGTTTTTAACACATATTTACCGTTGCGATTAAATATACTTAATATACTACAATCTTAAAAGTGCAACCTGTTTTGGAAAGAAGAACACCTTCGCTTTACAACGCTGTAAAATAGCGAACAGTAGTGCCTCAAAGTAAGCATGTTAGACTGAAAAAAGTTATGTTTCCGATGGCAATACTCAAGAGCTCACTGTACCACTTTAATGTACATCGATTTTAAAATAGTAACTAGTTTCAGAAAGGCTAATATCCGTAATGTCTTACACTCATCAATCACCATAGTCAACGTTGAGCAATTAAACAAACAAGAGCGGTACAAACAAACTAATGTCGGTACGGTACTCATGACTTTGAGTGAAAAATACCGTTATTTTTTCTATGAGTTTACGACATTATTTGTCACACTTAACATCATTCAATTTTCATAGTTTTTCTTGATTTTGAAAGACCAATTAATAGGCTAAGGGAGCATTCGTTATTTACGGGGAGGGGGGGGTTGGTGGAAATCAGGGGGGGGTTGACTTTTACAAAACCGCTTTTTAGGGGGGGGTCAAATTTTACAATCAATGATTGAAGGGGGGGTCAAATTTTACAAAGGTTTGTATTGAGTTATGGAAAACAAAATTGACTTTGGAATTTCACCGAAATGTTGCTTGTGTAACCGATGTTTCGAGACGGCAGAATAATAACCGACCGAAGCTCAGCCAAATTTATTTCTCTGGCAGGGCCAACAAGTCCGAGACTGGCGTTAACCTCTCTAGAGCAGCAACAGAGCATGTAGCCCTGAGTACAGGTCTGTGTGTTCCTGGCGTATACGGCCTCCACCACAGCCCTGCAAAGGTCTGTGGAGACAACTGGGGTCTCTGCAGCGAGATTCAAAATGGGGATCTCCATGGGTAAACAACTTGTCAAGTATGTTATGTTTCAGAAAATGAGCGTTTTGGACGTTAGGAGAAGTCAATCGCATCTTTTCTGGGATTGGTTAGGAGGTAAAGGTAGGCAGGGAAAGGATTTTGCCCCAATAGAGCAGAATTTCGGCCAAAAGACCATTTAGTATTCATTGCGGTCCAGATCCAGGCCGCAGAGACCTCAAGTCTGTTCAAAGACCATTGCAGGGCTTTGGTAGAGGCCATATAATGCTGGAACACACGTGCACACACCTGTACGCAGGGCTACACAGCATGGGGCATGAAATGAGGAACCAACACACAGTCATATAATGTAACAAACAACTTCTGTATATTACTATATTGTGTCAAATATCGGGGTCTACATATAAAATAGTAAAACCGTACTTCAAAACTATAAATATTACTCCATGGTAACAGTAACCGTACTGATCGACCTCCCGACGGCAGGAGTCGAACACAATTTCAGAACAAAACTCCGTTCAAACCCTTTCTAAATGCTTAACAATTTCTATGGAAAACTTAACGTTACCGCAGAGGTACCTCAGACTTGACCACGCGGCTGGGAAACACAAATAGTTCACATGCGACTTAAACTAATGTTCGATGATGAGCACAATTGTAGTCCCGTGTAATGTCTGCACATGAAAGTCGGCGACAACACACGCAATTCACTGCTAAGCAGCGTCCAGTTCAGCTACCTCGGGAGCAGCCATCGTAGATCTTTTGTTTACTTCCGGTCGGGACATGCCAAACTAATCTGAAGTCTTCCTCTGCTAACTCCGCGCATCGACAAAAGTTCAATGGAACGATCATAAATAATGTTCTCATGACAATCTCAGACATCTGACTGAACTCATAAACGGAATAAAGTTCACAGTTAACACACAATTTGCTGCAGAAAGATCAGCTTTCAACTTGTGGTGATATTACAACCCTTTTCAGAATTAGAGCGCGAAGCCACTGCAGTGAACTGCAATAAAACTGCTTACACTAATTAGTTTCAGCTGTAGCCGTGGCCACTTTGGTGTTGAACAAGGCTACTTGATAAAGACAAAAAAGTGTGCTTGTACAAAGGCAAAACTAGCTCTGTCTGAGGCTCGAGTTGTAAATAAGAGTTTACGATTGGCACCCTGTGTTCAAGATTAAGATACAATGTAACATTACCATGCACTGGTCCATGTACAAATCTTTTTTATTTCAACTTCCCCAGACAAACTGTCTGCATGGGACATACAATGTTGTCGACTTTGCCAGCTGGCTACAGCTGAAACTAATTAGTGTGAGCAGTTTTATTGCAGTTCACTGCAGTGGCTTCGCGCTCTAATTCTGAAAAGGGTTGTATCATCTTAGCGTGCCAGTGCGTATATTGCAAATATACGGCACGGCTTTCACTTGTGTGAGCAATGTTCGTTCCATCAACTAAAGTAGAGGATGGCGTAGGGTTTAAATAAACAGTCCGATCCGCATAAAATTCGATCTCTGCCACTCACCGGTTTCTTTACATATCTGCTGACTTGAGTAAGACTCAAAATAGAGTAAAGAGCACACGCTGACACTCAAACCTTCCAGTGCCAGTGCAGCATGCAACGTAAAACACTCTCTGGAAAGTTTCCGTCTTGGACTCCCTAGGTATACAGTGATAACACACCAGAACTCCCAGGCAAAATAGAAAATACACAGGTCCTCCATACATAATCTATGAGAAGCTATGAATAATTTCTTTTAAATACAAAACTAGCTAAATCTGTGTATTTATAGACTCTTGATTATTGATATTAATGTACTTGATAAGACTAGGGTAGTTACCAGTGCATGTGTGACGAGAAATTTGATTTTGGAATATCACCGAATTGTTAATTCACTATCTTGTCAGAGGAAACTATGAATATTTTTTTCCATTACAAAACTAGTTAAATCTGTGTATTTATGTACGTTTGATTATCGATATTAATTTACTTGATTAGACTAGGGTGGTAACAAGTGGATGTTTGTGCAAGAAATTTGATTTTGGAATGTCACCGAAATGTTGATTCACTATCTTGTCTATATGGAAACTATGAATAATTTTTTTCCAATATAAAACTAGGTAAATCTGTGTATTTATGTACTCTTGATTATTGATATTAGTGTACTTGATTAGACTAGAGCGATTACAAGTTCATGTGTGTGCAAAAAATTTGATTTTGGCATTTCACCAAAAATGTTGATTCTCTAGTATGTGAGGAAAATTTTCAGCCCGGGCCACAGGGTGCGAAGGGTTAATGAATCAAATCTGATGAAATTTTTTTTCATGGGGGGGGGGGGGTCACATTTTACAATTGATGAATTGAGGGGGGTCAAATTTTAGAAATTTGATTTGGAGGGGGGGTCGCTTTTTACGTTTCATTTGTCGCTCAAATTCCACCAACCCCCCCCTCCCCGTAAATAACGAATGATCGCTAAATTATATTGACGGCCCAAAGTGAAAGCTATAAAAATAAACAAACGGGACAGACTTTAACAAGGCACTGTTCTGCTTAAGACTTTAGCATGCATTGTCTATGGGTAACATAGAGGACCACTTCAGGTACATAGAGGACCAGTCTAGGTAACCCTAACCCTAACCCTAACCCCTAACCCTAACCCTAACCCTAACCCTAATCGCCCTATTGGTTGGTACAGTTAATCAAAGCAATTGACGTGACATTGTGAAGTTGTTGAAAATAAACAGGCAAAAAAATAGCTAATCTGTGGCGAAATATTTGATTTCCGGTTGTATTGTTGTTGTCGTCTGACATTTTGTTCCCCCGGTAACGTTCGATTTTCCCACTTCCCCGGGGAGCCCCATCGTAACGTCATGACGTCACTTAGGGCTCCCCGAGGATCGTAATCGAACGCAGCCCAGATTTCGATTGATGATCTATAGAAAATGAATTGATACAAATTTTCGCCGTCGTCTGTCATAGCAACCGGTTTAACTGGCTGTGAGTGAGGTAAGAAATATGCTTTGCGGAAGACATACTTTTGGCCTGCATTGAAAGAGTTTCGTAAAAAAAATAAACAAGACGGCCTAGTATCAGGTCAGAAGCCGCAATTGTTGATAATTTTTGACAGACTATGAAGCACTCTCGGAACCAGTCTCCATACAGAGATTGTAGCGGCGTCGAAAATTAAAACATAGCTAGGGAGTCTCAGCAGTAGCAACACAAGAAATTTGCTGTACTTCAAGAACATGCTCTCAGTGTGAATAAAATCACAGAGAATTGTTGGTATAGGCTCAAACATTGTGGTATGATACTAAAACTTTAGAATACCATTCGTTCTGATTTGTATGATCAAGGATTTGTAAGTGACGTCTGGCAGAAAAGGCTAAAAAGCAAAGTAACATGTTTTGTTTCCTGTCATCTGAGTACATGCACATCATGACAATTTTAAAGTTTTTAAAAAATAAGAAATAGGTATGCTCAACTTAAAAAAAATGTACTGCAGACAAAATATGGACTTTGACATATCTAGGGTTATCTTGTGAACATTGTATTGTGAATGGAACTAACAGAAATGTAACATATACATTATGTGAATTCATGTTATGAATAAAATATTCTGTTCCACAAAGGTTCTGAACACTGAGTTGGATTCCCCAACTTTCACCATGAGTCTGCAAGTTGTTCAGCAATATCAGATGAAAATCAATCAATCAATCAATCAATCAATCTTTATTACTCAACTCACACTAGCAGAGAGTGTGGATGGTACATTCCAAAATTGGACAAAGTACAAAACTGAACACTTTCATGAGGACAACAAAGTATCCAAGTTGTACAATAAACAAACTGTTTAACACTGGGAAGGCTACTGGAGGGTCAGCACAAATCAGTGTTCTTCAAGAATATTGCAAGATCTAGAAAATTATACTCCATTACCCTTTTAAGGGCCGTTTCTTTTTGTGTGACACCGGAAAAAGTGGAGCAATCTATTCCACTTTCCTGTAACAATAAAACTCGTTCAGTGATAAACTTTTTACATTAGAATAATAAATGAAACTCATCATCTATTTCATTGCTATCACATCTGAGACAAAGTCTATCTTTCAAAGGCAATTTTGGCTGACTTTTCCTACCCAATTCAATATTTAAACTATGATCACTCAATCTAAATTTCGATAAAGCTCTGCGAAGAGTAAAGTTTGACAAATTATTTAAGTATTTTTCAAAATAAAATCCGGTCTTGAAAGTTCTATATGTACGCAATTTATTACCACCTCCATTTTTTCTTTAATCGTTTGACATATTCTCTCCCCAAGAAATCAAATACTCGCTTGATATCTTCCTTTTTAATTTCTTGTTTAACTGGGCATATAATGTCACTCTTAAGGAGTTGAAGACATTCACATGATTGTAACTTCCCAAATTACAAAGAATAAAATTTGCCCAAGGAGAATTTATATCTATGTTTTCTTGAAGTGCCTGTTTTAGAATATTATTTCCTGGTAAACTATTTAACCTACACCAATATTTAATGACAGACATATAAAGATTGATCTTTAATGGAAATCTGCCTAATTCTGCTCTTATCCCTTCAAGTGGAGTACGTTTACTCACTCCCAAGATAAATCTGTAATAAGACATACACAGACCTTCAAGGCAATTATCAATACTTGTAATTTCTGTTGCCCAGATTTCTGAAGCATAAGATAAAATTGGGACAATTAATGTATCAAAAATTTCCAAACAAAGCTTTGGGCTCAACATCTTTTCACTTAAAATTGACTTTTTGATACTGAATAAAGCTTTCATTGCTTTATTTTTAAGAGTAAACTGATTCTGCTTCAATTTTCCATTTGGTGTAAAAACTATACCTACATATGTATACTGATTTACAGCTTCAATTACATTTTTCTCATAATAAAATGACTTCTTTATTAAACGGTTGCCTTTATTGAAAACCATTGTTTTTGTTTTTTTAGTGTTTACGGAAAGACCCCAACTTTTACTAAAAGAATGTAACTTATTCAAACAATTCTGTAAACCTTCTGCAGATTTTGACATTAAAACTAAATCGTCAGCATATAAAATACAATTTAACTTAAGATCACCCATATCAACAGGAAAGTCAGAAATGTCACCAAATATATCTGGAAGATCATTAAGAAATATATTGAACAATGAAGGTGAAAGATTACAACCTTGTTTCACCCCCTGTGAAGAAAGAAACCATCCGAAATTTTGCTTGACGTTTTCACTTTATACTGAGTATTATCATACATGGACTTAACAACATTATAGAAATTACCCGTTATTCCTAATCTCTGCATTTTTAAAAATAAACCCTTTCTCCAAAAAGAATCAAAGGCCTTTTTGAAATCAACAAATGTCACATAAAGATGATTTGATGAATTTTTAGTCCCTTTTGTATGCTGGACTTGTGCATGCAACATCTCACTTTCCATAAATATCTGGAGACTTGCAAATTATGTACCATTAAACTTCAAAGATAGATATAACTTTGCCAATTATGTGCTCCAACAACTTGTAACTGAATTTTTGTGTTTGTCTTTGTGTATATCATGTGTATCAAAACTTGTGTTGTAGTCATGTTCATTTACATAAATTGCGCTGTTAAAAATACAGAGAGGATTTGCATGGTACCCTGGAATAAAAGTATAAAATGACTGCAGCTGGTTTTGCCTTGCAATGAGATAAATAATTCTAAGTCTGATGGAAATAGCGATTTTTTTTTGGCATAATGATTGCATACATGTAGAAATGTCAGGAAACATACTAGGAATATTGTCAATTTCATAAAACTTTCACAAATGATCCACTGAAAGGTGCTTTCATTGAAAAATATAAAACAAATACCATGTTACTGTGCTTGATTTTTAAAAGAGAATCATAATTGTATGTTTTTCTTTAAATAATAATTGATGCAAAAGTGCTGACTCAGCATTTTTTCACAATATTTAGTTCACATATTGACACCCGTTGATAGCGATGTCTGTCTGTCTGTCAATGTGCATGTCTGTCTGTCTGCCTGTCTGTCTGTCTGTCTGTTTACACAATAACTCAAAAATGCCTGGATGGATTCAAGTCAGATTTTGTACATAGGAACCATAAGCTAAGGGTAAGAACTGAATACATTTTGGTCTGTATTGCTTGCACATTAATGAAGTAATATGAAAGATCATTTCTTTTCGTACAATGGTTTCCTATGGAGACAGTAATGACAGTATCGACATAAATCAAGAAATACTGCACAAAATTTCATGAAACTTTCTGCTGATGACAATCTCAGAAGATTATGTTTATACTGTGTTATGTCAATTATCTGCTCATTTGCATATTTAATAAACTTTTGTAATTAGTGATATGACTCTGAAATTCCTACACCAAATTTGATGATACCTGCTATACATATTGATCTGATAGATATATAATTGTACTGAGAAGCATAGGGCAGTGTCAAGTTAATAAATAGTTCATTTTTATGTTTTATGAAGTTTTGTAATTCGTCATATAATTAATTGATGAAATCTCCTGCAGATATTGGACTGACAGATATCTGACTGTTGTATAGTATTTAATTATGTGAAGTTAATTAAGGTATCATTTACATATTTAATGAACTTTGTAATTAGGTATATAACTCTAAAATTACGTATACGGCACCAAATTTGGTGAAACCTACTACAGAAATTGATCTGATAAATATCTAATGGCACATGAATCACTGAGCAGTGTCAAGTTAATTAAGGGTTCATGTGAATATTTAATTATTTTTGTAATTAGTGATATTACTCCAGAATTACAGCATTAAATTTGATGAAACGTGCTACATGTGTTAATCTGATAGATATCTAATTGTCCCATGAAGTATTGAGCGGTGTCAAGTTAATAAACAGCTCATTTGCATATTAAATAAAGTTTTATAATTAGTGATTTAACTCTGAGAGTACTGTATGAAAGTTGATGAAACCTGCACTTATAATGATAAATAGATATCTGACCGTTCTGTGAAGTGTACTACTATTAATGAACCTGCTGTAAAACACATGAGCACAAACAGTTCACATCTGGTTATTACAATAAATAAGGGTACTGTGGCATCTTTGTTATTTGATGAGTAACTTCATACATGATGTTTATATCAGAAAAACTACATGTACACGATACTTGAGAATCAACAGCGTGATGAAATAACAATATTTTATCCACCATGGCTATCGTTTTCTTTGAAAAGTTCAAATTTGCAATAAAGTCATAAGTGTATAGAGCTAAAAATCATGGGGTAATGGATAATTGAATGTAAAAATATGTCAAACAGTAGATTGGGAACAGCAATTTCACAAGTTACACAATATGTGATTTCCAGAAAATTAATGTTCATGGTATTGGGTAGGCCCCCCCTCCCCACCTTAAATGTCTGTACCTGCTATGAGTCAAACATTTGCCAAATTTTTACATATGGGAAAGTAATTCTGAAAAAATGAGACAACTTGTATAGTCAGTGAACACACCCAGCTTTGCATATACTTATTATATTATTTCTTTCTCTGAGTACTTGCTACTAGTATATAATGTTTTTACATATAGGAAAGTAATTCTGAAAAAGTGAGACAACTTGTATAGTCAGTGAACACACCCAGCTTTGCATATACTTATTATATTATTTCTTTCTCTGAGTACTTGCTACTAGTATATAATGTTAAAAATAACTTGGTGACATTTACAACCAAAGTGTTTGATATGGACCACTGATATAACAACATCTGGGATAAGTAATCATCAAAACAGTCATGAAATGGCTATAAAAGGGCTCATTTAAAGTGGACATAATGAAAGAAGTAATCATGTTTAATAATTAACTTTTTTTCAGAAATTTACATTTCAAGAACATAAATAGTGATAACAGACAACATTTGGGAAAGTAAGAATACTAGCAGGCTATTTTTACAGTGCATCTAAAATATACACAAATGGGACATTCATTGCATATTTTGGAACCAATGCTCTCTCTTCATAAAACTATAAAACATGATTTTGACAGACTTAATAGATTATAATGATTTTTTGAATGCATGAGTAATGTACATTTTGCTATTGTTGGTAAATCATAAATAAAGGATGGTAAAAATTCAATCTCATTTCATGATATATGGGGCAAATGAGCTTTTATGGCTTCTTAATTGTAACTCTGAAATGTGTTGTTATATCATTCGTTACAATGTAAATGACCTTCGTATTGTACCTGCAAAGTATGAAAAACTTGTCAGACTGCATATTTCCTAGTACATAAGCATGTACATATATTTTAGGGGGGGGGGGGGCATGGAAAAAACCCAGGAATTTACAAGGGGGAGCCATGGAAAAAAAAATCACAAGGAAAATAGAAAATCCTCTAGGCCCCCTGGAAATAAATTCTGAACACTCTTTAAGTTTCTGCTGGTAACACCATGGGGGAGGAAAAACAAACAAATAGACGAAAATTAAACAAACATACAAACAAGCATAAAAATATATAAATAAATAGTGAACACACAGACAAACAAAAACAAATAGATAGACAAACAAACAAACATACAATGTCATAGAATTATGAATAAATAACAAACATGCACAAAAATGTACTCACATATGCATATTATATGTATATATATATATATATATATATATATATATATATATATATATATATATATATATTGTTATGTAGGTCATTTCCCCCACACTCATGAGCTGAGTTTAATTAGTCTAGAACATTCACAAGGTCACAGTCCTTCATGACCTCACGACTTTTAATTCAATGAATGTGTTTGGAACAATGTTCTGGAAATTTAGTTAGTTCTGAAATGTCAATAAAATTCTAGATTGTTCTTATATGCTCTTATATAACCACATGAGTATAAATAGGGGACTGGCACAGCTTGCAGTCAGACATTTTGGATCGTGTCTCTTGTGTGTTACTTCAAAACTTTGGAAACTCCAGCAGTATTAATTTCAAGACTTTTCAAGACCTTCACTGCCATGCTGGATTTATACTGTGGACTGTGGACTTTGTGCAACTTCAAGCCTGCAAGCCAAAGGACTCTTCATTCATCCGGCTAATTGTACAACTCTAAAACTGGACCTTTGCCGTCCCAGCTGATATAAGTAGCCTGTACACTTTTACAGTTTGTATTCCATCCTTTGACTTAGCGATTAGTTTTATTTTTGTAATAAATTTCGTTTTAAACGGAAATTGCTGAGTTCACCTTTTGTTCGTTTTCTCTCACGGAACAAAATATATATATGTGCATGTGGTACTGCCTTTGCATGTTGAATATGTTAAATGAGCTGTTCAGTCAATCATTTCAATCTTTTCTTAATATGCTGTTGTGTCATACACTCACACACATATATATATATATATATATATATATATATATATATATATATATATATATATATATATATATATATATATATATATATATATATATATATATATATATATATATATATATATATATATATATATATATGTAACCGGGTAATTAAACTGACCTTGAATGTAGCCAGCCAATTAAACCCGACCAAGGTTCATATCACACAATAAACAAACCAGGAAAGAATGATTATCGTACAATTTGCGTTGCAGTTTATATTAAGGTTTATTTCACTACAGCTAAAATCTCTACTACTAATGATAATAATAATAAAAGAATAAAAACACTGGTCTACAATGATTAAAACTAATAGCAGTATTACTGGAAAATAATTTCCAGGCGCAAAATCTAAAGTTCATCCACCATAATAAAGTTCCAGATAATTCTAAAATGGCTGTTGTCTAGGTTCATTCACTTAGCTATTGTTTATATGGCTTTACAATGGCTTCTCCTTGAGTTGTAGGTCAATGTCCGTCCTGTTGCTATGACGATGACAGTCTATCCAATAGGAAACTACGTTACACACACAGAGTCCCTCCAGACGCTCCTCCCTGGGGATTTGGTTATTCCAACCCTGGTAGCAATAGTCGAGTTGATGATTGATACGATCCAGGCACTCCTTGCTGGCTCCTAAATCAGGCCACACAAGATAGGAACACATGCAGTGTATCAGCAATTCATTAACTGGATCTCCTCTGTAAGCACAGTCATGTAAAAGACCAATGGCAGTTATGTAAGCGTTTCCTTCTGTTTACACAATCTCATTCAGGATGAGACTAAGTCAACATGATAGCAAATACACTGTACAAAAATCCCATGAAACAAAGAACTAAGAATCACAGAAAATTTCCTTCAAAATCAGAAAATCCAAATTTCAACATGTTAAATAAAACTTCACTACTATCATAAAGTACTACTAGAATAACACTAACTACAGAATAACAACTTAGAAACTTTTCCACGTTAATTGGGAAAACACATGGTCCTTCCACGTCTCAGCTTGAGGGGTGTGTCTCACACTTTGAGACTTTTAAAAGTTCATTGTTTTCAATACCAAAGCCTTCAAATACACATACCTGTAAGCACAGTCATGTAAAAGACCAACCACGTTGTCTGGGAATTTTTCTTGGTAGTAAAACGGATAATAATTCTTAAACGTACGTCCACACCAAAGTACTGTCTTCAAGCAGTGAAAATCAGTTGAGCATTGCAATGCATTGTGGGCGAAGACGCTATCAATGAAATTCCACACATGTGTCATCACACTCAAACAACACGCAGTAGATCTAATCACATGACTTACAATCGTAACCGGGGTTACACAATATATATATATATATATATATATATATATATATATATATATATATATATATATATATATATATATATATAGATACCATATATATACCGTATATATATACCGTATATATATAAATACTGTATATATACTGTATATATATATATGTATATATATATATATATACAGTAATATATATATACCATATATATATGTATGTATATATTTATTTATCTATTTATATATATGCATGTGTGTATATATTTGTTTGTTTATCTGTTTGTATGTCTGTTACTTATTCAATGTTCTATGATATTGTATGTTTGTTTGTTCATCTATTTGTTTTGTTTGTCTGTGTGTTTACTATTTATTTATGTAATTGTATGTTTGTTTGTATGTTTGTTTACTTTTTGTTTGTTGATTTGTTTGTTTTTTCCTTCCCTTTTTTCTATTTTCATCCACAAGTTTGTATAATGCAGGCTTTCTTGATTTGAATGACAGAGAAAAGTTTATGCATATCTTTACTCACAAAGATAAATTACCACTTACAAAATTTAATTTTTGTACTTTAGTTCCATCCTGAGCAGAATGCAGCTTCATCCAGTGTTGTTGAGTTTTGTAATATTTGCCTTGCCACACTCCCTGAGCTGAGTGTGTTGTTGAGCAATAAAAGTAAATTCCCTTATGAAAATGAAAACTGTGCGGTAGCTCTGCTGTAGACTAGCGGCAGCTCTGCCGTAGAGTTGCTGCACTAGTGCTGCACAGGAAAGCTGTGCAAGAGAGGCTGTGCAGGAAAATGCAGCTAGCTGCACAGTTTCTGCACAGTGTTAATCTGAGCAGAAACTGTGCAGCAGGAGACAAAACTGTGCAGCTTCTGTGCAATAATCTCCATACTGTACACCTTGTGTGCGGCAAATGTAAAATGTGTACAGCTTGTGTACAACAGACCTTGAAGTGTGCAGCTTGTGTGCAGCAGGCCATCAAAGTGTGCAGCTTGTGTGCCAGAAATGACATTACGTGTACAGATTGTTATTGGTTATTGCTGCAAATATGGAGCAACACATGATGGGCACATTGCCGACTATTTCATTACCGGGAGTACAGTGTACCATTGCACTTCGTGACCAGTCATATTCAAGAAAACAAAACTGACCTTTCATTATATTTTGCATTCATTTATTTTTATAACAGACAATCCAACTTTTAAATTATAAAAACTGTTAGATAATGGACAGCTTTTAAAGCACAGTTCAGCTGGTGAAAGCGACACAGGCCTAAACTCAACAACATTGCAGGATGATGGATATAAAGAGTACATCTGTATTACAGCAGTGACATGTAACATCATTAGATGAGTACCCCCTTCGACGATCTGGTTTGGTAAATCAAGGTTCAATCGACAACTGAATTTTTAGGAAACAAATTTTTAAAACAGGGACTTGTCTGACTTGCAAGTTAAACTCTGTATTTCTGCGAGTGATACCAAAATGCACTGAAACAGTTTCGAACGAAATCTATGATGGTCTGTAACTTGTGTAAGGACGCGTCGTAGACTTTTGTTACTACAAATCTGTACCTTAAAAATGTCGACAGATGAGAACTTTTCATTGTAGAAACAAACAAATAAACTTCAATATCGCAGGACCCGCTACTAGTACCTTGGCTCCAAGCAGGGCCGTGGACGTGCTCAGACGCTATAGCAGTGTATACAGTATACGGTACGTACGTACGTACAGTGCCCAGCACTGGAAGCAAAGTCTGTGTCCTGTCATCGCTAACAAAATCTCGCTTTCTGTTATGACTGGATTGATATTCAATGCTTTTGTCCATGTTTTCAGCGTTAGATAATTGCCGAGCACAATTTTGGGGTGTTTCACACCCCATCCCGACCGCTGTACGAAAATCCAATACGCTGCTTCGCCAACGTCCAGCAGCGCTGAGCTGCAGCCGACATGTTTACACTCTGAGGTCACGGTTCATCAAGTTCAGTTCGCGCATTGATATTGAATCTTCGTGTTGAAAGAAATTTTACTCTATTTTGAGTCTTTCTATGATGAAAATAACCAGTTTCATTATACTTGTAAATTGGGTGCTCTATCAAGTATAAAACATAACGGATTGGTGAATAATGTAGAGTCAATTCCAACGTTTAAAAACGGGACTACATTATAAATCGCGTAATGATTTATAGATCGCACTTCCGTTAACGTCATGAGGCTTGATCGGCGCGAAGTTAGATTTTGGTACCATCGGCTGTGTACTTGTTGTTAGGGAGTTATCTAGTGGACAATTTCGTGATCTTTCTATGGAATCGCCAGGCAAATGATATCACAGTGTTGGAAAAACGTGTGTACAGCACCAGAGATAGACGAGTTTCAAAATTTGTTAACGCGAACAGCAGTAAAAATGCTCACTATGTTTTCTAAGTATGTACACACGGTTCGGAGAGACCTGCAACCGGAACCGGGATCGAATCATCCAGCCTCTCCGAGCAATTCTCAAATGTACCGGTAAGTCAATGTACCGTCCGTCTGTTCATCGCTATAACGTTCTGTAATCGTTGCATTGCTATGTTTAGCTACAGATAAATTTTCGTTGAGTACTGATTCATACTGAATTCACTTTCGTTTCACAACAGTTAATTTTGCAGATTGTCGCCCGTCGCCGCCGTTGGTATGTAAACAACATAGGGCGAGCTGTCCGCTGTTTGACATTTGATCATTATTAATTTAATAATCATAAATGTATATGCATTTTTTTGCTTCAAGTTTTCAACTTGTTTGTCTCTTTTCAAATAATTATTGATGTCTTTCATCAAATTGCGATGTTTAAATGTGTGGTCAAACGGTAAAGACTTATACTCTTCCCTGAACGATTTGTATTTTTCAGAATGCATAGTGAGGAAGGGACAAGAAATTCAGAGAACAGAAAGCAAAATCGCAGCCTATGACAGTAATGTAAATGTTACATGAAACTTCTCGAGTCAAAAGAAATTCTCTTGAAGATACTTGTGGCATGAAATGAACATGGCATTTAAAATAAATCGTACCACAATTTGAATTTAATCTTTTTTTCTCTATGTCTTTTTATTTAACAATTACTTTATTTGCGCTGACCATTTTTTCTTGTGAAACTGGTATTTCAGAGCTTAGTTGGATAAAACACATCTTGTGCTTTCCACAGTCTGTCAGGTTTTCAACGGTGTCACCGTCATGGTGTCACTAACAAAATAACATTGGCCATGTTTACACACAGTGGTTTACACAAGCGATTTTACAACTTCTGTGTACATATCTGAGCTGAACGTATTATATGGTTGGAAAAGATAAAAACGTTGAAACTTATGGTACAATACAAGAAATTTGCTGTCACTTAATTGTGTTGCTTCTTTGGTTTTCAGTATCTATCGTCTATTTAATAATGTATTTCGTTTTCTTACTGTTGCTGAAATTGGTAAAAGTTTATCCCACAGCTGACTGCTGTTGAATTATGCCAACTTATGAAGGAAAGTT
This sequence comes from Ptychodera flava, assembly GCF_041260155.1. NCBI lineage: Eukaryota > Metazoa > Hemichordata > Enteropneusta > Ptychoderidae > Ptychodera > Ptychodera flava. Next base: position 42,323,482 of record NC_091935.1, read on the forward strand.
TGCATTGTGTAGTTTACGGCAAATCTGCAGTAACATGCAAAATAATTTGCCGCAAATTTTACCCACTCCTGGTAGCTGTCCTGCAAGATGCCACAATTTTCTGTGAAGTTCCTGCACAGTCTTTCATGTACTCTGTAGTTCAAAGGGCTATTGTGCAAACACAGGCTTCCACATTTCCAACACAAAGTTACTGCAGTTACTGTTTTCAGCATCTCTTGCATTATATATTTGCTCAGTGCAGCTAATGTGTATAATGCGAAAGAATCACCTTACAGCAAAGACGCTGCAACTTGTTGTATTGTTGCACAGTTCCTGCACAAAGCTACCGCACAGTTACTGTTTTCATTGCTTCTTGCACCTGTGCGGCAGCAACTAATTTGCATGAGAAAAATCGCCTTACAGCAGAGCTGCCGCAACCAGAACCTGCTGTATATTGCTGCACAGTTCCTGCACAAAGCTGCCGCACAGTTACTGTTTTTATCATTTCTTGCGCCTGTGCGGCAGCAGCTAATTTGCATGCGAAAAGTCGCCTTACAGTTGAGTTACAGTAATTGTCTGTTGCACTAGTGCCGCACCTGTGCAGAACACTGTGCAGCAGGCTAAAATTTTCATAAGGGAAGTTATCGAATCACTGGTCCGGGAATAACAGTCGTCGCGTACGCGTGTGATGCGAAAGTACGCATTTCGAGGCGCGTGGCAGGTCGCGTGTGGATGCGTGTTGCATGCGTCCACTGGCCAGCCACCAGTCGTGTGCCCATGCACACAGACTTGATATTCAGTTTACGCTTGTTTCGGCAAAGACTAGATGGTTCAGACATGCAAGACAGACATCGCCCATCGCTGTCTGATTTTGAGATATTTTAGGTAGCGAAACAGTTACATTGTTGCATTGTTACATTGTTAACCAAGGAAATATTGCTACAAAGTATGATTTGGAACGCTGACCTCGCTGTATGACCCCAGTTTTGTAGGCTTATTTGTGCGAGCTCAAACCGGCTATGATTGCCCTTTGACGAAACTATAAATAATTTTTTCCAATACAAAGAGAAGTAAATCTGTGTATTTATGTATGAATGATTATTCATATTAATATATTCGATAATGCTAGGGTGGTTATTAAAGGATTGTGTGAAAGAAATTCGATTTTGAAATTTCACTGAAATGCTGATTCACTATACATGGTTGTCTATGACAGAAGTCACTATACATGGTCGTATATCAGAGAACTGTGATAAATTTTTGGCAATATAAAATATAAAACCAAAAACATCTGTGCATTTATAGACATTGGATGATTGATATACACTTTACGATCTGTCCCATATTTTTATCTCTTGTCTTCAATCAGTTTTAACTGTTTTAATGTGTTTAATGTGCATTAAAATGTATCATTTTGGTTTATTCTAGTAATTACACCCCGCAAAAGTGAGCCCTCTAGTGACAGCTATAGTATTAAGGTTTGCCATTCTCCTGTTGCCGTTGAGCGATGCACTCGTCTCAGTGTTCATCGTCGTGTTTTTTCTGTCTTCTTTTTCATACCGACAGTTTAAAGAACGAACGAAGTCTTCTGTTTCCAATATTCTGGACGGTCGTTCCTTTTCCTGATATCAACGTGGCAAACGAAGCAACATCGGACATTCATGAGAGTTCAGAAGTTCCAGAAGTAATTAACGCACTCGACACAGTCATGAGGTCGACCTAGCTGCAGTACAGTAGCTTGAGGTTTTGCCTGGGTCATGTGTAACGTTCACTGTCATCTATAGTTTGGCGTGTAATTTTACGGAGAATACAATAAATGTCTGGAAACTTATTACAGCCTAAATCTAAATATTTAACATTATTATACACCTACTGCCGTAACCTATGGGAGTTTGACCGTCCAATAATAGTCGCGCCAGCGGCTTACTGACTACGCATGCGCTTATTCATAATATACTATGCGAGTAACCGGAAGTGTACCCTTCTTTCTCATGATGGGCGCCGCCATGTTTTTTTTTTTTGAGTACTCGTAAATAAACAAATACGAAACAAAGTACTATGATATAACATGCCTTTTATAAAATATACCTCTTTTATTAGCCAGTAAATGTTATTATACACCTTGTCGCTGATACAAAGTATCGTTGATATAGATAAACGGAGAAAACTGTCGTGCATATGAACGGGGGCATACGCAAAGAATGCTGGGATTGAATTATAGAAGAGCGCCCCCTGTGTCAATAATTAGATTCAAAAATTGCAAGTTTTTAGACGGAACGCTATAGTTTTCAGCTTGCAAGTGGAAGGTGGGCAGTGCGGTTACCATTGCAATGATAATTATTGCATAATACGTCCCTTGTTTAACGCCATAGGCTGTTATCATTGTAAAAATTGCCAATTTTTGTCTAAAATTTTTACACGCTACAGAAAATCTATACCTGCCCTGCTGCAGGGTTTGACGTCGTGTAAGTACGTGAACTGCTTTCATCAGAGGGAAACTGGGCATAGTTGTCATATAAACGTTTATGAAGTAACAATTACAGTTTATCATGAATCAATACAAATAACATTGCCAACCCCCTGGCGCGACACCAAGGGCTGAGCCCTATATAATATTAATCTTTACGGCCAGTGATAAGGGTTTTGCGTACCGAGGTTGTACGGCGGAAGGGCCCGAGCGTGCGAGGGCCCGTACGCCGTACGACCGAGGTCCGCAAACCCGTATCTGGGCCGTAAAGGTTTTATCATATACCTCATTGAACGGTTGTGATTTCTTTAAGTATTTATCAATAACATTTTGTTAAAGATATGGGCGTAAATTAAAAAAAAAATCGTGAGCCACGCAACTTTGCGGACTAATATGTACGATGTTGTCATTTGTTCTGTTGTGGAACGCGTCACGAGCTTGTTCTATGCGAACGCCTACAGAATGAGCACAGATGAGTAGTTGATCCTGCCACAGTCCCTCGTGGGCTATTCAGCTCTGGGACTATTCGCCCCATTGACGAGTCACAGTCGCTCGAGAGCTATTCAGCTCTGGGACTATTCGCCCCATAGACGAGTATACAGAAGGGGTATTTCTCGCTTCTGTATACTCGTCTATGGGGCGAATAGTCCCAGAGCTGAATAGCTCTCGAGCGACTGTGGACGAGTGTACAGAAGGTTGTTTCTCGCTTCTACACTCCAGTGCGGACGCAGATATGCGATTTTTCCGTTGTTGCTAAGCATGCTTATGCCAAATTCCATCGTTGCCAAGGGGTCCTGGCGTGCGCTTTAGAGCAACATCAGACTGACTGGGCGACGGTTCAGGTAGGTGGAGCTCTCCAAATTTTCGTTTAATTTCGCCAAGTAAGTTTGAGATCGAATATTTTAAGTAATCTTATTTTAAGAATACTGGTCTCCGATCAAAATTGACCGTTCATGCAGTAATCCTCCTCTAAATAATGTAAATATGCCCAAAGAAAACTGACATTACTGACGATAGTGGATTGCATCGTTAGGAGAAAGTTGTCGGTATTATGTTCTGCTTTCTGATGTTAACATTTTCGTATCACGGCCTTATCTTGAACAATTTTGGTAATTTCCGTAACAGTTTGTGTATAGGAATAGATTTTGTAAATATCGCTTCTGGAGGAGGTCATTTGACAGTACGATAGCATATGAAATGCAGACACCTGAAAACCGGAAGTACATTAACTTTCCAGGTGATATAATTGATGATAACTTCGTTCACAATATTCATATTTAGTATCACGGTCGTTTAATCCAGTTATTTGTTAGGGAAGCATTAAGTTGATAATCTTCTGTCGCTTAATTTATTATCATGCAGAATAGCTATAACCGTCGCGGTATTTCAAAAGCAATACCATGCAAGTTACCCTCGAGCCACAATCACTTGCTGTTCGAGATATGGTGGTGGCCGCTTTGGTATGCATTAGAAATATAGGAAGTCGGGAAATGGAATAGCCGCTATACGCACGTACAGCCGAGTTCGGATACGGATTTTCCTGACAAAAAGCTATAGTTTACTTCATAAACCAGCATCGATGGCGTCCAATACGTCTCTGAATCCACACCTGTTATAGTCTATCGTCAATAAAGATCTCCTTGCATTTTTGGGTACGATTTCCGATTCTTCTCTTGATTTTTCTCTGAGTGTCTACAATATGACGTAGTATTAAACATGAAAAAAACAAAGTCCCCTTCCTATGACCCGCGTCTTTAGCCATAGCAGTGACTATTTTTTAGCTTCACCTGTACACACTAGAGAGTATGATAGTCTAGAGGGCAATGATGTATACCAAGTACGCTGAAGTTCATTTCAAGTATAGGGAGTCTATTGGGAGTTCAGATGTGCATTAAGTTTGTGTGATAAAATCCTATCATTAGGGATTTTAGGTCACGTGACATTTGTGTTGAACGTACGCGTTCGATGCAGGTCTAGTCCGAACTTTCGTGTTAATTCTTAAATAGACCAAATAATCAGAGAAAATGAAACTGTTGTGTTGAAGATTATTATTTTAACTTCATTTTGGGAAATTTTCACTTTTGTACTACGATAAATGGCAAAACAGCACGACTACAAACTCACGCGTACCGGCGATTTTGGCGTCCATTATGAGCGTTGTGCCGTGACCTCAAATGTCCCGCGAAGGAGATCGAACATATACCTCTTTGATAGGCTCTCCGCATGACTTATTCTGATCGCATCACTATTTTTTAGGGTTGGTACGAAAGTAGAGATCATGGGCTTCATTTTGAGGGGGCGAACATTAAATCGGCCGAGAAAAACTTAATCTGTGATCAACTTTGTGTTTCGTTTGTGTTTTTTTGAAAGAAAATCTTGATTTCCTTAAACGTTCGGCCCCAAAATTAATTTTATGATAAATATTAATTGTAATTCTGCAATAATTACGAGTCTGACGGTGCGAAAAATGATGCTTAAGGCCCTTTTTAGCGAGTATGGTTTCACCCGAACTTTACATCCGGGCACTCCCAGGAATCACATACAAGTAATCGGCGCTTCGCCGCATGTTCTGTGTCAGGAGGTCTAAGCTGAGTTCCGACGTTCATGATTTTGCAGCTTGATTTGTCTCATTTCTTATCTAACGCAAGGATCTAGAGAAATATACTTTACCCTTTCAAACGTTATCTTGTTCGAAGTAGTTTGACTTCCGGGTGATATTTTTCGATAGACACCGTGAAGTTGTCAAGCCAGCACTGCACTGCAGTGTACAACTGTAGGCATACGCACGTGCACCACACTTTGCCGATACTATACTGAAATTTTAGTTTCGATCTTTAGTTCCCGAGAAGGGGACTATTTTGGTTTTCTCTGAAGAACAAGGCCATAGATCATTAATTTGTTCTTTCCTCATTGATGGTGTCCCGGACTTTGGAAAAGTTGTATTTATACTGGTTTGTATTTCGGACCGCTGACTTCGACATGTTCGAGGGTATGTTATTTCGGGGGCAGCTTAACTTTACATCCAGTTAAATGCAGTTGTTCATTCTATAAATGCGTGTTGCTGTTTTACGGCATTGACAAAGGGTTGAGAACGAAGTTTTTTTGACTTTTTGGAAAAGTTCTTGTAATTGTTTTAACTTAAAATCTACATTAATCAGACATATTTCATAATCATTTAATAGCAGTTGTAATCACACAAAAAAATTTAAAAAAAATTTCGAAGTTCAAATTAAAAAAATCTAAAAGATTTTTTGTTAAATTCAAATCAAGTTCTAAAATGTCACAGGTATCATTTGATTGTTTACAGGTATTGTTGTTTATTTGTTTACCTTGTAAATATAAATCTAAATAACTGTTTTCATATATGCAAAGTAAATATGATGGAATATGATTATCATATTTCTGTTGATGTTCACAATACATAATTCATACAGCGACCAATGTCACAGGTATCATTTGATTTTTTACAGGTATTGTTTATTTGTTTACCTTGTAAACAGCATTCTAAATAACCTTTTTCATTTATAAAAATTAAAAACCATTGAACATTTCGTCAGCAATATCCACAAAAAATTTCATCAATTTTCAATAAGAAATGCTTGAGTTATTGCAAAAAGCACAAGAAATTGCAATTCTAGTTTTCTCAAACAATGTTCAAAATGGGGTCACCTGGTGGTTATGATAACTACAGGTGTCTACCATGGCATAATTTCTAAATGGGAAGAAGTTTTTTATCAAATTCAACAGGACATATTTCTGCATGTACTGAACCGATTTTCATCAAACAAAATGCAATCAATTGGTCTTGAAGAGAGCTTTCTTTTGATATATAATTTATTATTATTGTAGCTGTCTATCAATTTCATGTAAAATCCCTACTATCATAGACAAATGAGAGCATGCTGACATTAAGTATTACGATTCCACAGAACAGCTGATATGGAAGGATGTTTTGAGATAGAGAAAAATCCTTTGTTTTACATAACAATATCTGCTACTGATATATGTTACTATATCATGCATGTATATCCACTGAAGAGATAATTTTCAAAGAGTGTCATTCTTTATAAAATTCACGCACTAAAGTGCCCTAACAATTGACTGAGGACTTGATGAATAATCATTGACAAATACTTTAAAACATATGTATAATAAATGATAAATTTCCTGGTTTTTAATATGCATGTATATTAATAAGTGGTGTGAACTTATTCTTTCAGATCAACTCTACATGAACTGACGGCCAGTGAGCGTGATGCGTGACTGTCACAAGACTGAAACATTTAAATTTCTTTTTGAGATGTCATTACAACAATGATTTATTGCCACTGAAGACATAAATCAGTTGTTTTATTACAGTCTAGAATTGCTGCAATTTTATGAATTTTGATTGAAAATGAACTCAAAGTTCTGTCATAAGATTGTAACAATGATATTGAAAAATGTAGACAGCGAAAAGCTGTTTGGTGTGGAAGATTCAGAGTCATTTAACATGGACATCACGTGTTGATAGTATTGTGAAAAAATAAAGAGTAATTCTTGCCAGAATTTAAGCATTTTACCAGTTTCAGCAAGGCGTCAGTTTTATAACAGTTTCATTATACCATATTTTGATTATGATCTCGATGTTTGGGGTTGTTGTAGTCAAAAGGATATGGATCATTTGAACTGTCGTTTAAAGCGGGCAATGCGACTGACTTTGAATTTGTGACATTGGTACCTCATCCATTAAAATGTTTACACTTCTACAATTGTATCTGCTATCCCATCGCTATAAGTACAACCTAGTAGTGTCTGTTCACAAGGGTATGTTGTGGCCAGTCTCCTCCATACATCCGGGATATGATAACAAAGTACAAATATCCACAAAGATCTTTAAGATCTGTTTGTTATAAAGCTCTACAAGCTCCATTTGCTAGAACCAAGTTATTAAAGCAGTCTTTTCGAGTAATTACCTGTACAACAATGTGCCTATAGCAATAAGAAGTTGTACAAGTGTTAGAGTTTTTAAGCAGGCTTGTTACAAATTTTATCGACAAAGCTTTTTGTACACTTTTACATGAAACCTGTCTGTGTTGTAATGTTGTTGTTATCCTGTACTTTGTCTTCTGTGTATAAGTTTTCTTTGTGTTTGACCCTTGTGAAAAGAGGCGTATACCTATCATGGCTATAGAGTTAAAATAAAGTTTATATTGTTGTTGTATTGTTATAAGATATTTATTGCATCAAATTGTAAAAGATTTATAATACGAATTTTAGTTTCGGTTAATCGCATAACCTCATCATTAATTTAGCCTGTACTTTTGGAACAATAATTGTTAAAATAATCGAACTCAGGTATAGCTTTGAAGCTGTGATTCTTGTAATTTTTTCCCTTTCTGGCTCAATATGCAAGTGTGCATTTCAGAAAAATCAGTGACAATCAGTAAAAGTCCATTTATGTTTATTGTAAATTTATATTGACCACTTCAGAGATACAAGGCTTCAGTGAATCGCCTTAGTTTTATGCTTAATTTTCCGCACTTTTATAGGGGAGATACTTTCTCCAGCGCAAAAGTTCAGGATGAGATTCTTTGAGAAACGCGTCAATGAGTATCGTCGCCAGAGGGCAACCTTCACGCATGCGCTTTAGCTGTTGTTTGCGGGATTTGCAAGGACTACCTGTACCAGTCAGTGCTATTTTAAGTTAACATTTCCGTCTCACGGCCTTATCGCCAAAACTGACGGCACAGCGTTAAAGTTTGATTTCTGTGTAAACGGACAGTGACAAAATCAAACTTGGAGAAGACACATGGAATGAGCACGACCGGAAAATTCAGGAGTGAATGAGTTGTATTTTCTGTCAAAACGCACGAGACAACATTTTGACTTCGCGATTTTTCTGCAATATAAACAAATAAGACACTAAATAATGCACGATTTGGTAATTCTAACTATCTATCTTTCAATTCGCCTAGTTATACGTAACATAAAATGAATTCTCGATGAGCTATAGGCGAAATATCTTTACAATGTGTAGCGCTAGATTTAGTGATTTTTTTTGAAATTTTCGCGTTCCATACCACCCACGAAGGAAAATCGATTTTGCGCGTCTCGGGTATCTGCGTCCGCACTGCTCGTCTCACTCTCGAACCAGAGCTCTTATCGCGCGTACGCTAATAAGTATCTCTGGCACAGGCAGATTAATATTCATGTGACCCCGAGGTCATTGGAACGTCAATGAACTACTTTTTTACCTGCCGCGCACTGTTGCCATGGTATTGCCACAGTAACGCGCGGCAGTTTGAATTCGTTCCAGCACGCGCACAGTTATCTACAAATTCAAATAAAAACGTCATTTTCTCCTTTCAGTGTTAATTTATTGTTCTTTCTTGAGTATTCATATATACGCCTTGCTAAATGACTTTGAGTGCAGGAGGGGTCACAATTCAAGAAAATACATCATCAGCAGACGATACAGGGGATTCTCACAAAGGTCAGAATAGGTCACAGCCTTGTTTCTTCCCGAATAATTGCACTATTTAAAAGTAGTTCCAATGGTAATTATATTTTTCCAGTTCGTGTTTTGCTATAAACTTATAGTAATTTGTTTTCAAACCGATGAACATTTTTGCATCGAGGATGGACTTTGTATTTTCGGCTAGATCGTATCGGTGTTGGTTTTCGAGCTGACTTCCGGTTTGCGGATCGGTATGTGGTGATTTACCATGTAAACAAGACACCTGTGGCAGAGTCATTATCGGCGACAGCGCAAGGAATTGTGGGAAAGACACGCCGATAAGAACTCTGCGGTGGAGATTGCACTCGTCTATGGGGCGAATAGTCCCAGAGCTGAATAGCCCACGAGGGACTGTGATCCTGCCCGTTAAAATACACTTTCTCAGCAAAACATTGAGAGGAGACTATCAAGCACTTGTTTTAAACCAATTTTGATCGGAATAAGATTCGAACTGTCTACAATTTGCTTCAAAACTACGAGCGAAGCGCATAGAAATGGGTTCGAATCTCGCGCTGACGTGCTTTCGAATGGCATGTACGTGGATAGCAACGCGCGTAGCAACGCGACAACGAAAAAGTTCTGAACAGCGCGCACACTACCTTATTTGGGCAAAGTGTGCCTGGGCATGATACGGCAACTTATTACACACCTGTAAGAGCGCCTTTTGCCATAGGTTTACATGGGTGCGTGAATCTAGGTATATGATAACTTTCCGTATTTTGTATAGTACGCGGAGTCCCGAATACGGGAGACGCGCGACGCGCCTGTTTGACCTTTGACCTAGCGATTATCGGATGTAAACAAACTATTTACGGTGAGTTAGGGACGATTCAGAATTTACTTCCAGGGGGGTGGGGTGGAGGATTTTCTATTTTCTGGGTGATTTTTTTCCACGCCCCCCCCTAGTAAATTATAGAAAAAATCTATGGCCCCCCTCATCTTTCCTGTTTTTTTTCCATGGCCCCCCCCAATATATACATGCATGCTTATACATTATAGACATATCCAGTCTAACAAGTTGCAGGAACTGTAGTGGACATTTAATCGATGATATAACAAATCATTTCAGGGTTATGTGACTATAAAAAGAATGATTTGCAGGGACTGCAAGTGGCACACTTTTGGAAAGGGTAGCAATAAACATATCTGGTTGTAAATTTCTGAAGAAAAGTTAATTACTAAATATGAATACATTTTTCATTATGTCTCACTGATAAATATGATGCACACAAAGACAAGCAATAATGTCAGTTAGAGACAGTGAACAGAAAATCAGAGGAGCAGATAATTGGCAAAGTGATATATATCTTGAAGTTTAATGGTACATCATTTGCAGATATCCAGATATTTCTGGAAAGTGAGATGTACATGTACATGCACACGTTCAGCATACATTTTCATTTGATGATGCTGAATATTTGCAGACTCACGGTGAAAGTTTTAAACATTAGGAATTAAAATTGGTGAAAGCCAACTTATTTTTAATTTTCTCTTTTTTTCTAATTTGGTTGTCATAAGACCAAGTAGCTGCCACTGAAAGTAACAATTGCTGAGGAATATTTTAGAACATTTCTTGAACAAAACACCTTATCCAAAAGAATGAATTCACATGTTATTCTGCTCATTCCATTCACAATCCAATGTTCATATTAAAATGCAGATTACCCTGTGTAAGTCAAAGTTCACATTTTGTCAGCAGTTTTTTCAAAATTGACAGAGCATTCATATTTCAAATTTTTTTAACAAACTTTAATTTAAAATAGTCATGATGCACATGTTTTCAGATGACACGAAACAATACATATTAATTTGTTTTTTTGCCTTTTCTGCCAGCCGCCACTGTGAAATCTTTGATTATACATATCAGAATGAATGGGACACAAAAGTATTAGCATCAATACACAATGTGTGAGCCTATCCACATTTCTCCTAGCCTCATACACACTGAGATCACTTCTTGGACTACAGCAAATTTCTTGTGTACATAATATTTCAACAATCCGACACCATAGCATTGATGCAGTGCCACATGATCTTCTGGATGCCCATACAGGATAATTGGAAAATCAACCCTTTTGTAAATTTATCACCATATATTTTTGACAGTAATACATAATATTTTTATTTTAAACATTAAAAAACTATTCGCAGAAAAGCAACTTGAAGATGAGACGGCCATAAATTTATTTTCAAAAAAGTTTACAGTAGATGTAAGCACTGTAAAAAGTTGTGTAGAACATTTAAAAATTTAGAAAGAAATTGATGAGAATGAAACATAGAAAAAAGGAGCAGAAAAGGAGAGAGGATAAAAAATACGAGGACTATGACTGGTTAAAGTTGCTCTTGAGTGGGAACCTTCAAAATTTAAACGTAAAAGAATTAAAAAAATACCTTGATAAACATAATTACCAAAACAAAACAAAATTGAAAGCTGAAAAGTTCAAATTATAACCGCACATATACATGCACAACCTTCATTCAATTTAAGAAAGCTGTCAGGGAAAGATATTGTAACAACTTATGTCACAGATGAGTCAGAGTCAGATAGCAGTGACTCTGAATTGGAAACCTCTGTCAATGGAGTCATTGAGAGTGATGATGATGGTGTTGGTTCTGAATATGATAGTGACACAGACACTGACACTGACAAAATCCCAGAGAACCAACGTGACCATGTTACTTTAAGAAGTGGCAGAGTAGCAAGTCGTTTTGTTTTGAATTAAGGTGGAGCTGTATGTTGCCAATACAGTTTTTTTCAAAGCAATATCTCTCATCAAAGATGACAAGGAAACCCCCTCATACCATATATTTTCAACAAGCAGAGACTCTAAAGTTTAGTATGGTAGCAGTAGTTTACTCAAAGGATGAAGAGGGTGTATATTTGGGATAAAAAACCTCAATTTTGGTATTAATGATAAAAATTAATGTAAGTCAAAAACTAGACAGTATTTTCTGAAATGTAATATTTCACTTGAAAGGAGAGTATATGTAGAAAAAAACAACTATTTTATTTGGCATTATCCATCCTCATTTTAAAATTGTAGGGGTTTGAAGACTGACACACTAATAATTGATTAAAATCATGATCAGCAAAATTAAAATGCCTCTTATTCAAAATGTAAGAGCTTTATTGCCAAACAAAACCAATTGATAGTCGTTGTGTTATATAGCATGTAAAAAACAATGTGAAATTTCAGAAAATTTGACCCAGCCGGAGTGGAGTTAAATTCTTTGGAAATTTTGAAATTGGGAGGCAAAAGAAGCCAAGAAATCGGGTGATTTGCATACATTTGCATAAATCAACACTTCTTTATCATACAACTTTCAACTGCTTTACAAGCTACAAGGTAAACCCAACCTTAAAAAGACATTTGCTGTAATTTTTAGCATTTGTTCAATGTTCATCTCTGTGTATCAGCATTTGTTTGTTATTCTATCACTACATAGAACACCCAATGCTTTTATTTAGCAACATACCAGTGTGAACATAAATGACCATTGTTATTGTTGATAAATGAATTCTAGTCTGGACTTGATCCGAGATCTCTTTTCAACAAAAACAACCCTGACTGTTCACTGTATGGTTTGTGTTGACATGCTAAATACTGGACATTTCATGACGCTTCAGGGAGGAGAACAAGATACTGCAGTAGATGCATAAAACAAAACCACTGTGAATATTACCGAATTTGGCAGCTAAAGGAGTTTAACTAAACATGTTGGGTTTATCTGTCACCCAGGTAGCGTCTATGGTTCTCTTTTGTAGAGATCAGAAATTCTGGGCAAATATTGATTTTTTTTTCCTTGGCCCCCCCTAAAAGATTGTGGTATTTTTGTCTGGCCCCCCCTAAATTTTCGTGGGAAAAATGGGTGGCCCCCCTGAAAATCCTCCACCCCCCTGGAAGTAAATTCTGAATCGTCCCTTATAGATATAATAACAACTTCCACCAAAATGTATTCGTAGTATAAGGTTTAAAACACGCTAAACACAAAACTGAGTCTAAATACAATCGATTTTTATTTTAAAAAACTAATTAAATTGAAAACATTCAGCGAAGTTTGCTTGTAGGCCCTACTGCACTGAAAATTAATTGGCTTCGTGCCAACGCAACAATCGCGCGCGTTTCACTCATACCGCGCGTGCCGCATCCCTCAAATTTTACCATAGAATTAGGGGTGGACCATTTGATATCCTGGGGGGGGGGCCTTGGAAGATTGGTGGAGAGCCATTATTTTTTTTCCCACCTGCTTCACCATGAATTAATTTTTTTCTACAGGGCATATGTTTGCAACTTTTTTTTTCACTTTCCTTCTTCAAGATATATTTTTTTTTACCAAATTTCGGTGCAATGTTTGTTTGCTTGGTTTTTCACACCCAGTAACAAGATGCTGTTCTATCGCACACAGACTATATTCAAGAAAGTAAATAAAGATATGTAAATAAATGTACATTTTTGATTCACTTTACAAAAATATCAGTTTATAGATTTTATTTATACCATGGGTAACACACTGAAAATACAAATCAAACAACCTGATTACTGAGTTCTACATTAAGCATTAACAAACTTACAGTGAAAACTTTTCTGAGAACATCACTGGTGTCATCAGAAGAGATGATGGTATCCTACATCAGGGCTGTCAATGTTTTTCAGAATAGAAGGGTACAAGTGAAAGAACAGGAGGGTAGAGCATTGTGCGGAGCGAAGAGGAGCAAGGCGTGCGCAGAAGCGCACGCGGGGGGAGGCCAGGAGGGGGGTGTCCCCCCTCGTGAAGCTGAAGCTTTTCTTATTATTCATCTTCAATTGGTGGCCTGTGGTGGCACTTTTGAGGGCAATTTACTGTCAAGTTTATTATAACTGAAGTATCAAAAGCAACATGAAATTGAATCTTGTGAAATAAATTATGAAAGACAAACAGAAGTATTTCAGACTTTAAATGTTTATTTATACACCAGGTTATTATTATTTGCATACAAATTCTGTTGAATTACAACCTGCTTAATAAAGATCATAATCTGAAAATCTTCCTCAATGAGACCACTTCAGACGAGTTCTTGTTTTCAGTTGCTGAAAGCTACAGTGATAGTAGCTCTAACTTTTGACAATTTTTCAGTGTTTTTGTTTGTGTGTTTATTTCAGTTCCTTGTTTAATAAATTCTAAATTATTGTTCCTCAAGCTTGAAATGGTTTATGCTTTATAAAACTCCAGAGCTACTGCTTGATTTTTATTGATGCTGCAGTGTGCATCGAACAATTGCCAAGATTTTTTTTTTCCGAGTCGCAATGGTCCATAATTTTTTTTCCATCAGCCACTTAAAGCCAGATTTTTTTTTCAAGCAACTCCACCTGGCATCTTTTTTTTCCCCCAAATCTTCCAAGCCCCCCCAGGATATCAAATGGTCCACCCCTTAGTTTATACGAACGATTAATGGAGCGAGGTGTATAATAATAGGATTATACACAAAATACGGCCCTGTATGGACTCGGGCTCAGTGAGTGACGTATTGGACTCGCCTTCGGCCCGTCCAATACGTCACTCACTGCGTTGTGGTTATCGACACGATGATCGCGTGGGTAAGCAAGAATAAAAAGCAACTTAGCGACACGATCATGATAACTTGCGATCAAATGCAAATTGTACACTTATGTCACCATTTTGCTTTATCAAGTGCTCTCAAATGTACGGCTTTCGAGTTTAAATAAAGTTTCCTCGTGTGACAAAAAGTGTGTTCTCCATAATTTAGCCTTAGGCCCACGTGTTCAATTGACAATATTGCTGACATTGCTTGCTAAAATCCACTCGCCCGTTTTATAATGAACCACCCATAAAATCTTGTTCGCGATCTCAATATTTCACGTTTTTGAGGCTCAAACTGCCAAAAAATTGAATTAGAGAGCATGACAAACAAAATCGCAGCTTGAAAGACACAACAATACTTCTTTTATTTATTAATATGATGTTTATTTTCTCCGCCATTGATATCGATTACCCAGTGGCACATGCTGAATATCGACTACTCTCACTGGCCGGTATCTGCTAAAGTGCGGGCTGCGGGTTGCGGGCTGCGGGTTTTTAGAAAAATGGCTAGATTTCTAATATATGTAATATGGCATTTTATATAAGAAATAAAACCTTTAGGAGGTGTCTATTATCAATAATCATGATCAGGTCTATCGTACAGTATCCCTATTCCTGCCAAGTCGATATTTCAACATCAGGTCAAGATGGTTAAAATTGATGAAACACAACTATATGGTGTATTTTAACATAATACTGTACATTTGAAGGCTGTTGAAAACATATCTACTGTAAACTTGATTTTTTGGACTAAAGATGCTATGACAGACCACCAAGTGGGTGAAAATACGTCATGTTTCTGAAAAAAATCAAAATCTGCTAAACTAACAGCGGCGATTCCGAGGACCAATTTATTTATTTCGAGCTGCCTGGCCATTACAAATAATTTGGGATCTGAAATCATTTTTCTTTCTTGCCATGGATGTGAGTGAGAAATAATACCAGACTGACAAAAAAATTCGCGCCTCGGAAATGTCGCCACTTTTTTTTATCGCGGAATGAAAATTGTTACATTTCTAGTATCAGGCCATAGGAAGTAAATTCTTTGTAATGCATCTATTTACAATTCGGCTCTAGGGCAACAGTGTCATACAGAAAATTAAACAATGCCTACTTAAATGCAATGTGTAAGGAAAGATTTGACTTCAAAAAAAAAGCGTAGAAGTGTTTGTCAAGAAATCTTTAAAAAGAAAAAGACGTACGACAATGGACTTAGCTTACTTTGCCGTTTCGGTTCAACCGAGGTCGCGACCGCAGAGAACGACATTCCGCTAACATTTTACGCGAGAATTTGAGCGGGAAAAACACGCCGGTGCGTTGACTTATTTTCAGGAATCGATCTAATAGGAATATTCTTGGATGAGTTTGTGTTCTGCAGCTCTCAATAATTGTGTATCTCCTAATATCATGAACGTATTCTATGACTTGCACCTGCAGTATGATAGTCGCTCCATATGCATTTGATCCAGCGTGACTATGAAAAGTTTCCTAGGACTATTATCGTGTTCACCACAATAAAATAATTTTAAACGGCATTGAAAACGATTCTGAAAATTGTGCTTTTATCGGCGGTTGAACTAATCTGAAGTGTGAGAAGGGCATGGCATTCTATGAAAAAGTAACAAATTATTAGGCGTGTCGAGTTTCAACGAACTGAAGTTTATCTCCCAGTTCATCTCTGCTGTCAACGATCCGAAACTTTCTTTTAAACTATATATATGCATTTCGAAAGATTCGATCGGGAGTGCGCTGTGCAACGGCGAATGTTGAATGGGAAATTGACTATTCTGACGTTGGTGGCGCTTTACCAGATGTAAGCTGAAATAACGGCATTATTCAAGAAGTTCACGGCTTTTATTCCATAAACAAATACATCTAGATACTATTTTAGCATTTATTCTAACTACTAGCGAAAATGATACCGAAAATCACGCATTTTTTTATGCCCGCAACCCGCAACCCGCAAAATAGCGCATCCGTCACTGGCCGAGATACCCTTGCTCTAGACATTGTACATTCGAATCCCGGGTGCTACCCCTAGTTTTTTTCCCCCCTTTTTATTTCCTGTCAGTTTCTTTGTCATTTTCCCCTTATCTCTCTTTTACTCTCTTTTCCCATTTTTTCTCTTTTTCTCGCTAAATTCATTGCATTTGACAATCTCCGCCGATCCACTGCTAACAACCCCGCAAGCCAGGCGCACCATACTACGCAGCACTCAGCCGATGTATGGAACTCACCATCATACTCGTTTTATCATGAAAACTTGCGATTAAATGTAAATTGTACACTTATGTCAACATTTTGCTTTATGAAGTGGTCTCAAATGTACGGCTTTCGAGTTGAAATACAGTTTATTCCTCGTGTGACAAAAAGTGTGTTCTCCATAGGCGGACCACATGTTCAATTGACTGTCATGCATCGCTTGCTGAAATCCAATCGCCTGTAAACCACCAATGAAATCCTGGTGTTCGCAATCTCAATATGTCACGTTTTCGAGGCTCAAACTGCCAAAAATTGAATTATAGAACATAACAAACAAAATCACGGCTTGAAAGAGACAACAATATTTCTATTATTTATATTGCTTAATTCCACCTTATGAATATCGATCGCTCGGTGGCGCATGGTGAACGCCGAGCTCTTATAGAATATGAGGGAAGCCTCGCTCCAGTCGACATATGTTCGAATTTCGGGCGCTACTTCTAGATTTTTCTCCCTTTTTATTTTCTGTCAGTTACTTTGTAATTTTCTTCTCCTCTCTCTTAAAATCCTTTCCCATTTTTTCTCCTTTTCTCGCTAAATTCATCGCATTTGACAATCTCCGCCGATCCACTGCCAGTAATTTGAGTCAAACTAACAAACCCCGCAAGCAAAGCGCCATACTGGTACACACAGCCATGACACAGCCGATATATGGAACTCACCATTACTCGTTTGCGACATTTCCAAGACAAAAGGTGGCCGTCAAGTTTGAAATGTCATGCGTATTTTGTTTTGCATTTTAGATTATTTATGTGTATTTTAGGGGGTTGCAGGCTGTAGGGATAGAGTCGCCATTGAGTCGCGGACATCGTCACCCTAGTAAACCTTCTGAACTCCATGACCAGACCGCAAACTTCCATATGTTTTTAAGAAACATATGTTCTCTATGTTTTTTGCCTTCTTGTATGTACTGGACAATTTGCTCAGACGATTTGCTATTGATGATGCATACTTTTAGGACTCTGATTAAAATTAGTTTGTTAATCAAATTACCCTTCTTAGATAGTGTGTAAATAAAATGATAACTATTTATTTATAAATTTTTGTTACAACCGATGACTTGTTTGGCAAAGACTTAGCCTACCTAGTCGCAACTTCAATCATATATCAACAGCCATGCGGAATACATTAATAGGGCAGCATATTTATTTCATTTTAATGACGCAAACCCATGACATTTCATAAACTCAATCTTCATACCTATATTAGTAAGAAAGGAAACCCATGATGGCCTTTGACGGAGATTCACAACTTTAAAATTACAAAGCACCGTGCCTTTGGCTATAAGGACGACATTTCCGCCGATACAGATTGTCAAAATACATTTGCTTGCCCGATGAGGCATTAACATTACGGTTATTTGCTGTGTTTGGTTTGATGTTTTGATGATCGTGCAAATAAGCGGAAAATGCTTGTTATAGACACGATGATCGTGCAGATAAGCAGAAAATGCTTCTTATATACACGATCATCGTGCAAATAAGCAGAAAATGCTTCTTATAGACACGATGATCGTGCAAATAAGCGGAAAAT
Organism: Ptychodera flava; assembly: GCF_041260155.1. Lineage (NCBI taxonomy): Eukaryota > Metazoa > Hemichordata > Enteropneusta > Ptychoderidae > Ptychodera > Ptychodera flava. The sequence continues at coordinate 42,341,802 of NC_091935.1, forward strand.
GCTTGTTATAGACACGATGATCGTGCAGATAAGCAGAAAATGCTTCTTATATACACGATCATCGTGCAAATAAGCAGAAAATGCTTCTTATAGACACGATAATCGTGCAAATAAGTAAGAAAATAGTGACAATGTCACTGGTCGCTCCCATATAGTTATCAAAACAAGCTAAAATCAAGCTAAAAGATTTTTTTATCACAAATAGAAGCAATTCCCCCAATAAAATAAAATTATACAAATTTCACCAGAATTTGATCAAATCTTACTGACGTCACCCGTAAAAACCTCTACACTAAGTTTCAACTCAATCGGACGTGTGGTTTCAGAGTTAAAAAAAATTTTTGATCAAAAATGAAAAAAATAGCCAAAAAATGCAAATATGCAAATTTCACCACGATTTGCCCAGATTTGAGAAAGGTCACTCCTATGCACTTCCATACCAAGTTTCAAATCAATCAGACTTGTGGTTTCTGAGAAGAAGATTTTTTGACCAACAATGGGAGAAAATTACAAAAAAATTCATGAAAAATAGCAAGTCAAAGATACTGACCCAAGATGTGCACAATCATTTCAGGTCAGCCCAAAGTACTTACATGCTAATTTTTCATCTAATCTGCTCAGTGGCTATTGAGATTTTCAATAAAATGTAAACTTGTAAACATATATACATATGGCTATGGGAGCTAACAAACAACCCAATGGTCGACAGAGCTCTGCTGTGTTATGAAGAGAGCAACGTTTTGTGACATATGTATTAATGAAGAAGGTTGAGATCTTTGATAGCTCATTTCAGGATGGCCTGACCTAAAATGGCAAAATTAGCTGCAAAAATACAAAATTGATGATTTCATCATAATTATGTATAAAAATGTATACCAAATATCAAAGCTATCACATGAGTTACTTTTGAGAAACAAATATTTTGACCAAAAACGGCAAAAACTGACCCAAAAATACAAAAATTGAAGATTTCATCAAATTTCACTATATCACACTAAGAGAACCCCCAGGAACCTGTATACCAAATATCAAAGGCATCAGACAAGTAGTTTTTGAGAAACACATTTTTTGACCAAAAATGGCAAAAATTGCACCAAAAATACAAAATTGCAGATTTCATCATATATTCTGTATATCATATTTAGTTTATCTGTAGGAACCTGTATACCAAATATCAAAGCTGTCAGACGAGCGGTTTTGATGAAATAAATTTTTGACCAAAAATGACAAAAAAATTCCTTAAAAATACAGATTTGCTTATTTCATCATAATTTGAACAAATCAAAGTTGGGCTATCCCTAGGGACCTGTATACCAAATATCAAAGCTGTCTGACCAGCGGTTATGAAGAAGGAGATTTTTTACCAAAAACGCCTTTTTTGGCACTAATTTGCATATTTTTGGCAATGACAACTTCATTTGAACAAAATCTCATCTACAGCCCATCATCCATGTACACACCAAATATCAAGATGAAATGTGCAGCGGTTTTGGAGTTTTTGATGTTGACGGACAGACATACAGACATACAGACATACAGACATACATACATACAGACATTTTCCTAGCCTATAAGAATAGCTTCCATTGCCATATATACATATGGCTATGGGAGCTAAAAAACCGCTTATTTGCACGATGATCGTGCAAATAAGTAAGAAAAACCGCTTAGGGCATATTTGCACGATGATCGTGCAAATAAGCGGAAAATGTTTCTTATAGACACGATCATCGTGTGGATTATCGTTTGTTTTTCTTATCTACACGATGATCGTGTCAGTATGTGTTGTTCTTTATCAAAACGATGATCGTGTCTTTAAGAAGCATTTCCCGCTTATTTGCACGATCATCGTGTAAATAAGCGGAAAATGCGTCTTATAGACACGATCATCGTGCAAATAAGTAAGAAAAACTGCGTATTTGCACGATCATTGTGCAAATAAGCGGAAAATGCGTCTTATAGACACGATCATCGTGCAAATAAGTAAGAAAACTGTTTATTTGCACGATCATCGTGCAAATAAGCGGAAAATGCGTCTTATAGACACGATCATCATGTGAATAAGTAAAAAAGACACGCTTATTGACACGACCATCGTGTGGATAGGTAAGAAAAAACACGTTATCCACACGATCATCGTTTCGGTAAGCATTTTTTTGGTCTATTCACACGATGATCGTGTCCATAGGCGCCATCCACTCACTGAGCCCTCGTCCATACAGGGCCGTATTTTGTGAATAACCCTATATAATAAACATATAAGTGTATGGATATAGCAATGTTTGTATGGGAAAAAAAATTATAGTTTTATCCCTGGATTACCATGTGAAGTGAGGTTATAGTTTTTGCCTGAAATTTCACATATCAAATTTTAAATCTCAGATCTTCATTTCCAAACACCATATTCTTATTGACAAACATTTACAAATGCCAAGATATAGTCAGTATTGTATCGCAAAAAGAGTTCATGCTTTTCTCATTCATTTGCATTGATGCCACTATTTCTCATGTCATAGGTTTTCAAATAGGTTTTTTTCATGAGTAAAATGATTAACTGCACTTTTATGGTCACAGGAAAAAAGAAACAGGCTGCACATCATATCAGATTTTGCTACAACTTATAAAAATAGCTCCCTAGGGCTTTTCAGGAGATGTAATTGGAACGAAAAATAAATCCCATTTTACTTTGCTCCTGCCCATTGTTATGGTACAGGCGTGATTGTACTTTGTTAATACTACTGGTAGTGATAGTTTCCTTATAAAGTTTCTGAACCTGTCATTAAAGAGGTAAAAAAAGGGAAAAATAAATTCATATTCAATACCTTGGAAGCTAGTGCATCTATTTAAGGGCAGTTTCTGAGAACAAAATAATGCATTGTCACTGAAAATAAACGTTTATACCTAAATTATCATGAAAGCAGAGTGTGTGTCACCGCCATAGAACTTTAGTATATGAAAGGCCAAAGGACAAAGTTAAAAAAGTGAAAATTATAGAAAATTTAAGAGTGAAAGGTTTAATTATTGTTGATGTAGTTGGTACTATTAACTACTTTAAACAAAAATGCCAGCTCTGTCACACTGATAACATGTAACTTTTGACTGTAGACCTGCACTGCTAGCAGCGATGGGATCACTTACACTTGCGCCGCACTCTCGTCCGGTGCAACTGTGCTCTCGCACTTACACAGGAGTGTTGAACGATCACCAATCGTACTCCCGCAAAGACGCTCCAACTGTCCATCTGATAATGAGATCACTACTTTAGGATGGACTCATTCGTCTGTGAATTTCTGCAAGACATTTCCAAGTCCCAATTCCCGTAAAATCCGTTCCATCCATTGAGATTTGAGTGATGTACCCCTCAGGAACTCACGCGTCGGGCAAAGCGAATGAAAGTTTGCACGCTCAAAGGAAGTGTCCGAAGGCGGGCGCCCTCTATATAATCATATAATGACTTTAAACATAATAATAAAGACGTTACACATAATAATAATGGCGTGCACACATAATATATTGACGCTACTAAATGATATATTTACATTACCTTATAATATAATGGCCTTTTCAATTCATATATTGCTATGATCTAACAATATATAAGCACTACTTAATCATATACTGTTATTGACTCAAAATATAAAGGCATTGCCGATTCACATGTAGATGTCACCTAATTATATATTTACGGAACCTTATGATATATTGACACAACCTCATAATATAAAAGCGTCACCTAATCATATATTAACACGACCTAATCATATATTAATGTCACCTAATTATATAATAACGGCACCTTATGATATATTGATACCACCGTATAATATAAATGCGTCACCTAATCATATATTGACACGACCTAATCATATAAAGGCATTACTAAATCATATATTGATGTCACCTAATTATATATTAAGGGCACCTTAAGATATATTGATACCACCTTATAATATAAAGGCGTCACCTAATCATATATTGACACGACCTAATCATATAAAGGCATTACTAAATCATATATTGATATTACCTAATTATATATTAAGGGCACCTCATGATATATTGACACCACATCATAATATAAAGGCGTCACCTAATCATATATTGACACTACCTAATAATATAAAGGCATTACTAAATCATATATTGATGTCACCTTATTATATATTAAGGGCACCTTATGATATATTGACACCACCTCATAATATAAAGGCGTCACCTAATCATATATTGACACTACCTTATCATATAAAGGCATTACTAAATCATATATTGATATCACCTAATTATATAATAACAGCACCTTATGATATATTGATACCACCTTAAAATATAAAGGCGTCACCTAATTATATATTAACACAACCTTATCATATAAAGGCATTACTAAATCATATATTGATGTCACCTTATGATATATTGACACCACCTCATGATATAAAGTCGTCACCTGATCATATATTGACACTACCTTATCATATAAAGGCATTACTAAATCATATATTGATATCACCTAATTATATAATAACAGCACCTTATGATATATTGATACCAATTATATATTAACAAAACCTTATCATATAAAGGCATTACTAAATCATATATTGATGTCATCTAATTATATAATAACAGCACCTTATGATATATTGATACCCCCTTATAATATAAAGGCGTCACCTAATCATATATTGACACGACCTAATCATATAAAGGCATTACTAAATCATATATTGATGTCATCTAATTATATAATAACAGCACCTTATGATATATTGATACCCCCTTATAATATAAAGGCGTCACCTAATCATATATTGACACAACCTAATCATATAAAGGCGTTACTAAATCATATATTGATGTCATCTCATCAAATACAGCAAATAAACCTCAGAAGGCAGCAACGGCGTTCCATACATTACGACCCTATACATTTGGCTTTTTTCTCTCACAAAAGCTAATCTGGGAATCTTACCTTCATACTTTCTCCAGCTGTCAGGGTTTTGCGAAAATGATGACACGTGTTGCCACTTACGTTCATCTTGATGATGCTTGAATAGGCTTCACACACATAATGCATTTTGTTTATGCTCAAAGAAACATTCAGTTTTAAGCATTGGTGTATTGATGGGAATACAAGATTTTCATCATTAGAATACTGCAAGTCATGCAATGTAGTGAATACAAACAAGATTGCCAAATACTTGAAAGGCATGACTATACACATTGAGTAAATTAAAAGCTATGATTTGAATGTTCTTACCAACTGATAGTTGAAATAGGTTTGTAAAAAGTTTCAAAATATGTGTCACTGTGTAATTTTATTGGTTTATGTTCAAATGTTGGATTTCCAAATTGCGTTGCCAGATATTCTTACAGGGACATTCTGGACTTGAACATTAGAAAGTTGAACTTCCAGTTATTGTGAATACAGCCAGCAACTTGCATATACCCGTTAGATAATTGGACAAGAGTCAAATTTACTTCTCCTTTAAGGAAGAGCAGCTTTTAATTTATGACTTCTTTGTTATTTTTTGTTCTGTACTATGCCAACCAAAGTGTCATATCGCTTAACTTTCCAACTCCCATTTTCCTCTGAAAGAGTTGAAGGCACATCGCAATGCCCAGTGTTTAAGCTAAGCCTTGTTGAAATTGCCTGCAAAATTAAAAGGGGAAATTTCAGTCTAAACCAAATTTATATATTTGCAATTTATTTACTTTGAATGATACTGATTATTGGACCTATATGTCTATTTTATACATATGTATGCTATGCTATCTTTGTAAAAAGATACAGCTAGGTGTCCCTTAAACATGTTAAGCTTTACCCACAAATAAGGAAAAACAGACTTCCACCAGTGACCCAAGCGTTGGTTCATAACAACACGATGACTGGCAATAGCTTAACTACCCACTGAAGTTTTCTATTTATTGCTGTTCTCTTTTTGATATATTGGTGATTGACATAGATTTTTATGTACAGCAGTTCTGGACATCTGGTTATGCATAAAAAGTGTGAAATACATTGAAAATTTGAAATTCCTGTATTACAACTGACATGTAAACAATATCACCAAAACAGAAAGATTGGGTGGAGGGGGGTCACCCTGTTTTCGAAAATTGGAAGAGTGGTCAGCGACTTTTTGATGTCTGCAAAATTTTATCCACTGCCCCGCCCCCTCCCCACAAGGACCAAAGGCACATTTCATGCTAGAATATGTTTGAATTGAAAGTCACTCTTTGGAGTAGTTTAGGATATTAATTTTGGATAATTTAAACAAAACACAAATATTTTCAGAATTTGGAACACATACAGTTTAGCACTTTACAGGATTTATTAATCTCCACAGTAAGAACAATGATGATAATGGGACTTTTCCTTTTGCAAAGTGTGTTGCCTGTGTAGAGCATGATATCGAAATACTTAAACTGGAATGATATTGTCATTTGTATGGTAGTTCATAACATGTTTATTTTTTACATGTTTTAGATATTTAAAGGGCAAGTAACTGTAACTTTGATGATTTTTTCAGTTTCCTTTGCGTGTCAAGTGCAGGTCTGTAAAAGTATCCTCCACATGTACTGTTATTGTTTACATTTGAATTCTAGTCAGGACAAGAATTCACTTGTCAACAACATGTAGTTTATCAATATACAGGCTGAGTTGATAAGCTAAATACTGTGTATCTCAACATCCTTGGGTAAGTAGAACAAAAAACTGGTTGAAATAGTGAAAACAACCATGAAAATTGACAGCTAATGGCCCTTAAACATTGTTTCCATGTGGATGGGTTTGTCATCATCCCTGTCTAGGGGTAGGGGTTCAACAATTTTAACACACCAATTATGGAAACATGTTCTCACATTCCCTTGAATAACAGTTCCCTTGGCAGTCAAGGCCAGCAAGTCATAAAAAATAGCACCAATGGCACTGGATCACAACTGGCACATTGTGAAACTACTCTATCTCTGGGTGCACCTGTACATGAAATACTGAATGGGTGGGTGCTGCGGGTTTGGAGTTTGTCAGTACACACACCCACACAATCATATCATGTACATACAGACCAACTCAAAGATAGGCAATCTCAAACCTATAAGAACCAGATATGAACTGGAAATGCTCACGTGTTTCATTATATACCGGTTATGTGTAAATTTGAACCTTTGCCACATGTTTGCAACTTCATTGAAAGTGTTATGATCAACATAATGAACAATAATCACCGCCGATTAATTCTAAAAGGTCATGAAGTATACAAATATGTAGTTAGCTGAAATAAAAATATTAAAGTTCTTTGACTGCTGTCATTGTATCACCATTTTATATAGCAAGTGTAATTACCGTTGGCCAAGTCCTTCAAGCCATATATACCGAGCTGTGAAAGCTCATTAGATATGCAAATTATAAATTAGCTGACATGAAAATGTTAAATGACTTTCGATATTGTTTTAACCACGTATAATCATCAATGTACATAGCATGTTTTGCCAACTTTGATCAAGTAAATCCCAGTATAATCCCTAATAAGCAAAGTTTATTAAATATGTAAATTAGGAATTGACTTAAGTAAAAATGCTTAATGATTGTCAATAATGTTGTATCATGGTATCTGCAATATATGTAGCAAGTTTTGTCAACTTTGGTTAAGTCAATTCAGATATATATCTCTAATTAGGAAAGTTCATTAAATATGCAAATTAGGATTTGGCTGAAGAGAAAATGCTTAATGACTTTCAATAATATTGTATTATAATGTCATTAATGTACATAGCAAGTTTAATCAATTTTGATCGCGTCAATTCAGATAAATATCCCTAATTATGAAAATTCATTTAATATGCCAATTCAGAATTGGCTGACGTAAAAATGTCTTTTGACTTTCAATAATGTTATATCACAGTATCTTTGATGTATATAGCAAGTTTCAACGACTACAATCAAGTTGATTCAGATATATATCCCTAATTGGGAAAGTTTATTAAATATGCAAATTCGGAATTGGCTGAAGTAAAAATGCTTAAAGACTTTCAAAATGTTGTATCATAGTAGCTCCAAATACATGTAGCAAGTTTCATCAACGTCGGTCCAGTCAATTCAAATATATATCCCTAATTAGCAAAGTTCATTAAATGTGCAAATTAGGAATTGGCTAAAGTTAAAACGCTTAATGACTTTCAATAATGTTAAATAATAGTATCTTTAATATACATACCAAGTTTGGTCAATTTTGATTGAGTCAAATCAGACATATATCCCTAATTAGGAAAGTTCATTAAATATGTAAATTAGCAACTATCTTTCATGTAACCCCTCAATGGTTCCCACTGCTGATAATCATTAATTATGCAAATGAGTAAAAAGTATGCAAGCCACACCCACCAAAAACTAATCAGTTCTTGCCATTTCCTAACTGAATATATGTACCAGATTTGATTCTGATCTGACCAGCCGTTTTTGAGATATCGGACCAACAGACAGACAGACAGACAGATGGACACACAGACAGACATCGCTGCGACATATGCTCACGTGTGTAAACACGTGAGCAAAATACAGACAGAGAAGGCTTGATAAAAAGAAAAGGTGGGAGTGGGTAAAAAAATGTACAACGGATCTGGTAAAAAAGTAATGCTACCTCATCAATCTTCTAGACCCTACCCCCTCCTGAATATCAAATGTTCCATCCCTTGGTATTACATAACGCCAGATGACAGGAAATATATTTACAACCTGGGGGAGTTTTTAATTACAATGGATGAGTGTTATCATTCTAATGTAAACAGCACTTAAGTTAGTTACAGATAGTGAAATGCCTTCCACTGTGGGCAGTGATTACAACATCTGGAATTATCCTGGATCCAAATTTCTCATCAGTTCTTGTATGTCTTACATAGAAAAGTTGCAAAAATTGGTCCACAATGAAAAAATTTACCTCAGCTTTGTTTTCTCAATCAAATTTTCCTACAAATTGATACCAAATATGACAAAATTATGTTCACAGCCTTCGAAACTGTCTCATAATATATCCTGGATCGGTGTAGGTCATTTAAGGTCACAAACTGAGAAAATTACCTAAACTATACAAATATGGGGAGTTCCCATCACTTTGAGCAGAAAATTTATCTAATAACATCCCTCGGGACTTTATACCAAATTACAAAGCTATCAAACAAGTTATTTTGAGAACAAGTTTTCTTGACCAAAAATGACAATATTGTCTTAAAAATACAAATTTGTATATTTCAGGACAATTTCCACATATCTAACTATTGTCATCTCTGTACATCTGTGTACCAAACATAAAAGCTGTCTGTCCAGGGGTTTTAAAAAGAAAATACTGTTTAAGATTTTTTGACCAAAAATGACAAAATTGCTCCAAAATAGTAATTTTCCAAATTTTGTCATAATTTCAACAAATTAGAAGAGTAACACCCTCGCAAAGATCCAACCCAAATTTGAAAGCGATTGGGCTGGCAGTTTCAGAGAAGAATTTTTACTGAAAATGAGGAAAATCACCAAAAAATTCAGCAAAAATACAAAATTAAGGATATCTTCACAATATTCATAAAACTGTATAAGGTTCACCTAAGGTACTTGCACAAAAATTTTCAAAGCAATCAAAACAGCAGTTCTAGAGTTATTAATTCTTGACCATTTTCACATTTTGTAAGCTCATTTGCATAATTTTGGCAATGCAGACTTCATTTGAACAAAATCCCATCTATAGCCCAGGATGCATCCACACACCAAATACCAAGCTGAAACGTGCAGCGGTTTGCGTGTTTTTGATGTTGACGGACATACTGTACCATACATACGTACATATATACACACATACATACTGTCTCAGGACCTCCAGTGTCCCATTGTTTTGTAATATATAACAAGTGTGCCATGACCTTCGTTGAATACACTGATATCAAACAGCCATAGCTGTAAACTGGCGCAAAATGGTTTGATCCATGCAGAAGCTTGCATAGGGAGATTGAATGGAGATAGCACAGCAGGCACAGTGTATGTTTTCTGACCAAAGTACCTCAATGTTTTCCAAGGGATATTGGAAGATTGCAAGGGAAATTGATAGGGGCTTATCAAAGCTGGTCTGCGGTTCATTTGTGTGCTGTTGTAAGAGTCCTTTGTTCTCTCACTGAACGGGTTGATCACACCATACACATTTTTCATCCAAATGCACACACAAAACAAAGTCCCGTAGTAGCGCATTCCAGCCATTTTCAAACCACACTGTTGTCAGTGGGGTAAACAATATTCGCAAAAATCACATTTCCAGGCTAATAGACTATGTTTTATGAAATCACACGTCCTTATCACAAAATAAAACGATCTTTGTCCTTAAATCAATGCGCCAATAAACAGGTCCAGCAGCAAGTTATCGAATCAAGTCTGTAATGTTAAGGGTCATAACAAATGTGAGAAATCTAAAACATTAAATATGTTGTTTTTTATCAATTTTATAACCAAAAGCGCATAAACATCTCTGACACTTCGAATCAGCCATCTGCATATTTCTAGCATTCATCAAAACCTCATTTCTGTTCCACAACTCATTAAATAGTCCACAATGCAGGATTGGTGTACATTCAAAAACTACATAAATGAATGACCCCTAAAATCAATTAGTTAAAAGGGGGGGGTTAGAAATTTCCCAAAACTATCTAATCGCTGCTCCGTTCGGCTCCATTTTTCGGAATCGGAACCTTGAAACCAGTCTGAATATCTATACCAAATATCAATGCATTCTGTTCAGCAGTTTTTGACTTTTTGTCATTTACGGAAAATGGACACTGTCCGACACCGGTTGAAGCTAACCCTATATCACAACTTCCAGTTGTGATAATAAAAATGATAAAAAGAACTAGTAATTATTAGCTTCACATGTTATGTTTGATTCTAAGCATTGTGTAACATAATTATCTTTTATCAAAACAAATGTTTAATACGATATTAAGGTGATAGGGACCCACAGTTAAAAGTGGTTGAGCAATGTGGAAATGACAAGAATTAAAATACTTCAGTGTTTATCATTATTTCTCTCAGATAAACTGCTTGACCAAAATGGTAAAAATTGCTCCCAAAATACAAAATTGCAGATTTCATCATAATTTTAATATATCACATTAAGATAATCCCTAGGAACCCATATACCAAATATCAAAGCTATAAGATGAGTAGCTTTAGAGAAATAAATTTTTTGACCAAAATGGCAAAAATTGTCCCAAAAATATAAATATGTAGATTTCACTGTAATTTGAATATATCATATTTTAATCATCCTTATGAAACTGTAAACCAAATATCAAAGCTATCAGATGAGCGGTTTTTGTGAAAAAAATGTTTGGGCAAAAATACAAATTTGCATATTTCTGCACAATTTGAACAAACCTAACTTACTTTGCATGTGAAGATGAACATGGCCATACTGGAATAGGTCATAATGATAAACTGAATAGAAAATAAAGGGGTTTGCAGAACCTGAAAACACCAGCTAGCAGTACATTCTTGACAAATATTAGAGAAGTTTATATTAGCTATTTATTGTGCTTTAGCTGCCTGAAAGTAGCTGGCAAAATTCAATTAAGGTACTACATGCCTCAAAAGTGACAGACTTAAACTTTTGATTAAAATTTTCCCTAATGAAACTTTCGATAATTCTCTTACCAATCAAGAATAAAAAGTGATGGGTCATTTTCAAAGTTTGGTGCTAGAGAAACAAATTACCTAACATTTAACGATATTTAAAATTGAAAATGGCTGCCATTTCTGTGTTAACTCCATGCCGGAAAATTAAATTTTGGATTTTCGAAAAACTAACACATTGAAACCTTTTTTTTGCCAAGAGCGTTAAAATGAGCCCCATAAGTGGTAGATCAGAAAAAATATTGTAAGAATTTGAGAGTCTGAATGTTTGTCCCTGAGATGCATTACATTAACAGCTAGTTAATCGGGCCAGTGGTTAGGTTAACGTTAGCACCCTGGAATGTCATGTAAAAAAACACCATATTCATTGGTTATATTTGGGTATAACAGTATAGTGTCTGACTTTCCTTCGGTCAAGTCACTGGTGTCTCAAACATAAATCCTCTATTTTTTAAACCACATAATTTCTGAATATTGTGCTACATGAGAAGATCATTGTAATCTAGATCACTGCGTTTATACTACTCTTGACACAACACAATGGCTGAGACAGTTGCACATGATTTGAACTAACCTTTATGGATCTGAAAAATTACTGTGTAAAAATACAAATCTGCAAAAGTTGTTAAATACAATTGGTCAATGATGACATGTCAAATTGGCAGCTTTTTGAAGTCTTTCCTAAAGGTTTTATATCTGTTTGTGGCCATATCAAACATGCTCGGGTCAGGGGTCATTGCCATAAAACAATGTGGCAATGACCTCTCACCAGAGTGAGATCAGTACACTGCTTGCACATTCACACCTACAGGTTTTTGTTATGGCAGCCTTTGGTTTGATGGATGCATTGCCAGAAGGTGCTCTTCATGGTCCCAGACCAGAAAATCACTTGAGTATGTTATTCCTAAAAAATAGACTTTAGGAAAAGTATGTCAGTCATAATGTGTGAAGATAATGCATTATGATTTTTCTCAATATATTGCTTTTCAATGTTCCTTTGCAATTTGACATGAAGAAGCAAATTTTAAAAATATGATTGTAGTATGGGACCGTCTCAGATTGTTGCATAAGTTCAAGAAACGAAATTCCTTCGTTTAGATAAAAACTCCCTTCGCCTAAATGAAAGTTCAAAATTGCAAAATGTTGATGTCTGCCTGAGAGTACAATGTAGCATTTTGATATAACTACAAAGAATATGTATCCCCTGACCACATTACATTGTCAAGTAATATCATTGACCATAGCATGACACAAATGAATTGGAAACTGTCACAGGAAAATTTAATTGTACGAGTGTGCAGTTTTTTTATTCACAATGTAAAGAGAACTTGTGATCACAAATAAAAGTGTGAAAGTGAAGTTCACTATGAATGGAGTTAAACCCCCTCCCCCGTAAACAAATTAATTTAACTTTTCGAACTTATGCGACAATCTGAGGTGGTCCCTAAGTCAAATTTGCTTCCATGGTGCAACTTTTCATTATTTAAGACAACAACCCCTAAAGCTATGATCAGGGACAATAAGAGAGGGGCCACCCCTTTTTAAACAAAATTTTAGGTGTTATTTTACTGCATTTGGTATCACAGAATCACTTTCAAAATTTGCAACACAAATTTGTTGCTTTAACACAACTATTACTCAGCAATTTGAATTCTGCAATATCATTTATAATTATCTGTGTTCTCCTAATAAATAAACATTGGTAAAAGAGTAAGGTCTCCTAATCAATGCAATATATTTTGAAAAATATTTATTAAACAGTAAAAATATTACAGAAAATCAGAATACACTGTGGTGGACTGGCAATGTAAAACACAACTACAACAAGACAAATTCTTCATTAGTATCAACTTACTTTCTGATATTTATGTATGGACAGAACACCAGAAATGAACTTCAAGGTTAAAGTTAAGGCTAAAGACTTAAAACTCTCACTGCTTAGCAAATTTCTCTCTCTTAGACAAGTTACAAAAAAGCTATCATGAATGCTTCTAAACACATGCTTTGTGAATGCTTCTAAACGCAATCCTATTGTAGTATTTACAGCAATGAAAATGCACCATATCAAACAAACAATAAAGCTTAATTCCAGCTAGAAGGGAAACCTTTGCACACACTTTGACACCAAGTCATTTAAAATCGAATTCTTCTCCAACTTTCCTCTTTCGTGGCCATATATCATACTTCATTTGGTTTGATCAACACAAATTACAAATTCAAAGGACAATAATGTGAGAAGGGTATTTGATCTGACAAATGACAAGTGAATAATGGCCACTTACTTTTCAAAAATGACACCATTACCTATGGTAGTATGGGATAAGAATACCTATGAGATGGATGGCACTAAACTGAAAGATATCATATACAGCATAATAGCAAGCAAATGTATATATTCTTGGTAAAACCGTCTACATATATTTGAAAAGGGAGACAAAATATAATGCATGGTAAATTTGCCGTGTTTGTTCATGGGCATCTGTGACTTTGACAAGCTTGTACTAAGTTGATTTCAAAGAATTATGATTTTAAGTTAAGATTGTGACATAATTCACTGATTTACTTCAACACAAGAAAATCAATGGTATTGATATATTGGGATGAGAGATTGGGATGATTGAGTGGAGAGAGGGCTACTTCTTTGCCATAGTGACGATGTTTACATTGATTTACGAAAAACCTACAAGAATGATGGTGACATAATACCTGCAAGAAATATGGAGGCAGACATTTTACATTTGAAACAAGTCACTGGCAATGACAGCGTTGATGCTTGGAAGTAACTAATTGAAGTCAATATGATGCACATGAAACAAGTCATCATTGATGACCCAGTCCCCACTTGTTAATGGGTACTTTAATAAGAAGTCCTCTGAGAGGATAGAGTCCTCTTCATCAATTAGGTCTGTGATAAAACTACTTTGATACAGATGGCACTCAATGGCCAAGAATGAGTTCCATGGTGGTGAAAACAAAACCAATGTAGGCCACCATCCTAATTACAGAAGGTCATTAAATGAGTCAATAAGAAATTGATCAACAGGATGTTGCCAAACATTTTTTGCATACTATCCTAACACTAACAGATTATCACCGGTACCATATTTTATAAAGTTTAAAGGGCTATTTACAACACTATGAGATCAACATCTGTATCAAGTTTCATAAAATTTGATGCAGTATTTGTGGATATATCACTCCAATTAGGAAAGTTCATTACATATGCAATGACAAATTAATTAAATTGACACTGATAAATGTCTTTTTCACTGTTAAAGCAATATGAGCTTAACATCTGTACCAAGTTTCATAATATTTGATGCAGTACTTCTTGACATATCAACCTAATTACGAAACTTCAGTAATTGACATGATACTGCTACATGCCGTGAAACAAATTGATGTGCATATGTATGAAATAGGTCAATGTCCTTGAACCAACTTTGAATGACACTGGTAGAAATATGTCGGAGTTATGGCTCTGTACATGAAAAAATTGTAACAAAATCGCCGCAATGCAGCCGTATTAGATCTTACTGTCTAAAAAATCAACATGCATATGTATGACATTAGTCAATGTCCATGTGCCAACTTTGAATAAATCAGTTGAGACTTGCCAGAGTTATGGCTCTCGACATGAGGAACCAACATAACAATGTGGCCACCATGTGGCCGTATTAGATCATATTGTGAAACAAATTGACATGCATATGTACGATATAGGTCAATGTCCTTGTACCAACTTTGAATAATTTCGCTTGATACATGTCTAAGTTATGGTTCCGGACATGAAAAAATCGTAACAAAATGGTCACCATGCAGCCATATTCAATCTTATCGTAAAACATATCAATGTGCATATGCATGACATAGGTCAATGTCCTTGAACCAACTTTGAATAAATTGGTTGAGACGAGTTATGGCTCGGACATGAAAAAATTGTAACAAAATGGCCGCCATGCGGCAATATTAAAGCATATCATGAAACACATTGACGTGCATATGTATGACCTAGGTCAATGTCCTTGTACCAACTTTGAATAAAATCGGTTGAAACATGTCTGAATTAAGGCTCCATACATGAAAAAATTGTAACAAAATGGCCGCACAGCGGCCATATTGGATCACATCACAAAACAAATCAATGTGCATATGTATGATATAAGTCAATGTCCTTCCAAGTTTGAATAAAATCGGTCAAGACGTGCCTGAGTTTTGGCTAAGGACATGAAAAAATTGTAACAAAATGGCTGCTATGCAGCCATATTGGGTCATATCATGACAAAAATTGACATGCATGTGTATGACATAAGTTAATGTCCTTGTATCAACTTTGAATAAAATCGGTTGAATTATGCCTGAGTTATGGCTCTGTACATGAAACCAGATATGAACTGAAAATGCTCACGTGTTTCATTATATATTGCAGTTATGTGTAAATTTTAACATTTGCCACATGTTTGGAACTTCATTGAAAATATTATGATCAACGTAATGAACAATAATCACTGCCCATTAGGTCATGAAGTATACAAACATGTAATTAGCTGAAATAAAAATATCAATGTTCTTTTACTGCTGTCATTGTATCACCATTTTATATAGCAAGTGTAATTACCATTGGCCAAGTCCTTCAAGCCATATATGCCGAGCTGTGAGAGCTCATAGACATGCAAATTATAAATTAGCTGACATGAAAATGTGAAATGACTTTTGATATTGCTTTAACCTGGTATAATCATCAATGTACATAGCATGTTTTGCCAACTTTGATCAAGTAAATCCAGTATATTTCCCTTATAAGCAAAGGTCATTAAATATGTAAACAAGTCATCGTTGATGACACAGTCCCCACTTGTTAATGGGTACTTTGATTACATGTCCTCAGAGAGGATAGACTCTTCATTAATTAGGTCTGTGATAAAAATACTTTGATACAGATGGCGCTCAATGGCCAAGAATGAGTTTCATGGTGATAAAAACATAAAACCAGTGAAGGCCACCATCCTAAAGAAAAATGAGTAGAGCCTGAGTTTTATGGCTCTGTACATGAAAAAATCATAACAAAATGGCCGACAGGCAGCCATATTGGATCGTATCACATAACAAATTGACATGCATATGTGTGACATTAGTCAGTCTCCTTGTACCAACTTTGAATAAAATCGGTTGAAACATATCTGAGTTATGGCTCTGTACATCAAAACATCGTAATACACACAATTTGATGAGATTTGCTACAAATGTTGATCACACCAAGATATACACCCGTGGCCACTTTAGTGTTGATTAAGCCTGTCTGGTGCAAGCAGAAATTCTGTTTGTATGAACGAAACAAAGTGGTGGTCGGTGTAATAAATGTAAGGTTCACTATTGACACCCCACTGTTAGGATTGAGATAACGTTCTACTAAAATGTCTTGCCTGCCCAATTCAAATCGATGACAACACTGCACTGTAGACACGCTGTAAGTCTGCACTCCGACAATGAACATCAATAACAACGGTCGCGAATATCATACGGGAAAATCCTTCAGTAAGGACGTGGGCAGCTTGATTGTTCAAAATATAAGACATTGTGGTGGCAATTTGGCATCTAGCGAGGTACCACGAGGAGCTACAAAAAACAAGCAAGCGACCGTTTTAAGATAAGCGTGGAGGGAGCCAGAAAAGTTTGGAAGAGATACATGTATCAGGACAGGTTCCCTTCAACCGGGATGAGAAAAGTGTCGTTCATGGTTACCCACATGTGAATACATGTACATGTAAAATGCTACCCCGACTGTACTTTACTCTTACCTTTCTGTATCAAGTGAAATTGGAGTAGGTTTATTCACGGTTTGTAGGAAAGAAACATGGCTTAGTGCAAGTGAATGTTTATTTCGAAAGTTTTGCAGTCAAGACGGGCGATGTCTGTAATTTAATTGCTAACATTTTCAAAGTGGCATTTTCTCAATTCCCGCGTCTGAACAAAGTCTGAACACGACACTTACGATACACGCTATAGTGTCGTTGGTATTCATTCACTGCAATATTGAAATCGGTACAAAATGTGTGATGTTCTGTAACACTGACTGCATTTGAAACACATGAGTTTTAGCAGAAACTAAATACTGATAGGGCAAGTGCTGTGGTCAACATCATTTGTATACAGTGTGTTTTATAATCACTCCGTAATTTCAGGCTAATCGGCGTGTCCATGGGGTACCGACAGTAGGATCATTATCACCACTGATACAGGGTAAAGTAACCGTTTTATCACCCTTCTGCAGACAGAATTTCTGCTTGCACCAGACAAGCTTGATCAACACTAAAGTGGCCACGGGTGTATCAGCAGTGGAAACCATTAACGGGTGACATGAAAGATAAATGCTAATTTGCATATTTAATTAACTTTCCTAACTAGGGATATATGTCTGATTTGACTTGATCAAAATTAACCAAACTTGGTATGTATATTAAAGATACTATGATTTAACATTATTGAAAGTCATTAAGCGTTTTAACTTCAGCCAATGTCTAATTTGCATATTTCATGAACTCTGTTAATTAGGGATATATGTTTGAAATGACTGGACCAAAGTTGATGAAACTTGCTACATGTATTGAAGCCACTATGATACAACATTTTTGAAAGTCATTAAGCATTTTTACTTCAGCCAATTCCAAATTTGCATATTTAACGAACTTTCCCAATTAGGGATATATATCTGAATTAACTTGAATGTAGTTGTTGAAACTTGCTATATGCATCAAAGATATTGTGATATAACATTATTGAAAGTCGAAAGACATTTTTACTTCAGCCAAAACCTAATTTGAATATTAAATGAATTTTCATAATTAGGGATATTTATCTGAATTGACTTGATCAAAATTGATGAAACTTGCTATGTACATTAAAGACACTATAATACAACATTATTGAAAGTCATTAAGCATTTTCTCTTCAGCCAATTCCTAATTTGCATATTTAATGATCTTTCCTAATTAGAGATATATATCTGAATTGACTTGACTAAAGTTGACAAAACTTGCTACACATATTGCAGATACCATGATACAACATTATTGACAATCATTAAGCATTTTTAGTCAAACCATTCCTAATTTACATATTTAATGAACTTTGCTTATTAGGGATATATACCGAGATTTACTTGATCAAAGTTGGCAAAACATGCTATGTACATTGATGATTATACCAGGTACTAGGTTAAAACAATATCGGAAGTCATTTTAGATTTTCATGTCAGCTAATTTATAATTTGCATATCTAATGAGCTTTCACAGCTAGGCATATATGGCTTGAAGGACTTGGCCAACGGTAATTACACTTGCTATATAAAGTGGTGATACAATAAGAGCAGTCAAATAACTTTAATATTTTTATTTCAGCTAATTACATATTTGTATACTTCATGACCTTTTAGAATTAATCGGCAGTGATTACTGTTCATTATGTTGATCATAATAATTTCAATGACGTTGCAAAAATGTGGCAATGGTTCAAATTTACACATAACTTCAATATATAATGAAACACGTGAGCATTTACAGTTCATATCTGGTTAATGAATATCTGTTTTTTCTAAAATCATTAATTATGCAAATGAGCAAAAAGTATGCAAGCCACACCCACCAAAAACTAATCAGTTCTTGCCATTTGCTAACTGAATCTATGTATCAAATTTGATTCTGATCTGATGAGCCGTTTTTGAGATATCGGACCAACAGACAGACAGACAGACAGACACACGGACACACAGATAGACAGACATCGCTGCGACATATGCTCATGTGTGTAAACACGTGAGCAAAAAATTGTAACAAAATGGCCACACGGCAGCCATTTGGATCATATCACAAAACAAATTGACGTGCATATGTACGATATAGGTCAATGTCCTTGTACCAACTTTGAATAAAATCGGTTGAAACATGTCTGAGTTATGGCTCTCGACGTAATAAAATGGCCGCATAGCGGCCATATTGGATCATATCACAGAACAAATCGACGTGAATATTTATGACATATGAAGTAATCCTTGTACCCAAGTTCGAATGAAATCGCTCCAGGCATCTCTGAGATATCTGCGTGAACGGACAGATGGAGAGACAGACGGACAGACACACGGACATGACCAAACCTATAAGTCCCCCCGGACGGTGTCCATGGGGACTAAATAGAAATCATGGTACCAAAGACCTATCCTTTGACTGATGCACAGTACTCGGAGATCAACATCTGTACCTCATTTCATCAAATTTGATGCAGTATTTCTGAAAATAGCTTAATGTTTATGAAAATTCATTACTACAAATTAGCAATTTATTTGACACAATAGTGACATAAGTCTTTGTGCACTATTAGATCTGTGTGACCTTGCAACATCTGTACAAATTTTTTTTCAAATTTGGCAGTCTATCAAGAAACAGCCTTTTCAAAAATCACTAAATATGCATTTAGCACTAATTATGCATGCCAATCCCAAAGCAATAGACATGCATATGTATGCCATAGTGTATTGTCCTTGTACCAAGTTTGAAAGGAATTGGTTTATGCATGCCAGGAATATCTGAGAGGACAGAACCCAAACCATCAGTCCCCTAGACATTGTCTGCAGGGACTATAATAAAAACACAAATCTGCAGCATGAAATTTTCAAAGACGTTCACATGTGACAATACATTTGCATGTTAAAAATCTAAGCACAGAAGTGACATGGTAACTTGCTGAACCATGTATAAGTCTAATAACATCATTTGTTTCGTGAAGGCAGTGTCTTGTTTTTGGAATTGGCTAGATTCTGAAATTAACAGTAGCTGATATAGGGTCATTGCAAGGAATCCAATTTTGACTCAAAACCTTCCAATGTGTGTCCTCTGTGTGTCTGTCTGCTCATGGAAATTGGTAAATGTGGCAGTTTTGAGAGAGAAAGAACACTTCAAGATGATACAACTCTGTTAACAAGTTCTTATTCTTTAAAGATTCAGGATCACAGCAATGGAAGACTTCAAAATTAGAATGTTCTTAGATTAGAAGGTTCTTAAACATAATTATTTATACTCTAATATGTACAATATATACGCATAGTGAAACTTACAGATTCATTGACTGTGCTAACATTCCTTCATCGATAACAGTTAGGATTTTGCCCTGTATATCCAAGGTTTTGTCACCCTATATAATCTCAAAGAATGGAAAATACTGTAACTAATTTTTGTACATGCTGATGTAAAATTTACAACTCTTGGTGAACATTTGTAAATATTCTATGACAAAGGCAGTGAAAGAATTGTACCTTGGCAGTGACTGTGATACGAATTGATGTGTTATTCAACTGTTCTACTTAAAACATACTGGAAATAATAAGGAATATTATGCCAAGTATTTGGTGTTCCTTTTAAAAATTAGATAAATCAGCTGGGTGAAATTGATACAGTTTTAAATTAGAGCTACAGTTTTGCTATTGTTACAAAGTTAGATATGTTTTGCTATTGTTACACATGTTTTGCTATTGTTACACATGTTTTGCTATTGTTACACATGTTAAACTGATAATTACGACTGCACAAAGGTTTCATTTCATATTGCAAAGATTAAACATTTCTGAGGATATAGCTGAAATCACCAAAAAATGTGTACCAAAAGGCAATGAAAAGATTTTGTATACCATATTTTCATGCCAAATTTGCATAATAGTAACTGCATGTGACTATACCTAAGAAACACTTTGGTTTGTAGGCATTAGACCTGGAGCAAAACATGGAGCCAAACATATTTTTAAATGATGAAAAATATATATATTGATTACGATACTGGAGAAATTTGTCAAAATTATTTTGTTTCATGAACATCATCAAAACATGAAGAAATACTTATCCTTTATAAAAAACTGAAAATAATAATGAATATTATACTGGAAAATGATAATGATCTATCTGGTAATCAATAATGATCTATCTGATACTCAATAATGATCTATCTGATACTCAATAATTAAAGAATTCACCAAACAATATATAACAAAGGAATAGGGGAAAAGCACTTGAAATCATCTACAAAGACAACTAAGACATCTGTTCTGGTGTTTTTTGATACCCAAAAACCGAATGTCGAAATATGCAGACTATACAATCTTTGGACATCAGCACTTTTAACACTTTGAGTATAATCAGACAAGTGGATTTAGATGAGTTAATTCATTGAAAATGTATGTAAAAGTTTGACCATTCCTTTAACAAATCTCTGGGAACATAAAAATATTTTGAGCAATAAATTCCCCTGAATAAGGTCATTCTATGAATCCATAAACCATATTTGACAGATACTGCATGAGCCGCTTCGAAGAAAATGATTATTGACCCCAAAATAATGAACAACTAAAATGTCATCTCAACAAATACCTGATTGTCTTCAAGAAACTAAATATGAATTTGAAAGCCAAGTGGATGAGAGGTTTCAAAGATTTTTGACAAAGATGAAGGGAGAAAGATTCTCAAAAAACGAATACAACAATTTTACGGTGATTAGTACGAATATGAATTTGCACATTTACAAATAATAAAATGCAAATCTCAGTCATTACAGGACATTATTGGTAATCCACTGGGAATAATACAAGCTCAAGCCACACTGCAGAAACAAAACTCAGTTGTAAATCATCCTCCAAACACTCTATGTATATAAACTGGTCACATGAGATTCAGTTGATTTTATAAATACCAAAAATTTGGTGTGTTATTTGAAGGATGGACATATATAGGCTGGAAGACTGACACACATTGATGGAGTGACGTAGTGATATCATTGCCCCTCCCCCTGATGTGCCTTCGGAAAAAAAGAACCCAAGATGAACCATTTTAACAATAGGTATTATTGACATGGAAATAATAATTTAACGATTTAATAAAGCTGTATGACATGAAGACATGCATTAATAATCGTAAACATTTCAAAAATTCACAATTCATTTGGACTAGCATTGGCCCTTAGTATTTGATATGAGTAAGAAAATTTATTCAAAACAGTGTAATCGTTTGAAAAAATCTAATTGCTCGATATAAAGAAACTTGGATATTATTGTTGCTTAATTAATCAGTGGCTTGTAAAAAGAAGAGTGGGTAAGTTCATCACCGTCCATTTTCATAACCTGGAAATATTTGTTTCAATGCCAGCTGCAGAGGTGCATTGGTTACCATGGAATAACCTTTACCAAGTTCATTACGACATGCCGGACAGGTGTACACTTGTGCTCGGAAGGAACGTTGAAGACAATCCTGAAATTCAAAAGATACAGTAGATCTATTTGCAAATACACATCTGGTAAACTAGTGATACTTCAATGTTAAGGTAGTATGCACCTCAAAAGAAAAAGAAACTTTTGCTCAAACTTTCTTCAAGGAATTTTTCGACCATTCTCTTTCAAAATCGAGAATAAAATTTGGGGTCACTGTGCAAAATTTGGTACTAAAGAAAAAAATGACCCTGATGGTCTATAGAACAGTTATGTCTATTTCTGTTATCGTTTAGCACACGCGATTATTAAATATAACAAAGGAAAAATGCAATGTGGGTGTGTCCCCCAACTTGTGTCCAGTCGACTTTTTTGCCTTTCTGATGCTTGCCTGACGCTGTATCTTATAACGGAAAGTATTTCACACCTTTTTACGCTCCCCACGGGTGTAACCTCTAGGATTTCCCCTTACGTAATTAGTATAATACTGAGAGTTCATGTCAACGCTCTCCACACTCGCAAAATGTGATAAAAACTTGAATGTGACAACAATTTTATTAAAACGATTCACCACACTTGCGAATAAAAATTTTTGACATGAAATTTTAGTTTTGCCAGCCAAATCTACAAGTTTTGCTGATTGATCGAAGCGAGCAACACTTCCTATTGAAACCGAGGCAATCCGGAAACAATGCCCTTCAGAGGGCATATTGGCCACAGTTAATTGTGGTTCCAATACATGGCCACTGCTGTGTATTATGTATACCACATAGTGGCTGTTGTGTATTGAATCACAAGTGACCATAGTAGTAGTGACGCATTTGATGTGTTTGCGTTGCAATAGCCACGGGGTAAGGCGTCATGGGCACGATCTTCCCGGGCTAAAAGTCCACAATGGAGTTAAATCAAGACATGACCCCGTCTTTAACAAAGCAGGGACCGCTAGTCGATGTAAATGAGCAGTGTTGTGACGTCTGAGTGCACCAACCATGACCCCACTGAGGGCGTGGCCTAATGTAGGTCATTTCCCCCACACTCATCATGACCTGAGTTCAATTAGTCTAGAACATTCTCAAGGTCACTGCCCTTGATGACCTCACAACCTTGAATTCAATTAGTCATGTTTGGAATGTTCTGGAAAGTTGATTAGTTGTGTAAGGGAGATAATTTTAGAACAGTAATTAGCATGTCAATAAAAGTTCTAGATTGTTCTTATATGCCTTTATAAAGGGACGTGCACAGCTTCCAGTCAGACTTTTGGGATCGTGTCTCTTGTGTGTTACTAAACTCCAGCAGTAGTCATTCTCAAGACTTTTCAAGACCTTCACTGTCAACGCTGGATTTATACTGTGGACTTTGTGCAGCTTCAAGCCTGCAAGCCAAAGGACTGTTCATTCATCCAACTGACTGTTACAACTCTGAGACTGGAGCTTTGCCGTCCCAGCTGAGATAAGTAGTCTGTACACTTTAAAGCTTGTACTCTGTCCCTGACTTAGCAATTAGTTTTGTTTTCGTAATAAATTTTGTTTAAACGGAAACTGCTGAGTTCACCCTTTTGTTCGTTTTCTCTGCACGTAACAAATTGGGGGCTCGTCCGGGAGACGAATATTTTGAGCCGTTTGACAACATTTTGACAGCCTTTTCAAAACTACTGTATACTGTGAACTCAGCGAAATTCAATCATGGCGGAATTCAAGCCAGACGAATTTATGGATGACCTTGATCAGGACACATTTAATTCCCTCAGAAAAGACAACCTCATAGCACTGGCAAATTTCCTTAAAGTAGATGTCAAAAGATCTATGCGCAAGCGAGAAATTCAGTTCAAGATTGCAAAACATTTAGTTAATTCTGGCCATTTTGAGGAGTCTGCCTTAAAAGATTATGAGCCTGAGTCTTCCTTCGAACTCAAAAAATTAGAATTAGAAATACAGGCAGATTTGGAGCTTAAGAAATTGGAATTAGAAAAGGAAAAATTGCAAATGGAAGAAAGGGAAAGGCAGGAAAAATTACAAATGAAAGACAAAGAATTACAAATGAAAGACAAAGAATTACAAATGGAAGAAAGACAGAGAGAAAAGGAGAGAGAATTGGAAGAACATCGACTACAGTTAGAAATGAGACGTTTAGAGCTTGGACAATCAGGAAAATTCTTCCCTTCAGACAAGTTTGACATCACTAAGCATTTCAGGTTAGTTCCCCCTTTCCAAGAAAAGGATGTTGATAAATATTCCTTCATTTTGAGAAAATTGCTCAGAGTCTGAATTGGCCTAAGGAGTCCTGGTCTATGCTTTTGCAGAGTGCTTTGGTGGGTAAAGCCAGAGAAATTTACATTCAGTTGTCAGTAGAGCAGGCTTCAAATTATGATTCTGTGAAGGAATTAATTCTCAAGGGCTATGAGTTGGTGCCTGAAGCTTACCGTCAGAAATTTAGGGATTGTGAGAAGGTGAAGGATCAAACTTATGTTGAATTTGCTCGAACAAAAGAACAACTGTTTGATCGCTGGTGTTCTTCTGAAAAGGTCAGTCAGAATTATGACAAATTACGACAGCTTGTTTTGATTGAAGAATTTAAGAGGTGCATTCGGAGTGACATCAAGACGTTTATCAATGAACAAAAGGCAAATACATTGGAGGTTGCTGCACGTTTGGCCGATGATTATTCATTGACCCACAAATCTTCATTTCTCAGCAACCATCCCAGTCCTTTTCATACAGAAACAATGCAGGTAAATTTAACTCCTCCTTTTCATCCAAGATTTTTTCAAAGGACAGTAGAAAATCAAATGACAACAGTTCACAGAGTTCAAGTAACACTCCCACATCATCAGATCCCAAGTCTCAATCTCCTTCTGACAAACAGTTTGGTACACTTTCTTGTAATTATTGTAAGAAAGACGGCCATTTAATGTCAGAGTGTTTCAAATTGAAAAGAAAACGTGAAGGTCAAAGTGGTCAAAGTGGATCTAAGCCCACCGGCTTTATTTCTTCATCAACTCAATTAGAGTCTAATAATGTGTGCAACACATTTTCTGAGGTTAAACCCCTCTCATCCCCAATTAATGAGGTCAAGGTCAATTCTTCTCAAGATAGCATTATGGGTATTTTCGAGCCATTTATTCATAATGGTTTTATATCACTTTCTAGTGATTTCTCTTCCGCTACCCCTGTCAAAATTTTAAGAGATACCGGGGCTTCCCAGTCTCTTTTGTTGGCAGATACCCTGCCGTTTTCTGAAAAGTCATTTTCAGGTTCTAAAGTTCTTATTAAGGGGGTAGATTGTAATGACTACATTCCTGTTCCTCTCCATAATGTCTATTTGTCTTCGGACTTTGTTTCTGGACCTGTGACTTTAGGTATTAGGCCTTTTTTGCCTTTTGAAGGGATTCACCTTCTTCTTGGAAACGACCTTGCTGGGGACAAGGTCATTACTAATCCACTTGTGACTGATAATCCTAGTTTAGATCAGGATCCAGAGCCAATTGAACAAGAGATACCCGATTTATTTCCTTCATGTGCCATTACTCGAGCCATGTCAAAGAAAACTTCCGAGAATCAAAATACTCTCAAAAATAATGTCACAGATGTTGACTTAAATGACACCTTTCTCAGTCAGGTGTTTGACACGGATCATTCCGTTATCCCTCGTGGATTTGAAACTTCCAGTAAAACTTCTGCTGACCAAAGTCAGACATTTTCTAGATCAAATCTCATTGCAGAACAACACAAAGACCCAGATATTTTGTCTTTGTTTGACAGGGTAGATGATGAAGGTAAAACTTCAGATAGCTCTGTTTCCTATTATACAAAGTCTGGTATTCTCATGCGTAAATGGAGACCTCCAGATGTTTTGGTTGATGACGATTGGGCTATAAAACATCAAATTGTGGTTCCAAAGCCTACCGTGCTGAAATATTGCGCCTGGCCCATGAAACTCCCTGGGCTGGTCACTTAGGAGTCAGGAAAACTTATCATAAAATTCTCAGTCACTTTTATTGGCCTAATCTCAGGCAGGATGTAGCACATTTCTGTAAAACTTGTCACACATGTCAAATGGTAGGAAAGCCAAATCAGACCATTCCAAAGGCCCCTTTACAGCCAATTCCTGCATTTCAAGAACCATTTAGTAGGATACTAATGACTGTGTTGGGCCCCTACCAAAAACAAGATCAGGAAATGAGTACATGCTGACAATAATGTGTACATCAACTCGGTTCCCAGAAGCCATACCACTGAGAAATATAAAGACAAAGACTATAGTGAAAGCTTTAGTCAAATTTTTCACTTTATTTGGCCTCCCTAAATGTGTCCAGTCCGATCAAGGCTCCAACTTTATTCTGGTATTTTTCAACAAGTAATGGATCAGCTAGGCATTAAACAGTATAGGTCATCCGCCTATCATCCAGAAAGTCAGGGTGCTCTTGAGCGATTTCATCAAACTTTGAAAAACATGATTAGGACCTACTGTTTTGACACAGAGAAGCAGTGGGATGAAGGAATTCATTTTTTGCTCTTTGCTGTTAGAGAGTCAATTCAGAGTCTCTTGGTTTTAGCCCATTTGAGCTTGTATTTGGACATACAGTCCGTGGCCCACTTAAGCTCGTTAAAGAGAAATTCCTATCAGACGATGATGATTGTCTGAATATTTTGCATATGTGTCAGATTTTCGTACAAAACTCTCTAAAGCATGTGAATTAGCCAGAGAAAATCTTGAGTCATCTCAGCAGTCAATGAAACCAAATATGATAAAAGCACCTCAAAACGGAAGTTTGAACCAGGTCAAAAGGTTCTTGTTCTACTTCCAATTCCTGGCAAACCACTCCATGCTCGTTACTTGGGCCATATCTAATTGATAAGAAATTGAGTGATTTAAATTACATCATAATAACACCTGACAGGCGAAAACAAAAACAGCTATGTCACATAAATATGCTTAAGCCATATTTGGATAGGGATAATCCTACTATAACTCAGCCTGTCAGTACAGTCAGTTCTGGCCATTATGAAGATAGTGATACTGAAACTGACTTGAGTGAAAATACTCTAAACTCAAAGCTGGGCTCGGTCAAGCTTCAGAACTCAGAAATCCTGGAGAAGCTGGAGTCTACAAAGTTGGCACACCTCCAGCCAGAACAACAACAACAGGTGAAAGAACTGCTCCACGAATATAACACCTGTTTCAAGATGTTCCAACGAGGACGAACGTCATCTATCACGACGTTGATGTTGGGGACAGTAAGCCTGTAAAACAACATCCATACAGACTGAATCCAACAAAAGCGAAATATCTCCAGGAAGAAGTCAAATACCTGCTGGACAATGACTTTATTGAACCCAGTAAAAGTAACTGGAGTTCGCCGTGCATACTTGTTCCCAAATCAGACCACAGTTATCGTATGTGCACGGACTTTAGGAAGGTCAACACCTTAACAAAGACAGACACTTTCCCAATCCCGAGGATTGATGACTGCATCGACCGAGTGGGAAAAGCCAAGTATGTGACGAAATTTGACCTACTGAAGGGATTTTGGCAAGTCCCTCTGACGGATCGTGCTCGTGAAATATCCGCCTTTGTTACACCAGACGGATTGTTCCAGTACAAGGTGATGCCATTCGGAATGAAGAACTCTCCGGCAACGTTCCAACGGATGATCAACGACGTCATATCCGGCTAGACGGGTGTGCAGCCTACGTTGACGACGTCGTCCTGTATAGTGACACCTGGGAGGAACACATCAAGCTCATGCGGAAGTTCTTTGAGAGACTGAGCAAAGCAATGTTGACTGTCAACCTTGCCAAATCTGAGTTTGGTTGGGCAAGGGTAACTTACCTCGGACATACTGTAGGACAGGGTGAGGTAAAACCTGTTGATGCCAAAATCAGTGCCATTTCAAGTTTTCCCATACCAAACTGCAAACGACAACTGATGCGCTTTCTCGGTATGGCTGGTTACTACAGAAAATTCTGTCCAAATTTCTCCACAATTACTGAGCCTTTGACTAACTTACTTAAAAAGAAAGTAAAGTTTGTTTGGTCAGAGCAATGCCAACAGGCATTTGATACACTTAAAGCCATACTGCAAAGTGCCCCAGTGTTGTCTGCACCAGATTTCATTTGCCATTCAAATTAGCTGTAGATGCTAGTGATACGGCTGCTGGTGCTGTTTTATTGCAAGAGGATAGTCATGGTGTAGATCATCCTGTTTGCTATTTTTCACGCAAATTTAACAAATCCCAGAGAAACTACTCTACAATTGAAAAAGAGTGTTTATCTTTGATATTAGCTTTACAGCATTTTGAAGTTTATGTTACTTCTTCAAATCAGCCAATAGTGGTTTATATTGATCACAACCCTCTTGTTTTTTCTGCAGAAATTTAAAGGCAAAAATCAGAGATTGCTAAGATGGAGTTTAATGTTACAGGAGTTTAATCTTGACATTAGACATATCAAAGGCAGAGACAATTTAATTGCAGACTGTCTCTCTCGTATTTAGAGTTTATTGTTGTTCACTTTCAAGAAATTTTATTGTTGTTCACTTTCAAGAAACTTTACTTTAGAGTAAAACAAAATTTGAGTACTTAAATCCTTTTCAAGATTACATTTGTAAAAGAAAGATTTTTCTTTGAAAAATTTTCTTTTTTTTGAAGAGGGGGTGTGTTATGTAGGTCATTTCCCCCACACTCATCATGACCTGAGTTCAATTAGTCTAGACATTCCCAAGGTCACTGCCCTTGATGACCTCACAACCTTGAATTCAATTAGTCATGTTTGGAATGTTCTGGAAAGTTGATTAGTTGTGTAAGGGAGATAATTTTAGAACAGTAATTAGCATGTCAATAAAAGTTCTAGATTGTTCTTATATGCCTTTATAAAAGGGACGTGCACAGCTTCCAGTCAGACTTTTGGGATCGTGTCTCTTGTGTGTTACTAAACTCCAGCAGTAGTCATTCTCAAGACTTTTCAAGACCTTCACTGTCAACGCTGGATTTATACTGTGGACTTTGTGCAGCTTCAAGCCTGCAAGCCAAAGGACTGTTCATTCATCCAACTGACTGTTACAACTCTGAGACTGGAGCTTTGCCGTCCCAGCTGAGATAAGTAGTCTGTACACTTTTAAAGCTTGTACTCTGTCCCTGACTTAGCAATTAGTTTTTTTTTCGTAATAAATTTTGTTTAAACGGAAACTGCTGAGTTCACCCTTTTGTTCGTTTTCTCTGCACGTAACAGTGGCCTAAGTGTAGCAAAACGACCCTGATAGAAACCGTACATAGAAATATCAAAAAAATTAACACTCCCACATACTTTTATGTTGCAATTCTGTCATGACTGTAACAATATTGTCCCCTGGAACATATTTAGTCTGCAGAACCAGGTTGATTTCACCATGGTAGCCAAGCAGCCATATTTAACAATATCACACTGAACAACTGATGTATATTGGTACTTCCTGGTATCACAGAATCACTAAAAGCTGAAAATGTACAAGTACACACGGACTGATAACCTTTGCCATACTCCAATATACTGTGCACAAAATCTACTGTAAAGATCAATTCCTATTTACTTTAAACTTGAAAGGACAATCATTGGTAATCAGATTATCTAACAAGCAATTAACATACCTTGCATATATTATGTTGACAGGGAGTGGTGACTGGTTTATACACAACTTCTTGACAGCAGATACACATGAATATATCCTCAACAGCTTCAACAAATTTCTGTGTGGTAACATGAAATATCTGTTAGGGACCATTCAGTTTTTACGGCCCGGGGGGGGTGGGGGGGGGGGGGGTGGTGTCATCGTAATTTTGGAATCCGCGAAGGGGGGGTCATCG
This sequence comes from Ptychodera flava, assembly GCF_041260155.1. Classification (NCBI taxonomy): domain Eukaryota; kingdom Metazoa; phylum Hemichordata; class Enteropneusta; family Ptychoderidae; genus Ptychodera; species Ptychodera flava. The sequence goes on from NC_091935.1 coordinate 42,372,534, forward strand.
CTTTTTCACTGGTAGGAAAGGGGGGATCACCACATTTTCAAAAACATAATACCTACAATAAAGTTCACTTTATGCCATGGCCATGATCGACCCTCTCGACCGGCTGATTATCAACAGGTGATAAGTTGCATCACATTTATGTGATGTTTGATCAGCCTACATGTAGACCAGTATTTGTTTGTGTCAGTATTTGCTGTAGGCCCTTCAAGCCGCACAGCATTAGAATTTTCAGAGGATTATCGTGAACAGGTTTTAAATTCTGTGAAAAACACATTGAAAAGTTGTACTCATTATAGCCCAAGTTGTTAAAAAATCGCTTGAAATGCTGGTGATGGATGTACGGATGACAGTGTTCCCTCTAAGGTTTTGAGAGGGTGCGCAACTTGAGATACGCCTGATTGCCTCACAGCTGGGTCCGTTCATGTATATGCTAATTTATTGAGGTACGTCACAACGTATAATGAACGTTGGTGGCAACTACGCCACCAACGGGCGCTAAACTCAAAACGCAGAAGTAAAATCTACGCTGAGGTAGCACATTTCGCCCTGGGTTATGGTTTCCAAAACTAATACCGATTGAAATGACTGAGACTAAAGTTGTGCAAAACATGAAAATTCACTGCGGGAGCAGTCGGAGACACTGCGCAATTAGCGCGCAAATAAGCCTTAGCGGGAACACTGACGGATGAGTTTGGTGCAGAATTGTGTCTCTTGCCGTGTTCCTGTTCTAAAATCTGTGTATTGTCAATGGGAGCTAAATAAGCTAAACACGATAAAACACAGCTAAACACAGCTAAATTACGATATTTAGCCCCATCTAAATAATGTTCTAATTTAGCTGGGCTTTAGACCGGCTGTGAAATGTCCAAAATTTTTCCAGTAATATATATCCAATAATTACGATATTTAGCCCGATCTAAATAGCGTTCTAAACTTTCTAATTTAGCTGGAGTTTAGATCGGCAGAGAGGAGTCCAAAATTTTTTCCTGTGATATAACCGATAATTACGATATTTAGCCCGATCTAACTAGCATTACAAACTTTCTAATTTAGCTGGAGTTTAGATCGGCTCTGAGGAGTCCAAACTTTTTTCCTGTGATATATCTGATAATTATGATATTTAGCCAAATCTAAATATAAATAGCATTCTAAACTTTCTAATTTAGCTGGAGTTTAGATGGACTCTGAGGAGTCCAAATTTTTCCCCAGCAATATATCCGATAATTACGATATTTAGCCCAATCTAAATAGCATTCTAACTTTCTAAATTAAGCTGTAATTTAGATTTAAATTTAGATAATTCTAATTTAGCTTTCTTAACTTCTAGCTAAACTTTCTAAAAACAATAAAACACAATTCCGCACCTTACTGGGACGGACATGATCTAATCTAGAAATCCTCTGCTTCAAGGGACTGATAAACAAATAAATAAATGGATAGATAACCAAACAGATAGATTGTTACTTGGCAAGCTGCCACTACTTTTGAATATAAAATTTATCTTGATGAAAGTATTGCTTGTCTGGCCTAATTTGCAACTTGTCTGTTTGTTATTTCACCAAAGTTTTGCTTACACAACCCTCTTTACAGTAGGTATGCCAGGCCCTTTTTTGTTCTTGGTTAAACTTACTTGAATTGTATTTTTTCTTGAAGATCTTGTCTCAGGATTCAAACATGCGACCTAGCGGCCGATATAGCTCCACTGTGTTTATGTAGAGAATAACTATTTTTGACACATGTTGATGAAGAAGGTGGAAATCTTTGATAGCTCAATGCAGTGGCCAGAAAAAAGTGGCTAAAATAGCTGCAAAAATACACAATTGAAGATTTCATCATACTTATCGGATCATCCCTATGAACATGTCAAGTAGTTTTTTGAGAATAAAATTTTCTGACCAAAAATGGCAACAATTGCCCCCAAAAGAAAAATTGCAGATCTCATCATAATTTCAGAAGATCAAATTTAGTTCATCTGTAGAAACCTGTATACCAAATTTCAAAGCTGTTAGACCAGTACTTTTTGAGAAACACATTTTTTGACCAAAAATGGAAAAAATTGCCCAAAAAATTCAAAATTGCAGATTTCATCATAATTTCAATAAATATAATTTAGTTCATCTATAGAAACCTGTAGACCAAATTTCAAAGCTATCAGACGAGCAGTTTTGGAAATACACATTTTTTGACCAAAAAAGGCAAAAATTGCCCAAAAAATACAAAATTACAGATTTCATCAGAAATTCAATATATATTACTTAGTTCATCTTTAGAAACCTGTATACCAAATTTAAAAGCTATCAGACCAGTACTTTTTGAGAAATACATTTTGTGACCAAAATGGCAAAAATTGCCTTAAAAATGCAAATTTGCATATTTCTGCACAATTTGAAGAAATCTGAAATAGATCATCCCTAGGGACATATGTACCAAATATCAAAGCTATCTGACTGGTAGTTTTGAGAAAGAAGATTTTTAAAGATTTTTTTACAAAAAATGACAAAAATTGCCTTAAAAATACAAATATGCAAACATCATTACGATTTGAACAAATCTGACACAAGTCACCCTGAGTAAACTGCACATCAAATTACAAAGCAATCGGACAAGCGGTGTCAGAGAAGAAGATTTTTTACCAAAAACACCAAAAAATATCCCAAAAATACAAATATGCAAATTTCACCATGATTTGAACAAACTTAAGTGAGGTCACCCCAAGTGAACTGCATATAAAATTTCAAAGCAATCTGACTTGCGGTTTCAGAGGAGAAGGCAATTGTTGACGGACGACGGCGATGGAAAATCAACCTATTTGATAAGCTCCGCGTCGCTGATAGCGGAGCTAATGAAAGATTACATCAGAAAACGGCTATGAAAATGCTTCAAACTTTCCACAAATTAAGAATAACACTTGCTGTCCGGTATACTAACTCCGATCACTGAAAATTGTCATTTCAGCAAAAACCTACCTACAAAAACGCCGTTTAGGCGCTGAACAACAATCACAGCTTGGGCGAGCCAATTTTGAAAGATCAAAGTCACTGCAAGCTAGATGACCTTTCAACCTACTTTGTCTCCAAATATGGGCATCCTACGGTGTGGTCAACCTCTGTCACGAGCCATTCCATAGGAAGAAGTGGCCTAAGAAATGTGCGTGCCGCTGTACGGTGAATAATAATGCTTGATTTTGAGCGCTAAAATGACACAGATTTTTTTCTTTATTTTCTAAAAAAATTGCATGGCAGAATAAACAACTGAACAGAAATTTTTTATTGAAAATTTTGTTGAATTAGACTTAATAATTTTTGAGATTCAGCAGTTTGAAAGCCGGAAACAGCTCAGTGTGCAACACTTGTCAGTGTAATGTCACAAGTTTTCAGTGAGCGTCTGGCATCCCTATTTACAGATCCCTGGGTCCATGGAGGACTCTTATTGTATCTATCAACTAACACTAACCATGTGCAAAATATCACCACTTCAACAGCTTGTTGCTAAATGTCTTCAACTATTTGTAAGCATATCATAAAGTGCCCATTACATTATAGATCAGTGCTGTTACATTTGATTTTTATAGTATCACATCAACCACAAGATGGAGATCAAGTGCATTTGTTAACTCTATCGATAAGTGTATTGATACAGGCCAACATCAAAGCCCGTTGTTACTGTTACATTTGTAAATTTTCATGCCGGTTGGCATGTCGTAGCAATAAAACTACCAATGGTGTCCTACCTTGCCAAGTTTGACCTGTGATGTAACTTCATCCCAAAGTTTCTTATTATCCTGGTCATTTTTCACCAAATGTTTGACATCACTTGGTATCTGCATATTACTTTTCTTAGCCGGGCTACATCTTGGGGAACCTTTAAATGTAAAACAATTTCAAATTATTCTTGATTTGATGATGTGTTCTTCGTGCACATGAGACGATTCAAGTATCAACAACTTAATGACAATGACAAAGTGCCCACTTGTAATTGGGAATTCGTCAGTGAAAGTAACTAAATTGAAGTCAATATGATCCACATGAAAAAAGAAACAAGGGTATCAAAGACCTATCTGTGACTGATGCCCATTTTGGATTGTACTGTAAACATTAGTATGAATGGCATAAGGTTATGTCGTTTTATACCAAGTTGTACAGAATTTGGTATGTCATGTGCTGGCTCTTGAAAGGTCAAAATTCAACTAATCTGCAAGAAACTGGTCCAGGCATGTCTGAGTACGGGGCTCTTGACATTAAAAATTAGATGGCCAGCTATGAATGTAAAATGCCCCATATTCATAATAGAAGAGACGTACTATAATTAGGAATTGCTACTGCTAAATGCCTTTCTTGACTGTTAAATCTTTAGATGATCAACATCTGCAGATTTAGTGTAGTCATTCAGGATATAGATAGCTACCATTCTTTCCTTGTTTAGAAGCCAAACTTTACTATAGAAAATGATGAGGTTGTTCCATACCATTGTGGTGAAAACATAAAGCCAATCTGGGCTGCTACCCTAAATACAAAAGTCATTAAATAAGTCAAATAGTAATTAAAGCTGCAAGCAGCGTTGGTGGGGCCCAAGCGGTTGCCATGGTTTCAAGCTCTTGCACTGATGACATCATGTGCCAAATTTGAGCTTGAAAAAGTATTTTGGTATTTGTAAAGAAGAATTTTGAACATCATCTCATAGTTACTGTAGGTTTCGCTGGTAATCATGTGTCTTACGCAAAATCCAATATGGCCGCAAAACCACATGGCTGATCCAAATGCCTTTCGCAAACTTGAAAGTGCTCACACTAAGAAAGATATGAGTAAAATTTCAGTTCAATCAGCGTGTGTTGGTTCTGGAGGAGCAGATATTTAACCATTTGCAGCCCAGCTCATTTGCATAACAATATACAGTGGAGACCAGAACTCTCCACTCAACAACTTAAGTATTATGTAATAATTAACAGTGTTTTCTTTTTTCCAAAATGGTGAAAAAACAGCTCAAAACTGACTACAGCAACCTGAACTTATTTTGAAGCTTACGAAATTTCCTTTCAAATGATATATTGCTTATGGAGAATCCAAGACCTTTTCTTGACACTTTTCCTCATCAATCGAAGTTGGCAGCTGATTGATTGCACAATTTTACACTTTCCTTTTCAGATGAGATGTCCCAGATGAAATAAATATAAGTAAAACATTCATATTAGTTTGTGTGTCCTTTTTTTACAAGATGTTATTTTGAAGAACAATTTATTTTTAATTTTGCAATTTTTGTAGCATCATACAGAGCCGGGAATTTGCGGTTGGTATCATTGCATATCTACCAACCTTTGCAGAATTTCATGGCAGAATGAAGAAATATTTGCATCAAAATTTTGAATTTATAATAAAGTAAAAGTAATATTGAAAACAAAATTTTCAATATTTATAACAAAATGAAAGGATTTATTAATGTGTGACTATGTCTTTATTTCAAAATAAATATATGTGTGTACGGTAGTTCTCTTTTTTGAGGGTTTAGTGGCCCTGAAAAGGGCCGTTTGCCATGTGTGAGAGATGTTGACCTCACATTTGGATGGCATGAAATTTGACAAAACAGTCAAATTTACACAGTGCTATCTTGCATTTACAGCACATCCATGATGTTTGCACACCCCTGCCAGAGGCTGTCTTCTTTCCAAGTTTGGAACAGAGGACACAGGTCTTCTTTTCTCTGGCAGTGTCGATTCTCACACACTCATGGCAAGGCAGGTTTTCCGCAGCTAGTGAAGATGGAAGTAGGACTGGTGCTGCTGGAGGGCCTGGTCGTTTCCTAGCAGTGAAACCAGCCACCAGTTGAGTTGACAGATCAAGACGGAAGTCTTTTTGGCGATATCGATGCCTTGGAGGTGGTGTGTTAGCGATCTTGTACATGATCCAAGCATTACAAATTGCTCTGTTGATGATAAACCAGAACAAATATTTCCAGTATTTGTAATGCTTGCCTCCGAGTGGATAGTAAGTGGCGAGTTGATCAGAAAGGTCAACTCCGCCCATGAAGTTGTTGTACTCTATCACACTCTTCGGACATGATACATCACCACCTCTCCGTCTGATTGTTGTTATTTCTGGCTGCGATGATGTTGATAAGATGTTGACTGTGCGCTTGTCTTGCCATGATGTTGCCACCAGTCTGCCAAACTGCCGGGCTTCGCTTGCGTTGTCCCGCAACTTCAAATTCCGGAGGTCTTCTGGAAACCCGAGCCTGTTTGTGCGGACAGTACTGCAGCACAGGGTACCTTGTTTCTGGAGATCTAGGGCGAGACTAACTGAACTAAAAAAATTATCGTAAAATAAAATATGCCCCATGTTGTGGTACATCCTTGACAGATTCCAGACGACTGAGTATCCAAGGCCCTTCTGTGCTACCTGTCCGCCTTTCTTTCCGGTGTAGGGGTCGAGACTCAGGCAGTATCCGGTACGGGGACAAGCAAGCATCCACACCTTGAAACCCAATTTGACTGGCTTGGCTGGCATATACTGGATCATGTAGCTATGGCCTTTGAATTTGACCATAGCCTCATCGATGGACAGCTCGTGAAATGGCACATAGCTGGCAGCAAAAGAAAAATGAACCAGGTCAAAGAGAGGTCGAACCTTGAACATGCGATCACGGTTGGGGTCACCGGCGGGCAGATCGAGTTTGTTGTTATTGACGTGAAAATACTGCGACAGCTTCTTGTACCGGTTCTTCGGCAGTACTTTTGCGATCCCCGGTACTTGCAATCTGTCATCAGTTGACCAGTAGTCGTTTACGTCTGGGAGGGTGTGGATTCCCATCAAAATATCCACGGTGATGAAAGCCCGCATTTCATCTACCTTCGTCTCATACCAGTACCGGTCGGCACCATTGATGCGTTGACTCTGAGTTGTGTAGAGGTTGGTCTCATCGACAACCCGTTGAAGAAAAGAAGGCGGAATTAACAGAAAAAAATAATCTAACGGATGAGCTCCGACATCTAAACGATGATTTGGACCAGATTCAGCGACCAGAAAATTCGGAAGATCGAAATTTTCAAGATCGGCCGACCAAGGAATCTCACGCAAGTTATCAGGCGCTTCCGGTTGCAGCTCGCCGTCCTCAAACTCCAGTACTTGCCGTAGTGCCGCATCAATTTCTCCTACGTCGATGTCACTCGCTGTTTCTACGTCTGGGAAGCCTAAATATTCCTCCTCATCGTCGTCTTCCATGAAAATTCTCATGACTTCGGCATTTGCCCGACCAGGATCCATGATTTTTCATTGACGGTAAACACCACGGAAAGACGTAAACAAGAATTTAAAATTCAACTTGGCGACGCGTCCCAGGAAACGCAGATCGATTTTATTCAAAATCTTTTAATGGCAACCTGAATATTTGTGAGCGGGAAAATATAGCCTGACATTTGCTTAGTACGTCACCAGAAACTGATGATACGTTCATCACGGAAAACCGTTACGTTTCCCGCATTTTCAAATCAACCCGGAAGTGTGGAATGTTCGGGCGCTTTGGGCGCTTTGGCCACACCCCCATAGGGTGTTTCAGGGCGCTCTGGACTGCAACAGGTTAAAGATTAAATTATGATTTTCGCAAAATCCAATATGGCGGCAAAACCGAGTGACCAATCCACATGCCTCTTGCAAACTTGGAAATTATCACACTGAAGATAATACAAGCAAAATTTCAGCTGAATCAGTGTGTTGGTTCTGGAGAAGATTTTTAAAGATTAAATCCTGATTTTCGTAAAATCCAAGATGGCAGCCAAACCATGTGACAAATCCAAATGCCTTTCGCAAACTTGAAAGACCTTACACTAAAGATGTTACATGTAAAGTTTCAGTTCAATCAGTGTATTGGTTCTGGAGAAGATTTTTAAAGATTAAAAGGGTATTTTTCAAAAATCCCATATGGCGGCCAAGGTCACGTGACCGCATGTGATTTTATTTGCTAATTCTTAAGACCAAAGGTTATGCTTGCTACAAAAAAAATTTAAAATGACTAGACCCCTAGGTCATCTGGAGAAACCATTTTTAGCATACCAATGGGTACAAATTGTGCACCACTTGTTGCTGACTTATTTCTCTATTCATATGAAGCAGAGTTCCTACAATCTCTCTACAAAGCAGGGTCTAAAAAACTTGCAAGGCGTTTTAACAACACGCACAGATATATTGATGATCTGATTAGTCTAAAAAATCCAGACATATCAAATTACTTATACCCTGATGAATTGGAAATCAAAGAAACAACTGAGAGTAGGAACTCAGCTTCATATCTTGATCTGTTCCTGTAAGTGGGTACTAATGGGCTACACACTAAGCTGTATGACAAAAGGGATGATTTCGATTTTGAAATCATAAATTATCCCCACTTATCAAGTAATATTCCATCTGCACCTGCTTATGGTGTATATGTGTCTAAACTTCTCAGATATTGTAGGGCTTGTGATTCCTACGTGGATTTTCAAATGAGACACAGCATATTAGTATCAAAACTAGTGAGACAGGGATATACATCCAAAAGACTCGTGAGGACTTTCAAAAAGTTCTATGGTCGATATGACGACATTGTGGCCAAATATGACACCTCAGTCACTCAAATGATTAGCGACAGCATTCCCGCCTTTGACTTATAACAGTGATTCATATACTGTATCACTTCATGCAATATTTAGACGATTTTGGGACCAATCCTGACGGGTGTAGCATGCTAGCAGGGTACGCTTACCCATTCCGGACACCTGGTACCACCACTAACTATCAGTGGTTCAGGATGGTCCTACTTAAATTTGTAAATCTCAAATGTCCCATGGACCTGGTAATGTATTACCTTGAATGATAATGATTATTGGACCAGTTTAATGTCATATTAGCTTTTTAGAAAATCAAATATAGCTGCCAAGTCATGTGACCATTCAAAATTTGTACACCCAGGTGCACGAGTACTCATAGGTACCTATTAGGCCTGTAAGTTTTAGAACTTTGCGGTAAGCGGTGTTTGAGTTCTAGGTTGACGAAAAAGTAGGGGAAGAAGAAGAAGACACGATGTTGCTAAATGTTTTTGCCTCCTATTGTAACACTGTCTGTACCATATTTCATAAAATTTGATGCAGTGCTTCTGGACTTCACCCTCAATACAAGTCATTGTTAATGTTCATGTTGTATGCATTGGGAGAGGTTATCTGCAGGGAAGGATGGATGGACAGAACAGTGCATTAGCTATACTAAGTTTTCATCAAATTTGGATAAAGAGACACTGATTGACTGTCAAGCCTGTCAACTTGTTAACATTCATATGATGTTACTTCAACTAGAAAGAAACAAGGTTTTAAAGGGCAAAGTCCAGCGCCGTGGGCGCATAATAGGCAACGTGGTAGTGATGTTAGTTGTTGGCAAACACTGGGCGGGATGGTTAAACACTTGCTTGTTATCTCAGACACAGACAGAGAGACATCCTTGAGTGCAAGCAAACACAGGACGTCTTATGATCATACAAGCTCATTAATATATTATTATATACCTCGTAGCCTTGTCCCTGTGTAACACTGTGGGCAAACTCACATTTGTACAATAATGTGCTGTATCACACCCTGGCGGAATGTGGCATATGGGCCCTTGCATGCTTCAGCCATTCTACCGTAAAACCAAAGTCCATGAAACTCATATCAGGGTCATAAGGCCAAACAAGGGACTATGTGCCCAAGGGCAAATGGTCTCCTGCCTTGAGGGCATATTCTTGGGAGCTGTGGCCATAGGTTACTTCAGTATCAAATGACACGGATGAGAAAGACATATCTTACTTTTCATTATTGACCTACAAAAACCAAAAACTTTTACGACAAGTCATTGACAATGACATAGTCCCCACTTGTAATAGGAGTATAAGTCTTGATGGGGCAGGGAAATGTGGTCATTAAGAAGTATCACTGGAGTGTATATGTTCAGATCTATGGACACATAGGTCTATGTCATTGCTCCAAATTTGAAACAAGAGGCATGTCTAAGTTATGGTTCTAAATCGGGAAAAAAGATCAGACCTCTAGCTGTATTGGCCAGCCAAGAAATACATATGTGCATAATAAATGAGGTACAAGATGTGACATCTTAAGGTCTAATATCCTATCAAAATTGAAGCGTATAGAACTTGTGGTTACTGAGTTATGCATATATATGTATAATCAAGGTCAAAGGTCATCAAGGTAACGTGACATTTTGAAAAAAAAAAATTGTATTGCTAATTAATCCCTATATGCCAAAATTTAGACCTCCAGCTCTGTTGGCTTACCCAGAATTAGATATGGGCATAATTAACAAGGTAAAGCATGTGTTGTCATAAGGTCTCCCATCCTACTAAATATAAAGGACATAGCACTTGTGATTACTTATTTATTGACATAATCGTGTATTTTAGGTAAAAGTTTATCGAGGTCACACAACATTTTGTCAAAAAATTTCTATCCTATAGTCTATCCCTACATACCAAAAATCATACATCTAGCTCTACTGGCTCGCTCAAAATTAGATATGCACATAATTAATAAGGTACAATATGTGGCGTCATAAGGTGTCCATTCATACAAAATATGAAGGGTGTAGCACTTGTGGTTCCTGAGTTATGGACAAATATGTAAATTTGAGGGCAAAGGACATTGAGGTCACGTGACATTTTGTCAAAAAAATCGTATTGCTAAGTTATCCTATATACCAAAAATACCGTCAAGGACACTATGTGCTCACATTCGGTTTGAATTGGTCCATTCGAGAAATATTTAAACCAGGAAAAACAAGAATGACAAATGCAAATAAGGTCTCCAACTTAGGTACTGGAGGTCATCTTTAGGAACATGCATATCAACTTCTATAGCAATGGGAGAAGCAGATCCTAAATACATAAGCAAATGTCAACAACAAAAAACAGAGAAGGCTTGATAAAAAGAAAAGGTGGGAGTGGGCAAAAAATGCACAAGGGATCTGGTAAAAAAGTAATGCTACATCATTGATCTTCTAAACCCTACCCCCTCCTGCATATCAAATGTTCCACCCCTTGGTATTACATAAGACCAAATGACAGGAAGTACATTTACAACCTTGGAGATTTTTAATTAATGCCATGAGTGTTATCATTCTAATGTAAACAGCACTTAAGTTAGTTACAGATAGTGAAATGCCTTCCACTGTGGGTGGTGATTACAACATCTGGAATTATCCTGGATCCATATTTTTCATCAGTTTTTGAATGTCTTACATAGAAAAGTTGCAAAAATTGGTCCAAAATGAAAACAATCCCCTCAGCTTTGTTTTCTGGATCAAATTTTCCAACAAATTGGTATCAAATATGACAAAATTATGTTCACAGCCTTCAAAATTGTCTCACAACATATCCTGGGTTAGTATAGGTCATTTAAGGTCAGAAACTGAGAAAAGTACCTAAAATATACAAATTTTGGGGTTTCCCAACACTTTGAGCAGAAAATTTATTCTAATTACATCTTTTGGGACTTTATACCAAATTACAAAGCTATCAAAAAAGGGACTTTATACCAAATTACAAAGCTATCAAACAAGTAATGTTGAGATAAAGTTTTCTTGACCAAAAATGACAATATTGTCTTAAAAATACAATTTTTTATATTTCAGGACAATTTCCACATATCTAACTATTGTCATCTCTGTACTTCTGAGTACGAAATATGAAAGCTGTCTGTCCAGGGGTTTTAAAAAGGAAACACTGTCTAAGATTTTTTGACCAAAAATGACAAAATTGCACAAAAATAGTAATTTTCCCAATTTTGTCATAATTTCAACAAATTAGAAGAGTAACATCCTTGCAAAGAGACAACCCAAATTTGAGAGCGATTGGGCCGGCGGTTTCAGAGAAGAAGAATTTTTACTGAAAATGAGAAAAATCACAAAAAAATTCAGCAAAAATACAAAATTAAGGATATCTTCACAATATTCATAAAACTGTATAAGGTTAACCTAAGGTACTTGCACACAAATTTTCAAAGCAATCAAAAAAGCGGTTCTTGAGCTATTAATTCTTAACCATTTTCACATTTTGTAAGCTCATTTGCATAATTTTGGCAATGCAGACTTCATTTGAACAAAATCCCATCTATAGCCCAGGATGCATCCACACACCAAATACCAAGCTGAAACATGCAGCAGTTTGCGTGTTTGATTTTGACGGACATACTGTACACGTACATACATACATACATACATACACACATACATACAGACGCCATCGACTTCAGCCTATACGATAAACTCACATTGGTAAAACCAAATGTGAGCTAAAAATCAGACCTCTAGCTCTATTGTAAATTATTTTAATGAGTATTTTACAAATATTGGTCCAAACCTGGCGAGTAAAATACAAACATCTCGTTCGTCATTTACAGAATTTTTACAGGAGCCTTCAAACCACTCTTTCTTTCTTTATCCTACAACGGAACAGGAAGTGAGTAATCTTTTGATGAGTCTTGATTTGAAGAAGGCATGTGGCTACGATAACCTGTCTGCAAAATTATTAGTTACTGCTGCAGAACAAATTGCAAAGCCTCTGTGTCACATCTTCAATTTGTCATTTCAAAACTGTCAGTTTCCCGATGCATTAAAGATTGCTAAAGTGGTTCCAATTTTCAAGAAAGGCGCAAAAGACGCATCTGGAAATTATCACCCCATTTCTGTTTTACCTCTAATTAGTAAAATTTTGGAAAAGATTGCAAATAAACAGTTTATGAAATTCTTAGAAAAGTACCATTTGCTCTTTAAGCACCAATATGGTTTTCGTGAAAAACGAAGTGCCAAGTTATCCCTCATTAACCTCATGAATCACTTAATTCAGCAAATTGATCAGGGAAATTTTACCATTGGAATTTTTATAGACTTCACGAAAGCTTTTGATACGATAGATCATAATATACTGTTATCAAAACTTGAGCACTATGCCGTAAAGGGAAACCCGCTTCTGTGGTTTACAGACTATTTAAAAAATAGATTGCGATATGTATTTGCAGATGAAATAACATCTGAACAAGCGACCTAGCGGTCGATATAGCTCCGCTGTGTTTTTGTAGAGAATAACTATTTTTGACACATGCTGATGAAGAAGGTGGAAATCTTTGATAGCTCAATGCAGTGGCCAGAAAAAAGTGGCTAAAATAGCTGCAAAAATACACAATAGAAGATTTCATTGTACTTTGAATACATCACATCGGATCATCCCTAAGAACATGTCAACCAAAGCTATCTGATGAGTAGTTTTGTGAGAATAAAATTTTCTGACCAAAAAATGCAACAATTGACCCAAAACAAAATTTGCAGATTTCATCATAATTTCAAAAGATCAAATTTAGTTCATCTATAGAAACCTGTATACCAAATTTCAAAGCTGTTGAACAGTACTTTTTGAGAAACACATTTTTTAACCAAAAATGGAAAAAATAGACCCGAAAATTCAAAATTGCAGATTTCATCATAATTTCAATAAATATTATTTAGTTCATCTAGAGAAACCTCTATACCAAATTTCAAAGCTATCAGATGAGTAGTTTTGGAAATACACATTTTTTGACCAAAAATGGCAAAGCTGCCCCAAAAATACAAAATTACAGATTTCATCATTCAATATATATTACTTAGCTCATCTTTAGAAACCTGTATACCAAATTTCAAAGCTATCAGACCAGTACTTTTTGAGAAACACATTTTTTGACCAAAAATGGCAAAAATTGCCCCAAAATTACAAAATTGCAGATTTCGTCATAATTTCAATAAACATCATTAAGGTGATCTGTAGGAACCTGTATACCAAATTGCAAAGCTATCAGATGAGTAGTTTTGGAAATACACATTTTTTGACCAAAACTGGCAAAAATTGCCCCCAAAATACAAAATTGCAGATTTCATCAGAAATTCAATATATATTACTTAGTTCATCTATAGAAACCTGTATACCAAATTTCAAAACTATCAGACCAGTACTTTTTGAGAAATACATTTTTTGACCAAAAATCGCAAAAATTGCCTTAAAAATGCAAATTTGCATATTTCTGCACAATTTGAACAAATCTGAAATAGATCATCCCTAGGAACATATGTACCAAATATCAAAGCTATCTGACAGGTAGTTTTGAAGAAGAAGATTTTTAAAGATTTTTTTACCAAAAATGACAAAAATTGCCTTAAAAATACAAATATGCAAATTTCATCACAATTTGAACAAATCTGTCTGAACTCACCCTAAGTAAACTGCATATCAAATTTCAAAGCAATCAGACAAGTGGTTTCAGAGAAGATTTTTTTACCAAAAACACCAAAAAATGCCCCAAAAATACAAATATGCAAATTTCACCTCGATTTGAACAAACTTGAGTGAGGTCACTCCTATGAACCTCCATACTAAATTTCAAAGAAATCTGACTTGCGGTTTCAGAGAAGCAGCCCATTGTTGAAGGACGGACGGACGACGATGGACAATCAACTTATTTGATAAGCTCTGCGTCTCTGACAGCGGACCTAAAAATTACCAGTAAAGTGTGGTGTTCCCCAGGGCTCGGTACTTGGACCAACTCTGTTCCTTATTTATAAAAATGATTTACCGAATTCTTCCAATTATTTTGATTTCCGTTTATTTGCAGATGATTCAAATCTGTTTCACACTTTCCCATCAGATAAAAGCGATATAGATTTACATATGGTTAATAATCACTTTAGGCATGTTACACGCTGGTGTGATGCTAACATGTTGACGATAAATATTGCCAAAACAAGTTATGTAGTTTTTCACAGCAGGGGTAAACTGTTATCAATCAAAGGTGTTCTGTCTGTAAAAAATAGTACAATACACTAGGCTTTACAGGCATCTTTTGTTGGAGTGATAATTGATAAACATCTCACATGGAAAGCACACATTAACGAAGTAAATAAATGTATACGGAAAAAAGTTGGAATACTTTTCAAATTAAGAAATTATGTCCCAAGAAATATTATGGTTTCACTATATAATGATTTTATTTTGCCGAATATAACATATGGACTTGAAGTCTGGGGTAGCACGTTTTTATCGTACCTAAAGCCTATTCATATTGCTCAAAAAATGTGTGTACGAGTAATTACTTTCTCTGGGTTCCACGAACCCTCTTCACCCTTATTCTCAACCTTAGGAATACTAGATGTGTATAAACTCCACAAATTACTTGTTTGTATATTTATTTTCGATTTAAAACATCAGAATGTTCCTGTCTTTCTGAATGAATATTTTGAAACGGTTGATCACTGTTATGACACTAGATTCAAACTTGATGCCAATCTACCCTTGCCCAAAATGCGCACCACTGCAGGCCAGTTTGCGGTTTCTTACATCCATGCAACTTTTTGGAATACTTTACCGCATACCGTTAAGATGAGCACATCAAGAAATCAGTTTAGAAGATCATTAAGACAACTTTTGTTACAAGACTACAAAGTTGTGTAAAGGGTTTTTTTTTTTTTTTCTCTTCTCTTGTTTAATATAACTCACTGAGCGCTTTTAAATATCTAAATATGAAATGGAAACTTTAGAGATGGGGCCGGACTCGATTAGCTGATAGCTATTTTTCTGGCTCCAAAAATTGTCATTTTGCTACTTGTTATGTCATCTGTAAATTGACTTTGTACAATTGTAAATGACAATAAACTATGAACTAAACTATGAACTATTGGCTCGCTCAAAATTAGATATGCGCATAATTAATGAGGTACAATATGTGGCGTCATAAGGTGTCTTATCATACCAAATATGAAGGGTGTAGCACTTGTGGTTACTGAGTTATGGACAAATATGTATATTTGAGGTCAAAGGACATTGAGGTCACGTGACATTTTGTAAAAAAAATTGTATTGCTAAGTTATCCCTATATACCAAAAATCAGACCTCTAGCTCTATTGGCTCGCTCAAAATTAGATATGTGCATAATGAATGAGGTACAATATGTGGCGTCATAAGGTGTCCCATCATACCAAATTTGAAGGGTGCAGCACTTGTGGTTACTGAGTTATGGACAAATATGTATATTTGAGGTCAAAGGTCACCAAGGTCACGTGACATTGTCAAAAAAAATTGTATTGCTTAGTTATCCATATATACCAAAAATCAGACCTCTAGCTCTATTGGCTCACTAAAAATTAGATATGTGCATAATTAATGAGGTACAATATGTGGCGTCATAGGGTGTCCCATCATACCATATATGAAAGGTTTAGCACTTGTGGTTACTGAGTTATGGACAAATATGTATATTCGAGGTCAAAGGTCACCAAGGTCACGTGACATTTTGTCAAAGTGTCTGAGATATCTGTGTGAACGGATGGACTCACGGATGGACTAACGGACGGACATGACCCAATCTATAAGCCCCCTGGACTTTATCTGTGGGGACTAAAAACTGTGTCACTGCATCCTTTTTGCAATATGAATAAGATGAGAAACTAAATGTTTATTTTACTTGGCCTTATACATGGGAGTCTATGGACTGCCTTATACATGGGAGTCTTTGGACTGCCTTATACATGGGTGTCTATGAACTGCCTTATACATGGGAGTCTATGGAGGTGAAAACTACAAAGTCCTCTTACACGGCCAAATTTGATCGCATTGTAAAACAAATCGACATGCATCTGTATGAGGTAGGATACTATCCTTGTACCAAGTTTGAATGAAATCGCTCCAGGCGTCTCTGAGATATCTGCGTGAACGGACGGACGCACGGACGGACGCATGCACGGACGCACGCACGGACATGACCAAACCTATAAGTCCCCCCGGACGGTGTCCGTGGGGAATAAAAACAACTTTCTAAATTAGCAAACACTAATTTTCAACCCAAATGTTTGAGAATAGTTTACATTTCAGGAATCATCTGTGTAACTTAGTCCATTAGCCTGTAATTCAGATAATATAAAATCAATACAAAATACATAGTAAGGCTTGTAATTTTATTTTTATGAATATCAAAAAAACAGCATTTCGGCCAATATTGACAATTTGCCCCTTGGCCTCACCACATAGTGTCTTGCTTAGGCTTTTACAGTTTTATTATTTGCCACCTCTTACATTATTTTCCCTGCAAATATTTGAGTTAAGTTCCAAATAAAAATCATGCGTTGCAGTTCAATAATAGATAAAAATCTGCTTAAAAACAATGATTTTTATCATTAAATGGGCCATTGCTAATATTTAAATCACTATTAACTGTTTTATCATTTCTTTTATGTATAATTTTCTATAAAACTGGATTTCCTATGTAAAACATGTAAATACTTAAGTTGTCAAGTTCAAAGTAGTTCAAGGTCACTTTCAGACAAATGACAACTGTGTGGCCTACTAAGTAATCAACAAGCTACCATTTTATATGTGATATTAGGTGAGGCATGTAATAATTATATATTATCCCATGGCATTTTCCTCTGTTGGATGTCATCGTATACTTGTGCTTTTGGTGGAGCCATACAACTTTGAGTCAAAATTTATAACATGAACAGTCTAATTACTTTTTGTTTGATGTAGATTGATCAAACTGATTGATACAGACTGCAAAAATATTGTCGTGATACGAGTTTTATTTCCTGGGATTACCTTCTTTTAATGAGTGAAATGAACTTTCACCCTAGAGATATGTAAATGATTTGTGGGATACTTTCATTCATAAATCTGATCAAGTTAAAATTTTGATACACTGAATGCCATCTTTACCAATCAGACATACAGATTTGGTCATGTGACCTTGTCAATCATTGTCTCGCACTGTCCCAATACCAATGCAAGTCGGCCATTGGTGGGCAGAGAGGTTTCACCACATTAGTGACTGAAAGCCACAGTAATCAAAATTATGTAGAATATTTTTAAATATATTTAAGAAGTAAATGCAATGACAAGATCGAAACACTAGTTACAACAGTAGTTCATGGCTTTAAAAATATCACAAGCTTATGATCTTGGCGACCCTGAAAAGTTAAGTTTGATGGCACCCAGATTACCTCACTGTATGCTTGTGGCAACAACACTGCCGTTGACTGGTCTCCGGTGGTGTCAACTGTCATTAACCAATCGTCAATGTTTACGTCTTAATACCATACACATATGTCAGACGTAGAGCCAAAAATTGCATCACAATACTATTTTTTGCAAGCGACCAAAGATAAGAGACAAATTTCAAATATGACTTTGACTACTTCCATTACTTAGCTCAAAACATTCTCATATTATTATAGTCAGGTGGCTTGACAAAAATATCGTTACACGGATGACAAAAGTGCCAAATTTACTACAGATGTTCGCATATATGTGTAGATCAATATAAGCTATTGCTCCAAAAATTTTGGCCACCGGAAAGGCTCGATGACGTCATAAATTCAAAATGGCCGCCATTATAAGGCTTAAAAATGGTAAAATACGTCTAATTCAGGCAGTTTTCAATATTTTTTGAATAAACAGACACAAACATCCCAAATTACAAATACAACATAAAATTGATGCAAATCAATTATTATGATGACGTCATAAAGCCAAAATGGCTGACCAAATTCAAAATATCCCCATATTATCGTCTGATAATGTTCAAATACTGTTTATTAAGCCTGTTTCCAGCATTTTATCCCCTGTACTGAAATTAACACCCCAAATTATAGACAAAACATATAATTGATACAAATTCATTATTGTGATGACGTCATAAAAGCAAAATGGCGACCGAAAATTACAAAATGACCTATTATGAAGTTCACTGTGCTTAGTAAAATAGCCAATTTACGTCACAAAATAATACTTTAAAGGTAATCCACAATTTGTCTTGATAATCCATAAACTCAAAATAAATGATAAATGTACTAAAACTTAGCCAATAAGCCCAACACAAATTACAAACTATTATAAAATTATTTATTTTTAACAATGACCTCTGTCTGAAAAACTGAACCAATATAAAGGAAATAAAGTTATCTTTACCCATAGATTCTACCTTTGAAAGTGTTACGTTATAGCGAGTAGATCAATAGTGATGTGATTTCATGATAACGAAAAACATGGCGAGAAATCGGTAAATAAATCATGCCTTGACCCTGGTCATGTGACCTTGGTCCCTGAAAAAAGGTTTTATGTTTGTGATTTTGGTCTAGACTTTTGCTTCCTTTGTTTCAGAAGCCTTTTTCGTTTGAATTTTCTTGGATTTTTATGTCTCGATGTGTAGTGACATAGTTTTGTGCTACAGATACTGTAGTTCTCTTTTTGGAGGATGTGCCGGCCTGAAAAAGATCGTTTGGTCAGGGTTTTATGAACAAAAAGAAGACTATTTTTTGCTTTTTGAATCTAGCTTAGCTTACTTTTTTGCAGCTTTCGTGAACTTTAAGAAAAACGTCTTTGCCTTTCGTTTTTCACTTACCAGACTGGTTAGGAATTCAAAGATGAAGGAAACTGCAAAAAACGTGACCAGACGAGTTTTGCTGTTTGGAAACCCAAAACATAAAAACATAAAAAACACCAGGAAGAACATAAGCAGAAATGGAAGGTTAAACAAAGATAAGAACTCAGAAAGATTCTCAGATTCATCAACAATCTTGCAAATCAAACCTTAATCAAAGCATTAAGTAAAGGCTTGAAATTTATTCCCACTTCGGAGTGTCTAGAAAAATTGTCGTATGAGATATCAACAAATTTATTCGCATCATAAGATTATGCGATATCATGAGAAATAATCAATCAATCAATCAATCAATCAGACATCTGTTCTAAGATAAGTACATGTTCAACACTAGTAACCGCGGAAAACCCAAAAATTGTAAAACTGTCTCGAAGCAACTTAGATCGATAGAGGAAATTCCATTCGCAACCCACTTCAGAAAGAATATGACTCTGGCAGAAAAGACTGCCCTGAACAATCTGTCTAAAAACAAACAAATCTTAATGAAACCCATCAATAAAGGATGAGGCATAGCAATTGTGAATAAGATAAATGACATTAAAGAAAGTTATAGACAGCTACGAATTGAAAAATGTTCACTAATACACTTGGTGACATTGACTATACAGAGGATATTGTATATGAAATCATTTATCTGCGACAAGAAGATCATTGACGAGGTGATTTACAGTTTCCCATTTCCATAAGTAGAATAATTTGTACACCACGATGGTATCTCCTGCCAAAAATACACAAAAGCAAAGCAGTAGAAACAATCATCACCTAACGTCTCAATAGAAATGGCTGCTCAAGCCCAATAAAACAAATGTCGGAATTTCTAGACCTTGTCATAAAACCAATCGTCCAAAACGACTTATATATGCCAGGGACACAAAACTTTATTCTCTAGTTAGAACCAATTACAAAAACAAGCAAACTCTATTCTGGTAACATAAGACGTGGTATCAATGTAGAAAAACATGCCAAAAATGAAGCCATAAATGCAGCGATCGTAGCGTTGGACTCTGAAACAGTACTGCCAACTGTTATCATGATACAAAAACCCACCATCAATGTACTTGAAAGCCTTAACTGTTGATTATTCTGAAACGCAACATATTTTAATTCAACTTAGAAAAATACAAACGAATCTATGGATGCAGTAAGGGCTCACCAGAAAGAGCTGATATCCTATACCATGAAACGGAGAAAGTTACATTAAATTCCAAATCCCAAATCCGGTCAAATATTCGTATGGAAATTTAAAAGGTGACATGTTCATGGTTTACACAGGAATCTAACATCAACTTTTAACATTCAGAACATTTGTCGAGGAGTGCACCCTGTACTCTACGTTCAACTTGGGAATACATAAGGGGCGACGTCAAAAGTTCAATGTAGGATAAAAAACTTAATTCCCTTAGTTTCCCCCCAAACCCCCCCCCCCCCAGAAACCTAATTGACTTATATTGAACCTGTTGCCAGGCTCTTTCTATATAAAGCAAAGCTAAGGATCAGTCAATTTAGAGGTGAAATAAAGTAATGCATCGCTAAAGCCCCACTAGCTGTACTCTTGAATTTGTTGACCTCAAATTATCTACCTATTCTCTCCTCTCTGAAATCTATCCTGTGAAGAGATGTGAGCTTTTACTGCATTAGGAAACCATCCCTTTCAGAAACATTTGACATGTTAATTAAAATTTTAACAGTCATTTTGATTTCCTGACATTTTAAAAAATTGGTAATATTACAAAGGAATCAGAACACACAGTGTCACGGCTGAAAACATTCAACCTTATGCATTACATTGGACTACTCTGTGCAGTTTAAATGAAGATTTCAGTGCAGGTATGTATAGTATCAAGGGTTTTAGCTTTTCTGCATGGGGCTGTGATTTAATGTTTGGGCAAACATTTAATCGCAGTGTAATCTTTATCTGGTTCAAAATTGCATATATAGCCCCGGCAGGTAGTTAATAATAAGTGTGTACACAGACCTAAATGACTACATTGTCACCAACTTATTTTAGTTTGAAAGTAAAATCATAAAAATAATGCTAAAAGATACAGTTAGTGGGGCTTAAGATTGGGAACACACTTTGAGTTTCATCCAATGTAAGTAACATACTAGCAACAAACTTGAAGTTTATCAATGAATGAACAAGAACAACAACAATAAAGTCCAGGTTTCTCCTTCCAGAGGCATAAAAACTATCTCAACTGTCCTGGTGGTTGTAACAACTCAGTTCACACTGCTCCATTCAGGCGGACCACACGTGCACCAGAAATTCAGAGTGCAACCATAGACAGTAGAGAAACTACCGTCTATGGTGCAACAGAAGCCAACAGCCTGCATTGTTTACACTAACTAGGCCAGGTGCAGCTCTGCACCGTGTTAAAACAACTCCCTCCGCTGGCTTCAACACGAAAGTGTGCATTTCTGCTCTATTTTTTCAAAATATTCATTCCCCTGGCAATTTTTACCTTAAATCGATTTGTAGGATAGAAACTTTTTTAGGTCAAAAACCCCCCACCCCCAAACTAAAAGAATTAAGTTTTTTATCCTTCATTGAACTTTTGACGTTGCCCCTAATTGAACATTTTATCGACAAAATCTCATATCTTGACGCAATTGTGAGAGATGGCCCGATTTTAAAACCCACAAAAAACCATCTGACGATGTTTATCTGCCACCGACTTTCAAATGCTTAATTGAAGGTGAATTACGACTTTCAAATGCTGAATTGAAGGTGAATTACTCAGATGTGTACATGCAACAACAATATGGACTTCATAAAAAGGTCAATTTCTCAACGCAAAATCTTCAACAAAAAGATTACAAAAAGAAAGACATAGCTTGTATAAAAAAGAATGTAACAAAACGTCAGCCATCCTTCATCAACAAAAGTAAGAGTAATGATGTAACAAAACACTAGTAAGCACAACCTCATCAAAACCAGCCTAATCAAACAATGTGATAAGAATCTGGAAATTATGAAGGGCGATTAAACGCTGGCCATAGTTTTCCAGAGAACCTATAATAACGTATAAAAGGAAGAAAAAAATACAATATATCCTCCTTCAAGCAAAATTCAAACACAAGGAGAGTACAAATGAACGGTCTGAGCAACAATTCACGCAAAATTCTGACCAAAACATAATGATTTTAGCATCTCTCTTTGATGAACAATGGCTACCATTAAAATGAGCATGTGCCACTGGGAATACAAAACCATTCAAGTGACTGAAGAAGGGACTCACTTTGGCCCGAAACGCCGCTAGGAGGAATAACCAACATAAAACCTTATTTCCGGGACCAAGGTCACATTACGAGGGTCAAAGCACTATCGATTCACTGGTTTCTCACCATTTTCCCTTATCACCAAACCACATTGATCTACTCACTATACCGTATCACAACCAAAAGTAGAACCAGTGTTTGAAGTTGCCTTCATTTCCTTTATATCGATTCAATTTTTCAAACACAAACCATTTTTAGTAATCAATAATCTCATAAGAGTTTTTTACTTGTGTTTAACTTATTTGCTAAGTTTTGATACATTTATCTTTTATTTTAAGTTTATGGAATATTAATACACATTGTACATTACTTTTATACTATCATTTTGTCACGTAAATGGGCTATTGTACCAAGCACAGTGAACTTCATAATCCTCCATTTTGTAACTTTCGGTTGCCATTTCGGTTTTATGACGTCATCTTAATAATTAATTTGCATCAATTATCTGTTTTTTCTGTAATTTGGGGTGTTCATTTCGGTTCAGGTGATAAAGAGCTGAAAACAGGCTTCATTAACAGTGTTTGAACATTTTTAGACAATGTTATGGCGGACATTTTGAATTTGGTCGGCCATTTTGGCTTTATGACGTCATCATAAGAATAAATTTGCATTAATTCAATGTTTTGTTTATGATTGAGAATGTTTGAGTCAGTTTATTTATAAGAATAGTGAAAACTGGCTTAATAAACTGTATTTTACCATTTTTAAGCGTTATAATGGCGGCCATTTTGAATTTATGACGTCATCGAGCCTTTCCGGTGGCCCAAATTTTTGGAGCAATAGCTAATTTTGATCTACACACATATGTGAACCTCTGTAGTAAATTTGGCACTTTTGTCATCCGTGTAACGATCTTGCTGTTTTTTGTTGTTAAGCCACCTGACTATTAGAAAAGAATCATGACATACCATCGATTTTCCTTTTTTTCCCTTTTCCCTTTCCTTTATCACTTGTTGGTGAACTTTTGTTCTCTTGTTCTTCTTTATTCTTCTGTGCTTCAAGGTAACCGTCTGGATACTGTAGAATATAGTTTTCATAAATGTTACTTTACTTTTTTGTTGTGTGATGGAATAGTTTGGAACTTTATCTGTTATCTTGATGATTATCTACATGATTTTTTCTGAGTAAACATTCATAAAAATACAAACGAAATATTAAACAAGGTTCTGCACAGGCTGCAGTTCATGCTTGCTCACCTCAAGTTTCAATCCCAGTTCTTTGATTTTCTTCTTGCCAGCTGTAGTCCATGGGGCTGGATTTGGATCGTCTCTTCGTAACATATATCTCCAAACCAAGAACCCACTTTTCCCCTTCTCTGGCCAATATTTCACAATCTAGTTGAAAAAAATGTTAGAAAATGGTTCAGGGGGAGATCGAAATGCAAAGCTCCTTCCTGTCACTTGTTGCACTGAGCTTGTGCCAAGGGGAAATATCTCCTTAAAAACTATCTACTGTTGATTGACCAATCAGAGTGCTAAATTCAGGGTGTTTTATTTACTCGTAAAGCCTTCGTCACCAAATTCCAGAAACGAATGACAGCGCTGTAGTAAAGTACTGTCCAATCAAAAGTGAACATGTCATATTCTGTAGACATCTGGTACGTTTTTTCCCTAATATTAAAATTTGGTAACACAGCGGAAATCAGCTGCAACACAAAATCTACGGTTGTAAAAACATAAACTAATGTGCCCTAGGGCATTTATAGGATGTTCCATTACATTGGAAGGCTATTTCACAAATAAAAGTTTTAATTCATATCCTA
The DNA here is from genome assembly GCF_041260155.1 of Ptychodera flava. Taxonomy (NCBI): domain Eukaryota; kingdom Metazoa; phylum Hemichordata; class Enteropneusta; family Ptychoderidae; genus Ptychodera; species Ptychodera flava. Next base: position 42,397,034 of record NC_091935.1, read on the forward strand.
AACATGTTACATTGACAAAGGGGACGGTTGACGTAAACACATTGAAAACAAAAATATATCAGTTAGGGGCAATAGTTTTTAAGTTGGATAAAACCCTCATACTCGGGCTCTTCTGGTATATAAAATCCAACCCTACGATAAAATGTCTCGGCCTGCGGCCTCGACATTTTATCATTGGATTGGACTTTATATACCAGAAGAGCCCTCATACTCGGGCTTTATCCTATAGTTATGATTCTTTTCCTACATTTCACTGCTAGTACTCAGCTTATTCATGGGAGCACTGAATGCCAAGTTTCCTAGGTTTCACTGCCAGTACCCATCTTGTTCCAGAGGGCATTGTCATATCAGGTTTCCTATGTTGAATTGCTAGTTTCCTACATTTCATGCCAAGCACTGAGCTTGTTTCAGAAGGATATTTTTATGGTAAGTTTTTTGTTTCATTGATGCTACTCAGCATGTTTCTTGGGAGACCTCCATACCAAGTTTCTTACCTTGTAAATGCCATCATATCTGTTTCCTTCCTCTGGAGAGTACTTGGAATGCTTGCGACCTTTGCAATTCCTTACAACTCTCACTGGCTTACCGGCTCTCCAGTCTTGGGCTTCGTTTCCTTTCTCTTTATTTAATGGAGCATTTACATTTAAGGCCAAAGCTCTGATAATAAACAAACATTTCCCAAATTTTAATTTAAGTAGACTTCAGATATTGCATCACATCAAATTTTAGGGAAGGATTTGTACTGCATTCAATTGAAAGACTACGGCAAGTACAACTACTCACTGAGCTATAAGATACAGACCCATGTACATCAATGGACACACTACTTCTTATCCTAAATTTGAATCAAAGTTCATGTGTCAAATGAGCATCCTCTTTTTTCAAAATAAAGCACTTAATTTACTTTTCAAAAAACTTCATATCTTTAGTATTACATTTCACAGCAACTGTATTCATAATTTTCAGGAAAAATAATTGTAATTGCAATAATTGACCTTTTTCATGACAATGTGAGGTAAAAAGCTACTTCATTTCTCCTATGAAGAAATTTCCCCATATTTTTTTCCATTTTGTTGATTGTTTCATTTCAACAATTTTGTTCATTGTTGTTTCAATTTAAGATCTTGTAAAGAGCAGATAAAAGAATTAAAATTCCTTTTCTCTATTTTCAAATTTCACTTTCTGAAGCACATCTGATTGATCAAATTTAAAAAAGAGAATCACATATTTTAGCACCACAATGTATTTGGTTTGGCTCTGTACAAACTTCACAAATTTGTCATCTGTTTGCACTACTGCAGTCTACAAAGAGGTGTATTGGATATTTAAGGTGCTGTCCATCTACTGCAAATGCTGTTTGCTGCTATATTCACCGAGGTTGGTGTATTTTCAACAAAAAATCATGTCTGGGAAGTGAGAAATGTTGCATGCCTTCAGCATGTCCCAATATTTATGCCAGTGACCAATTTCTTTGTGACTATTTAGACTACAGCAGCGCTCGAAAATTCCTATCGCCCGACGCCCTTGGCTAGTGAATTTTGTTTTGAGCAAATAAAATCAATATTCTTCCCGTCTGACGGGCAAGTGCACCAGCGGTTGAATTAAGTAAGCTCTGGACAATTCGAGCTTGGAAACGTATTTTATTAGGGCTATACATGCCTAGAAGTCACTGTAAGTCCTTCAAATCTCAAACTTTTTTCTGAAAACCCTTCAAAATCTGGCCAACATCGCTAAATAATCATTCTTGCTGTTGTAAAACATGAACAGTTGTTAAAACAGAGATTTGCAACATGCTCTATCTGATGTACGCGGAGTGAACTCAATGTTTACTATGTGTGCCATAGAGTGGTATGCCCTCGATAGTGGTTGCCATTTTCTTTGTGCATGTGTATGAAGATTGGCTTCACTCGATAGTTTAATTGAACCATGTGCTTGCTAAATGAATGTAAACTTATTCAGAGCCATGGATCTCGGGGCCTGGCAATGCTTACTGTTAAACGCATTAATAAACCGACGGTTGAAAAAGTGTAAGCTTGCATCGTAGTCGGAACAGGCTCAGTGCACCAATGAGGCTACATATCTACATATTGCAGCTACTGCATGTGGTGCGCGAGAATGACATGACCTTGGTTGTTAGGGATTGGCTCTCATGTAAAGAAAAACAACTGTTGAGGGGGAATCTGCTCTGAACAGTAACGAAAACGAAACTTGAATCTGCTTTCTTCACAAATATATGTAACAAAATAAAACTTTCAAAGATGGCTGTGCTCATTGAGCAAACATGTTGTAAACAGGTAAAGGGTTGCTGATGTACATGTGCGTATGCCCTTGGCAGATAAACACTAGTAAGCAGTTATTTGTGATCTCAGCTTGACAATAAAGAGCAGCAGCGAGCTATGCTCATTGTAAATTAAAGACATTATTTTAATGGAGAAAATTTCAAAGGCATACACAATCTTATTAATCTTATGTAAAGATTTTAATTTGGATGAGGTTGTGGAAAAATTCAAAATTCAAAGATGTTTTCGAGATGACCAAAATCTACAGAAAAGACAACTGTATTCTCACATTTCTTCTGCTACATTTCAGATTTGATAGAAGTCCTTCATTTTAACAAGATGAAGTTCCTGTTTGAATCTGCTTTTTCCCTCTTGGGTTTAACTTAATATGCCCTAACTCTTGCTCTCCATTACAAATTACTGGTACAATTATTTGAAATTTGGGGCAAGTAATTTTTCCTCTAGGGTAAGTAAAAATGAAAATTCACTTGTGCCACGGCTAGTAGGTTTGAAAAATTTTTTCAACACCTGTACAGTGACAGGTATGTTCAGCGTCATGAAAGACCTGATTGGGAGACATTTCTTACAACTATGACACTATCACAGGTCACAATAGACACTCTGATTAAACGTGATGTTGCTATTGATCCTTATGTATCTATTTTTGATCAGCCATCTGCTGCAGTGGATGTCAATATATTTGTTTGACAATGTTTCTACTTTTTCTGACAATATCTCATCTGTATAAAAGTATGATAAAAGAAAGAGAATCATATTCCTGCTGGGGCTTGGGTCATCTAGGCAGAGTTGGGAGACAAACTGTTATAAATAAGGCTTCAAATGTATGAGTGATTCCAAGTCATGTTCCCTGAATATCAACAGAACTATGAAATGTTTTAAGGTAAAGGGCGACGAATTCGGACGCGCACACGCTTTAGAACGTTTCTGCGTAGATTTAACTCCAGCCTGTCGCAATGGGTTACTTTGTAGCATGTATTTAACATCACCTGTCATTGTTGAAATTACGTTTTGACCTAATTTTTTGACCCAGTCTCTTAGAAATACATGTGACCTATAACCTTGTCATATTTTGACCCCTAGGAAGCTGGTTTTTATTCAATATGAGCGAAAAATTAACATTTCTCTCCCATTTATATGGCGCATATTACCCATACATCTGGAGATATTGTAAAAAGTAGCGTGGTGACACCCTTTTTATTAAGCCTCAGAGCGCTGAATACTTTCTATGGCCATTTCCCTGTGCGCTGAATAAAATAATGACGTAACACAGTAATTGCACTGTCTCATTCATTGATATTTTATTGCAAAAAGAATTGGTCCAATGTGGACAATGTATATATGAAATGCAATCTACATTTCATGAGCTGTCCATCTGTGATATCATAATTGATGAAATATGACAAATACAATGGAATTTTGGGGCTAAAAGTTGGGTTTTTGGTAAAAAATTGCTAAAAAACATATTTTCAGATGCTTTCCTGAAATAATCTGTAAAAAATTGCATTCACATGGCAAAATTTCATTCATGGCACCGGCATGTCATATTGCATTGTTTAGAAATTGATATTTACACAAAAAATTGGTATAAACAAGTAAACACAAACAAGTAAACAAACAAATGGCTAAGCCAAGTATCCATAGCAGAATACTATAATAGAGTTACACTGGCCTTGTTATCTACATTATACTGCAGTAAGAAATGGTCAAAGCTAGGCAATGTCCATATAAAAATACATTCTACATTTTATGAGTTGTTTGTCTGTGATGACATCATTGATGAAGTATGACAAATAAATAGGATTTTTGGGCTAAAAAGAGGGTTTTTGGTAAAAAAGTTCAAGAAATATATATTTTCATATGTTTTTCTAGAAGAATCTATAAAAAGTTGCATTAACATGGCAAAATTTCATTCATGGCACCAGCATGTCATATTGCGTTGTTTAGAAATTGATATTTACACAAAAACTTGACATAAACAAGTAAATAAAAACAAGTAAACAAACAAATGGCCAATCCAAGTATCCATAGCAGAATATTACAATAGAGTTACTCTTGCCTTGTTATCTACATTTTACTGCAGTAAGAAATATAAAAAATTTATGTGTACATGTAAAGTGAACAAAATCTCACATATAAATTCATACAAATAATGTAAACAAACATTTGTAAATATTCTTGACACATGTGTAAAAAGCTGTCAATACTTTTTCTCAGAATATGTTAAAAAAACCACTTCAGTAATTCAGTTATTGTTTGTCAGAACGGATCAATTTGAAATTCACATCAATCTCATTTGCCTTCTCTGGGTATCACTACTTTGAAAAATGTAAATATATTACATTGTAAATAAAAATTGCATTGTAAATAAAAACTGTAAATAAAAAAATTTTGCAATGAAAAGAGACACGACCCTGGCAGTAAGATGGCAGTAAACTTCGACAACAGAAGTACTGGATGGAAATCAAAAAAAAGGTAAGTACATATCTTCTCAATATTATTTACAACTGTTTTACATTCATAACAATAATAACTGTTTTGTATTTTCATGTAAATAAAAGCTGAAGACTTCAACAATTTGAATTTATAAATTTTCAAGAATAAATATGGGTGAAATTGATTTATCTGATCAGACAGAATTGAAAAACAAATTCTTTCAATTTCATTTCATTTTTAGTTGTGAATATCAGTTTGAAATAAGTGATTAACTACTAAACACTCTATCATCTTTTTTGCAATCTCAATTGAAAATGTTTTACAAATTTTACAACAACAATGAAATGCTTGAGAACATTCATTCTGGTCCCTAGACAAACATTCATTTGCAATTCTTTGAATTTGAGCACTGAAGATTATTTATTCTTCGCGTGCTTGCTGGTAATTTATGACTGTGTGATACCACAGTGTAGCATGGAACCACACACAAAGCCACTTGACAAGTACCACATTGGAATGATGTTTCTTTGCGCTGATCTTTTGCAGCACAAACCCTACAAACTCGTGTTACATGAGGTTTTTTAGCACCTTCTTTTGGACGGATGTGTTCTAGTGGGTGATCCCTTATGTTACCATTGACTCTATCTGGTCTATCCTGCAGTGACCTTCTACCTCTTACACTGGGCTTTCTGTAATTTTGTGATTCTTTGATCAAATTGTGGGCAAGAGAAGACAAGAATTTGTAGTGTGTCATTTTTTTACACCTTCTAGAGACTCATTTGCACAGTGTTTTCTCCAGGATTTTGAAAAAAGGGGGGAATGTCACCCATAACATAAAAAAATAGGGGGGATTTGATTGAGAATAGGGGGGCGCATAAATTATGCAAATTATTCAGTAATTTAAATATATGTATGCATTCATAGTGTAAGTGTTTATTAATATTTTTTTCATCTCTACTGTAGGTTTTGCTGTAATCACTAAGCTCTTCACACTGTTGCAGACCAATCTACACAGCTTTCATCTTTCAAATTTCAATAAAGTTATTTATTTGAATACTGGAGTTTATTGACTTTGCAGTTTAATGCAATATTAATTACAATAATTTTACATTAACTACAATTTCAGCAAGCTTTAAACAGTCCACAGTTCACCTTATGAATACAGTGTTTGTACATTAAGTGCAAGGTCATTTTGTGTTGCTGCCTGATGCTGAGAAAATTCTCCTGGCCTTTGTACTTTTCCACAGCTTCAGGGCTTTCTCACCAACAAAGTCAGGTAGTGCTGGGCCCTCAATGAGAATTGTCATTAGTCTGTTAATGGCACTTTCTTCTAGCCTGTTTCTCAATGATGTCTTGATTTTATTTTGGCTGAAAAGCCCCTTTCACAGATTGCAGTGGTTACTGGCAAAACAACAGAAATCTTTGCTAGTGCTATCAAATTTGGCACTGTATCTTTGTGATTTGAATTGATAAATTTCCACAAAGTGGTAAAATTATCTCTGGGATAGGCCTGCTGTAAGACTACTGGCTTTATAACAGACCATTCATGCCGTGTGTTATCTGGGTTGATGACAGGCGCACAAATTTGACCTTCTTTGTTCATTTTCTCAAAGCCATAGTGTGAGATTAAAATCTCTAATTTATCATTGCCGTAATGCGGTAACTGATCGCTAGCAACAAATGACAAATCTCTCATACCAAGAATATCAAATGCAGATATTACCCCCGTACCATCAGCAGGAAAACGGGTTTGGATATTATCGATCAAATTACTTAGAAATGCCCTTTTCACATCATCAACAAGCATTTTCTGTTTCGATTTATTCATAATTCTGTGTCCCATCAACGTCCCATTGTCACTGTCTATCTCCGAAAGTTTGTCTGTGTAGAAACCCGATACTGCGCCGTCCTTGATCTGTGTCAGTTGATCGAGGACAACGCTGACCGTCGGCTTGATCGCTGCAATATCTATGTCGTCCTTCTGAAAAATAAGGTTGAGTCGCGTCACGATGGGGATCACATCCATGAGGAAATACATCACCGCCACGAATTTATACTGCGTCAACTTGCCGTGTAAGCCTGCCGCCTTTGGGTCTTTCGATGAACGCTGCCCGTCAAAGTAGGTCACCAATGCGTTCCATGACCTGTATACAGTTTGTAACGCATCGTAGAACGCAAACCACCTGACGTCATGGATTTCCTTCATCTTGAGACGCGGACTTTCAAGCATGTCTTCAACTTCTTTCAGGTGTGAAGATCGCAGCGACGACTGCTTGAAATAGTAGAATAAACTTGTCAAAATAGTCTTGTATTCCTTCAAGTACTCGACACTCGCGGCAGCTTGGCGCGGCTCGTACACAAGGCGAGACGATGTGCGACGCAATGAATATTAATGAGGAACGGGTTGATATCTCTCAATTTTGCGCTTACGCCATTCTTCACACCGGTCATGACAGAGGCCCCGTCACTTCCGAAACCAACCATTTCCGACCTTTCTAACTGGTTTTCATTCACGATACTGATAAGTTTTTCCGTCAAAGATGCTGCGTCTTTTTCGATGATATACAAATTTCCCAGGAAGTGCGACTCAACATCGAAACTTCCGGTCACACTTCTCACGTAAACGACTAGACGGCCCGATGTCGAAATATCCGTGCTTTCATCACACAAAATACTATAAAAGTCACAGTCTTTTATTCTATCGACAACATCGGCTTTGATCGTATCAGCGATGGCTTGCTGTAATTCTTCTGCCGTCGTATGCGATCGATAGGTAGCGTTTTTGCCTACCTCCAGATTGTTCACGGGTTCGCACCGCGCAGCTTTCAACAGCTCCAAAAGCGACGCGTATTTATCGGTTGCGACTGCTTCCTTTGCCAGCCAATATACAGCCTTCATAGCGACCAGAATTGCATCCTCTTTTGAGTAACTGCATTTGAGACGGCAACCTTTAGATTTGACCGCAAAGATATTTCTCTCATTGCATCTTTGTGTTTACCGTTATTGACATGGCGTTTTAAAGTTGATGTTCGGTAGTTACTGCAACCCTTCTCCGTAGTGAACGAATTATCTTTTCCGGCTTCACGGCATACCTTACACCGCATTCCACGCCCATCTTCAGGTTTCTCTAGCCAGGGATAACCTTTCAGCCAGGAGTCTTGCCAAAAAGATTCCCTTTTTCTTTAGAAGGAAGTCGTTCAGTATCGTCGTCTGAATCCGATGTAACTTCACCAGGATTTTCTCTTCCTTGCTTTCCAATTTCAGCACCCGTCTCTCCGGCCGTCTCAGATGTTTCTTCAACGTCTCTCTGCACATCTTTAGACTTCGTCTCGTCACTATCAGTTTTTTTGTTTTCTTCCGCTTCACAATTTTCAGACGTTTTGTCATCAGACTTGGGTTTGTAAAAGGCAGTAATAAGGCGATTTCGTTTCATGACTTGTATCTCGATCGTCAAATGCACGTGGCGGTGGCTGGTAGAATTCGAATGAAAGTTCAGCATCAAAGTGATTCGTCCCAGGCCGATGCTAATTAAAATTTTGAAACATAGTAACACTTATATTTCAGGCGGATGTCACTGAACAATAAACAAAGTTTTTTTTTTTCTGACAGGCGGCCAAGACCAACACACAAGGGAAATGACGGACTGTGATACGCTACAACAGATGTGTCAGTTGTTTATTTTTGGACACAGGCCCGGCAAGCAGATACCAGAGCTGAGCGATTATTTTTTTTTCCCACAGGGACAATGTAGCGATATTAGGCACCAGCAGACGCATTACAGACGCATTGGCGTGACGAGTCAGTGACGTATTGCAAAATCAAAAGGCCAACTAACTGTCTGGTATGGCAGGGGCCACAGACGCGCGCCAGGTCGTGCGTCCAGATAAATTTTTGGGGTGACTGCTCTTTGAAAATGCGCGATTCGCGCGTTCGCGCGCCCTGGAGAAAACACTGTAATTGCACATTTTTTTCATAGAGTGTAAGCATTTGTAACAGCACAGTTGAAAATATAAAAGAATGATTTCTTCCACCATTTCATTGTTTTACGAGGAATACTGAAATATTTCATCAGCTGATCAGATAAATCAACTCCCCCCATTGTTGTTGTGATCAAGAACACATTCAGGTTTTATTGGGAAATTGCTATATTCACTTTCATCACAGCTCGGTGGAAAGTTGACAACAATGCTACGTCATTCTTATCATGCCATTTCAGCGCTAAAAAATTGTCACGACGAAGGAAGACAGATTCCCCTGGCTTTAGCTTTGGTTTCAGACCGTCTGGCATTTCTACTCGATTTGTACGGACAGTTCCACAAGCCATAGTACCTTCAGCAAGAAGTGTATCCATGAGGTCAGGGCTGGTATAATAGTTGTCGGTGTATAATTTATACCCTTTGTTTAGAAGGTCGCATTCCTGCATCAAACCCATGACAACATCTTTCGAACTGACATGTAGTACGGTACCATCATCATCAAGGACTTTGCCGGTGTAAAACCTGATACCGGAAGTGTAGCCAGAGACACTCTCACACAGCTCGTACGCTTTGATGCCGAATTTATCAGGTTTGATAGGAATGTAAACCTTAAATCTCAACTTGCCTTTCCATGGTACCATGGCTTCGTCAACTGTGATATGCTGGTGAGGGATGTACACTGTCCTGAACCGGGGTAAGACGGAGTCGACAATCGGTCTGACCTTGAAGAGAGGATCGTGACCTGGATGACCGGGTGGAATGTACTGGTTGTTGTCGTTCAGGTGTAGCATTTCCAAAATAATTTCAAACCGGTCTCTGGACATCGTTTCACGGAAGCCAGGAGTCTGGAGGAGCTGGTCTGTGGTCCAATAGCTTTCAATGTCCCGTTTTTCAACCAGTGCCATCATGATACATATGACGAGAAACACCTTGACGTCGTCGGTGTTGACATCAGACCATTTCCGGAAACGGGAATAGTTATCCAGCCTACCTCTATCTCTCAGGAACGATATTCTGTCAGCAGCGTAATGATTGGTTTCGGTCGCAATAAGATTGTAATCAACATCATTAAAAAAAAGTTTCAAAAAATCGAGTGGGCACACTTCAGGACCGAACGGTATGATTTCAGGTGACGTCAGACCAGGCTCACTGTCAAACCGCAGCTCGACAAAACCAGCTGGCATGGTTTCAATGGAATCGTGTACGTCCCATCGGAGTGCCTTCTCACGCTCGGTCAAATCAGTTTCATCATCACTTTGACAGGGTTCGGTCGGAAAGTCACCATATCTCAGCTCCTCGAGCGTAAAACCTTCAAAATCGACATCATCGTCACTTGAATCGGCAAAGATCTCGGCCAAAACATCGCCATTTTGAATCATGTCAGTGGGCAAACGACTAACTTTTTTTTCCGTTCTATTTCAGGTAATGACGTCATTTTGGATCACGTGATCGGCTTTTCCCGGGTTAAAAGTTGAAGGACACTGGATGATGATTGGATAACAGGGATAACAAGCATATTTTCCCGCCTTGATGTATGCAAATACCCCAAAAGACGTGAATATGTTATGTTATGTTAATGTCAAAACGACATATCTCGGTATACGCGCAGGCGCAAATGGCCATTTAAACGAGATTTCTTGTTATCCGCGCTCTGAGGGTTAAAAGGGTAAACTAAATGGTATTATGTCAGGATTTTATTCGCCAAGTTTGGTCAAAATGACACCATTCAAAGCGACAGGAAGAAAGTTCGAAAATTATGTAGTGATATAATTTCGATTATCGTCATTTTGTAATCGATACTTATGTAAAAATTTCTTTACAAACATCATGAAAACTATACATTCGATAGATATGGATCTTAAGTCTTGGTATTTATTAAAATTAACTCATTTGCTAAGCTTTTTATAATTGCTTTCTTTAGTTTAAGTGAATTATATCATTTTTATTTATTTCTAACGACGCCATTTTAACGTCCGTTTCCATGGAAACGAGCTTGGTGACCCCTATTTTTTTTTTATTTTTGCAATTGCACAACTTCCAAAAATATTTGTGCAAAGTTTCAAGAAAATGACACAACAACTTAATTTTGACGTAATTCGTAGTACTTCACCTTAATAGGCTTAAAATCATTCTTATAGTTGAAGATGTGTATCTCATAGGTTACTCACTGTTAATCACAGCAGTAGGATTGGCAAAAGCATTAAGTGACATCGTACTTGCTAGGATTCTTTTCATGTATTTTTCTTTAGCCCACAAAAGACAAATTAGTGAAAACAGTCATGGAAATTAAGATACAGAGTAGTAGTAACATCACTGATACCCTCACTGCTGTGATATAGACTGGAAGTATAAAACCAAGTCATTTTTAAATCGCAATCTATTTTTGGGAGTCTTCAAGAATGTTCATAAAATCTGAGCAATCTGGTCAGGTTAAGCTTTACCTCGTTTGGTCATTTCTGGCAAAACCTCTTTCATTGCAGAAATCACGATTTCAATCAACAAACTGCACACTAAATATTGAGCCGATAGATGCAACATTTGTTAATATTTTAAATAACGAGAAGGAGAGAGAGACACACACACTCACAAGATCTCAAAATCATGCATATACTTACAGGTTCATTTTGGTCAATTTTTGGTCACATGACTGTTCTGCTGTTCTTTTGTTACCAGACAGATCCCTACCACCACTTCCAGTATATGTAAATCTATCTCCTTCATCCTAGTATGAATAGAGTACATTTATTATCCTTCACTAAAGAAGTGCAAAAATCATCACATTATACAATATTTTGTTCTTGCGAAAGTACAACTCATTAGGTATGAGATTGCGGGACAAAATTTTTGAAAAATTAAGAATTTTTTCCCTTTTCATGCCAGGCTTGGGAAGTATATGTATGTAATATGTTAATTCAGTTAAAAACATGTTCATAGTATCTATGCTTTAAGGGGCCTTCAAATCGGCATTCCAGTTTTTGATGAAATGCAACGTACAGGACATGTCATGTATCACTGTTTTTTTATCAAACTTGCCCTGATTATCTACTTGGCACAATGAGGGTTTAAGTAACTGGTTCAAAAGCTTGCGTAATATGAGAATATACATAAAAACATGTACATGGATTAAAAAACTTCTTATTCTATGTATACACAAAACACGTGGGAGCCAATAAGAATGGCTGAATTGTGGCCACTTTAGAAACACGGATAAAACCAGTTAAAAAAAATACCGTAATGATACGGTGTCGCTCACATTTGATCAGACTTAGTACATACCAGTATGCATACCAAAGATCAACAATAAGTGTTGTTTCTATCTGTTCAGTGCAGGAAAATTCTACGTTGATGTTATGACAATGATTTCTGCACAATACAACCAGAAAAACAACAAGACATATTTAAACCAGAAAAACAAGAATAACAAAAGTAAATAAGGTCTAAAAATTTAGGTACTGGAGGTCAACTTTAGCAACATGCATAGCAGAGGAATGTTTCAACACAGCTTGTCCCTCTTAGTTTGAGCACACAGTGAGGCTACCCACAATTCTCCATGATTCGTACACGCGGAGATCACTCACTGAACTGAAGCAAATTTCTTCTGTACACAGAACAACTTGGTCCATATTTCAAAATTCTGGGACCATAGTTCTGATAATCATAATTTTCTGATTTCTCACTATGAATAATGAGAAGATCAACCCCTTTCCTGCAGAAGAGATAGCAATTTTGTAATTTTGTCGACATAGATTTTTGACAGCCATACACAATATTTTCAAGGAAACTAAGGGAATAAGTAGCATCTTTGTTGGCCAAAGCAAGGGTATTGATTTTTTGAATGTTTGTAACAAAGGAAATTAACATGTCTGACAGGTGGTATGATGAGACCATCTTAGTTGCTGATAACTTTACCTTGAAAGTGTACAATTTTTAGCACCTTTAAACATCGAATTCTTATTCAATTTACTCCTGAATTTTAAACATGATCAATAATTTTGGAACATAGTTTTAACCAATAATCCTTAAATTAAATTCTAAGTTTCAAATTGTTCAGAAACTGATAAAATTGAAGAAGCCTTTGGTAAATAATGTCTGAGCACACAAATCAAGGGGAATTGTGGGTAGTCTCACTTACTGTGGAGCAGGTCTGTTAATATGAAACAGTTCATAAACAATGACAGGAAATGACTCAAGGTCAGTGGAGTAGCCTGTTTCAGTCACTGGCATGCCACCACTCCTGCACATTTGCAGGATTTCCCTTTTTCTTACCTCATTTGCACATTTTTGGCACTGACATGTTCATTTGAACAACGTCACATCTCAATCCCTGTGTCTACCTGTACACCAAATACTGAGATGGTAGCTTTGGTTGTATGGGAGCTTTTGCGTGTGATGGACATACATCCGCACATACATACCCACATACATACATACAGACATACAGAAGCCACCGACTCATCATATAAGCTCTTTTTGGTATTTATATACATACCAAATATGAGCTAAAAATGACAATTACTTATAATGTTTTTGTTATTAAACCAAATCACAGCAACAGCAAATGAACCCATTACTGCTGGATATTAAGCTGCTACAATAGATCTTTACTTTGATGAATTCATGTTGAAGGAAGTATTGACAATTGTAATATCATACAAGAATTGTATAATTGTATTATCATAAAAGAAACTTACGAAATCATCTTCATATCCACCGGATAAAACAATAGAATATGCACCTTCATTTTCACGGCCATGAATGCCTGCAACATGTGGGCGATGTACTCCAGCCTCACTTACCTGTAATAGGGGAATAAATATTTTATGAAATTTTTGAATCACGTACTGTGATTACAATCTCCTTTATCAGTGGCTCTCTTTGACATTATAAACACGTCGGTATTGTTGAAAGTCTGAAAGGGACACACACACAACTTTCTCATAGCTTTGCAACTGTGAAGAGCAGTTGATTTAATCAGTTATGACGCCAAGTTTGGAAAGCACTGCCATCGGCCAAAAATATGTAGGTTTTGAAGCAACGGGATTCCTACATGTTTCTGAATCTTGTGCTGCTCAAATTGGTACTGCACATGTGCAGATCGCAAATTTAAGGGTAACTGCATCGAATGTTGAAAACCAAATGAAAATCAACCTTTGCTTTAAAAGTTAGATTTTTGAGAATTGCTTTAAAAAATTGTCAGATTTTTTTGGAGCATATTTTTCTCTTGCTTTTAGAAGGTTCAGAGTAGATAGCTGTGATTTTTGCTATAAAAACAATTTTTCCAAATGACCTGAATTCATGACCTTTCATTTCTACCCACTGTCTAGTCAATAACATGAATGTATTATGCAAAACAGGTTTTTATGGTGTATTTTCCATGTTTTATAAGTTGGCTTGCATTTTGTATCACAGCGTTTCTATTGTGAGGTGATGAGGCAAATGAACTGTTTCTTTTTTCTTGCTCAGTTTTGTAGATTTTAAGTGTGACCACAACTGCTTCAGGAATTATATATTTTGTTCTATAAAGTCAGACACATTGCCACGTTGCTTGTTTTCTGTGAGCAGTGTAATCTGCAGAAGTTCACAAACAAGTTTGCTTTGCAGTTGTTATCCCAGCTCCAGTGAAATTTGGATTGTTTGGTGTCTAAGACATATCGTTGAGTCATCTGCTGTCTGGACTGTTCTGTTCACAAATATTCAAGTTCTGGTCAAGTGCGTGTTGCAATGGGTTTTGAAACGTCACAGTTGACTGTCCTTCTAGGAAACGCTCAGGTGCTGGTGATTGTGTTAAAGCAACCCTGGGCCTGGAATATCCTGGTCGTAGGAGTTTTGCACTGTTATGTCTATGAATACCTGTATTTAAATTGCTGATACGTCGAAGTTCTTTATGAACTGTCGCACAGAAACTATTTGTGACTGTACCAAGGTTATACAGGTGGTGAGATAAAAAAACTCTGTCATCATCAATGCGGTTCACAACCAAAGAATCTCTGACAGGTCTGTGCAGTACCATTTTTATTGCACCAATAATAATCTGTTTTTTGCACCTTTAGTTAGGGAGCTTGTCAAAATCAAAAGGCCGGTAATCCTGCGTAGTCCTGCAAGACACCGTTTGCGGACGCCTGACACTGTGTAGCAACCCAAATCAAGTGTTAATTAGCTAATTACGCTCATGAATATCGCCAGTAGATAATGACCACGCCTGCACAGCAGCTGTCAGAGGCTTGTCATGTGGCTCAGTCTAGGATGTCCACGCCGCGTTGTTACGCGTTATGCAGATACTTTGTGTCACCCCATCCATTGTTAATTTTTATCAAAATCATGTATGCTCTATGCGATCTTGAATTTGTTATATAAATAAATAATAACAGCAGTATTTGACAGCATCAACTTGCAATACTTTTCTGTATCATGTGTTGATGTGACTGTGGTGTTTTCGTTACATTTGCTGTGCTACGGGGAGTCGGGCGGTAACACATGCATGTCTAGGTATCGTGACTTGTTATACTGCAAAGTCTTCAGGATTGACATGATTTTCGAGTTGATTATCGGAAAATAATTCATTCTTCTACATGTAATGTTATTCATCTACACTAGGTGGCTTTCTCCCATTCTATACATAAAATCTCAGAGTTACATCATAGTCGCGTTTTCCGAGAATTCCACGGGTTTACAAAAATGTCGAGTACAATTCTCTTTATAGTTCATTTCCAAAGTTTTGGTATGCCCTCTTTCCTCATTATAACCGAATTCCGTGCAGACTAACAAACCGTCACATAACTAGTATATTCTTACGACGCCGCAGTTCAGAATGTTTGGATAAATGGGTAACAACACTCACGGGATATCCGCATGTCTGTTCGTATTACTACTGAATGTGTAACTGCAAATTGTGAGGTCGTCGATCCCATGTTATTGGCTGTAGAATATTTTGGGACTATTTGTGACCTTCTTTATTATTCGAATGTGTTTTGGGTGATTCCAATGTTCCGTAAATTGTAAGTCAGCATTTTGTTCAACCAAACAGTTATTGATTTCAAACGTTTTGCGCATATGCATATAATGACAACATACCCTGCTCTTCGTGTCTGTCCCAAAATGTACGCACGTTACAACCACATAGTCGTCTTAAATAAAGTGCCGTTCACTTTCAAGCAGGTCGGTGTTACATCCAATCTAATTAAAATCAGATGTAGAGTACGGCAACATCCATACTTATGCGGTATTCTCTTGCTGTCGCCTCTCACATAGCGATAGCAAGAGAATACGGCTTAAGTATAGATGTCGCCGTACTCTACAGATTGTGCTACGTCCAAAAGACCTATAATTTGTTTTAAGGGATTTGTGGTTGTTTTATTCTCAAGACCTTTACAAGTGCGCAGACACATGGAAAGACTGATCGTCGGCATACAAAAACAATTAAATCACTCAAACAAATTGATACAGAAATTTTTGGTACTTATTTCGGATCCACAATATATATTTTACTCATTTGTAACATGTTATTTTTTGTTTTTATACATTTTTTCAAAATTTTTTTTGGTTGTTATTTCATATGTGATTTTTTTTGTTAAATCCTACAGCTTCGAAACGGCGTTGTATAAGCTCAGAATCGGACTTGGATTCAGAAGCTGAAGACTCGGTCTCTCTTGAAATGTTGATCACTGCACAATCAAAAGCCATTACTCTCCGTGAAGAGCAGTCTGCCACACGGCCAGAGGAATTGACCATTGCAGAGGCTGACAGCCCTGTCAGGAAGCCACCGCCGTTCAGCCGATAGCGCAACCTCCCCATTGCCCGTAAAAGCTGCAGAAACCGACAACTCTACTATCAGTACTCCCCCCGTGAGCGAGGAACCCACCGCCGTTCAGCCAATAGCGCAACCTCCCCCATCGCCCGTAACAGCTGCAGAAACTGACGACTCTTCTATCAGTACTCACCCCGTGATCGAGGAACCCACCGCCATTCAGCTGATTGCGCAACCTCCCCCATCGCCTGTAACAGCTGCAATTGTCTTGACTGCCGACATGCCCCTGCCAATGAACACTGCAATAGATGATAGCCCCCTTCCCAGCCTACCTCCGTCACCTCAGCCATTGCCAGACATCCCAGCGGATCTTTCCTCTTTTCTGTCGTTCACCCCAAGTCCTAACAGTAAGAAGTTGGACAGACTGATACACATCACAATGAAGATGTATGAAGAGTTGCAGGAGGTAAAAGGCATGATGGCATTTAGGAAAGAAGAGTATGACAGGGTTCAGCAACAGAAAGTCACTCCTCAGCCTAACAACGTAATTGCAAACCCTGCAGCAGTACCGGTACCTGTGAATCAACAGCCAGCAGCTCGAGAACTTTTCAGAAAGAGACGAGTCCCTGTTTATGCCACCGTCATTGGTGACAAGGTCATCATTGGAAAGCATGACAGCGAGGTGTCGATTACAAAAGAAGAGTATGATGACTGTCTATCCCGATCAACTGATGCCCAGAAATTAATATTAAAGTTGATGGACATTGTATTTACCAGAGAAGAGATGGCACAGTCAAATATATCTGGTCTAGGGAGTAGTGACAACGGGAAGCTGGACCAGAGGATAATGGACGCACTGTTTGACCAGGCAGCTCTGCAGTTCCCTGGGTGCCTCAACGAATACCACCAACAGAAAGCTATGAAAGATTCGGTCAACGGGAAATGCGGACATGCACGGGCACTTCTAAAGAAGAATAATTTGTTGTAGAAATGGACTTTGCTCAAAACATAAATTTCTGGAGAATTTTTTTTGTCAGTAATTTTTTGACTCTTCAAACCACTCTTGATTATTTAATGTATTTTTCAAGATTCTGGTATTTAGTATACTTAATTTGAGTATCAAATAAATACATCAAATTTAATTCATTGCCTTTTCATTCAGTGAAAATATGATGTGTGTGTTTGGTGAATGTAAGAGATGTGACTATCCACAATTCCACAAAACTTTAGAACATTTACTGAACTTTTGCCCCCTTTCCCTATACAACTCAGAATGAATAACAAATCAACAGCTGAACTTACCAGTGACTGTGATATTTATATAAATGGTACACAATACAAACAATTTCAACTTTTGTTATTTTACATACAGTGGTGGGCAAGGGTCACTCTGTCTTCCAAGTTTATCACAGTTTTTCAAAAATTATCCCCCAACATGTATATAAGACCAGGAAGAAAGTAAAGACAAAACAGGTGCAAAATAGTGTTCAATTGTTTATTTACAAATCTGTCGTAGATTAAATTTTATGATACAATGAAAGAATAATACTTAAACATGTCCATGTAACGTTTGCTATTTGGCACACTCAATAATTACATCTAAATAATTATGTATACATGTCTATGACATCAATGGAATGCAGTTAAGGGCTGAATTATCCTGTGATACATGCTGACAATGACATCCCTAGTATCGTGAGGAGTGGAAAAGTCTATAGTGTCTGGTCTTCTCAGCGGCAGATGAAAATGTGTACAGACAGCAATGTTTGCACACTCCAAGCTGTAACTTCCTATACTTTGGCATGTACTGGGTTGGTGGCACAGGTCTTAGGCGAATGCTGGCTTCAATAAAAGTTGCGAAGTGGTCAGTGTGGTCTGTACTTGGCACAGGTGCTGGGAGTCCACTATGGATGAAATTAACTGCTTCCGTTGCCTGCACAGCTTTGCTCTGACAATGGTTGCATGCTTCATCTCTACACTTGCTGAACACCAAAGTTCAGATCCTTTTTTCCACGTGTTTGAGGAGCATCTTCATTTCTGTTCTGATGTAATCATTTTCTTGGTGATGAAACTCCTTTGCACTGGACACTTGTAGTAAATGATGAACTCTCTGGTAATCGGCATATATCCAGCACACTTCTTATACGATGACTGAACTGGATAACCATGATGCTGGACGTTGGTCCAATGTTTGCACAGGATCTTTATTGCTTGGTCGAATACCTGTTTAGAAGAAAAAAATACATCAAAAAAATTAATTATACTGTAAATGTAAATTGCCCCTTAAAAACTACAAAAAATTTGCATTTGATAAATACATGATATATTTCTTTGTATATTATTTTCTGCAATTGATGCAAAAATGATTTGACATGCTAAATGAAAGGAACACAACATCAAGTCAGACAGATAATTCACTCAATCACTGAAATGCCAATATATGAAAGCCATTGAAAACTGAATACAAGGCAGCCTATCTTTACAGTTAGGTGGTCAGTAAATCATGTTCAGGTACACATGTATTTGTTTAATATTCTTTACAAGGAACAATATTGAAATCAAGCACACCTTTGATTTTTTGTCTTGTCTTTCTTCTGGGGTCAGCATTCGTTGGGCACATGGAGGAGCGTTCTCGCCATCAATTTTGTCTGGGAGTATAACACCCGCCAACTTCTTTGAGAGAGTGGCCCAGCCGCGCTCAATCATATTAGACGCACTGAAACCTGGGCAGAAGGACGTCAGCACAAAGGCATCCAGGTTCAGGTCTCACCATAGATGCATGTTATAAAACATATTGGTGACAAATTCACATTGAAATTAGAACCCCCGTCAAGAATAGCACAAACAACTGGCATCAAGCGCTGTCGTATGATGGAGGCGATGTCGGTGACGTGAGCTATGATAGAGCATGGCCGGTAAGACTCAACCCGGTTGACGACCATCAATGGTCCGCTACGTCCATACTTGAAGTGCTGTCTCCCTAAGTCGAAAACACACATCTCTTGGTCGGGTGAATCGTTGGCTAGAATCATGTATCCCGCAGGTGTGATTGAGTAACCTGGAATGGGAAAATCATGATCTGGCAAATCCAGAGTGTTCGTGGTCGGAAAAAAGCGAGTATTCTGGAAATGGCAAGAGACTGCTGGTACACCAATTTTGACATTGTTCATGTTGTCATAAGACATCGATAACGTTGAGCTTGAATACTTGGCTGCAAATTCCATCACGTACTTCATCTAAGAGAAGTAAAAGTGAGAATTTCCATCGTCTTTTCTCACATTGTTCGACGTTTTAGCAACCTTTGCGTCAATTTCTCCTCTATACAGAGATGCCGCCCTGAATTTCTTGTTTGGTATCACCATCCAACACGAAATTGTGTTCAGACTGACGCCGTGCTCGGGAAGCTTTGGGTCACTGGTGATCAGCTGTTGCTGGATTTGCTTCAGTGTCATGCCACAGTTTCCGGTCGTTTCTCTTCGACGCTGATGGGCCTGGAAACCATTGGTTTCAATAAAGTCATTTGCAGTCTGAATTGCATCAGGAAACAGCGCCGAAATCTTTGCCCGGCCCAAACCATCATGCTTACCTCCTCGTTTACTTGTACATCCACCTTGTTGTTCTGCAACAACACCATCTTCCCATGAGCAAGCAAGCTCATTGCTCTCTGTATTGGTTGGGGTAAATAGCCAGTCGTGTGATGGATATGCACTCGCAACCCCAGAACGAAATTTAGGGCCCTGAAAAGGGCCGACGGAAGATACATTTTCCGTGCTTTCTGAATTGCCTGGGGTGAATAACAAGCTGTAGGACGCCATTTTACAAGCTCAGTAACTCATCAACATTGAATGAAAGTACAAAGGTGTAACAAGTTAACGCGTCCGATATTTGCATATGAACTGGAAAATTTTGCGAAGGGTCTGACCAATGGATGTCCCATTTTATCTTACCGACGTGTAAATCGATCAGAACACATCAAATTTCATTTGGCTTTGAAATAAACGTACAAGTACATCAAAAAGCAGTCCTCGCTTTTTTTGTTTTCGGCCGTGCTAATTTTGAAATAGAAACTGTTTCGATCGTCGGATTCATTTTGCTTTGAATTTAACGTAAAAGTACAAAAAAAATCGGTCCTTATTTTTTTGTTTTTGGCCGTACTAATTTCGCAAGAGCAACTATTTCTATCGTCAGATTCATTTGGCCTCATTTTTTGTTTTCAGCCGTGCTAATTTCAAAAAAGAAACTGTTTTGATTGTTAGATTCATTTGGCTTTGAAATAAACGTAAAAGTACATAAAAAATCGGTCCTCATTTTTTCCTTTTTGGCCATACAAATTTCGCAAGAAAAACTGTTTTGATCTCCGATTCACTTGCCTTTGAATTTAACATAAAAGTATATCACAAATAGGCCCTCATTTTTTGTGTTCGGCCGTACTTATTTCAAAAAAGAAACTGTTTTGATTGTCGGATTCATTTGACTTAGAATTTAACGTAAAAGTACATCAAAAATTGGCCGTCATTCTTTTGTTTCCGGTCGTACTAATGTTGCAAGAGAAACTGTATCGATCGTTGGATTCATTTGGCTTTGAAATAAACGTGAAAGTACATCAAAAATCAGCGCTCATTCTTTTGCTTTCGGCCGTACTAATTTCGAAAAAGAAATTGTTGCGATCATCGGATTCATTTCTCTTTGAAATAAACGTAAAGTACATCAAAAATCGGGCCTCATTTAGGAACCTTCACGTGATTGTACTGCCCACAGTGGGGCGGATATTAGTGGTCTCCAATTCAAATTAGCACAGTCGAGTGGCATCAACTCATGAATATTCGTGCATATCATGAATATTCTACGTCCGGTATCGTCACCTTGCAATACCTTGCATTGTCACGCAGGATGACGCAGGATGACGGGCTTTTTGATTTCGACAAGCTCCCTTACCTGGTCACACTAAGTTTGAAGTAATTGTGATATCTTGTATATTTTGTTTAATTTGTTATTTAATTTTTCATTAAAATACAAATTTTATGTGATACTTCGTGTATGGAGTGATCTTTGTTTGACAGTCATCCGGTCCAAAAGTTTGATTTGCTTGTATTAGGGAGTTCAGTGAAAATTTTAACTCCAAGATGGCTGTTTCTTTTATAGATAGAAATATTTATGTATCAGAGCAAGTTGTAATAAAAAAAAAATTATCGAAATCGGTTCACCGGTTTTCAAGATATGTGCATTTTAATGGGTCAAAATTTGCTAATTTTTGGTCAAAATGTCGTTAAAAATGTCGTAAAAAGCAAATTTCTGAAGTTTGCAGGACCAGAAACATCAAATTATACTGATATTTACAAGTACTTTCTTCATTTTTTCAGAGAATTATACCTACTCTTATAAAAATTGCAAGATTCATGAAAGATTAATTCTATGAATTCAACACAAGCTCGACTAAACTTGTATAAAATTTTATCTGACTTAGTTTTTTTTGCACGGCACCATGGGAAAATTTGGATTTTTGCAATATTTGATGATCTGTATCTTAATTAGGATTCATCTTATTGTAATGGAATTTCTAGAAATTATTGAAAAATATATGCAGATATAGATAATGCCCTTAGTTTTTGAAATCTAGATTACAGTTTAATTACCCAGGAGGTCAAACATGGCAAAAACTAGCATTTTATTAGGTATTCCAAGTGAAAATTTTAAACTCACAAAATTGCTTTTTTAATGCAATTTTCAAAGAGTCCTTGGAAAATGATGGAAAATGCTTTTTATTTGGTTAAAATTGGTTGAGTCATTCAAAAGTTATAAAGATTTTTGTGTATGCAAAACCTCGCGGCTAAGGTTGACAGTACAGGGAAAAAGTTAAAATTGATGCAATTACATTTTTTTATCATGCATCTTTTCGCCAAAATACATGACCTTGTAAAGAATATGATGCTAAAAGTGTTTAAAATTTACTTCTTTTCACAAAATAATTTAATATGTGACCTAAGGAAATGTACTCGTTGAGTTCAACATTCTCAAATATTGCAATTTTTGCAATTTGTGAAATGGAAAATTGATAAAATGGCTGAAAAATACAAATTTTAGCAGATTTATGGTCATTCTGATGCAAAATTATGCGTTGATATACAAATCATTGTTAATCGCTTTGCAGTATTATTGTATTTGTATTTAAAAAAGTAAATTTCATGTGGAAAGAGTAATATATATTGTCAGCTGTGTTGTGTAAAGTTTGACTTTACTGCAAAATGAACCTTTGTTGCACACCAAGAATAGGGTGAAATATGAAAAGTACCTATGTTCAGCAAATTTCACTACAGAAACTTGACACTTAAAAAGTGCAACCAAAGTGTGTCAGTAAAGAAAAACAACTTTTCTACCAGTTTCAAATATAAACATGGTAAAGTTACTTCCAGGATCACCATAATTTTGACCTAAAATGTCACTTTTGTACTAAAAATGATGTTCCCTTTTCATGATAAAAATGAAAAGTTTCAATGTATACACAAAGCCTGAGCAAGTATTTAATAGTGTCAAACCATCTTTTCTGAGTCATTTGTATAGAAAAAGTCCCTGTTACAAGTACCCATGGAAATTATGTCACAAACTTCTCTAAATGACCTCAAAATATGACAGAAAATCCCATTTTATGCAAATTTGTGGTTTTCGATAAAGCCGCACATATGCAGTACACTGTATGTACTGTACATGTGGCAGGTACAGGTGCATACATTTTTAGTTTACCACAGGCTATGAAAATTTAACAACACATTTTGAAGTTTATGAAGTTCACATCTACTATAGTTTAAATATAGCAAAAACTGACTACAGCAAGTGTTTCCATGGAAACAATTTGTTTGTTACTTATTACCTCCAATAAGATAATGATGTACATCTAGAAAATGCGTTATTTAAATCTTATTATAATGATAGTTGTTGTTCAGTTCATTTTTTTAGTTTTCGGAAACATTCAAAGTTGGAATTTTAAACTGTTGATGAAATGGTTTTAGTTAATGGACCAAAGAAACTTGCAAAGCGGTTGGTTGATCAAAGTCAAACTGATCACAATCTGATTAAAATCAAATGCAGTGATGGGTCGGTCTTTTATGCTGTTGTATTACTGTCTTTTTTTTCTGCTGTCCTCTCCTCAGGACTGCAGAAAAAAAAGACCGTAATACAATAGCGTAAAAGACCGACCCATCACTACATTGGATTTTAATCAGACTGACTTGATCAGAGTAATTCTGAAACTTGAAGACTGGAACAAAGACAGGATGAACTCACATTTTTGTCATCGCAGCATTTTCAGGTAAGTACACGTTGAGTATAATCACTGTTCAATACATTTAACTTTGTTGTGGTTGTAGATGAACCCTCAGGTTATATACTGGAGGCAGAATGGCTAACACTTCATGTAGTTATTATCCGTGTGATGTGTTCATTTAAATACATATTGCAATGTACTTGAGTTCTTTCAGTCAAGCATAGTATACTTGAGACACATTTTCATCAAATTTCAGAACAGAAGACAGGAACAGTTTACAGTTCGGCATGTCCAGCTCTTCAGGTAAGTATCAATAATACTATACATTGAAGTTTTTTGTAATTCTATCCTTGTAAATCAGGAATAAATGGAGCTGTATTAGATTTCTAATGTTTGAAGTATTTCCTAGCATATTCTTTATATTTATGCTGTATTTTATCCCTTTGTGGAATGTGCCATGCTCGCCCACCACCAGTGGGTTCGAGGAGAAAGTTTGAAAAAAAATAAAGCAGGTATTCACAGGAGCAGTGTCTGCGGTGCTTGGCCAGGCAAAATTTTTGCCACTATGCCTCAGGAACTTAACAATCACAAGATTGTCCTTAGCACTCGACTCCACCACCTCTCCGGGGTACCATCCATCTTCATATGCGACAGCAACCCAGTCACCCTTTCTGTAATGTAAATTAAATGTTGTATCTTCTGCTGGTATGTTCTCATCTCCAGTACTTGTTGAAATGTCTGTTGTTGATACTGGTGTGGATGTTGAAATCGTTGTTGTTGTTGTTGTTGTTGTTGTTAACGTTGTTTTTGCTGCAGATGTTGTTGTTGATGATGATGTAATTGTTACTGTTGATGTTGTTTTGTTTGTTGTTACCACTGGTAATGTCATTCTTGGTGGTGGTGATGCTGTTGTTAATGTATCAGTATTGTCTGCATTAGTGGCTGTGGCATTGGTGACAGTAATTTTGGTAAGTTCCATGTGAAGGGAGTCCTTGATGTGTTGAACTTGTTGTTTCTTATTGGGTCATGCATTCCAATTCTTGGTATTGCTTGCTGTATTTCTATGGTGGGCTGGGACTTTATCTTCAATATCTCAAGAAGGCCACTCTTCAGCTCATCGTTTGTTCTCTTTCTCTTGTTGTGGGTTGCTTGGAACAAGATTTTTGGTGCTTTCACTCCTAATACTTTCTGGTTGAACTTTATTTCATCAAGCAAGATGGCCTGTTGTTGAGAACTTGATTTCATCTCCAGTATTGTATTAATTCTTCCATATTTTGAACAGGTCCACCATGGCTGTGAACTTTGTTGATTAACTTCTGTTTCTCCTGTATCTGTTTTGCTTCTGTTTCCTTCCTCCTTTGTACACTTCTCATAAGTATCTCCTTCTGTTTTTCCATAACTGCCTTAGAATGCTTGTGGAAATTGTCCCTCATATGTGGCCCATTTGAGCGTGCCTCAGCCATTATTTTTTGTTTTTCGTCTGGCTGCTTTCCATCTATCCATTCAAATGTCTTGTTTTTCTTCATCATGACTGTACTGCTATGATGGAATGTTGTCGCATTCGGTTTCTGGTGTTTACTGTAATCCCAGTCACCAAAGTCATGCTCTCCAAGTAAGTTTGTCTTTTCTGTGTGTTTTGTCAGTGATTTCATATCATCAGAGGTTTGCTTCCATACTGGCCGTCCTCCATGTATTCCTTCAATTGACGTCGTGTTACGATGCTCGAGCCCAAACAGACCATTTCCAGAACTTCTTTCGTAATGGTCTCCATACTGGTGTTTGACTCAGGCTTGTATAGCTGCTCATACAATGCTGGTATGTTTGGCTGATAAGTTTTCCCAAACAATGGCTCCACATCATGATGCAATAATGGTGTTGCATCAGAAGACCATGATGATAACTTGTGTGCCATTGGTTGGAAAAACTTGTATAGGTCAAGTATATGGCAGCTGCTGTTGATCAGATGCCAGTATGGTGTCGTGACTCTATGACCAAATATGGCTAGCGCTCGAACAGCTGCAATAAGTGGTTGACTTTGGCAATCTGCGAGAATGGATTCATGTAATTTATTTGATGGTTTCTTGTAACAGGTGAAGAATTCCACAATATCTTGACAATGGAAGAGAGCAGCTGCTGCACCTATGAAGATGTTGTTGAAACGATTCCCTCGAAAGCTTATAATGTGTGATTTGGAACCTTTCATATCAAGGTAAGCCAGCCAGTCTTGTCGACATCCAGATTTCTGGTCTCCACGAGGGCCAAGACATTCACTGACGGTTCTTATGAGTCGAATAACAGGAGACTCGGTGCAGCGCCAAAGTTGAAATTGGGGTAATGCGTCTCGACCCAATTTGCCATACACATCCTCTAGAGTAGTCTGGTAAGTCTTCAGAACAGATTCAACCTTGTGGCTGATTCCAAGAAGGAAGTGAGCGTTACAGTAGAAGTAATTTAGCCGGGATGATACATTACTTTCCTCTACTTCCTTTAATACATCCATTCTCCAGGTGTTTAGCTTTTCATTGTAGGCCTTCATAACGCTACATCTATCAGACATTGTATTTGTTAACTTCATTAACATCTTTTCCATCATTTCTTTTTCATCAACATTACCACTTTGGCATGATATTTGGGCAATTTCTCGAAACATCTGCTGTGTACTTTGTAGAACTGAATCTGATGTTTCTTCAGCAATGTCAATATACCCAAGTGTCATTATTTTTCCTGAGTCTAGCTTTATTTCATAATCTAGAATTTTCTTTTGGTCTCTGCTTGTACCATCTGTGTGAATGTCAAATGCTCTACAGTGAGATATTTCTTCTCCAATGTGTCTTTTGCCCAAGTAATATGCCTCACTCGCCATGTTTGCGATAGCTGATTTTTTAGGAAGATCGTCTAATGTCAAATTACCACCATGAATATTCCTTGAAACAATTTCAATGCATTTACTGATTTTGTTGCTTCCTATTTGCTGACCCTGTAATTCCATAACACACTGTCTTACATCATCAGTAAATGGTGCATTTACACCTCCACACTTTCTTGTATTTATGTCTGCTGTCGTTACATCATCATGTTTTTGTGTCAGAAGTTCAACTTGACTGTACAAATCCTGATTGGCATGTTTTAATTGATCACATTTTTCTCTCTGTCTCTTATTTTCCCTTTTTGCATCTGACAATGCTGTTTGTAGGAGTTTCTTTTCATGTTTCATTTTTTTTATGGTTTCCTCTTGTGTACTTGTCTTTTGTGACTGGATATTCAGTTGAATCTGTACATTCATCTTCTCTTTCCTAATTTCCTCTGACTGATCTCTTATTTTTTCATGCTTCTTTTTGCACAGTTTTTCTTTTCTATCTAAACTTTCTTCTTTTCGCTTTAGCCTTTTGTAGTAATTGCTCTGCTTCATGGCTTTAACCCTTTTCCTGCTGACCTCGAGATCTGATTGGATATCTTGGCACTTTCGTTTCAGGTGTTTATTTTCATTACAAACTTCTTGTTTCATTCTAATGTCTCTCTGTAAGTCATGAATTACTTCTGAGTGCTGTTGCATGTTCTTTACCATGTCTTTGACCTTCTCCTTTTCCTGGCTATACTTAATACTCATATAGTTAACTTTCTTTACCAACACCTTTGTCTGCTGAGTATCTCTATCTCTCCTTTGTACATGAAAAGGACTTTTCAAAAATTCTCCTGACCTTTGTTGATCGGTTTTGTTGATGCTGATGTATTCTTGAAGAACTTTTGAGTGAGCATAACGAATACCATCTGCTGTTATTGTTGCTGTGTCAGCATCATCTGACGTCAACCTTATCCAATTAACTAGATCATTCCATGTCTTGCCTTCCTTATCTTTAAACCTCTTTAACTCTAGAATTACACCATTTGTAAGTGTCAGTGGTGAAAAATCGCTATTAGTATTAAGACCAGCAAGTACTTCTATTGTTATTCCTACTCTATCACACTCCTCTCCAAGGGAATGCATACCATCTCCTATGCTCTGACCTATTTCTGTGACTGGCTGTGCTAGAAAACCTTTGAAATCTTCCTCCTTTAGCTTTGTGTATCTATTTATGATTTTTCTCTTTATATTTCCTACTTTAGATTTGAAGATGAATCCATGAGATGTGAAGTAGTCTTCAATAGCCGATACAGAGACAGAAGAGTTCAGCATTGCCAAGACATGCGTATAGCACACTGGATTTGGAACTACAGAGTTATAAAAAAATGATTGAACTGTATCACAATAAAGTTTGGTTTTTATATCATATCAATCCATTGTATTTCATTTTTTCTAAGATTGTAAAGGCTAAGGATTAAGAGTTTTATACATATGATTAGTAATTTTTAAACTAACAAAAAAAAATACCAACAATAGAAAGATTCGAAAAAAAATCAAGTTATTTATTTCTTTATGATTGTTTACAAAAAGGTAAAGTAATACTATCATCATTTAAGTTATTACCGGTACTAGGATTTTATTACTGGTCAATGATTGATGATGAATAAGAAACTAGTAACCTAAAAGACAAAAAAATCAACTAAAACCACTGTTAAGAAAAGCTACAAATTATCTGCAAACGCACTGTTATCAAGCAATACAGTCAACGGTTGTTGAGAATGTTCATTAATAAATTAACTCAAACTTTGAAAACCATAATATTATGCTAGCCGTAAACTGTTACCGGCAGCTACTCACTATTGTCTTCTAGCTCTAACTAAAGAGGAGTAAATATCGGAACTAAAACAAAAAACAACAACACCTAACTAAAACACCGTTAAAAACTACACATAAACCACAAAAACAGAACCTATCCAGCATTGTATTACATGATTATTGAGAATGTTCATTCACAAAGTTCGATCAAAGTTGAAACACAAAATCGTTTTGCCAGCCGTAACTGAACCTGAACTATGTATGGGCCGTTTTAGAGTGCTGAATATCGCCCCGTTTTGCAGTTCAACATTGATTGAATCAAACAAATATGCCGTAAAACGATCAAAAGTAACTGATGAATGAGTATTTGTGCTCAATAGTACCTGAAAACACCTCGTCTGAAAAAAAAAATCGTTCCGTTTCACAAAATCGAGCAGCGTCTTCCAGCGCCATAGCGACGAACGACAGGTTTGGGGAATCCCCGCGAAATTGCATGCTCTGTCCAAAATATCCATTCGTCGCTTTTGAGCTGCACCATTCAGCTATACTAAAATATTTTCATTTTGTAATTAATTAATCAAATTTCTTATTTTTTCATTTTGTTTGTGAATTAAAAGTCATTTTAATGTTTTTAGACGCTTTAAAAAGCTTAAAAACCCGCTAAAACGGCAACGATTTGGCCAAAATTCAAACGAAATACACCAAAATGAAGGTCGAATCATGGGCTATCAATATATAAATACCTTAAGCTTCTCACTGCTCATGCTCAAATGCGATGGACCGCCTTGTCCACACGAGCACTGCAAGCTAAAAATAGCGAGTTGCAAACATGGCCGCCGCCCACACCGAAGTCCGATTTTTACAGCTCAAAATTTCACTCACTTTCGTTAGAATGGCTCTGAAACTCAAGGAATCGATTGGGAAGAAAGGATAGCCTTGGTATATCGAGGTATTTGTCAATATTTTGCCGAATTAAACGAGAAAACGTGTTACGAAAATGCCAACAGGTTTGCACACACAGCGTTTTCAGAGTGTATAGCGTGATCGTGTGGAATACCTAATTTTATATAGCAAGTATGGCGGCCATATTGGATTTCAAAGGCGGCCATATTGGATTGACATTTCATTGGTGGCAATATTTGTTTTAGTGCCGGCAAGTCACTGAAAATCAGTTTAGTCAGTCTGTACTGAGTGAAAATAGGACTCTGTAGTGCCTGTGTATTTTTTAACAATTAAAAAGCTAATATTACTACTATTAAAAAAAGTAAATACAGTCATTTCTAGTGAGCAACAATTGACATCACTCAAAGCCTTGGATCAGCGTTTTTTTGGCCTTTGTTGAGTAGAAATAAATGATGAAGAAAATGACTTCATAAAGTTGCTAGATAGTATTATTTGTACAACAGCCACTCCCTTGGTAGTCCATTGACAAGAATTTCATTTTAAACTTTGGTATGACATGCTTGGAAAGACTGACTGACTGACTGACAAACTGACAGACATGAATGACCAGCTAAAAAAATTAATGTACATTGTCGCACCACATACACATGCAACTTAAGCAAATTGAGAAAGATCACATTATCATTACTGCTGTCAACTATTAAAACGGCTTTATTGAATGGCAAGAAAGAACACTCATTTTTAGTTTGCTTTACATAAAATACCTTTCCTTAAAACAATTGTACAAAAGGTCTACCTCATCTACTTGGGCAACTTGCCATGCTCGTAATAATGAATCTTTAGGAATAATACAAACTTCTTGCAAAATGAATTTACAATTAATTCTGTCCCTGTCTTGTCTTACAGGCCATTGAAATGTGTTATTATTTTTTCTTTGATGGAAGTTCACATCAACAGTATCGGCTTCCTTATGGATATCTACAATTTCACCAACAAACCACTGTTCCTCATATGCAACAGCAACATGCATACCACATCGCACATCACACAGTCCAAATTTTGTACCATCATCATCTTTTCTAGCTCTTTTTCTTTGATTTGTATTGACTTGCTGCTGATTACTTACTTTCCTTTTCTTTAGATTTTCATTGATTTCTTTCACATAGTCAGGCATTTCTGTATCATGTACTTTGATTATTGATTTTAGGTTGTCAGCCAACTGGTGAACAGAAAGTTTCACTTTGTTGTTTTGCCATTTTGCTAACTTTTTGTCAGATAAATTTGATTGCAGTATCAGGTTTCTGTATGTAATCTGATCTTTAATTGCGTTAATTTGTTTAGCCTTTGTCAAATGTTGTAATTTAACATCAACTTCATTTTCAATTTCCCATACACCCCATTTAGTTTTGATACGATTTTCAAGTTGTTCTATTCTTTTCATTTTTCTTTGTGATTTTTCATGTTTTTTCATAATTCTTTGTCTCTGCAACTCGTCTTTTCTGTTTGAGTTCTCTACTACATGCATGCTCTTTTTTTTCTTTTAGGCGCTGTTTTTCTTGCTATGTTCATATACTTTCTCTTTAAATCTTTCCTCAATTTATTCAGATATGATGAGGTTTTGTTTCGGCTATAGCATATAAAGCCTGCTTTTGATATTCTGCTTTTTTGCGGTGCCTTCTTTATTTGTCGATCCAAATCAGAAAAGTCTGTTTCAGATCTTACATTTGTTAAAGGTGCACTGGCGACCTCTAGCTTTTGACTTGGTGATGGTTGGCTCTCATTACAACCTGGGAGCTGATTACACAGTTGTCTCTTAACAACAGGCAACATAGCTGTACACATAGACTGTAAGGCATTCAATGTCAATGCATCAAATTCAGAGGAACAACTCTCAAACAACCGAGTATATATTTTGTCTTTTTTCACAGTACTATTTGATATATATATTTTTCATTCAGCAAGGACCTGGCATCAATTGCATTATCACCTAAACAGGTCTTAAGCTCCAGCCAATGTACGTTCATGTCATAGTCATTAAGATCACTTTCAAGTAAACGCATCAATGGACCTGTTATAAGTTTCGATATAATACCCAGGGCCCTACACTCAGAAAGAATGACTGGCTCATCAATGGCAGCTTGAATTCGACTCATTAATTTGTTTGTAGAGTCACATCTCCCTGAATGTAAAAAATCTGATATGTGATTTGCATGGTAGTACACAGCACCTCCCTGATAAAATGCTACATTAAATCTATTATGTTCAAATTTGATCAAGCTGTTTTTTTCTTTAAGGATATCTTCAAGGTAAGGCCAGAAGTCTGTTAAAACACTAGACTTTTGACAACCTTCCTCAGTAAAACCTTTACCTGCTTGATACAAAAGATCAAAACACAATGACTGATTTGATTTGTAATGACCTGCCCCTGACTCTTTCAATAATTTGATCTGATCTTTCTTATCATTTTCAAATTCTTTGCATGATGATGAGATGGCACTGGCCATATTGACCAATACATGCATTCCACACAATAGATGGTTGACAGATTTCATTTTGGCCTTTTCACTATCATCAAAACTATCCCAATTAGCTTCAATAACTGGTAGTAAATTCTCTCTCACTTCCTCAAGTTTAGATTTATACTTTCTATTAACAATATGTCTGTCACTCATTATGTTTTTGCTTATCAATAGTAGCTGTGCATAGATTTTGTGTTTTATTTCATCATTTTCTCCAAGAGATTCACAAAGTTCATGAAATGTTTTAAGGGTGGCCTTGAGATAATCATCTGCGCTACCCCTAAGAAGTTCTTGAAACCCAAGTGACAAAGATGACTTGTTTGGCAATGACACTTGCAACCCAGCATAATCTACAAATTTCTTGCGGGTTCCATCACTGTGTAATGTATTAGGCTCATCACATTCTAAAATAGTGGCAGCTGCTTGTGCCTGTGCCAGCACAAGTGCTTCAACCTGGAGCATTGACGTTAAAGATTTGCTCGGCAGTCTGCCTACATCAATATATAAAAGATTTTTTAGGACACACTTCACAATTTGAGTACAACTTTCCACTGAAACATTATGAGCTAACAGGTCATAATACACCTGCCTAATATTGTCAGTGTACCTTCCATGCTGAAATGTCACAATGCTCTCATCTTTCATCAAGTCAGCTACTTTTTCTTCCAGTTCTAGGTTTTCGTTTTCCAATTGGCAAATGCGTTGACTGTCTACTTTGTCTAACTCACTGCTGCTGTTTCTATATACTTGTGCTTTTCTTTTCCAGTAACTCTTATTTTTTGGAGATTTATTTTTTCTTTCACAATCCTGTCTAATTCACTTTGAAGCTTTTGTCTCTCAGTGTTCAAATCATCCACTTGTTCAACAAAGTCTTGTATTGTTGCTTTCTGTTCCTTAATTTTCCTATTAAGGGTTTCAATTTTCTTATCTCTTCTTTTCAGTTTCTTATTGACATTTCTAGGAGTCAGAGTTGACAGTTTCAGTTTCAGTGTGTTTATTTCATCTAATTTCTGTCTATACTTGGTGTGTAAGCTATCCATTTTATTAACCTTATCTACCATTTCAAATTTCTCTTCTGTTAGTTCATCCATGGCCTGCGTTAGATCACTGATCTCTGCATATGCGTTAGTTAGGTTGCTTGTCAACATAGAGAGAATCTGGTCATCATGAGCATTAAAAGTGGCTGGCTGTACACATTCTCTTGAAGTTTGGGCAGCTGTTGACATGTTCAATGAGCTAGGCAACTTGTATATTTGCTCTTTGAACATCTGCAACTGTTCTGTTTGCTTACATACTAGGAGTTTGTAATATTTCTCATACAACCTATTCCACTGATTTGCAAGTGTATCTAGTTTAGGGTCAACATCAGGAGTCATCAAGACTTTCATCCACGACACACCAAGTTGCCATGGCAACTGGTTTCTTGCGACAAATGCCCGCAACTCTAAGATGTGCTGAACTTGCAGAGTTACGGGACTGTCAGGCATTTCTGGAAACTGACATGTCCTCAAGTTGTCTTCCGTTATCTGCAGAGTGCTGAATATTTCTGACAGCTCTTTCCTAGTTTTCCCTTTAATGGTCTCTTTCATATATTCCACTTCTCTCCCTTCCTTGCTAGCTTTCTCTATCTGTCTTCTGACTTTCTTTGTAAAATTACTTATTTTTTGTGGTAATCAATTTCTGGCTCAAATAAATGTACTAATACTGGTAAGGTTTCCTGAACATTAATCCCTGTTTCTTGAAGGCAAGTGTGTAGATTCATATAAAGTTCATTGGTTAAAGGAATATTATGAGCTGATAAATCTACTAAACTCTTCTTTCCAGCTAAAAGCTCTGCTATATTATCAACTACTCTTAATGCTACTTCAATGATGTTGTCTGTGCAAATAAAAAACCAAAACATCTACTTGTTAGATAGAACTAGTCTTCTGTTGACTAGTGGATTACAGAAAATAA
Organism: Ptychodera flava; assembly: GCF_041260155.1. Classification (NCBI taxonomy): domain Eukaryota; kingdom Metazoa; phylum Hemichordata; class Enteropneusta; family Ptychoderidae; genus Ptychodera; species Ptychodera flava. The sequence continues at coordinate 42,430,781 of NC_091935.1, forward strand.
TTTAAAATCAATGCGTACTCTAACTAGACTCAGGCTATAATATATATCTCACAGATTTATGAAATACAAAGAACAAGTCATCGTTGATGACACAGTCCCCACTTGTTAATGGGTACTTTGATTACAGGTCCTCAGAGAGGATAGAGTCCTCTTCATTAGGTCTGTGATAAAAATACTTATGAATGAATTCGCTTGATACATGTCCGAGTTGTAGTTCAGGACATGAAAAAATCGTAATAAAATGGCCACAAGGCGGCCATATTGGATCATATCACAAAACAAATCAATGTGCATGTGCATGACATAGGTCAATGTCCTTGTACCAAGTTTGAATAAAATCGGTTGAGTTACGCCTGAGTTATGGCTCTGTACATGAAAAAATCGTAACAAAATGGCCGCACAGCGGCCATATTGGATCGTATCACAAAAAAAATTGACATGCATATCTATGACATTGGTCAATGTCCTTGTACCAACTTTGAATAAAATCAGTTGAAACATGCCTAAGTTATGGCTCTGTACATGAAAAAATCGTAATAAAATGGCCGCCTGGCAGCCATATTGGATCGTATCACAAAACAAATCGACGTGCATCTGTATGACATATGAATGAATCCTTGTAGAAAGTTTGAATGAAATCGCTCCAGGCATCTCTGAGATATCTGCGTGAACGGACGGACGCACGCACGCACGCACGCACGCACACACGCACGGACATGACCAAACCTATAAGTCCCCCCGGACGGTGTCCGTGGGGACTAAAAACAATTTAGAACCTAGGAAAGAACACTCATGGGTATTCAGTTCTAGGCAGATAACAGCAGTCACTTGGAAGACGTGTCACTTTCCAGACATGACAAACAGTCTTGTAACTCTTAAAGTTAAACACATCTTCGAGTTGCATGCATGTTATCACATACTATATACCGGTACTGTTATAGATATATACTTTATTTTTAAAATGCTATCTGAAGGTTCAAGTGAAAAAAAGAATTAAAAAAATGCAAATGATTCTGACAAAGAACACCAAATCCATTTGATAGCGTGATTCTAACCTTTTTATTTTACATCAATGAATCAAGAACTTAGTATCGTTTGAACACAGTTCAGGAAACTAGGTCAACTCAGTCTCATGCAAAGAACGATCAGCTGATCGAGCGACCACCGAGAGTTTACCGAACAGAATTGACAAACGCCGACTAAAAAGCAAATTTGACCCAAATATATTTCCCTGGCTTTGAGAACCAAAATAAACCTCCTGAGACGGCTAAATTTGTGCCGTAGCGCAATGCGGAAGTAGGTTTCACGCTGACCTTTGGATCAGTTGACCCCAGTAGTTTGTGTCGATAACGTAAAATTCGCCGATTAAAAAGCAAACATGTGCAGAAAAAACACCAAAATAGGAATATTCACAAACTATTATACGTTTCGTGAGTAATTTACAGCCTAAAACCCGCATTTCATCAAACATAGGGCTCAAAAACGTACACGGCAAATCAGACGAACAGACTCTGGCAACGAAACCCGTTCTGAAAATGACATTGACAGCTTTGAGCTTACGAGTCGTACGATTTTTTATCTCCCAACGAAACAAAAAAAATACCGCAATTATACGGTGTCGCTCAAATTTGATCAGAATTGGTACATACCAGTATGGGTACCAAAGATCAACAATTTATCTGTTCAGTGCAGGAAAATTCTACGTTGATGTTATGACAATGATTTCTGCACAGTACAACCAGAAAAACAACAAGAAATATTTAAACCAGAAAAACAAGAATGACAAAAGTAATTAAGGCCTGAAACTTTAGGTACTGGAGGTCAACTTTAGCAACATGCATAGCAGAAAGGCAGCTAGCCCCCCCTAGTTTGACCATAGACAGTCTTCCTCCCCTCTACTGACGGTCTTCCTCCCCTCTACTGTCTATGGTTTGAGCAGGTCTGTTAATATGTAACAGTTCATAAACAATGACAGGAAATGACTCAAGTCAGTGGAGTAAGATTGTTTCAAGCCTGTTTCAGAAATTCGCTTTTTCTTACCTCATTTGCACATTTTTGACACTGATGTGTTCATTTGAACAAATTCACATCTCAACCCCTACATCTACCTGTACACCAAATACTGAGACGGTAGCTTTGGCGGTATGGGAGCCTTCGTGTGTGACGGACATACATCCGCACATACCCACAAATATACAGACGCCACTTAGACTCATCATATAAGCTCTTTTTGGTATTTATATATAAAACCAAATATGAGCTAAAAAACCATCCTGTCTCGTAAAAATAGCATAGGAGTGAAGAAAATTATATCGTTCCTATTGTTTTCATGTTTCTGAACGGAAAATGACGAGGGAGTAAATGTGACAGTGCCAGCAGAAAACCGTAGCTCTAAGCGGATCGTGCACGGTTCACGTTGAACAGTGGCCGGCTGATTTCGCGCCAGATCACCGTACTACAACTTCAGTCATGACGAGAAGGAATTTTCACTCAAAAAGCCTGGGTGGATCTCGTTAATAAAATTTACCAAAAATGTGTCCTATAACAAGTAAAAATACTGATCTAACTGATTATTTAAGACACAAATCCATACCTGCGATGTTTAGAAAAGTAAAATCTTCCCGAAGACTTTGACCTGAATATATTTACATGTCGGCTATGACGTACCCTACATTTCACATATCATCTCACAGCTCATTTTATTTGCTTTCACATGACGCTATTTTAAAAGCTCTACACCCATTGGCTACATCCTGGCTTTTTCGTTTATTAAAGATACCCCCGCCGTCTCTTCAGTGCCGCGTATAGTGGCAGTCACGCACAGACAGACTTTGGCCCACTTTCACGGTGGGAGAAAGAAGATATCAAAGAACGACACCAACAGATAAAGTTTAGAAGCTCGAAGAAACGAGAGTTCACTCATATTTTTTATATTTTATTTTTATTTGCGAGCTCGAGAAAGTAAAATATGAAAGGTTTAAAAAGCGATCAGATCGTACAGTGTGCGTCGGTTCGTACGGCGGCCATATTGGATTCTGAACTCTCTACTTGTATGTTACCCGCAGACTTGGAAAAAAGTTACATTTCCATAGGGCCACCTGGGGAAAGTTATTTGTGGGACATACAGAGATTCAACAAGATTTGACTTAACCGGAAGAAAGATTTCTTGTGCAATGTTTCCTGTAGATTAAATGCAGTAAAGATCGAACGACTTACTTGGACTCTAAACTTCCACATTTGTCCAACATGAACACCTGGTATCTCTCCAAAATGATTAGATGGAACTATTGTACAAACTTTTGTTCTGCCCACACATGCCATACCCTGAAACAAAAAACAATACATGCATTAGGGTTACACGAACATTCTCTATGATGAGTTGATGCAATAAATTGATTGATTCGCCTGGAAAGCTGGAAGTTAAACTGTAAGTATCACACAATACTGTGGTTCATGACAAGCAGACCATCAGAAGCATAGCACAGAATTTTCTGATACTTTGATATTCAATGTATCAGCTGATTGGCAACATTTTGAAACTGGTTAAATTGTGCAGTCTTCAATTCTGTAGGATAATGCACGATGTGCCATGTGAAATGGAGAAATGAACTGTTCAAACATTTCACTATTGCAAAACTTTCTAAGCTCTTGCATAGATGGTCTATTGAAATAGTTTATAAGGTACGATATTATTTCACACAGCTCCAGTTGACTACATCGGTTTCTCAGGATAGGAATTGGCCTAGATACTGACGAATGTACAAAATTCTTCCTCAAACATTGATGGTATAGGTTGATGGCCTGGCTAAACAGTGTTCTCCCCAGGATTTTGTTAAAAGAGGGCGAAGACGTGGTGCTTTGCACCACAAGCGACCGCGTCAGCGATCGCAGGGGGAGGTCAGGAGGGTGGTGTCCCCCCTCCTGCCATTGGAGCTTTTGAAAAACAGAGATTAAAATAGTGTTATTTGGTGGCACTTGGGGAGTATTTTTTCAGATTTTTTTCATATAAAAAAGCTCAAAGGAAAAGAAATCTGAGACAGTGTTCCATAACTTTTATTCCAGTTCACTGATTTCAATGAAGATTATATTTTTTGAAAACGAAAACATAGCGACAGACATACATTTATTCATCGATGTCAAAATTATCACCATAACACTTACGCTTATGTGTTCGCTGTCCTTGGTTGTAACCCTCAAGTTCCTAGGCATGTTTATACAGCTAAGTCGGTTACCTAATGCACGGCCCCTATGGAGGGACTGACCGTGGCTAACGTTACGGCCTGTGCCATGCAAATATGGCTGCCATCAATCACCGTCCCTCCACCCACGAGGGAGGAGGGACGGTGCATCAATGAATGAGTTGCACATGGGCTTATGATCTCGGATGACATCACAAACTCGCGAGATTTGCAAGATCGATGAGAATTACGTTTGCAGCCTGCAGGATCGACGCTCACGCTTGCATTTTGCTTGTAAATCACTGTCAACTTTTTTCCCCCGTACATTTTATTGTTTTATTTTTCAAAAAAATAAATCTTTTTCATTTCTGGCAAGGGGGCGCTCGGAATTTACAAGAGGGCGCCACGCCCCTGTTACCTTATTCAGGGAGAACACTGCTAAAGCATTGAAAACCTAGATGCTGAGTTGTTGACATCCTATGTTACCATATCTTAAAATATTTTATATATACATAGGTATGATGCAATTTATAGCATTCAATGTAATAGCACTGATTGAAATTTCAGGTTTGTTACTAAATACAGCTGCACACACTTGACATCGGACAATGCTGCCTAAAATTCAGACAAATTTTGTTGTTGCAGCTTGTAGTCTGAGCCATAAATTTATACAAATTAGTTTGACATTTAGTATCCACTGGAACACTAGCAGGTATAATTTTGATCATTTTTGCAAACATTTCTTTTTGCATATTAATGAAAGAATTATATACATACCAAATATGAACTAAAAATAACATCATTTGCGATCAGCGCTATTACAGGGTAAAAGTAAGGTATCATTCCTTCATGATTGTGATTAAAAAATTAGGAAATTGCAAGACAAAGATCTTTTATCATATACCTATGCCCTGTATTGTGTCTGTACTGAGTTCAGTGACATGATTTATCATGTTAATTTGCATGTCAAAAAAGTGATACGCCTTGTTGATTTGCATATGAAAGGAATGATCAGCGCGTCTTTCTTTCATTCAATTGAATATTTGCATATGAAACAGTGATACGACCTGTTGATTTACATAACAAAGCCTGATACGGCCTGTTGATTTCCATACCGGACTACTTAGATGGTGGCGCCCTAATCAAAACAAACCATGGTGCCCGTCTATGATTTTGACTTTGACTACGATATCATGTCCAATCTCCAAAAGTGGCAGGGTTTTGAAGCATAGGGAAATGCGGGGTAACTAGAAAAAACACATGTGTCGATAACGGATTAACCTGCTGGTAGTGCTACCAATTTGAACAAATTAAAGAGCAGAGCATCACACCGTATGGGCACTGACAGATCGATGACAGACCAGCTGTTCCGTCCGTGCACGTGCATAAGCACAGACTCGCAGACGACAAGCAAAAGTGCTATCGGACATGTCGGAGGACCGGCAAATTCAAAAGCTCAACTTTCAAAAATATCATGTATTCATGGTAAATGCGTTCTGGAAAATAATACCAAACACAACACTTGCATGTACCGTACGGATTAGATAGATATCCTACATGTTTGATGACAGAGTTCAAGCATTTCTCTGCTCAACCGTAAAATAATTGTCAATGAGCCAGCTGATAGATTACGTCAGACGCTAGTATATCAATCCGCCTTAGCAAGATGACGCAAACAAATGTAGTCCATCAAGAAAAACCACAGTGAAACGTATCATATTTTAATATACGAGATTTATTCATTCAATAACGTGGGCATAGGTATATGATAAAGAGGTTATCCCTCGATATCACCTCTTGGTAGGGTCGTATTGCTGCTCGTGCGGTTGTGGGCCGCATCACACTCGTCTTCGACTCGTGTGATGCGGCCCACAACTGCACTCGCAGCAATACGACCCCACCAAGAGGTGATATCGAGGGATAACCTCATATTATAATATGATATTCCATGTCATATTATGCAATAATTTCTGTATTTGTTTGCTAGGTGTGTTGCACATTTGAATCATTACTTTGTGTCTTGCTAAACCTTGAGGCTTAAATATCCTAGAAATTCAATGTAATTTATTAACACTTTGAAACAACTACATGCTTTCCAATTTTGTAATTTGTAGTGATGCTGCTTTTCTTTTTGTTTATTACTGTTACTTTACAGAAAACCATAGATCGTATGGCAACCCAATCAAACAAATTTTTATTACCTTGCCCCAGTCTCGATTGGTTGATGAAGTTGCCGATGCCATTTTCTGCTTCTTTTTGCTTCCTTTTAGTTTTTCTCCGGCTTTAACAACAACTGAATCATCGTTCTTACATGCTGGGCAGTACCTGTCAAATAAAAGCAGCATTCTGACGTTAACACTCTCAGGGTGCCACAGAAATCTATGGTACCAGGCCCAGGATTTTTTGCCAGTAACAAGGCAACTTGGATATCCTCAGCTATGTTGCTCTAACTTTCCACAAATACAACCAAAACCCACAGAAATGGCATTTTGAGGTGCAAAAATGTATTAGCTATGAAATGGCACATTTTTTGATGTTCTAAAATTTAAAATTTTGCAAAAATAGTTTTCTTTGGTAAAAAAATGATTTTTTAAAATTTTCTTTGTCTAATTTACTGAAGTTTTGTGATTATTTGCTGTGAGAGACCTATTAGCTCACAATTATTCTCTCCAATAAACGTTATTTAAGTTATGGTGAGAGTGACTTCAGACTGAATGTTTTATTGATAAACAACAAATTTACATATCATATTCTGTCAATACATCACGGCAGGAATAACCTTTGCTATCCAAGTTTACGATGAATTTTGAAACAAATAAAAATAGGATAAATGAAAAGGATTTTTACTGGTGGTATCAGAGAAATGCAATCCAGAAGAAAAATACAATTTTTGTTCCCGAATGCTTTGAATTTATGACTTTTTATAAACATTGGCTTATTACTCTTAACTTTTATTTCAATACATCATAGATAAGATAACCCCTACAAACCTGTGTACCAAATGTCAAAGCTATCAGACAAGCAGTCTCAGAATAACAAATTTTTTTTACAAAATATGGCAAAAATTGCCCTCCAAAAAACAAATTTGCAGATTCATCATATTTTCTATAAATCACATTTAGTTCATCTATAGGAACCTGTATACAAAATATCAGACAAGGACTTTTTGCCCCAAAATTACAAATTGTAGATTTCATAATTTGAACATATCACATTTTGCTTATCCCTAAAATATCACATCACATTATAAAATATCACATTTTGCTTATCCTATGAACAAGCATAACAAATATCAAAGCTGTCAGACAAGCGGTTTTGATGAAACAAATTTTTTGAACAACAAGTCATCGTTGATGACACAGTCCCCACTTGTTAACAAGTCATCGAAAGATGACACAGTCCCCGCTGTTTACATTGTAATATCGAAACTAGTCTTTCGTCGACTTTGCCGAGAAAATGTCTATCGAATGGCTTTGTGATCAATCAAGCTTTATCAATACCAACACTATCATAAACGGGCCATTGTTTACTTTGACAAATCTCAATAACATTCAACATCTAAGAATTCCTAGGGTTTCTGCGAGCCCTCGAGGCAAATATCTCCCTTGCTCTGCCGTACGGGAAATCGGAAACACACGGCCCTTCCATTGAGAGCAACATCAAATTATCTACATTGCCGTCGGAAAATCTACTACGGGCTCCTGTTTTAGCAGCTGAAGCCCTTTTCGCATGCAACCAAGGATACAGGAATTACTACTGCAATACAAGTCAATTGTCGAACTGCAGGAAACCTTTCCGCATATTCTTGAATTAGCAAAGTTCGTACGACATGACTCCGAGTTCTCAGCGTAAACTTCGCTTGTCTGAAGTCGTTTCTAAACGCGTTGCCGTGAGTGCTCACGGTTTACGTCACAGGCTCTAGAGTCAATGCAGGCGAACCGCTAGCCGCTTGATTTTTATTGTATCAGTGGCGGCTAGCGGTTCGCCTGCATTGACTCTAGAGCCTGTATTACGTTGTCTGATCCAAGATGATCGATGAAGTTTCAAGTGCCTCGATACCGTAGTCACGGAGTTCATTGTCAATCTCTGGGTATTTACTTGCATTTATGACTTTGTCAAGACACAATAGGATATTAGTACATCTAGTACAGTTGGCAGGAAATCGCTCCTCCGCTGTATCAAATGTTCGGCGCGATGAAGCGTCGACGCGAGTTTGCACAGGCAAAGCGGATGACGCAGCTCTCATTAGCATATGTCAGGTCGTGTGGTTGGCTTCGATTTCTTCTCTGAACTCGCGTTCATGATTCCTTTACATCTAACACTGTCCGTAATTCTGCGATGGTCGACTGTATCATTGGTTGTATTATCGAAAGGTTGCGTTCATGATTCCTTTACATCTAACACTGTCCGTAATTCTGCGATGGTCGACTGTATCATTGGTTGTATTATCGAAAGGTTTGCATCCTGACTATGAAAGACAAAATTACATTGGTCAATGATCGGCATCATCAACATGCATGTCATGGCTATACGAACGAATATTGTTTGCTTCAGCAAGCCGTCTGCAACGTTGTTATTTGCGGCATTCATCACCAAACTCCAAAAACAGCGCGGGCCTTCGCACCGTTACGCTCCACCAAGGGATAGCCATCGGGCAGAGCATGGCTCCTTCAGACTTTGAAAGTCGACGTTCTTTCTCGAGTATTTTATTTCGATCCCGTACTAGCCGTTCTTTCAACTTCCGAGTAGCGAAAAATTAATGACGGTTTTTCGGTACTGCATTACTTTGCGGACGGCATCACTCGTGGCCAATGCAGTCGACGTCGAACGCACTCACCCATCACACGTTAACGTGTCCAAAATCACTCTGTTAGCAAAGTTGCACATGAAAATACACCTACCTTTACATCTGTCACGAATACGTAGGGTAAAATGTCCTTTACGCTCGAGACAAACAGAATCATTTGAGCATCTATGTGCGTTGGGCACAATCAATAGTAGGGCGACATAAAGCTGATCAGCTGTGAGGCATGTGATCACCAGCGATTCAAATCGTCTGACCATACCATTATTTTACGGGAGCCCGCATAAACAACCGTAGTGCTTGTCAACGATGACGTTTAAAACTGACGAGATGACATTTTTTGCAAATTACTAAAGCTTTCTGTGGCTCTCGTTCATCACGACAGACAACGCTTGACGCCTAAAACTCCTAAAACTGACCAACGAAACCGTCACCAGTCCTGCGAAATACCTTTTGGAATCGACTACAACCTTTGCTAGCGTCTCCCCCTAAATAATCGTACAGTCCGGTGATTTACGTCATCAGTGTATTTACATGATCCAAACATTGGCTTCAGATTCGGATTCAGAGAAAAAAAGTCTGAATAAAAGACATCAAGAGTAATTTTGGTGACTAAATTGAATTATTTGAGATAATAAGGACTGTGCATCAAGAGACCATATGGTACTACATTTATGCCCAGTTACAAAACGATCGCTTCACAGATGCCACAGAAATCGTTGATGACAGGTGCACGGACGGAAGGACGCCGGGACGGACATGACCTAACCCTTAAGTCCCCGCTTGCGGGGACTTAATAATGGGTACTTTGATTACATGTCCTCAGAGAGGATAGAGTCCTCCAGGGCTCGAAATAATACCTGTCTGCCTGTCCCGGACAAGTGAAATTTGGCCTGGGACAAGTAGTTTTGAAAAGTACTTGTCCAAGTGGACAGGTAGGTTTTTTCAGCCTGCAACCAGTATTTCAACCTATTGACTACAGCAAAAAATTTATAAGTTTAAATTTATATAACAGCGTTTCCGTTACAATTTCAAAACCTGCGTACGATTTTACGCAACTTGCTTTTATTTGCGTAAAATATATCAACAACGCGTATGGTGTCGTTGGGAATCAGTATCTGAAGTGAGTTGGGCAGTCTTTTCTGTCGAACTTGGGGGTTTCCTTTAATGCGCATGCTCTATTAACAAAAACAATAACGTGGGGGCTTCAAGGTATAGCAACTTGCAATGCCGTGATGCATGTCTCGTATATGATCGTTGAGCAGCCTAATGACTTCATGTTAAAAGAAAATACTTTCTGACAATGAAATTAGTGTTTTCAAAGGGCCAACAAAAAGCAGATACTGATCAAAGTCCAGCGGGACATCTCAAGATGCAACCCCACAGAGTGTAAATCGTCACCCGTAAACACTTTCCAAATAACATGCGACCTAATGACCATGATTAACTGTATTGTGTTACCAACAACGTAGACCCGATGGATTCTCGAATTTTTTGCATCTGTAGTGTCATTGTCTGTACAGAACTGATTGACATGATGCTTTGTGATGATGAAATAAAATGTTTCATAAAGAGTTGCGGTCCGCTAAAGTCTAAAATGTTGCAATATCATGATAAATGTCACTTGCAAGCAGGTGCATAAGCATATGTTCTATTTTTGTCCTGCATTGAACCACGTTGACTTGAGGCAATGTAGTGCAAGCCAAGTACGTCCGTATCATGGGGCGGCATTTCTCAATGCGTATTAGTTTACGCAGTCATGATTTTTTTTGCGTATTTCAGACTATTTTGCGTAAAATACGCAGGATTTTGCGTTAACGGAAACGCTGTTACAGCAGATACCTTTTACAATTTTGAAAATCATTATTTGGATATTTACCTGTAAGAAAAAAGTAAAAATAAAATTCGATAATATCTAATCACTGTTTACAGGAGGCAGCCATATTGATTTCTAAGGTCACGTCTCAAATCTCTTAGATTGGGAGATTCTCAGAGCTATCTCGACACCGCTGTTACGCCAGTTTGCATATGATACAGGCATGAGTTTGTTGAATTGAATTGAAATACAGATTTGCATATTTCATCACAATTTTAACAAATCTAAGTTGGGTTATCCCTAGGGACCTGTATACCAAATAACATTGTAAGTTCTGTTGAATAAGTTGAGACTGTACGTACTCAGAGAAAGCACACTGAAGAGACAAATTTTTGAAACTTAAGAAGTTCAAGGTCATCAAAAGCATTATATGGAATCATGTTACACTTTCATTGCACTGTTTACACAGATTGCATAATTGCTATAAATAGCACAAGAGGAATCTTACAGCCCAGCTTTACCATAAAAACCCTATCACTTTGACCACTCTTTTAATTGACCACTCTATTTTTTTCCTCAAAAAGTAATCTTATTTTATCCTTACCAAGTCAACCATAAATGGAAATTAGAACTTTCTGTATCTCTATTTATTTGACCACCCTATCATGACAAACTATTATGCGCAATTTCTTTTAGATAACATAAATGGTGGTTCAGAATATATCAAAGTTGGGATTCAGGAAAGTTGCCTTTACATGTTTTAATCCTCAATTCACTATGAACTGTGAAAAAAAGTTGAACTTTCTGATAATTCCACACTAAAATTATTTTGGCTTTGATGATTTCCTAATTAATTCAATTATTTAAAATCATATTAATTATTTTTTTCTGGGTGAATTGATAGGGTTTATACAGTACAAGAATTACATACAATGTAAGTCAAACTTTGACCAAAAATGACAAAAAAAATTCCTTAAAAATACACATTTGCATATTTCATCACAATTTGAACAAATCTACGTTGGGTTGTCCCTAGAGACCTGTATACCAAATAACAAAGCTGTCTGACCAGCGGTTATGAAGAAGAAGATTTTTTACCAAAAACGCCTTTTTTGGCATTAATTTGTCTATTTTCAACGATATCAAAAAATTAAAAAAAACAGCTTCTCAAAATCATATTTTTCATCTACACAACAAATATCAAATCAGTAAGTACTGCGGTTCTCAAGATATTTGAGTGGACAGACGCCTCACAAACGGACATACATACATACATACATACATACATACAGACTGACGCCGGACGGATACCCATCCCAATAGCTTCTATAGACTATAGTCTATAGTAGCTAAAAAAGTATTTCGAGCCCTGGTCCTCTTCATTAATAAGGTCTGTGATAAAAATACTTTGATACACGTGGCGCTCAATGGCCAAGAATGAGTTCCATGGTGATGAAAACATAGAACCAATGTAGGCCACCATCCTAAAGTTCATAAAATGAGTCAACTAGGAATTAATCAACAGGATGTTGCAAAACATTTTTGCATACAATTCTAACACTTAACAGATTATCACTGGTACCATATATCATAAAGTTTGATGCAGTATTTACAACACTATGAGATCAACATCTGTATCAAGTTTCATCACATTTGACGTTGTATTAATTTGTGGCTATATCACCCTAATTAGGAAAGTTCATTACTTATGCAATTACAAATTAATTAAAATGACACTGATAAATGTCTTTTTCAATGTTAAAGCAATGTGAGCTTAACATCAGTTAACATCTGTATAAAGTTTCATGAATTTGATGCAGTACATATTTCTTGACATATCAGCCTACTTACGAAACTTCAATAATTGACATGTTACTGCTACATGACGTGAAACAAATTGACGAGCATATGTATGAAATAGGTCAATGTCAACTTTGAATGATACTGGTGGAAATATGTCTGAGTTATGGCTCTGTACATGAAAACATTGTAATAAAATGGCTGCCTAGCGACCATATTGGATCGTATCACATAAAAAATCGACGTAGTTATGTATGACATAGGTCAATGTCCTTGTACCAACTTTGAATAAAATCGGTTGAGATATGCCTGAGTTATGCCTCTGTATACAGGGTTCTCCCCAGGATTTTTTTATAGAGTAGCGGCTAATTTGCATAATATTTGCATAATTAGTTTTTTTCAAATATTTGCATAAAATTTGCATATAGTTTGTGTTCACCAAAAATTGACAAAAACAGGGTACCTATGGAGTAGAGCCCCTCGACTGACTTTTTTTCAAAATTTAGTACATCCTTACTAAGTTGCATAAGCTCCTACCCTTGTTTAACTCCCATCTGCTACCTCCATGCTCCAATAAAGAAAGGGTAGCAGAGTAAAATATATTGTAACAGTTGGTAAAACTGCTCAGATCAAAGAAACTATTAAAGATGTAAAACAATGAGGCATAGAAGTTACCGTGACAGCATCGCCAGGAAAATACTACGTTTTTTCAGTACGTTTATCAGGGTTCTCTGATCCGGCGCACCCCGGTACCAAAATAGAAGAGTCCCACTCTGATGTCACATCTGCCAGTGTTTACAGTATTTTCACTCACGCAAGCGATGTGGGTTTTCATTCCCTTCATATGCATTTTCATTTGGTTAAAGCAATTAACACTCCATCTGTTAAGAGTTTTTACCACTGACTAAAACAATTTTCATTGCTATGTTGCTGTTTTCACAAGATACTGACCGTTTGATCTTGGAAAGTTGAGTTGCTTGTACGTGCAGCCAACCCATGCCGGTGCGGTGACAGACAGTTCACTATGCTAGGCTATGCTGTTGATCGGCAGCATACATGATCAGATGATGTCTTCGTTCCACTTTACTTTTTATTTCAAGATGTGAGACAAACAGAAATTTCTGCAAATCGCCACTTCTGTAGCTAGGGATTGTGTAATCAGTTTGATTTCGATTTGAAAATATTTCGTCAATTAAGAGCGGAAATTGTCGCTGACTTTTGCTGTCAATTTTTTCTGTCCTTTAGCTTTACAATTTCTTTGGATGGGTCGGTGCCGGTACCGTCAAGGGCCCACCACAAGGGACGTGTGAACTTGTTCTGTTGTTAACACTATTCATACAAATTGAAAGGAGTAATAACTAGTGACATTGTAAAACAAAGAAGCTACGAATAATCTGTCTTCCTTTTGTGTGATCGTACGGACGTCGACCAGTAGGTGCCATTGTGAACATTTTGCCACTGAACTTCATAGCGTCGCGGTGAGATCGAAAGCGTCGCCGGCTTGAACGATAGCGTCGCGGGCCGCGACGCTGTTTTGGGCTGGGGAGAACCCTGGTATATGAAAAAATCGTAACAAAATGGCCACACAGCAGCCATATTGGATCGTATCACATAAAAAATCGACGTAGATATGTATGACATAGGTCAATGTCCTTGTACCAACTTTGAATAAAATCGGTTGAGATATGCCTGAGTTATGCCTCTGTATATGAAAAAATCGTAACAAAATGGCCACACAGCAGCCATATTGGATCGTATCACAAAACAAATTGACGTGCATATCTATGACATTGGTCAATGTCCTTGTACCAACTTTGAATAAAATCGGTTGAGATATGCCTGAGTTATGCCTCTGTATATGAAAAAATTGTAATAAAATGGCCGCCTAGCGGCCATATTGGATTGCATCACAAAACAAATCGACGTGCATATCTATGAAAATGGTCAATGTCCTTGTACCAACGTTGAATAAAATCGGTTGAAACATGTCTTGAGTTGTGGCTCTGTACGTGAAAAAATCGTAATAAAATGGCCGCCTGGCAGCCATATTGGATCGTATCACAAAACAAATTGACGTGCATATCTATGACATTGGTCAATGTCCTTGTACCAACTTTGAATAAAATTGGTTGAAACATGTCTGAGTTATGGCTCTGTACATGAAAAAATCGTAATAAAATGGCCGCCTGGCGGCGATATTGGATCGTATCACAAAAAAAATTGACGTGCATATCTATGACATTGGTCAATGTCCTTGTACCAACTTTGAATAAAATTGGTTGAAACATGTCTGAGTTATGGCTCTGTACATGAAAAAATCGTAATAAAATGGCCGCCTGGCGGCCATATTGGATCGTATCCCAAAACAAATCGACGTGCATCTGTATGACATATGAAGTAATCCTTGTACCAAGTTTGAATGAAATCGCTTCTTGCATCTCTGAGATATCTGTGTGAACGGACGCACGCACGCACGCACACACGCACGCACATGACCAAACCTATAAGTCCCCCCGGACGATGTCCCTGGGGACTAAAAATGACAAAAATTGCCTTAAAAATACAAATTTGCATATTTCTGCACAATTTAAAAAAGTCTGAAATAGATCATTCCTAGGGACCTATATACTAGATATTAAAGCAATCTGACATGTAATTTTGAAGAAGATGATTTTTAAAGATTTTTTTATCAAAATTACAAAAATTGCCTTAGAAATATGAATATGCAACTTCACCACGATTTGAATCGATCTAACTGAGGTCACCCTACGTAAACTGCATGTTGAATTTCAGAGCAATCAGACTTGCTGTTTCAGAGAAGAAGGCGATTGTTCTTGGGTGATGGACTGAACATAAAATACAAGTCCCCTTCCTGATTTCATCTAGTGGGGACTAAACAAAACGTGGTGCAATACATCAAACATTGCAGTTACACATCCAAAATATCAAATTCCTGAAAGCAGTTCAAATTTCAATATCAGCAACATCATAGGCAAGGAATGGCAGCAAGCTGAAGTACCTTTATAGAGATATTGCAAAAATGGCTGGAAATGCAAGTTTCCTGTTGTGTGAAACGAAACATTGTGACATCCAAAGATGGTCCCTTCCATATCACATGATACAAGCTCCAGGCTTGGAGCTTTTTTCCCATGATTCAAATTACATGGGCAACTTCCTGTACTATTTTTATCGGTTTTTGTAAAAAATCTGGCGAGTTATAAATGGTGAAAATAGTTTTTCCTGGGTAAATGACCACAAAGCTACCATATTATGTAAAAATCATCCTTGGTGAACTTCCCCTTTAAGTACATTGACTGTGTTCACAACCACCACCTGTTTGCTCCTTGTGTTTTTTGTGTCCCTAACATCAACTGGCTCTATTTGCATACACACATAGCTGTCGGGATTAAGATTTCCTGGATAAATAGATACACTCATAGTTTATTCCGCTTCTGACGCAAAGATACACACTGTTTTACATGTGCCACTCCTCAGCCCTGGGATCGATTACCAAACCTTCAAGTGTAGTGATGTACAGAAACTGGTCAGTCACTTCAACATTTAATTTTATGAACATCATTGGTGGGTTGCAAATAGAAATGATGATTATCAATAGCAACTCTTCGTAGTATGTCTAAACGAAGCAAAATTTAGTCCTTGCTTCGAGTCAAATTGAGATAACAAAACAGCTCCTCATGGCATAGCTTAAAATCTTTCACTTTCTAGCTCTCTAGGAAAATTTTGAAACATACAAAATGGTGGACATACCAGTCATCTTCATCAGGTATGGATTCCAATGGAGGATCTAGACAGTTCAAATGATATGCCATGTCACACTCATCACACATCAGTTGTTTGTCTGGGTCATGCTTTCCTCCACAGATATGGCACGCACAAAATTTACACTTTCTTCTTGGGTTATCTTTACAGCGATCACAATCAGGCTGAGTTGTACCTAATATACATTGCAAGAAGTTTGTTAAACTCAATTTAAACACGTATGCTTCAAAAAATGTGTTTGATTTGAACAGATACACAAAACTGCTACCATACGCTGTAGAGGGCGCATTTTTGACACACGCTAAGCATTGGCAAAATTCACAAAATATTCAAAATCGGTGTATTATTTTCGGCGCTCGTGTGACAGAATCATTTATTTTTTTGACATCACATTATACATTTAAGGGACAACATTGAAAGATCAATATTGGATGTTCATTCTCATTATGGGAAGGCTCCATTAACTTAGGACTACTCTACTTCCCTATGAGGATCAATTTCACAGACCTGCCTTTCATACAATGGCACTACAATTGCACCAGCTGGCTTAGATAAACATAACAATGGAACATTCACACCTTGAGGGATTAAAAGTCTTCTGTTTGTCACCCGAGTTGCTCAGGCAAGGAATCGGGTTTCAGGTACCATGCAAGTTAATGCAGTCTTTCCCTAATGTTAAAGTTTGGGGGTAGGGGGTTTTTAACCTAAAAAGGTTTTCTAGTCGACAGAAACAATATACCAATATCCTACTTTGGTTTGGTTAAAAATTCTACAAAATTGCATAGAAAATTATGCATCTTCATTCCTTTTGTGGCAAAGTCAATCGAGACCCTTTGATATTGGTGTTATATTTACAGTGGCAGACTGAGAGGTTTATTGAATGAAACAAGCGACCTAGTCCTAGCGGCCGATATAGCTCCGCTGTGTTTATGTAGAGAATAACTATTTTTGACACATGTTGATGAAGAAGGTGGAAATCTTCGATAGCTCAATGCAGTGGCCAGAAAAAAGTGGCTAAAAGCTGCAAAAATACACAATTGAAGATTTCATCATACTTTGAATATATCACATCAGATCATCCCCAAGAACATGTCAACCAAAGCTATCGGATGAGTAGTTTTTGAGAATAAAATTTTCTGACCAAAAATGGCAACAATTGCCCCCCCCCAAAAAAAAATTGCAGATTTCATCATAATTTCAAAAGATCAAATTTAGTTCATCTATAGAAACCTGTATACCAAATTTCAAAGCTGTTAGACCAGTACTTTTTGAGAAACACATTTTTTGACCAAAAATGGAAAAAATTGCCCCAAAAATACAAAATTGCAGATTTCATCATAATTTCAATAAATAAAATTTAGTTCATCTATAGAAACCTGTATACCAAATTTCAAAGCTATCAGATGAGTAGTTTTGGAAATACACATTTTTTGACCAAAAATGGCAAAAATTGCCCCAAAAATAAAAAATTACAGATTTAATCAGAAATTCAATATATATTACTTAGCTTATCTGTAGAAACCTTTACACCAATTTTCAAAGCTATCAGACCTGTACTTTTTGAGAAACACATTTTTTGACAAAAAATTGCAAAAATCGCCCCAAAATTACAAAATTGCAATTTTCATCATA
Organism: Ptychodera flava; assembly: GCF_041260155.1. Lineage (NCBI taxonomy): Eukaryota > Metazoa > Hemichordata > Enteropneusta > Ptychoderidae > Ptychodera > Ptychodera flava. The sequence goes on from NC_091935.1 coordinate 42,448,791, forward strand.
ATTAAGGTGATCTGTAGGAAACTGTATACCAAATTTCAAAGCTATCAGATGAGTAGTTTTGGAAATACACATTTTTTGACCAAAAATGGCAAAAATTGCCCCAAAAATACAAAATTAGAGATCTCATCAGAAATTCAATATATATTACTTAGTTCATCTATATCTGATCTGTAGGAACCTGTATACCAAATTGCAAAGCTATCAGATGAGTAGTTTCGGAAATACTCATTTCTTGACCAAAAATGGCAAAATTTGCCCAAAAAATACAAAATCACAGATCTCATCAGAAATTCAATATATATTACTTAGTTCATCAATACAAACCTGTACACCAAATTTCAAAACTATCAGTTGAGTACTCTATGAGAAACACATTTTTTGACCAAAAATCGCAAAAATTGCCTTAAAAATGCAAATTTGCATATTTCTGCACAATTTGAAAAAATCTGAAATAAATCATCCCTAGGGACATATGTACCAAATATCAAAGCTATCTGACTATTAGTTTTGAAGAAGAAGATTTTTGAAGATTTTTTTACCAAAAATGACAAAAATTGCCTTAAAAATACAAATATGCAAATTTCACCACAATTTGAACAAATCTGACTGAAGTCACCCTAAGTAAACTGCGTATCAAATTTCAAAGCAATCGGACAAGCGGTTTCAGAGAAGAAGATTTTTTTACCAAAAACACCAAAAACTGCCCCATAAATACAAATATGCAAATTTCACCACGATTTGAACAAACTTAAGTGAGGTCATCCCAAGTGAACTGCATATAAAATTTCAAAGCAATCGGACTTGCGGTTTCAGAGGAGAAGGCAATTGTTGACGGACGACGATGAGGGAAAATCAACCTATTTGATAAGCTCCGCGTCGCTGACAGCGGAGCTAATAAAGGTGCTTTTCATTTGAATAATGTTGTCTTTTGCAATATCACCCATCCTGAGTATGTTTTAGTATGATCAGAAGTATCACAGTAAGGAAATAATGGGAACCTCTGATCAACATTCAACAATTAAGTTTCATGGGGGTGGTGGGTTTGTGCAAAACTTAAAGAATTAAGTTATTTATCAGACATTAAACTTTTGAATTCGCCCCTACATCACTTCAGAGTCAGTCAACTTTTGTCATTAAAGAATGAGTAAACATAATTCAAAACAAAATTTTCCACATAAACTAGGTATAGTTTCAACTTTGATGTTATATTTCATAGAGTTGTGTCTAGTACTCGGCATGGTAAGTTAATTTTTATCATTAATGCCAAAATTTACTTTTTTATACCCTAGATATACCCCTTCACTGTTCAAATACACTATCACTACCACACTTAACCTTAGATCAGTGCAACACCACCAACTGTTATCGTAAATAGTTGACAAGATTTTAAATTGTTTAAGGTGTTGCACATGAAATATTTTCATCTTGGATATAACTTACGTTTTAGCAGTGCATCTTCCGAATTCAACATCACATCTCGGCTAATTTCACTTGCTTTCTCTATCTTGAAGATCTCATCAACAAAGACAATATGACAATTCTGTAAAACATCACCAGCGATACCAAGATGAATTGTTCCATAAAGCTCTTTCTGTGTTCTTGACTCTTTCTAACAAAAAACCCAAAACAAAACAAAATGAGTACTTAGGAAAGTACTTACATAGCATATCTCATATGCATTTTGCATACATTTCCTAGTTGTCTTTCAACTTGCTTTACCAAATATGAACTGAAAATGCTCCTGTATTTCAGTATATACCACAGTTGTCTGTAAATTAAAATATATTGCAGTTGTCTATTAATTGAAACTTTTGCCACAAGTTTTCAACTTCATTGAAAGTGTTATGCTCAATATCACTAACAACATTCATCATAGATTAACTTCATGGGACATTCAACGAGAGACGTATTGAAAGCTTTTCCACACCATACACATAGACAACAAATTATGTTATGTCAAGCTATTTCCATCACAGTGATAGCAATGACAGATTTTACAACACTTTTGAGAATATTTTAGGAACAAACAAGTCATTGACAATGACATAGTCCTAGCTTGTAATTGGGAATTTGCCAGTGGAATTTAAATAAACTGTAGTTACTATGATGAATATGAAAAAAAAGGAGGGTACCAAAGACCTATCTGTCACTGATGCTCATATTGGATTGTACTGTAAATGAGTACTTATTTAGTATGAGGCACAAGACCACACAGGGAAACAGCACCGTCAGTAGTGTTTTGGCCTTAGAACTCCATATATTACCACAGAATGCTACAGCCATCATTCTCAACAGTCTGCATTTTGATTCAAGCGATGCAATTCAATAGAACTTTATTTTATCCCAAACATGGGCAATTAAAAAGTGTGGCTCAAATAACATCAAAATATCAAAAATATACAAAAAGTAATTGGAAACAGACCGCCACCAAAAACAGTAATTTTCAATGACATAGTCCCCGCCAAATATAAATTTTGTCAATGTACTACGGTGAAAGTGTGGAAATGTGTTTGCACTTTCAAGTCAATTTCAGTTGACCAGAATTCATAAAGTGATTTTAAAGGGAATTGGTTTTAAGGCACAGCCAGCGCCTGAGATGAGTTGCTCCAAATCAGAGTCGGACTCCACCCTGAAGGACAAAGCATGAGTGAAAAAAGCAATAGAATGCTCGGGACAGATAGGAGTCAAAGTTTCATTTCTCTGTATTAACCCTTTTCCTGCCAGACAGTATCACTTCCCCATCAGCAAAGTCAGTAACAAGCGGTATTTAGCCAAAACATGATGTATTTTCACCCACTTGGCTTGGTCTGTTACAGCATCTTTAGTTCAAAAATATCAAGTTTACGGTATTTATATTTTCAACAGCCTTCAAATGTACAGTATTATGTTAACAAGCGACCTAGCGGCCGATATAGCTCCGCTGTGTTTATGTAGAGAATAACTATTTTTGAGACATGTTGATGAAGAAGGGTGGAAATCTTTGATAGCTCGATGCAGTGGCCAGAAAAAAGTGGCTAAAATAAGCTGCAAAAATACGCAATGAAGATTTCATCATACTTTGAATGTATCACATAGGATCATTTCTAAGAACATGTCAACCAAAGCTATCTGATGAGTAGTTTTTGAGAATAAATTTTTTGACCAAAAATGGCAACAATTGCCTCCAAAAGTAAAAATTGCAGATTTCATCATAATTTCAAAAGATCAAATTTAGTTCATCTATAGAAACCTGTATACCAAATTTCAAAGCTGTTAGACAAGTACTTTTTGAGAAACGCATTTTTTGACCAAAAATAGGAAAAATTGCCCCAAAAATTCAAAATTGCAGATTTCATCATTATTTCAATAAATATCATTTAGTTCATCTATGGAAACCTGTATACCAAATTTCAAAGCTATCAGATGAGTAGTTTTGAATATACACTTTTGACCAAAAATGGCAAAAATTGCCCCAAAAATACAAAATTACAGATTTCATCAGAAATTCAATATATATTACTTAGCTCATCTGTAGAAACCTGTATACCAAATTTCAAAGCTATCAGACCAGTACTTTTGAGAAACACATGTTTTGACCAAAAATGGCACAAATTGCCCCAAAATTACAAAATTGCAGATTTCATCATAATTTCAATAATTATAATTTAGTTCATCTGTAGGAACCTGTACACCAAATTTCAAAGCTATCGGATGAATAGTTTTGGAAATACACATTTTTTGACCAAAACTGGTAAAAATTGCCCCAAAATTACAAAATTGTAGATTTCATCATAATTTCAATAACTATCATTTAGTTAATCTGTAGGAACCTGTATACCAAATTTCAAAGCTATCGGATGAGTAGTTTTGGAAATACACATTTTTTGACCAAAAATGGCAAAAATTGCCCCAAAAATACAAAATTACAGATTTCATCAGAAATTCAATACATATTACTTAGTTCATCGATAGAAACCTGTATACCAAATTTCAAAACTATCAGACCAGTACTTTTTGAGAAATAAATTTTTTGACCAAAAATGGCAAAAATTGCCTTAAAAATGCAAATTTGCATATTTCTGCACAATTTGAACAAATCTGAAATAGATCATCCCTTGGGACCTATGTACCAAATATCAAAGCTATCTGACTGGCAGTTTTGAAGAAGAAGATTTTTAAAGATTTTTTTACCAGAAATGACAAAAATTGCCTTTAAAATACAAATATGCAAATTTCGCCATGATTTGAACAAATCTGACTGAAGGCACCCTAAGCAAACTGCATATCAAATTTCAAAGCAATCGGACAAGCGGTTTCAGAGAAGAAGATTTTTTTACCAAAAACACCAAAAAATGCCTCAAAATTACAAATATGCAAATTTCACCACGATTTGAACAAACTGAAGTGAGGTCACCTTAACCCTTTGCGCTCCGATTCGGCCTGAGACGGCCCCACTAATTGTATTCACGTACGCCCGGTTAGGCCTGACACGGCCTGTGTAAACGCAGTACAGTGATCCCGTTACGGCCTCAATAGGCCTGCATTTTTAATTAGTAAACAAGGATTGATTACATCGTTAGTTTTTGTCGTGACGACTACACATGCCTCAATGACGTTTAACAACATCTTGCCTACGACATCACATATACATGAATACATTTTCCCGCCCCCTTCATGAATAAAAGATTTTTTCCCGCCCCACACACACAGACGACCTGAACTTTTCTTTGAGTGACGCGACCCCGCACCGTGGGAAAACTCTACAGATTTAAATATTCATTTATTTAAAGTTTGTTTTGATATGTCGACCCCGGAAGTGAGAAACAACACCGTTTGGGACATTTTCTTTGGGGACTCTGATTCCGACAGCGATTTTGAAGGTTTCACAGCAGAGGAAATATCTGAACAACAACTGCGAGTGGAGATTGCGAGGGAAACATATCGACAGGAAAATGGCAGCGCGAGTGACATCGATCCTGCTGAACTCGCCCAGCGTTTGATCGAAGATCTACATGCAGACGACGTCACTGTAGCCGATCTGGAGTGGTCAGAAACTTCAAGTGACGAAATAACTTTATTTCCTTTCAACGGCGACGAATCTGGCCCATTTCACAATCTGGGGTGTACGGGTGATCAGTTGGATTTTTTCCAACTGTTCATGACAAACGACTTTCTCGATCATCTCGTCCGCGAAACCAACAAATACGCAGTTCAGACAGGATCTTTCACAGAAAGTCGACACTGAGTGGAGTCCGGTTGACAGAAATGAGATGAAAGCGTATATTGGTGTTCTCATTTTGATGGGTATTCACTCATTGCCCGAAATACGCGACTACTGGTCAACGGACGACCGTCTTCATGTACCGGGGATAGCGAAAGTCATGTCCCGAAATCGTTTCCTGAAGTTGAACCAGTATTTTCATGTCAACGATCCGTATGGCGAACCCGACCGACAAGACCCAGGCAGAGATCGGATGTACAAAGTTCGGCCGATGATCGATCAACTTCGTTCTAATTTCCCACGAAGTTCATCCCTTTCAGAGAAATTTCCATCGACGAAGCTATGTGTAAATTCGCCGGGCGATCACCGATGATTCAGTATATGCCAGCGAAGCCTGTGAAGTGGGGATTTAAAATCTGGTCAGCTGCATGTCCACGCACTGGTTATACCTTCGATATGATCCCGTACGCTGGAAAGGGAGAGCACACGCAACATGGTCTTGGCTACAGTGTCGTTGTTGATCTGACCAGCAGATATTGTGGATTAGGACATCATATTTACTATGATAATTTCTTCAGTTCCCTTCGCCTTGCTGTCGACTTGTTGAACAGGCAAACGTACGTTTGCAGCACAGTTCGCAAGAACAGTAAAGGACTTCCGGCTGCAGTGTCAAAGCCAGCGACGAAGCTGAAACCAGGCGACTACGTCTACCGAGCAAGCGGTGAAATCACAGCTACTTTGTGGCACGACAAGCGTGATGTGACCCTGCTTAGTTCCAACTGCAATCCTGGCGGCCTGGAAGTTCAGAGGAAGGGGAAGGAGATATTCGTCCCAACAGTGGTGAGGGAGTACAATAAGTACATGGGCGGCGTCGACCTCAGTGACCAGATGGCTTCGTACTACCCGATCAACAACAAGTACATGAAGTTTTGGAAGTACTTGTTCTGGTTTTTTGTCGATCGGATGATCATCAACGCCTTTATATTGTACGGGATTGCACATTCACCAAACCCTCGACGAAGATATCGGCAGAAAGATTATCGCCTTGATCTAGCAAGTCAGCTGATTGGCGGTTTTACAAGTCGTCGGAAGCGCGGGCCGCAAAGTCAAGTCACAGAAGTCGAGAATAGCATCAACGCCGACAACATCGCGAACCACATCTGCGAAGTACTCTCTCCGAACGCGAAGCGTAAGAAGAAATGTTGTCGGCAATGCAGCAAGACTGGCAAGAAAACACCAAAGGGCTACCCTGTTGAAACAACTTGGGGATGTAAGCAGTGCAACGTCCATCTGTGTAAAAACGAGTGTTTCTTGGAGTACCATGCGTCAATTTTGCGGCGTTGAGTGACTTCCGGTATGAAGACAAAACAATGTCTTCGTGAACTCTGATGACCTTGAAGGGGAACCCCGTCTAGATTTCACACGGAGATATGTACTGTATATATATTATTGCTTCGAAACGTTTATACTTTCAAATGACTTTAAAACGTTGGCTATTTTTGTCGCCAAAACTTTTGCGTTCATGAACGTTCGTGACATTTGCTTGTTTCTGAAGTCTTAGAAAATTTTAAATAGTACTTTGCCGTCAGGGTAACCGACGTGTCACACTGCCTCAGGTAAGAAATTCAGAGTGTAGAATTCATGATAAAATTGAACTACGTTACCGAGATATAACATAATAAGTTTAGCCTTTGGTCCAGATTGTTTATTTTGATAAGGTGTTTAAATTTAAATTTTACACAGGAAAGTTTCATGACGTTCAACAATTTTCTAACTATTCAACTAAGTCATTTCTGTCACACATAAAAAAAAAACAACAGCGATATTTATCATAAGAAAATCATTTTATTTTTATTTTTCAAGTTCTTCCTGCCTGTAAAAGAAATCATTTCATAAAAACACCGACCAAGAAATTTACAGCGAAGTTAAAAAAAATACGTTCACTGTATTTCCACTGAGGTGTTCAGTGAGTGAAAGTTTTGGGATTTTGGGACCCCGGTATGCAAATTTTCTGCTGGGCTCTGCAAAAATGTTGCAACATTGTTGCAATGGGGCGCAAAGGGTTAAGTGAACTGCATATAAAATTTCAAAGCAATTGGACTTGCGGTTTCAGAGGAGAAGGCAATTGTTGACGGACGACGACGGACGACGACGACGACGACGGAAAATCAACCTATTTGATAAGCTCCGCGTCGCTGACAGCGGAGCTAAAAATACACCATATGAAATATGTTGTGTTTCATTAATTTTAACAATCTTGACCTGATGGTGAAATATGGGCTTGGCAGGAAAAGGGTTAAATAAGACAGTATCAGTCTCAGTTTGACCTTTTCATAGTTGATTTTATTTTATAATTAAAGCGACAAAGTTGGCCATTTTTTCATGAATTTTATTTGATACGAGATACTACTTATACTGTTTGACATGTTGAAAGAAACTGAATGAATGGGTTACCACCATGCATATATTCAACCCCAGTTTTAGACAATTTAAATAAAACCATCGCGAAAATGAAAATGACCATTACTTTATCAGTGTTTTTGTTAAGGCCAGTACTCCAGTAACATTTACCGGGGTTCCCGAGTCATTTTACCGGGGTTCCCCTTGGTATATCAATGCAATCAGATTAAGGGACAGCGGAAATGTTACCGGGGTTCCCAAATCATTTACCAATGTTCCCAAACCATAGCAAAAACACTGCTTCATTCTGGCTGTGGTTTCATGTATCGTGTCTAAAATCGGGGTAAAATATATGCATGGTGGTAACCCATCATTCAGTTTCTTTCAACATGTCAAACAATATAAATAGTATCTCGTATCAAATAAAATTCATGAAAAAATGTTCCACTTTGTCCCTTTAAAAAGTGGAGTGAGCCGGCACCTGAGTGTTTCTGTTCAATGAGTAAAACACATGAATTGCATGCTGTTGACCCGTGACAGAACTATCATTTTATTGGGGCAAGAGACAAATGGTGCAATCGACCCATGTTCCAGTGCATTTTCAGAGCAAACGAATCCTGCAAAAAAGTGATGTGTTGGATACATGTTTGGAATGATGAATAACAAGTTGATTAAAATCGATACAAGAATGATAAAACAGCTCCAAGTCAGTACCTTCAAAAAAGCTCTGTAAGCTAGCAATACTGTCTGCTGACCAGTTCTTTACAGTTTTTGTAACTCAATGAATCCGCTTAATGACTGGTTTATAGATGGGGCAAGCAAAACAACACTGTGATCAGATGGTCTAATGGAAGGCAATGCAAAAGATTTGTATGCATTGGGTACTGTACCGTAACACCTATCAAGTATTTTATCAAATCAAGCTGGACACGAAACATATTGGTGGATATTATTTGCACTCTTGCTAAAATCACATTAATTGACCAAACCAAACAAGCACCAATGCAGGTATCAAAACTTAATGGTCCACACTATATTTCACCCAAATTATCTTTATGGATAACAAACCCGGAAGTGAATTAATGGTCTTGTGCCATGAATGGCACAGGGTTATGTTCTTTTATCAAGTTGAACAGAATTAGGTATGTAAATGTACTAGCTCTTGAAATGTCAAGGTCTGAGTATGTCTGAGTAATGGCTCTTGAAGGTTAAAAATCAGAACACCAGATATGAACCAAAAATGCCCTCATGTTCATTTTAGAAGAGACTTACAGTAATTTGTACCTCTCATCTCTCTGGTCTGTCTCACATTTTTCACTTTGGTTTACAATGTGTGGAACTTCTGGTGTTTGTTACTACTATATAGTAAAAAGAATTCAGGTTGACCTATTTACGCCCGGATCTTTTTTCACCCCGTTCTCCAAGCACAGATCGTAAAGAGACTCTGTTTTGTGGCCACACGTTCTCTTCTCATTCAGTAACACGGTGGTACAGAAATATGTTGATACAAATTCATAATTTTGGTAAAAAATGTGATTTTTCAAAAATCTCTAGCGAAATCCTGTGTAGTCTCGCTTACCCTAACAATTGACGGTGCCCCCGTGCGAGAAAATATAATAAAGGCAAATATAAACAAACACAATCGCATTTAATGAGGTACATTTTGGTAAGTTTCTTGCGGATTATTCTGACATTCGCCTGGTTTAATTTGTTTGCTTAAATTATCTCCGTGTTTGTGATTAATAATTATAGTATCCCGTCTCCGGTGGGGGGCTCGGGACCGACTTTTTGTTTGTAAGTGCGCCCGTCCGCTATACTTGACCCCCGTCGCTTACCCTATGTTCTAACGGAACAAATTCAGCAAAAACGAAAACTGCTCACAGGGTTAATTCAATTTTTGGATTATAACCCACATTACATCAAAGGACAGACTATAGTTGCTGGTTCCTTTTTCTGGGTTCCATGATACCACACATTGTTTTAAATTCGTTTTTCTTTGGTAAAATCCTTTAGATTTACAAGGTCAGGGATGTAGAAAAATAAACACAGGTTCTTACAAGTAGTGCAAGCACACATTAAATTTGCACAAAATTTTTCACTAAATTTACAATTTTCACAGCTAGTAAATGTCAGCTGGTTGTTTTTGTCAGTTGCTGGCTATTTTCTACATCCCTGAAGGAGTTGAAGAGGATCTAAAATCTTTACCTTGTCTGTGATCTCTACATCATACCAATATCCCCGTTGCTCAGGATGATCTGAATTGTAATTAGCCATTACTTTCATTCCAACCTGCACGTCTGACCAATCATAGATTGTTCTGGCTCTTGGACGAATGTATTTGCTGCACAGCTCAGTGAATTCTTCATATCTGAGAAGGCATCAAAATCAAATAGTTTTCAGAAACTGGAAGTGTATGACTGTAACGATCATTACTGCCTGTGTGGTGCAGAAACTGGTGGAGTATCGAATACTGCCTCCCTTACGACCACTAACGTCATCGATAAACCAGAGAGATTCATCGTGTGATATCGATGACCATCGTTCGTCTTATGGACATTCCCAGTCTCACAAAACTAAAACCAAACTTTTTCTTGAGGGGGGGAGTTCAGTCCTAGGATCTATGATTATTCGTGGCGCGCGGATGCTGGCCATAATCTCTCAGTTTGTGTTCAGAAGTTGAGAGGTCACCGCTACGTCACTGTAGTGACGTACTGCAGGGATCCTCGACCAACAGTTTTATGCTAGCAAAATGGCGGTCTCCGTGTAGTCATGTCGGGCGAACTTAGAAAAAAGGGCGATATTTCAGTGAATTTTGAGCGGATTTCTGGTCTGGTGAGTCCCTAATAACCAAGCTGTCGATGAGTGTTGGCAATTTGTAATTTGGATGGAAAATTTTTCGAAATATCGTCAAGCAAACTTGCGCAAAGGGTGCTTGCGGCGGAACATGGACGCTAGTCTATGGAATATCCCATAGCTGTGGTGGCGGGGTTAAAATCGTAAAAGTCAAAACCAGCCCGTAAAAGGTATGAATCCCGTCTGAAAACACCACAGCTATGGGCCCACAGCTACCCCGCTCGGTGAGCGGGGCGATTAGCTGTAGCGGAACACACAGCATCGTACGCAGGGCTAAAAAAATACGAACTTTTCATACGTATGTAACATAGACTAATTATTTTGTTTTGTCTATAGTGCATGTCATGCAATGTTCATTGTCATGTTTTATTGTATTTCTAACAATAGTAACATTGTTTATTTCTTTCAAATAAACTTCAGACTTTTCAAGAAAATCTACCTCGTTTAGTTCTATTGGACGGGAAACAGATTTTCGTTCCATCGGCAACTGATGACGCCAACTGTAGCATGTAGACAGTATAGGCTATGTGTGAGTGAGGTTATTTGTTTCTGAAACGGTATATTGCGTGATATAAATTGCCGAGAAATTCACTCTTTAGACCCCCTTTCCTTATAAAAAGCCTCTCATTATAATGATGGAGGAAACGAGGCAAGTTCAAGAAAACGCAACACAGGAAACAACCTATTATTTTCATGGGCCCTGTTTTCCAACCTCATCGTCACGTTACGTAGATTGACCAAGGTGTCTAACCATGTGTAGATAACCAACGCACGTCGGAAATATCGTCGATAAGATTGTTAACATTGCCCGTATGCCGTCTTTGTTTGCCTGGGCTAAACTAACGCACCCAACGTAAATTCAGTGTTTTGCCCATAATCCATGATAGCTGAGGGCTATAGAATCAATTGACGGATGTTACGTTTCCTCCGACATCCGCATTGCATGACCTTTCAACTCTCTATTGACGTACTCATTTCAGGGTCAGTCACTCCACACAGAACAGTGCCGAGATGTTTTGAAAGTAGAATTTTATCAACCTACAAACGCGCCCGATTTTATGTTTTCTAACTGTAAAAACATAGGCACAGTAAGAAATTTGAACTTCAAATTGTATCTCTATCGACAAACTATGTAAAATAGTTTTATGAACGGACCCGATTTTAAGTTTTTCGGCCGTAAAAGAAGTGTCGGAACGATATCAAATTTGAACTTCAGATTACCTACAAACAATGTGAATGGTCTCAGATACGGACCCAATTTAACCACGGTCCCTTAGTTTTCGGTTGTTAACGCCGGAACGTGAACAGTTTTGAACATTGGATTTTACAACTGTAGGGTCATTGTACATTTCTGTCAGTAACGGATCCAATTTTCATTTTAACACGATCATCTTGAAACGTCTGAACAGGAACAGTTTTGAAAATCGGAACCCTGGGATTTTATCTGTACCGACAATCATAAATAGTGTCAGGAATGGGAGAACAACATGTATCGACAAACTATGTAAAATAGTTTTATAAACGGACCCGATTTTAAGTTTTCTAGCCTTAAAATAAACGTCGGAACGATATCAAATTTGAACTTCAGATTAACTGCAAACAATATGAATGGTGTCAGATACGGACCCAATTTAACTTAGTTTTTCAGTTTTAATAACGAATAGTTTTGAACATCGGATTTTATCTTTACCGATAAACATTGTGAAATAGCATCGGGAACGAAACGAATTTTAAGGTTTATTTTAGCCATAGCGTGAACGGGAAATGTTTTCAACATCGGATTTTATCTGAATCGGTAGATATGTAGACAAACATTTAAATTGTGTCAGAAATGGGCCGTGATTTCGGGAACAGAAGACAATCTCCCTGAAGTCGACGAATGTCCTGAAGGGTAAATAGCTCAAAACAGCGATGGAACTTGCTTGATTGACCCCGCGATGTGACAGTCTTTCTGATGATTGTTACTAGGCTACGGATTGCTGCAGATAAACAAGCTTGCGTAAATAAATTAATAAATTAATGCTTGCTTTTCCCAGGGACAACACAAAACGCGTTGTAAATCACATGTTGTTCTCCCAAGTCACTGTGCTTGTCACTCCAGGTCGGCAGTCGATATCGACCAACTATTGTGACTAAACTTAATTCCCCCCTTTGTAGGTAGCATGGCAGAGTTTTTGGTGAAATAGTTTTTGGTAGCCGGTCACAGACACTTCGTGTTCGTGTCGGCTACATGGACGATCTGCCACATTGACATGCGCACTCCGTACACAAAAGCCCTGTGACACGCAACTTCCCATCGCGCGGTGGCTACATCCCCTAGCCTACGTTACCCTACCAAAATCCGGTTTATATGACATCGACATGCAAGCTGCGATTTCAAAATAATGATCTGCGACTGCCGGTATCATGGTGTGAAATAAACATTACCCTTCGCTAACTCGCAACCTTTATGGTAATGAGTTGTCATAGTAATCCTACAGTAATCGCTATACTGTTTACCATGCGTACAGTGATCGCATCGGGCAACTCAAAATGCTACAAGTCTTACTTCACATGTATATATTGGGTATCATCAGTGAGGCTATTTTATCTTGAATTTCTTTAATTGCAACAATGTTACACAATAAAGGTTAAATCACTTGCCCCGTTTATGATACATGTGTTTTATACCTTTTCACTATCGAGTCTATACCATTTTAAAGTGATCCTTTTAGGTACGCTGCGTACGGGTTTCGTTTCACGTAATTACGTCCAAGGCTTACAAGTTACAATTAGGCTTACAAGTTCGCCTGAGACCTGTTAAGATATAGTGCGGCAATAAAACTCTGGCCGAATATTGGTAACATTTCTGAAATCCTACCAAGCTGCAATATTAGAAGTTCAGGCCATAGTGTCGAAAAAAGGTCGAAGTCATCAGTGGGTAGGTGGGCGGAATTTCAAGCAGACGTCGGGTTTTATTTGCTTTTAATACCGCGGTAAACACATGACTCTTCCTGAGAGTAAAGAACTACTGTATTTTTAATGTAGCTTGAGACTTGATTTTCATTTTAATGAACCCCCGTATACGGTAACTTTGAGGTTCAGTCAGTAACAACACGGGTAAACAACGTGAAAGAGTGGTACACAATTGCACAACCGGGTAAAAAGGGGTCTTACCAATATTTAGCACAAGAGGGCAAACAGCAAACATACCCATCTTACATATAAGTCGTACAGAAAACAAAAAATCTTCGAAAAAAACCTTCTCAACACTGAACGAAAAAAGACATGTTTACCGGTAGGCCTATGCGTGACATAAGTAAAAACCTCTTTTCATTACGTTCCCGCGTAACCCCGCGCACTTTCATTTCAAGTGCACGGTGAGAAACATTTTAAGATCGAAGCAATTTGAATAAGTGTGGTTTGGGTTAACATATTTTTATGTAGGCGTAAACAAGATTGACTTTCATGAATTTAAAAGTATTGATCGATCTTGGTATAAGACTTACTGGATATATTTCACAAACGGCCCATGGCCCATACGGGTGTGACCCTGACCTAAAACTGATTACCGCGGAAGTTCACGTTTAGAGAACCATTGAATCTCCCATCGCCTATGGACATTTTTCACTATTGAACAACATAATACGTCTTCAACATAGTCTAAACTTGTTTCTCATTATATCATTTATTGAAAACCTATTGGAATAAAAGCAAGTCAGGGGATAACAATATGCAGAAACTGCCACAACAAGCTTAAAGGTCAATGCACTTTCTCGCTGCATTTACAGTAACACGCTCGAGAGAAGATTTACTCTTACGTTAGAAATGACGCTGGACGTGCTCTCAGTATAATCCAACTCTTTAATAGCCGTATAATTTCCAGTAATTTTAGGGTGGTATATAAGGTAAATATGGCAGCTATTGAACAAATCTTCCGCACTACCGTAGCTGGGTGCCAGTTTATCTCCTGATATACCATAAGCTTTAACCCACTCGACGATTTTTTATGAATCTCTACTGTCTTTCATTGATACTAACGATTTTATCCCCTTTTCAATAAAAATAATGTGACATTGATCACTGCATAGCCCACGTGTCATTTTCTCAGACAACATCAATTAGGCTAACATACCAAAGTGTGTTTTGTGATCACAAAGAAATGAGGTACTGTACCGGTAGGTCGGTCGGACATGTGTGACAGTCGTCATCACAGTCGCGCCGGACTGCTCCTATGACACAGTGTTGTCCTTATATTTAAAAGTAGCCGGGTAATTTAAGAAAGTAGACGGGTGGACTGCGAGGGAGCGAAGCGACCGAGCGGCGACGTGAGCGTAGCGAACGAGGGGGGAGAGCGCGAGAGGGGGGTGTCCCCCCTCTCGCAAGGCGAAAAATGAAATTTTGGAGTGGAAATGGTGTTCTCACGTCCCCAGTGCGCTGGGAGTGTGAGAACACAGTGTGAGAACAATTTGTTCTCACACTCTGTATTGTTGCGCGACCGAACACCTCGTATGTGAAACGTATGTTGATTGGTCAATTCTGCTCAGCGCCTAGTTCGCTGTACGAATTATTTGACGAATAGAACATCGCGTAATGTACAACTGGCACTATAGGGGACAGACGACTGAACCGCAGAGTGAACAGGGGTGCTTTCGATTATCTTCCTCGAGGTGCCATTGGGCGGCCCGGGGCGACCCAGTTTCTGTTCGATTATCGTGTGACGTCATTGTCGGGGTACCTCGGGGAAGATTTCACCGCCCCTGCTCGTCGAGTCGGGGAAGTGGGCACTGTATACAAATATGGCGGATGACAAACAGACAACACTATAGCTCATGGAGAAAAATCGTCCTATTGGTTGGTACAGTTAATCAAAGCCATTGACGTGACATTGTGAAGTTGTTGAAAATAAACAGGCAAAAAAATAGCTAATCTGTGGCGAAATATTTGATTTCTGGCTGTATTGTTGTTGTCGTCTGACATTTTGTTCCCCCGGTAACGTTCGATTTTCCCACTTCCCCGGGGAGCCCCATCGTAACGTCATGACGTCACTTAGGGCTCCCCGAGGATCATAATCGAACGCAGCCCAGGTTGTTCTAGATTTGAGTACGGTCAGCGCGGCGTCGGCAACAAAAACACGGAAGATGACCGCTTTTATGTTGTAACGGGAGAATTCAGGCCATTACAAACCTATCGGCTATTTACGCTCGTCGACATATTTTCTGGAGAGGAACTTACTTGACAGCGATACAGCTAGCGAAAGACTTCGATGAGCGAGCCATTTGCACACGAGGCTGTAGCAGACGACAGCTTTCACGCAATGTCATCATCAGATGGCCACCAGAGCTGTTTCGCAACATTTTCCTCAGATGACCTGGAGAATTTTGTGGCTGACCAACAAAACAAAATTGCCATATCGGTAATATACATGTTAACGTGTTTGATATGCTCATCAATGAACGGAACTTCATTTTTCTTTGCGGAATGATACAAATGAAACAAGTGCAATCGTGTGCTGGTTTTTGATAGTATAAACCTACCACAATAAAATGCAATTTTCTAAAGATATTGGAGGGACGTGAGAAAAATAATCCCACACCCCAATGGGTTGGGATGGAATGTCTCACACTCGTTGGGGAATTCTGTCTCACACTCGCCGAAACACTCGCCTTCGGCTCATGTGAGACAGAATTCCCCAACTCGTGTGAGACATTCCATCCCAACCCGTTGGGGTGTGGGATTCTATTATTCTCTGGTGGCATCTGAGGTGACTTTTAGCTGAGGATGAAACAGTACTTTTGTTGTGTGTCTTAGACGTGGTTCACATACAACAAAACAAACAAACATGATTTTGTTTTGTTTGTATTATTTATGACACACTTATGGTTTTATTTGCAGTGAAGATTTAACATTTAATCTTAAATCACCTGCAGTCTGCTCATTTCATCGCTCATTTCCCATTCTTCATTACCCCATAGTTTCTGAAACTTATGACACAAAGTGAGTGATTGACAGAAATGTTGCAACAAATTACTAATAATTGCCAACCGTGCACTATCATCGCGTCTCGCTGTCCCAAAATTTGATCGAAGCAGATATGCAGTATGGTGTCGGAAGGAAACAACTCCATTTTCTTTCGAATTTGCTCCACGAGTCCGTGAAAAAAATGATTCAGAGGGTCCATCGAAGGACACTATCGGGCAACCCGACATAGAGAACATGGAGAAGCGCAGTGAAATTGAACCCATGCCGGAATCCACGACGTATTGTCCTGGTGAAGCCGTGAGCCGTGACGATGATGCGCCGGTCGGCAACGGTCGGCAACACACATGCCTGTGACCGTGGATTCTAGTACGTAAAAATAATCGATGGAAATAAAATACCCATTCAAATAAAAAGTTGGTTCTAAAAAAATCAGTTCTAGCTCATTTTTTTAAAAATTAATCTAGAAAATGCGTCGGTATTGCTCTGAGAATAACTTGATTTGTTGAGCAGATCATATTCGTAGTGATGTTGGCCGCCAGCGCGGCGGCGGAAAACTAGCTTGCCAGTCTCGTGAACTTCGAACCGTGGATCAAAATCACATCTTTTCGGCGCTTTTCTCTCACAAATTCAGAAATTGAAGTTTTTCATACATAAACTAAATGTATTGTTGGAATCAAGTATACCTTTCGAACGGGCTTTCTTCGGGAAAAATATATCATCGGCAATGTGCCAGTGGCCGACGCCACATTTCTTTTTGACGGCACGGTTAAAAATGACCTCAGATGACCTTCATACTAATCAAACCAATTACACTGCTCGTAATAAAGGCAACACCGTAGGCGCGTCCATCAGCCAATCACATTATTTGACAAATAAAAGATCGGGCTATGACAAATGGGTATTTAGAAACTGTTTTGTGTTTGTGCAGTTCCATGCGGGGGAAAGGGGTCGCGAAACTGCTAATCGTACGTGTGCCGTCTGACAGCAGGCAGTGCAATACCGAAATTAATAGGTCTATAAGAATAATCTAATTACGTTAAAAGTAGCCGGGAAAAAATGCAAAACAGCCGGGTTATTTGCCCGGCACCCGGCTTAAAAGGACAACACTGATGACATAGCGAAGTGGCCTTTTCTACCATGTCATAGGCAGTCCTGTATGCCGTGAAACAACCCTCAAGTCAATATAGCAATCATAGTAACATGGGATTGCGTGACACAATTGAAATCATCCTTAGTTACATTACTTCCGCTTTCAGCAGAGAAAACAAAGTTAAGTGCCGGGAGATTGAGTCACGGTACATTGAGGCATATTTTCATTTTCTAAGGTTTACTCACGGGTATGATTTATCACGGTCTGACCCGTACCAGTGTGATCTGAAACTGATTACCGCGTTACACACGAGGTTTGAGGCAGCATTTACATTTTTCTTATCTCCCGGCATCTATCAACATTTTGCACTTTTGGACAACATAACGTCTTTTCAATCTAGTCTAAAGTGTTTGGCTTTGTATCACTCGTTACTTCAACTGCTCCCCCCTTCGGTTGACATATTTTTATGTAGGCATGAACAAGATTGACTATCATGACTTTAAAAAGTATGATCCATCTCGGTATAGGACTTACTGGATATATTTCACAAACAGCCAAGGCCCATAACGGGTGTGACTCTGACCTAAAACTGATTACCGCGGAAGTTCACGTTTAGAGAACAATTGAATCTCCCATCGCCCATGGACATTTTTCACTATTGAACAACATAATACGTCTTCAACGTAGTCTAAACTTGTCTCTCATTATGTCGTTTATTGAAAACCTAATGGAATAAATAAATGCAAGTCGGCAGATACCATGCTGAAATTACCGCAGCAAGTTAAAAGTTCAATGCACTTTCTCTCTCGCCACACTTACAGTAACACGCTCGAGAGAAGGTTTACTATTACGTTAAGAAATACAGCTGGACGTTCCTTGGTATCGGTATGAGCCAACTCTCTATTATAGCCGTACAATTTCCACTAAAATTTGTTTTTGGTATATAAGGCCCGGCGTAAATATGGCAGCTATTGAACGAATCTTCCGCGGAAATTCACTTCACACTACCGTAGCTGGGTGCCAGTTTATTTCCCGATGCTGTAAGCTTTAACCACCTATGTTTTTGAATCTTTACTGTCTTCCATTTATACAAACGATTTTCGCCCTATTGCAATACAAATCATAATTATGAAATTGACATCTGCATAGCGCAAGTGCCATTTTCTAAGACAACATCAATTAAGCGAATATAACAAAGTGTGTTTTGTGATCACACAGAAATGAGGTACTGTATTAGGTCGGTCGGACATGTGTGACTGTCGTTATCACAGTCGCGCCGGACTGCTCCTATGACATAGCGAAGTGGCCTTTTCTACCATGTCATAGGCAGTCCTGTATGCCGTGAAACAACCCTCAATTTAATCATACTAACATCGCATTGCGTGACACAATTGAAATCACCCTCAGTTACATTACTTCCACTTTCAGCAGAGAAAACAAAGTTTAGTGCTGGGAGATTGAATTATTGGAATCGTATTTTCATTTCATTTCTAAGGTTTACTTACAGGTATGATTTATCACGGTCTGACCGGTACCAGTGTGATCTGAAACTAATTACCGCGGTACACGCGTTCGAGGCAGCATTTACGGTACATTTCTAATCTCCTGGCGTGTATCAAAATTTTGCACGTTTGGACAAATAAAGTCTTTTCAATCTAATTCAAAGTGTTTGGCTTTGTATAACTCGTTGCTTCAACTGCTTCCCCCTGGGATTGACATATTTTATGTAGGCGTAAACAAGATTGACTCTCATGAATTTAAAAGTATTGATCTATCTCGGTATAAGACTTACTTGATATATTTTACAAACGGCCCATGGCCCATAACGGGTGTGACTCTGACCTAAAACTGATTACCGCGGAAGTTCACGTTTAGAGAACCATTGAATCTCCCATCGCCTATGGACATTTTTCACTATTGAACAACATAATACGTCTTCAACATAGTCTAAACTTGTTTCTCATTATGTCATTTATTGAAAACCTATTTGAATAAAAGCAAGTCGGCAGATAACAATATGCAGAAATTACCGCAGCAAGTTAAAAGGTCAATGCACTAATTTCTCCCTGGCCGCATTTACAGTAACATGCTCGAAAGAAGGTTTACTCTTATGTTAGAAAAAACAGCTGGACGTGCCCTCGGTATAAGCCAACTCTCTAATAGCCGTATAATTTCCACTAATTTTTTGGGGTATATAAGGCCGCAGCTATTGAACGAATCTTCCGCGGAAATTCACATCACACTACCGTAGCTGGGTGCCAGTTTATTTCCCGATACCGTAAGCTTTAACGCACTCGACGATTTTTATGAATCTTTACTGTCTTTCATTGATACAAACGATTTTCGCCCTATTGCAATACAAATCATATGAAATCGATATCTGCAAAGCGCAAGTGCCGTTTTCTCAGACAACATCAATTAGGCGAATAACAAGTGTGTTTTGTGATCACACAGAAATGAGGTACTGAATTAGGTAGGTCGGACATGTGTGACAGTAGTCATCACAGTCACGCCGGGCTGCTCCTATGACATAGCGAATGGGCCTTTTCTTTGTCACAGGCGGTCCTGTATGCCGTGAAACAACCCTCAGGAACACGATTGGAACTAATTTGGGATAATTGGACGGTGAACTAATGCCGATTTAAGCTACAAATGTAATCTAATCTGTCTTTCTTTTTACATTACACACTTGTTTTAATGAGTAATTTGCAATATTGCACCATTCAGTTATACGGCACCTAACACTTTTGAGAAATTTGAAAAATATGAAAATCCAATTATCCCAAATTAGTTCCAATCGTGTTAATTGCGTGACACAATTGAAATCATCCTTAGTTACATTACTTCCGCTTTCAGCAGAGAAAACAAAGTTTAGTGCTGTGAGATTGAATTACGGTACATTGAGGCATAGTTATTGGAAAAATATTTTCATTTCATTTCTAAGGTTTACTCACAGGTATGATTTATCACGGTCTGACCGGTACCAGTGTGATCTGAAACTGATTACCGCGGTACACGCTTTCGGGGCAGCATTTACATTTCTAATCTCCCGGCATCTATCAACATTTTGCACTTTTAGACAACATAACGTCTTTCAATCTAGTCTAAAGTGTTTGGCTTTGTATCACTCGTTACTTGAACCCCCTTCCCCCTTAGAAGTATAACTGAAGAAAAGTGTGGCAATAGCAGGTCAAGTGATACGACGAAACTTCTGTCGTTTCCGTATCACCTTCACACTGTAACGTCAGCTGTTGTTTTTGTAGTTGACTTTTTTCTTCACGCTGATGTGATATAACATGGCAAATGAAAGCAAAACGAAAAACCGATATCATGCTCTCAACACTGAAAGACATCCACTTTTACGTTCGGAACATTTTTTTGGTGTTTGTAACTACCGGTATTTCACAACCCATGAGGGGAACGCTCCATTAACTTGGACGTACCCGAGTAACCCGAGTTGGTTATCAGAGGATTAATCTCTATGTCAACATATGCGAACAGATTATCTTTTAGTGTAAACAAAACATTAGCACTGCCGGAACTACTTTTAGAATGGCCAATGCCAGTCGGCGCCTGACTTGATGATGGCCCCCCTGTCCGGCACTCAGGATTTCCAACCAGCATTAAAAGTGCCGTCCAGCACTTGCTGTTACTTTGAGGTCATCATTTAGTTCATAAAATTGCATGAAGAGTTTACAAAAACGATGGTACTATATAATCCCTTTCAAATAATATGCTGTTTAAACAATACTAGCAGTTAATTAACGTACGCTGATTTTGCATACGAAAAGCTATTTTTGTATGAATGTTTATACCCCTATAAAAGAAAGTACGGTAGCGAAAATCAGCACAACAAAACAGGACTTCAGCACAACAAAACAGGACTTTTACTAAAACGTACTCTTTCAATTTCAGTTCAGACTCACATTGTCACACACACGAGCAAACTTTGGTGTCAACGGATCCAGTCGTTGAATTATCAATGAACACTCACTTATTTTTCTGGTCAAAAGCCAAAGGCTACTTGTCCATTGCAACGAGCCTCTCTGTTTGAATCCGCGTGTTCATTTTTAGCCGGATGCCGGCCAAATTGACCGGCTACTTCCGTATTTTGGCGGGCTGCTTTTCAGCAATGTTTCGCTCTCTAGCCTCGAAATTCTTGTTTTGATAATAATATTTTGATATTTGTTGTCTTGCAAGCCGGAGATAACATTTCAGAAGTGCCTATGTGGCTATAAGTAATCTAGCAATTTACGCGGTGAACTTGTTGCTATCTAGTATCAGCCTGTAGTACCGCGATCTGCGAACGTGTACTGTACTCTCGAGGTCATCCTTGCTTTCCCGACTACAGCCCAAATTATTCCGACATTCACATCGGGTGCAGCTTACCATTGGACTGACGTTACGCCCACCAATAGCCGGCTATTTCCGAATAAAGCTGACGTTTGTTTCTCTCAAACGCGAAAGAGAAGAAAGTCTCAAACGCGGAAGAGAAAGTCGACGCTTCAGAGCTTTTCTTTTCTGCGTAAGAGTTGGGCCTTGTCTGATGGGTAGGTTTTTGATCAAATGTAAAGCAACCAAAAGTTACTGAGTCTCATTTTTCATACTTTTGAAACGCCCCGTCAATCCATCCATAGTCGATCATAGATCTACATCGCGTTTTGTGGAGGGGCCGTGGTTTAATCGGAAGGTAAAGTCTACGCGGGAGTCTACGCTTGAAAACGTTGATTTCAGTTCTGCGAAAGAGTAGGACTTTGTCTGTTGGTTTCCGGAGGTTTTAGATCAAATCTAAATAAACAAACAATTACTTGGTCTCATTTTTCGTACTTTTGAAACGCTACGTCGATCACAGTGTCAAATTTCAGGTCGACCACAGTCCCTCTATCCACCGGTCTGGAAACGCCTATTGTAAAAGGTGTCGATCACCTGGACCGCACAGCCAAACCGCGATACGAGGGGCAGTCACGTGATAATGCGTAGCTTGGGTTTGTCCTGCATGCCACCATAGACCCTCGAGAAAGTTTTTCTCGAGGGTCTATGATGCCACAGTCCCCGATTGTGTGTACGCTTTTCTCGAATTTTCGCTGTTTTTGGCTCTATTAAGTGTTCTCTGCGTCTATCTACGACACGAAGACAGAAATCATCATATCCTGAAACCGTTGTTTGTTTTTCGTGATCCTTCTCCCATCGTAAATGATGATAGTGTGCGATAATTTCTGGGGTTGATCGCTGCGAGTGTGTTGACGTAGCACAAGCAACGGCTGGAATCAAACCGGAAAATTTGTCGTAGCTTTCTCTTGCAATGCTAGTATTCAGTGCCTCCAAATATGATAAAATATGTTTTCTGTGTAATATTCTGTGAAATCATGTCTGTTAACTGAGCAGAATAGGAAAGACAACTGCAGAAATGCATGGATAGAGGGACTGTGGGTCGACCGATATTGCATTATGTGTAAGCTTACTGTGTCATAATCGACTAGTCGACTGCAGGTGTGTTGTACACATACGGTGTCGTACAGGTTGACGTTGGGTGTCGTCAATTTGGAATTTTATCAAACATGAACACTGGAATTTAGCTCTCTTTTCCAATTATATTCAACATCACCAAAAATCAATGGTAAGCTCGCGAATTCGTTTTATTGTGAAATTAATACCGTGAATTAAATCACTAAAAATTGTGCCGTCCGCCGACCGGCCTCGTTAACTGCCTCTACCAATTCTCCTTTCTTATAATATGTACGAGTGGCCATACTGTTTACAGACGGATCCGGCTAGCAATTCATTGACTTAAATTCGCTCTATAGGAGATGTAATGTCACAGGATACGCGCAGCTCTTGGAGTCCTTACTCACTCGTTACGTTGTTTGCAAGTGCAAGAAAAATCTCGTCACTTGGAACACGGTCCCTCCACAAAATGGAGGGACCGTGCTTGGAAAGAACGTTCCATGCTGTTCTGATCACATTTGCATATATGATCAATGCGCGTTACTGAAGTGAAGCGTCCGAAAATAGGAAACTTTAATGAAAATGAACGAAGAACGATATTTTGTTTCACCATATTTCTAAAACTTAGTTTAGAACCTAAATTAAACAATAAACTAGATTACTTGCATTGAAAAAAGGGCAGTTCACTCTGTCCTGTCAACATAGTTCCATGTGCAAGCATATGTGTGTGCCCGTGGTATTGAGTGAGTCGTTACAGCCCTGACGTTCCTATCATAGCACCAGCTCGATAAGATAATCGCAACAATGGAAAATTAACACCTTGGGGATTAAAAGTCTTCTGTTTGTCACCCGAGTTGGCAGGCAGCAACTCGGGTTTCAGGTACCATCAAAGTTAATGGAGCCTTCCCCTAATGCAACAAATGTTACAGAAAGCAGTATGATTATACTACTTTTATCATTATATCGTGTAAAAATGTGTTCAAACTTTATTTCTCTGTTTACTTTGCTGTTATGTTTTAATGAGAAATAATTCTTTTACGATTCACAGGCTCAAACCCCATTTATTACTGTCGCAGTTTGACCCATGCGTCATGTCAATGCGTGAAGTAATGATCCTGATACGAGTCCGACCACATAACCTGACCGTTGCCGCAACCGTTAATACATTTCTGAAATAATATGAAGTTAAGGCCATGATTTCGAATAAAATAGGCCTTTAGGGTCTCTTGATTTTCATCGAGGCGTGGGGTTACCAGTTACGTTTTCATTTGTCTTACGCCATTGACTAAAGTGACGGTATTTCTCCTGTAAAATTATGCAAGACGTCCTGGTCACCATCAAAATTCTAACTTGACATGCCTTATGTCAAGACTTTAAGTACAGAATTACTGACGAGTTTTCAGTTACTAGTACTTGTAGTTTCCAGCGTTGAAGATTGCCAATTTTCTTTTGACGTTGAACACATTGAAAATACGGCATGTGGGTTCAACGCACTTTCGCTTTAATATATTCACGTACACTGATTTAGTCATTGTTACTAAGCAACTATCAGACATGTGTAAGAGAAGTTCAGTTTTCTTTACACTTGGTTTCGAGGTTTTAACCACAAAACTAAAAGACAGTGAACGGATTGCTGGATTGCTAGTGTTGACGTCCAACGTTGTATATTAACCTTTTCATTCTAACAGGCCTGCCATTCACCCAACTTATTTTTTCATAAGATAATTTATCGGATGTTTTATTAAAGGTCAAAAAGACGTGACCTGCTCACAATGTTAAGAATAAAATTCTTTTGTACGGGACACCTTTCTTAAAGGTTCTCTGTACGACACAGATAAATGTTAAAAATGTTGTTACCTCACCAGGACTGAAAATAAACACGTGAAGGTCATTTTTTCCAAACAGGAACAGTTTAGGACAAGTGAATATTTTGTAGACGTCAAAAGAATCTTATTCTAATTAGTCATTGTCAATGTCAGGAAATCAGAAAGGAAAAATCGCGAGTTACTTCTCTGGCACTTGTATTTTCCAATAACATTAAGGTGGTTGGAAAGGCTAGAGCGTCAGTTATAAATTTCAACAAAACTATTAAAATATAAAAGTAGTCAACATTCTCTGTGGAATAAAAAAAAACTAGACATTTGGGCACAAAGGCATTGCAGAGTTATAGCCTGTTAAAACTTCTGAAAAACTGACCAAATAAGAGGAAGTTGGGGAGTCCTTAGTGTATTAACTATGGTAGAGGTCCCCTAGCTTTTAATAAAATGTTTGAAAAGGGAAAGTCATTATTTGCTGTTTTTCAGGAAAGTTTGACAAGGCGGTGCTGGCATTCAGAGTGATTGACTGCTATTGTAAATGCATTTTTAGATTCTTTGAGTGTCAAAGAGGTGTCAAAAGTGAGATTAACCAAAAAAAACTGCTCTATGACTTCAAAAGAGGGGTGCAAATATGGCTTGTTTTCAACATTTTTGACAGAATAACAGTTTTCCTACATAATTGTATACCAATTTAATCCAACTTTGAAATGAGATAGGACATGGAATTTTACAGCCTATTAACAAGGTTACAGATAAGATTTGTACGGCACAATTTTCCTGTATTTGAAGTACTTTTTGAAAAATCACATTTTGAAATTTGAAAGAAGAATTTTTAATAATTTTTTGATATATAAACCCATGTAAAATCATAAAAACAAATTTTATTTAGAAATCCTGCTGCACAAATCTTACAATAAATAGTGTCAACATATTTATAACTAATTTGGTAATATTAATACTATCCAATTATTATTAAATTCAAATATGTAAAAAAAATATGAAAAATTAAATTTTAATATTTACTGGTGTCATATTTCAAAATCATGGCTGTAAATATACAATTTTTATATTCTTTGGAGAAAATATTAACTAAGGGAGTTATCCTGAAAATTTGAACTAAATATCTTGATTCTAACACTTGAAACTTGACATTAACTCTGAGAAAAGAATTGGTGCAAAAATAGCCTTTCCAACCACCTTAACCATTCAGGACTATGTGCACTTGTATCATGTAAACCTCCCTGTGACAGAGATCGAAATCATCCGTTGAGATGGGTCCCGTGTACTGGTAACACGGTTTTTTAAAATCATACAAAGCCAAACTGTTCGGCAAATCCCCGAAAGTGTGCAGTGATTTACTGTAAACCTTTAAAAACTGTCCGTAAGCTTTGAAAGTTGCTCATGACGTTTTGCAAAAAAAGTTTATAATCAAGGCAGAGAAATTGCTCCCATGTCTCCGCTGATTATAGCGAGTACGGTAGAGGTCATATTGTCCCCTCTTGAGCTTTACATATGTAAAATAACAAGAAATATAAAACAGCACAGGGCTTTAAATTACGCCGGCTCAAATACCACCAAATGTGGGCACGACCAAATGTATTCCCTAAAGAGGACTACTTTACACCTTCCCTGGTTTCAGTCGGATTTGGCCAGTGTAAACAACACTTGATGCCCTTGATATGCTGGTAGTATGGCATTCTGTTTGCTTTCTTTGATAATCACAGTCATAACTTTCAGTACGGCAACTTGTAACATGATTTTCTTTAGAGTGAACCAACAGTCAAGTGAATGCCTTTGCCTGCATTCCCTGGAAGTTTATTGACCCCTTCTGACAACACTTCAACGCCGTTGGCATGACAACCGCCCTTCATGGTTGGAGCATGGAGGTTCATGAGTGGTTGGGGTATTTCTTAACTTTCACCATCGCTGCCAAACTCCTCTGCGCGGTAATGCTTGTTATTAATTTTTTGATCTTCATTTCTAGAGACATTACAATTACTCCTCATTTAGAACTTGAGATTCCCTCAATGGAATTTCTTCCTAGGCAATTCACGGAACTTGCGTCAGGCCGCCACAAAGCAACTGTGTACAAAATGCCACAACATGCTGTGATCATTTTGTAGGTTGAGAGGTGAAGTTGGAAATATAAACCAGACTTTAATCTGCAAACAAACTGTCAACTGCTGATTAACTACTTTAGAATATGTCAAACAGATTATACCTGGAAGTGTCTTTCAGTGTTTATTGAGCAAATATTACTGTCCCCACACTTTGCGACAGGCAGTAGCCGCTGTGATGTAATGATGTAAATTTCTCTATAGACAAAATAGACTAAGGTAGCTTCAACTACTAACAACGTTAGAAAGGCTGATGAGAACGCTCACTTTTACTTCGGTCAAGTGAAATATGTTATGGAATTTGCGGCGCGGTTTCAAGACTCGACACTATCCTTGTCATGTGACAATATGAACAAAGTGAGAGTTGGTGTGACGGCCGTGTCTCGCCACTTTCAGAACACTTGATATTTTCCAACCGCTGACACGCCGAATCTACCAGATCATGATTTTCCTAATCCCGATTATCTGATTACACCGGCAGGATACATGATCTTGGAGAAGCGCCAAAGTGAGCCGGCGATGTGTGTGGACGATTTAGGACGGCAGCACTACAATTACGGGAGAAGTGGTCCGTTGAGAGTCATAAATCGCGTAGAGTCGTTCCGGCCTTGCAGCATCACAGCACATGTAGGTGATATCGCATCGCTGATACGCCAGAGATGGAAGCCAGTTGTGTGTGCTGTACTCGATGGTGGCTCAGACTATAACGTGAACTTCATCACCAATGTGTGCTACTACATGAGACTATGGAGGGACTTGAACTTAGATGTATTGGTTTTGACGTCGTTCTGCCCTGGTTTCAGCGCATACAACATGGTAGAGCGAGGCTGGGCCACATTGTCAAAAAAGTTAGCCGGTGTCACTCTGCCAGACAAAGTCGATGGCGAATCTGCTGCCCCATGTGCACAGAGAGGACTGACCGTGGAAGAGAGGCGAGAAAAAGAGGCAAAGGTAAGTTGCCGATGTTTAGTTTGGAGGTACTAGTTCTCATCCCCTTCTGAGAAATGTTCGGACAAAAATGAATATTGTACGTATTACCATGCATGTATACTCTTTTTCCGAGTGTGATGTATTGTTATGCTAATGTTATGCAATGAAATTGGAAGTGTAAATATGTTTTGACCCGTTCACTTGTTTTCATTTTTGTTCATCATTGTGCAGTCTCCCTTTATTTCATTTAATCGTGCCTTTTTTCTGACTAAATGCTAACGTGATGCTGTTTTTACATATCTCCATAGGTTTTCGACAATGCGATGGCCATACTTTGTCAGCATTGGACGAACGTCGAGCACAATGGACACCAAGTTACCCCTACATATGAGAAGTGTGTTGGGTCCGTCCACCATCTGTACTCCGACTACGATAGGGTGCATCGTTTGCTGCAAACAGCCAGTGCCAAAGAATTCCATCGACCAGAAAATGAAGACATCAGGAGTGAGGTGGAGATGGTCCTGAAGCACGTTGAAAAGCGGATCGGGACTTTGCTATTTTGCAAGTGTGCAGACGATGGATGCAGCCATTGTGCAACCAAACCTGTGCAAGCGACAGAGGCGGTAACTTTCATTCGCGAAGGACTGCCAGCACCTATACCAAGTGCCGAACATCCGGACCATTATGCCACATTTATTGAGGCGAGCGCTCTTCGAAGGCTAGTGGTACCAAGCGAGCACATGCCGAAATATAATAAGCTAAACCTCGGAATTTGCGAACGCTGCCGTCTCTACACCTTTTCGTCGGCAGCTGAGAAAAAGAGACATTACAGACTCTGTCATCCAACCCGTCACTAGACCGTAAATTAGGATGGACTATATGAACTATGCATTGACAGTAGCTACTTTTAGAGGCAACGTTTTCATCAGAACGTATCTTTTCTCTCCTTACGTATCTTTTCCGTCCATCACAGTTAAATAAAAATGTAATAATGATCGACTTTGTTATTTGTGTAGAATTATTTAAACATAATTAAGGATGATAAATACCTTTTAGGCACTTTCAGATTTTTATTTTTTTCTCCATTGTACATGTCCCAAACCCCAATAAAGTATACATTTTCTGAAAGCCCTGATATAGAGCTATCCGACCAAGCACAGTGCACGGTCATTATTTGCATAAGAGTCACGTGACAAGCGTTTTGCTGAACCTTCCAAAAACCGGTTTTCCCGGCCTTATGCGAACACGCTGCAAGATTTCCGGTTGGAATTTCTTCATTGACAAGCCTTGACAATATCCTTCAAAACCGTGTCTGCGATTTTTTCTCGGAGGCTCCATTCAAATTATATGGCGTGATAATTAAAATTCCTTGAAAAGCACCTTCGTCCAACACCTTTAAGAGCGCATTAAAAAATAACAAAGGCATATAAAGGAAATCCCAGACACAGATTTTGAGTTCATTATGTTTCCAATAGACAGTGTGAATTTCAAGCAGCCAGTGTTTGTGAGCGCGAATTGACGAGGTGCCAAAGAAGGGTACTTCATTCACACATTGAATTCGAGAAAAACGCAAAAAACATGTTTTGATACTTCTACGCTACGGCATTTGATAATTAGACGTGCACGAGCCTCAACACGGACATACTTTGTTACCAAGTGATGATGTCGGCCGGGAATGACAGTTGTTCAGAGAAAAAGTCCCAGGAAAATAAAATAAATCGCGGAAAACTACCAATTTTTGGAGCCTTGCGTGTCGACACATCGCCACAGCGAATGGCTTCAGTGGGAAAAACAATGACGTCAGCAGTCATTACTGATAGCGGGCGTGTCCTAAATTCATATGCAGTAGCTTGTTTGCGTTCCCAGATCACACTCCCTCACACGCTATATGGCATTGCAGAACCGTAGACTTGATAGCGTACTATCGCACTGATTGCAAAGTTAATTCTAGGACGCGCCATTGCGCAATAAAATCTCGAATGGCCCTCATTTCTACATTTGACGCGCCACTATTAAGGGCGCAACATTATATGAATGGGTCGATCACGCAGAGTTCACGTAGTTCATACATTCGCGTAGCTCCCCGAAGGTCATTACCTCAGTCATAGTGTGACATGTAAAACGATTCAGTTACCTATCAACCTTTGCAATTAAATACCCGCTACAGCATATATGGTGGTACATGGGAAGCTGGGTAGAAAGGACTGATGTAGGGGCAACGGTGTTTTGGAGCCGTACGCATGTGGCATGGCCGATGAATATAAAACAACGGCACTGGCCGCTGCGTAAAGGTGGAAAGCTAGTCGACACTCGGATTTTTAACGCCGGTATAGATGAACCCAGGATGATCGGGCAGTCCCTTAAATTGAAGCGTTTGCAACGTCTACCGTACATACAAACGAAACGTTGAACACTGCAAGGAAAACGTCCATGATCGTTTTGAAGAACAACACATTTTAGGTCGAACACATCTCGTTTTCCAGAGTAGCCAGGTCTTTGCATAGAACAACACCGCTGTGTAAAACCCTTTGGCCAGAACCAATGACTGTAAATTTGCTAATACATACGTACGAGTTATGTTTAAAAGTTGATGTATCGATCACTTTATTTTAGGTCGTACGGGTTACAGTCTCGTGCTATATCAGTGTATGAGTAGCCTAATTGTCGATGCGTGCAAATCGAGGGCCACTCTCGGAGAAATCCTACCGGTGCGCTAAGCTTTGATCATGATCGTTTCCACAGTCAAAATCACAGTCCTTAGCAATTTGTACAGTTGTTCAAGTCCGACATATCAATAATTCATCATATAAGCTACGTAAACAATTGAATCAAACCAAACGATTTGCTGTTGCCATTATTGGGCCTGTTGCGTACGTACAAGCATGGAGGTAGTAGAGAGGGACACCTTTGCAGTAGGCTTGGTTGGTTACGGGGGGCCCGATCTCAAGTATTCTCCTTTTCTTGACTTGATAGACTACTGTATTTTCTGCAGAAAATTCAAGGTTTTTACATGTGTGATGATGATGGCCCCCGATTTTCTAAAATGGCCCCCTTGGGACAGGAGTTGGGGCCAACAGTGGCCCGTTGTTTTTAAATCCTAGAATGAACACTGTGTAATTGTTTATCTAACATTGCGAGAAAGATGTAAACCACCGTAAAGCGGCGTGTGCAAGCTCCGACCAACCCTAAGCAAAGAGTGATAAAAACGTCGCACTGCTGAGAAATCGTCGTTGACACGATGTCTTGACCACACTAAGAAAAATGACTTGCTCTCTGGTGTAGACTATGTCTGGAACTGTAGGAATACTTGTTTATTGGACTAGGCTTTGACAAACATTTAATTACGGTTTATTGTTTACAGACGGAAGTAATCCTGGTGTTTGGAGAAGTCACAGCACGTCATTATGTAAATTAGCTAGTGCAACGCAACGTTGTGTCACTCAAGATGGATTATGGAAATAGCAATGCAAATGTGTCCACAATGTTTACAAAAGCTCCCCGATTTAACCGGGATAGCCACGTGCATTTGTTTTGATTTTTAAAAATCGTGAATTACACGGAAACCATTCCTTATCTTGAACTGGCGACACATCTCAATTCTGGGTCTTACTTCAAGGCGTATTCTCTGAGAATTTTGAAAATTTGACAGAAAAATGAACAATTTGGTATTTATCATCCTTAAACTTTCCAACTTTCCAGGAAATACGATATATTGCGCCACAATAGAGTCCTTTACACACCCGGCCCTGACTCTGAGGAGTGGGAACCCTGCTGCATGCTGTATAAACAACGCCATAAAAACAATTTTATTATATTTCACCAAGTACACGAGCAACCATTTCGAAGCCACACATTCACAATAAAAAACCCTAATTTCTAACGTAATTCCGTGCGCCGGTATAATATACATAGTCCGATATTTTAATCCACATGGTTATCGGTGTTGTAACCTTATGAACACACGCTCTGTTTAAAAATGGATGACAATCATACATGTAGCGAACACGAAGTCAACCGGCCTGCTCTCCGTGTCCTGTACCTGGTCAAAGGTCATTTCATTGTTTACGCCATTGTCTCACTTCAAAGCCATACCATTTATACAAACCAAACATTTTCTTCTCCACTTAAAATTAAATACGGAAATCTTTGACGTGATAAACTATTAGTCTAACTACTAGATTGCGCAAAGAACCCTTTCATCATGAGCATAATTGCACTATTGTCCATTGAGGAAAATCTGTCTACGACGAGCGTTATCACTATGTTTGCGACTTGTCCAACCTAATTTTACGAGCTGACAAGAAAAGTCAGTCTTTTGTCTTCTGCTTTTTTTTCAAAACTGGTTCTAAATTTCAAATAGAATGTTTTAATTTTGGCTGATCCGAAATTCGCCGGGGCTCCAATTTTCAAATCGGTTACCGTAAAATATAATGATATTAGTGCGAGGGAAGTGTCAATCTTGTATAGTATCGGGCGTCAGGTCTACAGTCTAATTGGGGACCGTATTGAAAGCAGTGCCTTTGCAATTGTGAAAATTTACCTACTTTTTGTACATCCGGGATGGACCCACCCCCGAGATAGCATGGAACTGCAAACGAACAAAATCAGTGTCTGCCAAATTCAAACATTGTTCCAAAACGCGAAAAAAAAATGGGAAAATTTTTTATATTATAAAAGTTCCTGCATGCATGCAGTGACCCTTGACCCGAGCGCTTTCGATACACGCCACAAATAGCGCTTCAATATCACAGTTATGCAAAGTCATATTACTGTACACGAAACACTCATACGTTTTATTTGTCCCATGGATTGATATTAACTGTTTCACATGCAAGAACATCAACACACAAGCACAAACAAAATACTCTACACGTAATCTTATTTGAAC
The DNA here is from genome assembly GCF_041260155.1 of Ptychodera flava. Lineage (NCBI taxonomy): Eukaryota > Metazoa > Hemichordata > Enteropneusta > Ptychoderidae > Ptychodera > Ptychodera flava. The sequence goes on from NC_091935.1 coordinate 42,481,492, forward strand.
CCATGACTTCACATTTATTATGAAATATTGCCAATAATAAATACAGTGTGCTAAAATTAAAGGATTCTCGTTCTAGCTCAAATTGTGTAGTTTCCATAAATGTCTACATTTTCCGTTGATAGCATCAGCCATGGCCTCATGCAGGTGTTTTTCAGACAAGCATCCCGGAAACTGTAATTCTGCTTGCTCTGTCAACGCAGCTATGACTTGTTCGTCCAATTTCTGTTTATAAACAACACCGGTCTTGCATTTGACGTGCCCTCCCGAAAGGTTTGACGATGCCATCTCTTCCTTCGAAAAGACAACGTCCATGAGTTTCAAGACTAGCTTCTGCCCATTGTTGGCTTTAGAACAACACTGTTCGTATTGTTCCTTGGTAATTGTAACACCACTGTCAGGTCTCCCTAACATGACGACGTCACCCGTTATGGCCGCGTACACTGGGTTTGGTTGCCGGCGAAACAGTTGACGGGATACTTCCTGCTGAGGTCCGCTAGCGCTGTGCTGTCCTTGGTGAGGTCTGCTCCGACGTCCTGCTGGCTGTGGTCCGCTCTGCATTCCCGACTGTGCAGGTGTTACCATGTTTGGCTGTTGCTGGGCGCGGTCATATTCTCTCCTTCTCATCCCTAACACTGTTTTCACCTCCTGGACCTCTTGATAAACTTTGAGCATTAGCTGGAAAAGTGTATCCACTTTCCTCTCCACATTACTTTGTGAGTAACAAGGAGGAGAAAAAAACGAGTCAAAATCTGGCATTTCCGGAAGTGACGGCAAGTCTGATTGGGGTGACACAGGTTCGTGACCGTCGCTGTGGACACTGCAGGATGGTTCAGATGATAGAGTGGCGGTTGGTTCTTGGCGTGGCTCGGCGGATGGTTCATGGCATGAATCGGTGGTTGGGTTAGCGACTGGTTGGTGTTGATCGGCGGTTGGATTGGCGGCTGGCTCTTGGCATGGATCGGCAGTTGGGTTGGCGGCCGATTCTTGGTGTGAATCGGCGGTTGGGTTGACGGCGGCCGGTTCGTGGCATGGATCGGCGGTTGGGTCGGCTGATTCTTGATGTGGGTCGGCGGGTGGGTTGGCGGTCGGTTCGTGGCATGGATCGGCGGTTGGGTTGGCGACTGGTTGTTGGTGTGAATCGGCGGATGGGTTGGCGGTCGGTTCGTGCAGTTCGTGGCATGGATCGGCGCTTGGGTTGGCGACTGGTTGTTGGTGTGAATCGGCGGATGGGTTGGCGGTTGGTTCGTGGCATGGATCGGCGCTTGGGTTGGCTGGTTCTTGATGTGTATCGGCGCTTGGGTTGGCAGTCGGTTCGTGGTGTGGATCGGCGGATGGGTTTGCGGTCGGTTCTTTGCGTGGATTGGCGGCTGGTGATTGGTGTTCTGGTGCGTCTTCATCCTCAGAACTTGACAATCGAGGTCGTTTTGAATCTGTGTGATAAAACCAGTGATATGATTGTTATTTTCAGCTAGAATTATATACTTTGTCTTTAAGAGAGAGACAATTAGGGAACATTGCTATCACTATCAGTGATGTTCTCTCAAGGTCATGCAAAAAATACTATTAAAAAGTGAGCGCTGTCCTTTACTATAAATGTATAGAAAACATTTAAAAGGACAGAAAAAGAAGTAAAAAATACTGTAAAACTTATGTAAACTAAAGGATGCCTAGAATACAAAGTGCATCAGAATTTCGATCCGCCAACATAAGCATATTATCATTGTTATTTCGACGATTGCTAAACACTTTCATTGAAATCATGGGCACTTCCGCAGTAATCGCGAGTGCGCGTATCCAATTAAAATAAGGAAGGCCATTATTACATACACTCTATAGTTGTTTAGACACGTGTGTGAAAAGACCACAGCTGAGAGCAATAGATGTTGGTAATTTTGAATGTCGAGTACAGCAGTAGAAAACTTTATAATCAGAGCATTTCCACGGAAATAAACGCATGCATGTCACCTTTCACCAAGTAAATGATCTGCCATGATGTAAATAAAAATAGGCGTGTTGATGTACACGGCCGTATGTACAAAAAATGCACGGACCAAAAAGCACGAAGTCATCATTCATATCAGTCAAACTTACTAGACACTGGAAATCGAGAAACTTTTTCAGAAAAAATTAAAATGTTGACTGTTTGAAGTGGCTAGCAATCCTTGTATGTCCCGAACAATCTGCTGGCTTTAAATTAAAGCTTGACCAGCATTGATTCTGGCGGAGTAAGAAACGTTTCATGTACGAGATCGCACAGAACTGGCCACCTAGCCGTGGGTCTATAACATGAACGGCGGTGATTTTCTGATGGGTCTTTAATAAAAAGTCGAAATCAAAATCAACATGTAAAATAGATAGTATTTGCCATGGCGACCACAATTCATCTACCGGTGCGGAACCGACTTGTTGTTGATGAGGGCAATACCTATGGATAAACAACATCCATAGACTCAAGATACATTTTTTTCACAACTTCAAAGTCATGTAGTTCTTACAACAATGCCAAACAAAGCATTTTCAAAACTAATGTTAATATATCTGAATGTGTCACGCGATCGAGAGAATCGAAGAGTACGTCATTATGACATCAGAAGTACACGTCAGCACGAGCTATGATTTGCCTTACTTGTCAGTATTGTAATTTGCTATCATTTGTGACAGCTGGCCACAAAAACGTACAAAAACTGAAAGTTCAGTAATCACTTACCGTTTGGATGTGTCACCCGTGCCTTGTACCACGACTTTCTCCATTTCACGCGAACCACATCTCCACACTCAAAATTGACGGGACGCACACGCCTTCTTGGGACTACGGACAACTTTCCGAAGTCTCTCTCTGGTTCTATCCACGAAATTTTGACAGTTTGGCGTGACATCGTTCGTAGTGAAAACTTGGAATTATCGGAGGATTTTCAGAACTGCTTTGCTTGGAAGGAAAGCGCTGAAGTGAATGAAAGTGACGCTAAACATGCCCTTTTGAGACGATGTCGGCACAGTGTGTTGAAAGACATGCAGGGGGGACAAACCGTGAATGTGACGGTGACTACTCACAGGCTATCCGATGTTTGGCCTAACGATTTAAGTAGTTCAATAGTAAAAGTGTGAACATGTAGACCAACGAGAGAAAAACAGGCTCAAGATGAACTACAATTGTAATCTATTGTTTGGATACACTAGTAGTGTTTTGTAAATGGTGATAACAAGACATATCGAGAGAAAAAATAAAGATGGACATGAAAGGGTAACTGAAATGAAAATTGAGGCGTTTTCTGACCCATTTGTCCCGTAGCATAATCCATCTATAATCGACTTCTCGAATTTATTTGCCATTTGTGCATTTCTTGTACATTATATTCGCATTTTAAGATGCGGATTTGACTGGCAACTTGTATTTCTTCCGCTGCCGCGATGTTGGTATGTGATCGTCGGGACAAAGTTCGCCCGCAGACTGGTGTACCGCTGTACACAGCAATGGCGTTTGCTGCTCCCGCCTGATGCAATTGGGATTATGTCAGCGAACAGAGCGTTGGCAGGAGTGTCCGGGCCAGTTGAGGGGAAAAGGCGACAGTAATAACTTCCAAGTACATATTACGGATTGACAGCAAATTACGCCGTATAAGCCTGCCACACGAGAGAAAGCAGCTCAGTGAGCTGAGTAAAACTTCGAGGCGGTTTGCTCAGCCATTGTCATAACGGGATATTTTTCGTGACATTCCTTTTGTGCCGATGTGCAAAATATTCAACAAATTTGGTATTTTAGCCTCCCAAGGGAAATTCCTAACCATGTGCGCCAGATCGGAGAAAGTATTTCCTCATGCCTTTTTCACTGAAGCACGTGTGTTGAGATCATGATATATAATACAGTGCACTGGACTGAAACAGTTGCGTGACACGGTGAAGGCCGTACAGACACATTGCGGACAAGATAGATTTGTCTCTGTTTCCATGATAATACAAACGCGTTGCCACTGGTTCGAAAATAAACATTTGTGGGATCTTGGGCTGTTATTTTCTTGGTTTCCATAACTAGCATTGGCCTTGGTATTGAGATATTGACGCGTTAAAGTAAATCATAATGAGGGGTTAATTGCGTGTGTGTGTGACGGGCAGATGTAGCTGAGCAGTGTAGTACTGGGTACGGTCACATGATCAGCATTACTGCTCGTGCGACAATCAACGTTTTAGAGACTAGGACTATAAATTTATATGTTTTTATAAAGAGCAGTTGTCCTTGGGTACTGGTCTACCGATAGATTACAGTGATTGGGAGGCTAATTTTCTGATGAGCATTGATGGGAGCGGACAGCAACGGGCATGTCACCCTTTGTTTTGGCTTCGACCCTTTCTTTGTCCAATTCAGATGCAAATTTTGGTGTCACCAGAGGTTGGGGAGTAAAGTTCGTCATATAATATTGCACATTAATTTTCGCGTTTTTTATATCAAAATATCTTTAATCAAAATATCGCTGACATACGATTGTCTGTTGAAAACTGCAGCTGAGATTTTGCTGCATAGGTCTACATGACCTTGAGTGATGAAATGTTACTGCCAGAAGTTGTCACAGACTACATGATGATTGGCTGTTACTTTTTGATGGATGTCAAGACATAGTCAGGTGCCGTCAGGATAAACGAAAGACCTGCATGATATAAAATGGGCATGGCATGGCATGACAATGCTTCATAGGCTTGTCTCGTTTTTAATTGGCCATTGCTATATGATGCCTGTCAAAACTAAATCACGTGCTATCAGGATAAACAAATTGCGTGAATGTATAATGAGATAAACAAGACTGGTCCGTGCAGTACAGTGGCATCACGCTTTGCATCAGTGATGACTTAGAAAAGTCGTCTCGACTTTTTCAGGAATAAGATACGCATATGAATTATGCGTAACTGTAGTTTTAACTTATGGGCTTTTGAACATTTAATTTCCCTTCTTGTTTCCATCTTGATCTACAACTAGAGGCGAGACTAACGGTAATAAAGACAAAACGCCCGTGCGCTCTCGGTTACTCTACCGCACGCAAAAGTAAAAGTGGTGCACCCGAGGCGTGAGACTGCACCTCTCTCTCTCTCTCTCTCTCTCTCTCTCTCTCTCTCTCTCTCTCAACAAAGTATGCTATTATTGAATGAAAGACGCAGAAAAGAAGGTTGCAGAGAAGCAAGTCGTACGGACATACAAGCACGCCCTGTCATTAATGATCAATCGGAGCGGGGATTCTTGTTCGATTGGATGGGACGACATTACAGTCAGACAACTGCCTCCCCCGTGGTTTCTTTTATTTATTTAAAAAAATCAGTTTATGATACGGTAGTTCACTTTTTGGAGGATGTGTTGGCCCTTATAAAAATGTAGCATCGCAACAATCAACCGGAGATAGGCACGCATCGTTACCCTCTGATCAGTTAAAATGGCGCAAACAAATAGCTTTTTATACCACATTTCTTGACAGCTGTCGATTTTCTTCTTTGGTCCGGGTATACACCGAATCAGATTGAATAAAAATAAGCTAGAAAGCATTTTAATGGTGCCTAGTTGCAGTACTTTTGCATCATGACATACTGCAACTTTCGCCAGTTCCCGCGTACCACAAAACCACGCATAATAAGTCTAAAGTCTACGGACATCATTCCGACGTTTCTCTCTGCCGTGGTTCTAATCATGGGAATTTTGGCAGTCTGACTGTGTGACGCTGACTAAAAATGCCGGGGGGGGGGGGGGGGGGGGGGGGGGACAAACCGTGAATATGCTTGTGACTGCTTACAGGCTATCCGATACTTGTTCTAATGTTGTAAATAGTTGAATAGTAAAAGTGTGAAAATGTAGACCGACGAGTGACAGGTACAAGAAAGCGTTTAGTGGCTATCTGGAGAAATGGGCGGTAAAACAGCCGCGGAAGTTTGAAAATTACAATTATGTTCCTGTAAAACTGTTGCTCAAGAATCGTTTAAATCTGTCTACCTATATGTCGGGGACTGCATAAAAACCATGGATACGGTTGTCAGGAGGTAAAGGAAAGTACAAGCAATGTATTTCATAAATCCGGGAATAGAAAATAAGACTAAATACACTACCGTTTAAAGGAAATGAAAAAATGTTACAAGAAATATTCGTGTTTTTTTTATCAAATGTTGGGAAAGTAAACATGACAAAGATACGACAAGGGTGCAGGGAAATAAAAGAGAACAAGAAATATTCGTTTATTAATGTCGGGGAATGAGGTGAGGACAGAAAAAAAAGGTGGGGAAATGTTCGTATTTATTGATGTCGGGTATTGAAACTAGATAGAGAGAAACAAGAAATATGAGTTTTATTAGCGTTGGAAATAAAAAGGAGACAGAACCATACAATGCAGGTGACGGGAAACAGAAAGTGCAAGAAATATTCTTTTTATTTAACTTAGAATGAAAACCATGCGATACCGGCGTCGCTAAATTAACATCAGCCGGAATAATTGGTATACCATGGCTTATCCCAAGCATCTGATTTATGACATACGGTACGTCGGAAAAGAAGGCAACTTTCACCGATTCATTGCTCCCGCAATTCAACTAATGTTATGCATTGCCTCCACTGTAAATGAAAATGAAAATGTACTTGAACTATCACTTGTTCATCCTAGCAGGACATATACAGAATTACACTGTATTCATTGTGTAAAACACATGGACACACACGATTAGGCTTGTTGGAAACATTGTTGCAGGAACGTTGACAGTTTCTCTGACTTTGGGAATGAATCCTGCAGTTATGCTAATAAGGTTGAATGTACACTATACAGCTGGTTGTGTCACGTGTGGGTTGGCGTCGGGGAGGGCGAGCTCATTATCTATTGTCAATTATTCATGAACTGGAGTAGCTCATTAACGCGGGTTTTCCGGAGCAACACGGTGTCGCGACAGATCGCTACGTGTCCCGCGGGATCGCTAGTGATCGCGGCCACTTTGATTTTGACAAGCTCCCTAAAGCAGGCGACTTTATCCGACCGGGAATTATGACGACAGAAGTTCTAAACATTTATACAGGTTCTGTATTTTATTACGAAGTACCGTCCCTCCACAGTTTGTAGAAAGTTAAAAGCATCGGCCTAACATTTTTTTTGAAAGTTATTATCGATGCGATACATACTAAAGAACTAAATCTGAGACTCGTTCTGTCAGTTTGGGGCTGCTGGTCTTCACAGCAACTTGCGTCTATCGGCTTTGAAAAACGTTAAAAATTTTCGGGGTAGACTCCAGTCGACAGTGTCCCCTGCGTGAACGTCCTTGGACCAGGACTGCGACCTTTGTTTCATGGCGAGTCAAACATACATTGAAATGTAAATGTACCAAAATTTACAAATTGAAGTGACTTGACTGAACTAATTTCGTGGTCAACATGTATTTGACGTTCAGAAGTGACAGATAAAAAACGTGAATAATTCCATTTTGTCGAATTGAAAGCCCTCTGTGAGACCGTGGTCCGACAAAGTCCCATGGGAGCATAATGCTTCGAGGAATTCGCCTGCTATTCTTGGAAACTGCTGGTTTCCATAGCGACCATGCGACGTATAGACCATTGACTGTTGACCGATGCGGTCTTGTTCAATAAAACATTTTACATGCCGAACTTTCACTTTGAACCAAAGATTCAAGTCATATAAAATGATGGAAATAGCAAAAAATACCTCAAAAGTTGTCATTGTCGGTGTAAAAACGCACCATACATTTTCCCATACATATCAAGGCTATATACTGTCAACGTTATTCAATTCTGCAAACTCAAAGACGACGAACATGTACTTCGATAAATCGCGTAAGCCGTGGAGAATGTGTCATAAACAATACATTTCCAGAAGTTCTCCGAATGGTGAAAATTGGTGTCATACATCTCCGCGTTAGCGCCCCGTCAAAAACTTTTTATTGCAGTTTTAATTAGGTGTAATATTCAGACAATCGCCGGTTCAGATTTTTTAATTTTTAGGGGGTGGAAATAAAAACATAATCTTTGAAATCCTTGTGTGAGTCATTTATTCCAAACTTTTACTCGTAATTCCTTCTTCAAATTTGGCGGCCCTTATGTGGACATTAACTTTATTTTCTTTTAGTTTTTGAATAGTCAAATGCATTGTCGACATTTAATACTGCGTCAAACAACGATTTAATCGCAAGTATTTTTAAATCGTACCGACTGTAACACGAACCTCGGAAAGTTAGAGATTTTTTTGGTGCTGATGTATCCGTGGATCAAGGCTGATACCAGCAAGCATGCGTTATTATCAAAAAACATCCAGTACATTAGTGTTTCTACAAGTAGTGATACGTCTGCTTTACTTCATCACTAAAATGACGCTTTCTTTGACACGTTGATGCGAGAAGCGACATCGTTCTTTCGTCACGACTACCCCTTGTACTGAAGTTATGACTGAAGTTGGCAGTGGGGAAAGTGCCGCCAATGTTAACAGTACCCATGTTTCAGCGTGGTTGAGTTATCTAAACAATCAGTGTTCTCCCCTGGCCGTTTAACGGGATCGGCCCCGATCCTTTATTTTTTTCGCCCGATCCTTTATTTTTTCGCCCGATCCTTTATTTTTCATGCCGACCCTGTTTCATGTCCGCTGATTCTCTTCACGGTCCCTCCACAAAAGCTGAAGACCTATTGTTTCTCGGCGGCGATTTTGTCACTTTTATTTCAGCGAGCGTATCAAGTGTGAAACGGTTCTAATGTGGCGATAACATGACGTGCCAGATGATTAAAAGGTTTATTCCATCGCCAAAATGTGTGAAATGGTTAGACTGTTCTCCTTTCATGTCGATGCTTCAGATGTTTTACACACAATGAGGCAGGGTTATCAGGTGCAAAGCACCCAAAGTCGCGCTTGTCTGTGAGGAGAATAAATGGGCCGGCCATATTGCAAATGAACATCGGCTAAGACGGATGAAACTTAAATTCAAAAAGCATGAAATGTGTTACGCTGCCGATCGTACAGATAACGGCCATTTTATACAACGGACTTGGAGTATACTCAACGAAAGGCTCGGTGTTGCATCTTTGCCAGCGGGCACTCAGTCAAAGCATGGAGGTACCGGTAGTTCGATGGTCAAAGCACTACTATAGGCAACTGGTTAAACTGCCGTTGCCACCAATGTCTCGCACTGGTAAGAATCCGAAGGTCAGGAAAAGTGATTTCGATCAGAAGTGGCTGAGACAAAATTGATTGAGACAAAAATCAGATGCAAAAATGTATGGTACTGCCGCGTGTTCCGATCGTTGCGTGTCCGAGTTACCCATTTCGAGATCTGTGTTGCAGTACATCAACATGACGTTGAAGCCATGTATATGTGTGTCACCTCGTGTCACGCATTTGTAACTTGCATGGATTTGTTCGATTGACTTTGAGAAACAATTGCACTTGATCCAGTTTCAAAACCCATGACCCGTTTTACAATATTCAAGGCACCATGAAATGCAATAAAAAGGAACTACATGAGCTAAAATAATCATTCGTGTGATCATCTGAATACAGCAGCTATGTACGTACGGTTAGGGTATACAGTATAGGTTCAAAGGTCGGGTGTGTTCAAGTGTGCTCCACACAATGCATGGCCGGCCGCAGCCGACGCTACGCAGGTGTCAAAGTTTCGTACGTTTGTCGAAGTAGAAGTCGATGCAATTTCAAATCTTGTTCTTGAACATACCTGGTATCAATATTTTCGGGCTTCTCTTTATTATGAATTGAGTTTTAAAGTCAACATATTTCTCTGCAGGCATGCTCCTCTGACTCCGAATTGTTTAAGTGCAATATTCAGTCCCGTATGAACTTGTCCGTGTGACTGTTTTGCCATGGACGTTTAAAAAAGACGTCCATGGTTTTAGAATAGCAATCTGGCTACAGACAAACATGTACCGGTAGTAACAGAGGATCACATAAAATGTCTGATTTTGAATGTTATTCTAGAGAGAACTGGAAGACTTTGAATGAAAATATGGATGTAATATATGACGATTTGACTTTATCCTTTTAATTGTGGGATTTTTTCTGATGCTATGAAGTGACCTGTGTATTGCATAATTAACCTAAAATTTACATAGTTATTGTTATGCAAATTAGCCGATCCTGTTTCAGAAATTTCTGGGGAGAACACTGACAATAACCCAGTTGCAGATTCGAAACGTTAAGTTCATGGATTTATGATTCCTTCAAAAAATTACGGAATTAGTTTTGTAAAAAAGTTACTTTTATTCCTTTAAAAGTGTTTCCGAACTTGATAGTATACACCAGCAATGTGATCGCAATTATTTAAACAATCATGCCGACGCGAATCTTTACTGTAAATTGTTGCATACTTCGATGACCATTGTGACCCATCGCCTGATTATGCTGATTAGTGCGTAGACGCTATTGAATAGGCCAAGGACAATGTCTGCTCTGGGTGGCGATTGCAATCCACGTCAAGTCTTCAAGGTCATCTGGACGACAATGTAGCAAAATTTGACGTGTTTCCCGGGCAACTCTTCCCGTTTCGGCCCCAAGCTTTTGTTCACAATGTAACCAGGAAAGTTCGATCTTCTGGTACCTCAGTGTGTACACTATACTTTCGATGTGGAGGGAATGTCGTCGCCCGAACGACTGTCACAAAATAAAACGACACTGAAGACCTGTGGTGACGTAATAGACTTCACTGTGATAACGTTCAGAGTAGGAGTACGATTCAGAACACACTGCACCGGGCATATTTTACCGAGTTTGATTTGATCAACGGAAAATACGACATAAAAAAGACATTTTTTTCTGCAGCAAATAGTTTGGGGAGGGGAACATTTGAAATTCGGTTCGTCAGGTGTCGACTCGAACGGAAAATACTATCAGAAACTGGCACAATGTTTTAGTTTTCGTCACTAAAAGTTGGGGTTGGAACAGTTTTTGAATATCGGACTTTTTTGGCATGGTAATGTCTTTGGCATTACATTGAAAATTAAAACAAACTGAAAGGTAAAAAAAAGAATTCTGTGAACTTCATAAATGCAAGTATCGACGAACTTCATACTTCGAATAAGCTAACGGTTTGTAAGGTGGATGAATCAATCACGCTGCCCTGGGAACGAAGTGTTGCTGGCTCCTCCGATGCTACCGTACTTTAATTGTCGTCGTAATGAAAGAACGACACAATTTCAGAAGACAGATGCACAAGTCTGGCACTGAAATTCACGAACCTCTTTTCTGTACAACAACTCGAAAGTAGAATTTTCTTGAGAATAGCATAATCTGTCATCGGCCTTGGGCATGGATTGACAATCAGCATTGCGTATATTACGTGAAGTAAAAAAAATGTTTTCATAAGTCTCCGAGGTTCGTGCTTGATGATAAAATACTTTCGATCTAATAACACAAATTTCGGCAATGAAACACACCTTGTAGAAACAAAAACGATTTGATAAAGTAATTTTCGTAATCCAACAAATATGGAAAGAAGTAAATGCACGAAATGGCTTTGAATTTTATAATGACTCCGACACAATGATTTCCAAAAATTTCTTTATTCCCCCCCCCCTTTAAAAAAAATATGAAAAATATCTGAACGGCAGTTTTTCAGAATATTAATGTTATTGAAAAACTTTTTAGAAAGTCTTCAGTGGACGATAAGGACATCAATATATTCGGAGGACCGCTGGTAGAAGTAATGTCAATGACACTTTTGTACTGATGTTTTGCTACGTACCAAAATAATTAGACAAGAGGGTTTGCAGAAATAAATAACACTGAAGAAAAAAATCACATGACATGGTAAAAAAAAAACGTTCGCTGTTTTGAACAACGACAATGGTAACTATTGAAGTAATTTGTTGCAATTTTCAACCTTTGTACATGACTTTACGTCCATGCTTTAGGTCGCCTACCTGAAGTTAAAATCGGCATGTGAAATTATTAGAGTTTACGTACTTCTGAGATATACCCCCTTTAGAGCATGCAATATTTCCCACTGTTTATGCTCCGATTTCATCCAGTATTTCACCAACTACAACACTTTATTTCGAGTTGGAAAATCCAATGTGCCACTAGCTATTGTGTCAACCATTTGATCATGAATATTCTGGGTAGGCCACCGGCCATTGTTGTGCGTTAGCGCGCGTTAGCTTCTTTTGTTTGGCTTAACAATAGGCGTTAACGCAGCGTCATAGAGCTCGCTAACGCTGCGTTAGCTCTGCGTTAGCCTTGCGTTAACGAGGTCGGAAAGTGAGTTCTGAGCTGGACTGTATCTATGACATTGGTCAATGTCCTTGTACCAACTTTCAATAAAATCGGTTGAAACATGCGTGAGTTATGGCTCTGTACATGAAAAAACCGAAATAAAAGGCCACCTGGCAGCCATATTGGATCGTACCACAAAACAAATTGACGTGCATCTGTATGACATATGAAGTAATCCTTGTACTAAGTTTAAATGAAATCGCTCCAGGCATCTCTGAGATATCTGCATGAACGCACGCACGGACGGACGGACGGACATGACCAAACCTATAAGTCCCCCCTGACGATGTCTGTGGGGACTAATAATACAACATGTTTCTTTTATATCTAGACAAATTACAGTGCTGGATTTGCCCACACAAGCTAATATGGAATAATTCATGGGATAATGCTGTAGACATAGGCCAAGGGAACTGTAACTGTTCAGTATTGAAAAGTCTGTTGTAAATTGCATATGAAATGTTACATGGTTCAAAAACTCTATTGATGCACAGTTGATGTGTCCAATGTTGTCGAGAATTTTTATGTTCAGAACAAATTTACAATAGGAGAGACTCATTTCACACCTACAACTATCAAAACATCACTAGCGCATAATAAATGAGGTACAAGATGTTACATCTTAAAGGGCCTATGACATGCCCATAACAACCAAACGTAAAATCACTCTTTGGGTCTTGAAGTTAGCTTACGTCACTGTTTTGCATTGCGTATCGCCCCCCTTGTCAACATAAAACGCAAGAAAAAGTTACGGGTGGGCGTGTACCGTACCCCTTGCCCAACTTCTTCGACTTTTTTCGGCTTTTCGAAGTTGAGCCGACGACTTATCTTAATACGGGCAAACAGTCTTTCACACCTTCGCAATCTCATGTCCGTAAGGGTGTGTGTCTAGGGCTTCCTTTGCTCAAAACGTACACCTAGCGCGTAACGCACCAAAGAACATTGTAAGCTTAGTGTTTAGTTTGCTATAATGACATGGTGTTTTTCAGGAGCTCGAGATCACCAACGGTAACATGTCGCGTATACAGTCAATCGCCTCGCCGATAGAGTATAAAATAAAATGACTTGTCAGGCTATGTGATTAGGTATACTATGCTTTCGTGCCAATTATGGCAAATAAACATTACAAGAAGGGTGACAGTTGATGTCACATTCTCATGCATCGGGAAACAATTGTGCGGCAGGATGCTTCCCATCTCTCTCTACACACAATCGTGAACGGTGAAGACGGCGATTCAAAATGGCGACCCGACAATGTGGCTACAAGCTTTCTTTGTTTTACTTCATCAAAACATGTACAAAATAGGCCTAGCACATCACTTTTTGTAGGATTCGTTTGCTCTTGAAATGCACGGGAACATGGGTCGATTGCATCATTTGTCTCGTGCTCCAAGGAAATGAAAGTTCTGTCAAAGGTCTACGTCCAACACAGCTACACTCAGAGTGATACTTTTCGGCAGAGTGATAGTTTTCGGAAAGGGTAGTGAATTTCGCCCAAAGCCGTTTCATAAATGATGAGCACTACGAATTCTTATTACCATATTGAATTTTGTTTTGTTTATCCTCAAACTGTTAACACAACGGACGTGGTATTTAAGGCGTCAAGTTACAAAATTGTTGACCCAGTGTTGAGTGCGTAGTAATCGGACTGCTATCGCAGTATTCGGAGGTTGAATTTGGAAAGTGATTAGGGGATAAATGTTGATAATTTGAAACTTGAAAACCGCAATTTTCATTTTCGATGTTTAAAAAACTGACTGTAAATATTTCATGATAATTAGTTACGTTTAATAGACGACATATTTCGACGTGTTTGGCGCTTACCTACCGGACATATGGGCTGTCTCTGTGTGTTGCTTTCGGCACCTTTTATCGTGTGGTCTGCCTAACTTCGCCAAATTTGTATAGCCCGAAATAGCTTCTACTAAACAAACTATCAAAAACGGGATGGCAGTATCACTTCACTTAATATGAGGTCACTCAACTTGTAAAACACTATCATTACGGAAGCGAAGTGAGTTGGACGAACAGCATGTGATTGAATGTCCGAAAACTGAGGTCATCTGAAAACTGCAGTGTCACACATAGTGTAGGCTCTACTGTACTGCAGCTACAACATGCAATGCATTGAATCAAAACACTCAGGCGCGGGATTGATCCACTTTTTATAAAATAAATTCAACCGTGAAAAGTTCAAACTGAGACTGATACTGTTTATTTCATACAAAGAAATGAAACGTAGCCTCATCGTACTTTCAAATCTGTCCCGAGCTACTTGCGCTTTGTTCTTCAGAGTCAGAATCTGACACTGATTTGGAACAACTCGTCCCGGATGCCTGGAGTTGCCTATGCGCCTTCAAGCTAATTCCCCTCGAAATCACTTTCTGAATTCTGGTCAACACTGTCCTCGCTGGAAGCAACTTGATTAGTCCCTGCAGCTGGACCGCCGGTGTGGCTTCCTTGCCAGTGTTTACTGGGCGTCTGTGAGCACTGTTTATATAGCTGACATTGTTTGTAGTCTAATTTATGCGAGGACCGCTAAGTACACTTTCGTGACAATAGCGTGGTCAAAATGACGTCAATTGTACATGTTGGTCAATATGCAAATACCGCTGCCTGGCTCGGGTGCGAAGAGGCCCCCTGATCACCAGGCATGAAAAAGGAGTCAAATTTCGCCCTTCGCGCACATCTTTCCGTACTGACACTATATGCAATCCATAGACAGGTCCCCTGGCTAGGTTTTTGAAGGGAAAAAATAAAAACTTTGGAAATCATGTCATAGGCCCTTTAAGGTCTAATATCCTATCAAAATTGAAGGGTATAGAACTTGTGGTTACTGAGTTATGCATATATATGTATAATCAAGGTAAAGGTCATCAAGGTCACGTGACATTTTGAAAAAAAAAATTAATTAATCCCTATATGCCAAAAATCAGACCTCTAGCTCTATTCGCTAGCCCAGAATTAGATATGTCCATAATTATAGGTATACCACACAAACATGTTACGGCTTCTGAAAGCGCTCAGTGTGTAAGCGTGTGGGAATTTTTGAAGCATTTTTTCTCGTTTAATTTTGCAAATTATGAGCAAATACCTCAATACTTCAAGGTAAGCCTTTCTTCGCAATCGTTTCCTGGAGTTTCAAAGTCATACGAACGAAAATGAGTGAAAAATTTCGATGCAAAAATCGTGCATCGGCAAGAGTGGCTGCCATGTTTTCAACTCGCTATTTTAGCCCACTTAGCCTGTATATACACAGCGTGCTATCGCATTTGAGCGTAAGCGTAAAGAGACTGAAAGTATTCATATAAATAGCCCATCCTTCGAGCTTTATTTTTGTGTTTTTCGTTTGAATTTTGGCCAAATAGTCGCTTTTTTAGCGGGTTTTGAATTTTTTTAAAGCATCTAAAAACATTAAAATGACTTTTAATTAACAAACGAAAGAAAAAAATAAGAAATTTAATTAATTATCTACAAAATAAAAATACTTTTGACAAGCTGAATCATGCAGCTCAAAAGCACAGGGGACAGATGAAAGTCCCGTGGGGTCGGGAGGAGGGTTTTTTGTGCAACGGTTTACCTTATTTGATTTTATTAATTTTGACTGTGATATTTCAAATAAAGAGTTCAACTCCACAACATCTGACTGCTTTATATATTACCGACAAGTCCTTATCTCCTCTCCAACTTGTGTATACACCACTGTAATTGCTCCAAAAACATTGCCAACTTGCTGATCCGCTGTCCGTATCAGCGGATTAAGTGATTGAGTCAACACCACAGCCATCCCACCAACAAATCAACTATCAAAATTTTGCCACAATTTGAACAAATCTAACTAAAGTCACTATAAAGAACCCGCATACAAAGTTTCAACCAAATCTGTCCTGTGTTTACAGAGTTTTAGCAATTTGCAGGATTTCCCCCCTTTTTACCTCATTTGCATATTTTTGACACTGACATGTTCATTTGAACTACGGTAATTCACATTTCCAACCCTGGGTGCACCTGTACACCAAATACTAAGATGGTAGGTGCTGCGATTTTGGAGTTTTTGATGTGGACATACATACATACATACATACATACATACATACATACAGACACCACCGACTTACTATATAAGCTCTCTTTGGTACATATACATATACCAAATGTGAGCTAAGAATTGTCACTTTTTCATGCCTTGACAGCTCAATAGTTGGTCCGGCCAGAGGAAACAGAAAAGAAAAACATCAAAGGGGCAAATCAGAATCATGGGATCTTTGATATGCAACTCATGCTAGTACCATGTCTTTGATTTCCCACATATTGGCTACATTGGTGCTAATGGATCTTTTTTGTTCAGAATCTGCAATTATATTGCATCCTTACCCTTCCCATTTTATGGTGTATACGAAGCCATCATCATCATTGTCATCATCTGTAACTCCATTTGTCAGTTCTTGATTATGTTCACTGGCGTTTGTTTTATTGTCACATTCTGCAAGTTCTCCATTAACATTCATGGAGGATGAGTCACTTCCTTCTTGTGTGTCTGTCCTTTGTTCCTCATGGTTGCACTTATTGCTGGCATCAACTTCACAAATGCCGTCCACATAGTCTTCACTAACATTTTCAGCTGTTATTTCTCTGCCAGTTGGCATATTGTTTGTTGTATTTCCTGTGATATTGTGATGAGCATTACCATTTCTGTCATTGTTCCGTACAGACATCACTTCTATTCTTGCTTCAAACCAGGCTCCCATGGACAAATCCATTGCATCTACAATATCGCCAACCTGCATTGCAATAAAGGTATCTGTGACAATCTTGTACAAAGAACTATGGCATGAGAGATAGAATCTAAAGCGCCGCGTCAGTTAATAAACCGACACGGCATTCTCGCTCTCAGTGCCACTTCGGTATATAAACCGACAGTGGTTGCGTTCTATGCATTATGCCTAACTTAGCTACGCATTGCCGAACTCAGCTAGAAGAAGGCTATTTCTGACCCTTTGAACCCAGTTTAGTACCATATAAGGACTGAAATAGTGACATCATGCAGCCTAACAATCGAAATTTCTAGTAATTTATGCGAACTTTCTGTGAAGAGGTCAGCGGTTTTCATAAATATTTAATCAGGTCTTCAGCTTCGCCAATACACGGACGGCCACAGTGCATTGAACGAAACACGTTTTGAATGCTTTGCCATGCCGTAGACACGGAAGACAATAATGTTATGCCAAGCTACTGCCCTTTGGGTGATAGACATGGCAGATTTTACAGTTTTTTTGAGAAAATTTTACAGAAAAATGACGTGATTTGCAGACCAAATCGATCGCGATAGTGAACTTTGAACGTATTGGTGGCCAATATGGTGGCATTATGTGATGCCGAACTCTCGACATGGAGCTCGAGGTTGATGCTTTCAAAGCCCAAAACATGCAAGATTGAGAAATTTGTAAGGAGTTGGTTAAATTGAAGTGTATTTTGACAATTTTCAAGCGATTGACTACCAATAAGACCATTTAAACTGTTGATATCATGACCTTCTCCAGCCCGGAGCGAGACGGCCTTTGACGGTCCACCCGGTTTGTTTAAACAAATGTAGCTCTTCTGAACTGTTGACCTTGCGTGACATTTACTACGTGTTCGCACTTTTTTAACTGAAATAAACCGGACATGAAACTTTTTTCTCGATACTTAGTGGTTTCTTTCCATTTCGTGGCGGATTTTGTGGCGTGCTTGTCAAAATATTTGATCAAACTTGGGGAACAGATTGACTAGTATATCATGGTATGCGTACGTGAATCAAACTTATGTCAGTTGGTTCAAGACAAATACAGTAAAGTACCAAGCTGAAAATAAGAATGTGACATATCCATCATAATGTCACTCCTTTTTCACTCAACGTGATACGCTGTGTAAATCTTTGATCCCAGGATTGTGTGTGGGCCAGTTCGCCATCGCTCAAAGTTTACACTTACTGGTTGTGGCGGGAATTTTATTAATCACGTGGTACACGTGGTACAATGGTTATATATCATTTCAAAGCTGAAATATTTGACTTTTTTACTGTAAATTCAGATGGGGGGGTTATAATAAAGACTTTTTGCATAAAATCAGATTTAAATCTTTTTTCAACCATATCTGTGGTAAAAATTGGTCGATTAAAAATCAGAAAACACCTTGGAAAAGTACAAATCTGGTCTGTAAAATGCTGAATACCAGATATGAACTGAAACTGCTCACGTGTTTAATTATATGTTGCAGTTATGTGTAAATTTGAACCTTTGCCACATGTTTGCAACTTCATTTAAAGTGTTATGATCAACATAATGAATAATATTCACCACAGATTAATTTTAAATCCAAGTATATGTCCCCAATCAGGAAAGTTCATTGAATATGCAAATTAGGAAAGGACTGAAATGTTCTCATTAAATATGCAAATTATGAATAGGCTGAATTAAAAATGTTAAATGACTTTCAATAATGTCGTATCATAGTATCTTTAACGTACAAAGCAGTTCGTCAACTTTGTTCTAGTCAAGACTGATAAATATCCTTAATTAGGAAAAATCATTAAATTTGCAAATACGGAATCGGCTAAAGTAAAAATGCTTAATGACTTTCAATGCTGTATCATAGTATCTTTAATGTACATAGCAAGTTTTGTCAAATTTGGTCAAGTATATACAGATAAATATCCCCAATTAGGAAAATTCATTATATATGCAAATCAGGTATTGGCTTCACAAAAAGTTTCATGACTTTTAATAATGTTGTTTTATAGTATCTTCAATATACGTTGCAAGATTCATCAACTTCGGTCGAATCAATTCAGATATACATCCCCAATAAGTGAAGTTCATTAAATATGGAAATAAGGAATTGGCTGAAGTAAAACTGCTTGATGACTTTCAACAATGTTATATCACAGTACCTTCAATGAACATCGCAAGTTTCATCAATTTTGGTAAAGTCCATTCAGATTTATATATCTTATTAGGAAAGTTTATTAAATGTGCAAATAAGTAATTGGCTGTAGTAAAACTGCTTAATGACTTTCAACAATGTTATATCACAGTATCTTTAATGTGCATAGCCAGTTTCATCAACTTTGGTCTCGTCAAATCAGATAAATACCCCTAATTAGGAAAGTTCATAAAATATGCAAATTAGGAATTGGCTGATGTAAAAATGCTGAATTACATTTAAGGTGGTTGGAAAGGCTAGAGCGTCAGTTATAAATTTCAACAAAACTATTAAAATATAAAAGTAGTCAACATTCTCTGTGGAATAAAAAAAACTAGACATTTGGGCACAAAGGCATTGCAGAGTTATAGCCTGTTAAAACTTCTGAAAAACTGACCAAATAAGAAGAAGTTGGGGAGTCCTTAGTGTATTAACTATGGTAGAGGTCGCCTAGCTTTTAATAAAATGTTTGAAAAGGGAAAGTCATTATTTGCTGTTTTTCAGGAAAGTTTGACAAGGTGGTGCTGGCATTCAGAGTGAGTGACTGCTATTGTAAATGCGTTTTTAGATTCTTTGAGTGTCAAAGAGGTGTCAAAAGTGAGATTAACCAAAAAAACTGCTCTATGACTTCAAAAGAGGGGTGCAAATATGGCTTGTTTTCAACATTTTTGACAGAATAACAGTTTTCCTACATAATTGTATACCAATTTAATCCAACTTTGAAATGAGATATGGACATGGAATTTTTACAGCCTATTAACAAGGTTACAGATAAGATTAGTACGGCACAATTTTCTTGTATTTGAAGTACTTTTTGAAAAATAACATTTTGAAATTTGAAAGAATTATTAATAATTTTTTTATATATAAACCCATGTAAAATCATGAAAACAAATTTTATTTACAAATCCTGCCGTACAAATCTTACAATAGTGTCAACATATTTATAACTAATTTGGTAATATTAATACTATCCAATTATTATGAAATTCAAATATGTAAAAAAAATAAGAAAAATTAAATTTTAATATTTACTGGTGTCATATTTCAAAATCATGGCTGCAAATATACAATTTTTATATTCTTTGGAGAAAATGTTAACTAAGGGAATTATCCTGAAAATTTGAACTAAATATCTTGATTCTAACACTTGAAACTTGACATTAACTCTGAGAAAAGAATTGGTGCAAAAATAGCCTTTCAAACCACCTTAATAATGTTCTATCATAGTATCTTCAATGCACATAGCAAGTTTCATCAATTTTGGTCATGTAACTTCAAATATATATCCTTAATTTCAAAAATTCATTAAATATGCAAATTGGGATTTGGATGTAGAATAATGCTTAATGACTTTCAATAAGATTAAATCATAGTATCTTCAATATGCATACCAAGTTTCGTCAATTTTGATCGAGTAAATTCAGATATATACTCCTAATTAGGAAATTTCATTAAACATGCTAATTAGTAATTATCTTTCACGTCACCCCTTAATATCTTTCAAAGCTGATATATCTTGGTGTGATCAACATTTGTAGCGAATCTCATCAAATTGTGTACGGTCGTTGTCAATATATATCATTTTTTTCTAAAATCATTAATTATGCAAATGAGCAAAAAGTAAGCAAGCCACACCTACCAAAAACTAATCAGTTCTTGCCATTTGCAAACTGAATCTATGTACAAGAATTGATTCTGATCTGATGAGCCTTTTTTTTAGATATTGAGCACAGACAGACAGACACAGACAGACAGACAGACAGACACACACAGAGACAGACAGACATCGCTGCGACATATGCCCACGTGTGTCAACATGTGAGCAAAAAATGGAACGTATTTTGATCAGGGGAGTTCCTGAAATGGAATAACGCAACTGATGTACTGGTACTCTTTGCCGCCACATGTTGTGGCGAGAGCAGTGGCCGGCGGAACTACCAACTTTTAAATACTACTGACACAAGGCCATGCAACAATGTGAAACCAGATAGGAACTGTAAATGCTCACGTGTTTCATTATATATTGCAGTTATGTGTAAATTTGAACCTTTTCCACATGTTTGCAACTTCATTGAAAGTATTATGATCAACATAATGAACAATATTCACCACAGATTAACTCTATAGGTCATTAAGTATTCAAATACGCAATTACCTGAAATAGAAATAATTAATTTCTTTGACTGCTGTCACCGTATCACCTCTTTATATAGCAAGTGTAATTGCCTCTTGTCAAGTCCTTCAAAATAAATATTCCAAACGTTGAAAGCTCATTAGATATGCAAACTATAAATTAGCCGACATGAAAACTTAAGTCCGAAATGACTTCCAATATTGGTATAACCTGGTATAATCATCATCAATGTACATAGCATGTTATGCCAACTTTGATCAAATAAATCCAAGTATATATCCCTAATTAGGAAAGCTCATTAAATACACAAATTAGGAATTGGCTGAAGCAAAAATGCTTAATGCCTTTCAATAATGTTAGCCTACATAATGGTATCTTTAATGTACATAGCAAGTTTCATCAATTTTGGTCATGTAAATTCAAATATATATCCCTAATTTCAAAAATTCATTAAATATGCAAATTAGGAGCTGCACGAAGTAAAAATGCTTAATGACTTTCAATAACGTCGTATTATAGTATCTTTATTGCTGGCGCAAATAAACTTGGAACACCGAAGTCCCTATATACATAGGGAAACCGCTGGGAATATCCCTATATCGCCAAGTAATCAGCCAACAGCGGTATCGCTAGTGCATTGGATCATCTTACACTTTGTTTATCGAAAACACTGCGGGGTGCCCATGCTGTGTCTCATAGACAAAACGCCTTAGCAGAGGCCGCGGCCGTTCATTTTGCGTGAATGATGGTACAATAAAGAATTGACGTTTTGAGTAAAGTTACGTTCAACTTGGTAAATTTCAATGACCAGGGTACCTACATCTGATTTTAGTCATATTGGCCCGAAACCAACTCGCCTGTTGTTTGAGATTACACGTTCGTTCGTACCGCGTTCGATAGATTGACTAACACAACCAAAATTTTACGCATTTTTCTTCAACTTTAAAAATAAGTCATCGCCTGGACATTGCCGTTTTCGTTGAAAATGCTCCATTTGGCATTAGTCGAATATGAACGCTCAGGTTTACCTTGGCCGTGTACTGCCTGAGAGATGGCTACTTCTTTAGCTATTTTTTCAGTTTCGGTAAAGATATCGCCAACTATTCCTTTCAGTGCACAGTGCAAGTCTGTTTACATTTGAAGGAAAAATATATCGTTGACTTGCCCAACAAATTAAATTCGGGCGAGTTGGTATCGGGCAAGCTGTGGTTCTGGGTGGTTTGAAAAGGTACCCGTTTTGCACTGGGTAGATTAGATGGAAAATGTAGATTATCAACACCATTAATGATATGCCTTTTTTCTCACCGTGTTGTCTCATTTCTCTGTAATTTTTTGGTGATAGCGATTTGAAAATAGTAATTTCTTGTCTGCTGATCGTGGCGATTTGATGTAGCTCTCACAATTCGAAGTACGAAACGTCGACGTCACTGGCTGCAGGCCATGCTGCGGGAGATCAGAAAACACATTTTCAAACTTTGGGTCAAACCAAGTTTACTTTCTCGATCGGATAACGTTGAGGTCAAAAAACAAACTTTGCCATAGCGATTAAAATCTGCAGCATTTCAGCGTTCTTTGCAATTGATGATATGATTGAAACATTTTTATTTAGCCTGTTCTTTTTCATCGTACGTTTCTTGAGAATAGTATGTACCCACTTCAATCGGATACCCCTATGAATAATGATATCATCTGTATGACGCACGCAAATAAATGTGATTGAACTATGACTTTCTTGTGTCATGTCAAGGCCGAGACTCGGACACGGTTTACGTCGCCTTTGCCTTTTAGGAGAGGTTTTCAGAAACAAAGCCGAGAAAAGGTTTAGCTTTATCTACGGTTTACTTTATTCTTCAAAATCACGAAAGCCGTCGATGGGGACCGTAGAGGTTATGGCCAACAGTTGGATGCTTGTAACATAGATTCCCCGCCATGCCACGCCACGCCGTGCGCCAGCAGCAACAAGTCGCACCATCCACGCTCGCGCTTTATTTCAATTTGATAATCAGCTGATACACTGAAATTCTCCGAAAACCGAAACCTTGCCAGTATTAGTTCTCACAGAATTTCGCTATGACATGTCGGATAAAAAAACGTCAAAGCCAGGAAGTTTTACCTAGCAACTTACATCGGTGCACGGCCGGTAAAGTACCGGTACCATTGGTTACTTTCACAACAGTCTATTCCTCACTTAGAATACGCATCTACTTTAAACCAGTCGACAAACCATAGATCCTCGAGAAACGAGGGTCTATGGACAAACCGGTTTCTTCGAAACGAAATGAGAAATTTAGCGACTTTGAATTTCACTCAAGGAAACACTGTCGCTTTGAATGGAAATTGTCGAAGTACATGCTCGAGATATTACATCGCTCAATGGGTGTAAAACGTGAATAAAGGTCCATGTACAACATATAAGAAAGAGACGCACATTTAAAACCTCTACGTAAGCTGATCACTTTATAAAAATGGAAGTTAAAAATACAGATTTAACCACAATGCCGGGCTTAATTTACAATTTTAGTTAGATAGTGGAAATGACGCGTTTATGATGACACGCCTGCACAACGAAACGAAGCCAAACGATAGCGAGCTCCATGACAACACCTACCGTTTTCTCACCTGCACTCTTTCTTCATTTTGAGGGAAAGTCTGTCAAAACGGTTGTTTCAACAGGTTCCCTGCTCATCGAAATTTACCCAAGTAACTTTACTCAAAACGTCAATCCTTTCTTGTACCATCGTTCACGCAAATTGAACGGCCTCTGCTATGGTTTTTTGTCTATGAGACACAGTATGGGCACCCCGCAGTGATTTCGATAAACAAACTGTAAGATAATCTAATTCACTAGCGATACCGCTTTGGCTAATCACTTGGCGATATAGGGATATCGCCAGCGGTTTTCCTATGTATATAGGGACTTTGGTGTTCCAAGTTTTATTGCGTCAGGAATAATGTACATAGCAAGTTTCGTCAACTTTGGTCTAGTCAATACAGATAAATATCCCTGATTATGAAAGTTCATTAAATATGCAAATAAGTAATTGGCCAAAGCAACATTGTAGATAGAATGTATCAATTTCTATATGTGCCTCATTATAAATTCAAAATGGCTGCCTGAGGCAGGTATTGTCGATCGAATTTCGGAGTTTTCAAAGTTGAAAATACAACAATAAAGTATCAGAATTTCAATGTTGGCAAATTTAGAATTCTGCTATGAATTCACTTACTAATATCATAGGAAATGAAGACATAAAACAGCAGAAATTAGCTTGAAAGTCAAGGTGTAACTTATTTACGTTTGTAGTGCTGGCATTCATTCTGTTGCTGAACAGAGGTACTGTATTTCTTGCAGGCATAATGTCAATGCAATTATTTGACTAAAAGGCTTCAAAAAAAATCACTGACAAGCACTGTAAATAACCCAGGGCTCGAAATTAAAATTTTACCTTGGTAGTCCACTTGGGCTACCATTTTCTGAAGTTGGTAGCCCAGTGACAATAGCTGGTAGTCCATCAATATTTTGGTTTAGGGATACTGTGCTCGACCCTGTATAAGCCCCCGGTTCATCAACACAAAACAGCAGTAAAACCAGGGGCTTCTACTCGAGAAACCCCATGTTATGTGTCACGAACGCTTAATTTATGCTTATTTTTGTACATTTGTAACACTTTCTATCACTTTCTAAATCGGCTTATACATCCAAAGAAATTGTAACTTGAGTAAAGAAAAATAGAAAAAATATTCTCATGATCTTTATGAACTGGCATGCCTTGTTACACCCAAGTCTCTCTGTACAGAACGTAATACATTCTGATCGACAACCACAGATAAAAGACAGCGAAACTCAGCCACGATTTCCAAGCTTAACTGACACAGTGTTTTATATTACTATTTAAAATCAAACTGATTACACAATCTCTGGATAAAGAAGTGAAAGTTTTGTGAAATTTCAGCATCAAAACCCCAAAACTTGACACAAGTACGTCTTGTATGCTGCCGATCAACAGCATAGTGTGAACTGGCATGCAAAGATTGCACACGGAAAAGCAACTCAACATTCTATTATGAAACGCTCTGCATCTTGTGAAAACAACAACATAGCAGTGAAAATTGTAATAGTCACCAGAAAAAAACTCTTCACAGATGAAAGGATAATTGCTTCAAACAAATGAAACTACATGTTGACTGCATTTAGCTCGTCCAAAAGTGATGGACATCGCAAGCCAAGTATTTCATGTCCCAGGCTTTGGTAGTCCGTGTGGGCTACCATTTCATGGACTTTGGTAGTCCCAGGGAAAAGTTGGTAGTCTGTGGACGCGGGACTACCGCTAATTTCGAGCCCTGTAACCAGATATGAACTGAATATGCTCACGTGTTTTACAACTGGTTCATTAATAGTAGTACCCTTCACAGAACAATAAGATAGATGTTATCACTATATGTAGGGGGGTCACATGAAATTTTTAGAAGTTAGATGTGCATATTGTATTGGTATTTCCTGTTAGATCTTACAAAAGAAACAGAAAGCTTTTTGTTTGATCAAAATTGACCCAGAAATGGCCGAGATATCGCCAATTGAAAGTGAAAAAAATTGTGAATTATTTTGAGTAAAGTGTAGTAAAAATGCCAATTTGCATAAATCAACATATTTAGGCCGCTCTCGTTTTGAGAGGAATTTAAAAATTTCTGATGTAACATAAAAATTACATTCAATTTTCTCCATACTATCACTTTCCAAAATGATATTTGTTCAATGAGACACAGTTTTCTCGTTAAAAAACTGTTAAATTCATAAGAATCGATAAAACACACCATGGTCAAATGCTGAAAACTTAGGATATGGTAGCTTGCCATTGGTCAATTTAAAATTCTTAATAGTTTCTTCATATTCAAACCAAAATAGAAGATTTTCCACACATTTAGGTTTCTTAGGGTGCTCTTTACACTGGTGGTATCAGAATTTGTCAAAAATGCCAAATTATATGATTTCTATGGAAATGTTATATTATGAATTGGTTTCCATGGCAACAAATACTGGTTTGACGTAAAACTTTCAAATATCCATATTAAAAGCAACAAGTCATCGTTGATGACACAGTCCCCACTTGTTAATGGGTACTTTGATTACAGGTCCTAAGAAGAGATAGAGACCTCTTCATTAGGTCTGTGATAAAAATACTTTTGAATAAATTCGCTTGATACATGTCTGAGCTGTAGTTCAGGACATGAAAGAATCGTAATAAAATGGCCACATGGCGGCCTTATTGGATCGTATCACAGAACAAATCTATGTGCATATGTATGACAGAAATCCAGCTCTATGGGTTTGCTCAGAATTAGATATACGAATAATTATTGAGGTACAGTATGAAGCATCATAAGGTCTCCCATCATACCATATATGAAGGGTGTACCACTTGTGGTTACTGAGCTATGGACAAATATGTATATTTGAGGTAAAAGGTCATCGAGGTCATGTGACATTTTGTCAAAATAATTGTATTGCTAAGTTATCGCTATATACCAAAAATCAGACCTCTAGCTCTATTGACTCGCTCAAAATAAGATATGTGCATAATTAATGAGGTACAATATATGGCGTCACAAGCTGTCCCATCATACCATATATGAAGGGTGTAGCACTTGTGGTTACTGAGTTATGGACAAATATGTATATTTGAGGTCAAAGGTCACCAAGGTCACATGACATTTTGTCAAAAAAACTGTATTGCTAAGTTATCCCTATATACCAAAAATCAGACCTCTAGCTCTATTAGCTTGCTCAAAATTAGATATGTGCATAATTAATGAGGTACAATATGTGGCGTCATAAGCTGTCCTATCATACCATATATGAAGGGTGTAGCACTTGTGGTTACCGAGTTATGGACATATATATATATATATATATATATATATATATATATATATATATATATATATATATATATATATATATATATATATATTTGAGGTCAAAGGTCACCAAGGTCATGTGACATTTTGTCAAAATATCTGAGATATCTGCGTGAACGGATGGACTCACGGATGGACTCATGGACGGACATGACCAAATCTATAAGCCCCCTGGACTTCATCTGTGGGGACTAAAAACTGTGTCACTGCATCCTTTTTGCAATATGAATACGATGAGAAACTAAATTTTTATTTTTCTTGGCCTTATACATGGGAGTCTATGGACTGCCTTATACATGGGAGTCTATGGACTGCCTTATACATGGGAGTCTATGGACTTCCTTATACATGGGAGTCTATGGACTGCCTTATACATGGGAGTCTATGGACTGCCTTATACATGGGAGTCTATGGACTGCCTTATACATGGGAGTCTATGGAGGTGAAAACTAAAAAGTCCTCTAACACGGCCAAAATTGATCGCATTGTGAAACAAATCGATGTGCATCTGTATGGGGTAGGGTACTATCCTTGTGCAAAGTTTGAAAGAATTTGACCTGGGCATGTCTGAGATATCTGCGTGAACGGACGGACGCACGCACGCACGGACATGACCAAACCTATAAGTCCCCCCGGACGGTGTCTGGGGGGACTAAAAACAATGTTCTATTAAGTTAGTTTGCTTGAATATCATTGAGAGAATATTTTTATGTAATTATAGGTGTTTCTTATCACCATGACAACAGAAATGACATTATTAGAAAGCCATAGTATTTGCCATTTGTCAGTGATTTCTTAACTGTCGTTGTGAGTGTCAGAGGGCCTACTCTGGAATAAAAATGTTGTGTGCAGACTACTGTAGTGTTCCATGGAAAATGAATGTGGAAGAAGTCATATGATAAAGTACAAACAACAAGTCATTGACAATGACATAGTCCCCACTTGTAATAGGAGTATTAGTCTTGAGGGGGCAGGGAAATGAGGTCATTAAGAAGTATCACTAAAGTGTATATGTTCAGATCTATGGACACATAGGTCTATGTCATTGTTCCCAATTTGAAACAAGAGGCATGTCTAAGTTATGGTTCTAAATCGGGAAAAAAGGTCAAACCTCTAGCTGTATTGGCCAGCCAAGAAATACATATGTGCATAATAAATGAGGTACAAGATGTGACATCTTAAGGTCTATTATCCTATCAAAATTGAAGCGTAAAGAACTTGTGGTTACTGAGTTATGCATATATATGCATATTCAAGGTCATAGGTCATCAAGGTCACGTGACATTTTGAAAAAAACATTGTATTGCTAATTAATCCATATATGCGCCAAAATTCAGACGTCTAGCTCTATTGGCTTGCCCACAATTATATATGGGCATAATTAACGAGGTAAAGCATGTGTTGTCATAAGGTCTCCCATCCTACTAAATATAAAGGACATAGCACTTGTGGTTACTTATTTATTGACATAATCGTGTATTTTAGGTAAAAGGTTATCGAGGTCACATGACATTTTGTCAAAAAATTTCTATCCTATAGTCTATCCCTATATACTAAAAATCATACATTTACCTCTATTGGCTTGCTCAAAATTAGATATGCACATAATTAATGAGGTACAATATGTGGGGTCATAAGGTGTCCCATCATGCCATATATGAAGCGTGTAGCACTTGTGGTTACTGAGTTATGGACAAATATGTATATTTGTGGTCAAAGGTCACCAAGGTCACGTGACATTTTGTCAAAAAAATTGTATTGCTAAGTTATCCCTATATACCAAAAATCAGACCTCTAGCTCTATTCGCTCACTCAAAATTAGATATGTGCATAATTAATGAGGTACAATACGTGGCGTCATAAGGTGTCCCATCATACCAAATTTGAAGGGTGTAGCACTTGTGGTTGCTGAGTTTTGGACAAATATGTATATTTGAGGTCAAAGGTCATTGAGGTCACATTAAATTTTTTCAAAATAATTGTATTGCTAAGTTATCCCTATATACCAAAAATCAGACCTCCAGCTCTATTGGCTCGCTCAAACTTAGATATGCGCATAATGAGGTACAATATGTGGCGTCATAAGGTGTCCCATCATACCAAATATGAAGAGTGTAGCACTTGTGGTTACTGAGTTATGCACAAATATGTATATTTGAGGTCAAAGGTCATTGAGATCACTTGACATTTTGTCAAAAAAATTGTATTGCTAAGTTATCCCTACATACCAAAAATCAGACCTCTGGCTCTATTGGCTCGCTCAAAATTAGATATGCACATAATTAATGAGGTACAATATGTGTTGTCATAAGGTGTCCCATCATACCAAATATGAAGGGTGTAGCATTAGTGATTACTGAGTTATGGACAAATATTTATATTTGAGGTTACCAAGGTCACGTGACATTTTGTCAAAAAAAATTGTCTTGCTAAGTTATTCCTATATACCAAAAATCAGACCTCCAGCTCTATTGGCTCGCTCAAAATTAGATATGCACATAATTAATGAGGTACAATATGTGGCGTTATAGGGTGTCCCATCATACCATATATGAAAGGTTTACCACTTGTGGTTACTGAGTTATGGACAAATATGTATATTCGAGGTCAAAGGTCACCAAGGTCACATGACATTTTGTCAAAATATCTGAGATATCTGCGTGAACGGATGGACTCACGGATGGACTCATGGACGGACATGACCAAATCTATAAGCCCCCTGGACTTCATCTGTGGGGACTAAAAACTGTGTCACTGCATCCTTTTTGCAATATGAATACGATGAGAAACTAAATTTTTATTTTTCTTGGCCTTATACATGGGAGTCTATGGACTGCCTTATACATGGGAGTCTAAGGACTGCCTTATACATGGGAGTCTATGGACTTCCTTATACATGGGAGTCTATGGACTGCCTTATACATGGGAGTCTATGGACTGCCTTATACATGGGAGTCTATGGTCTGCCTTATACATGGGAGTCTATGGTCTGCCTTATACATGGGAGTCTATGGTCTGCCTTATACATGGCAGTCTATGGAGGTGAAAACTAAAAAGTCCTCTACCACGGCCAAATTTGATCGCATTGTGAAACAAATCGATGTGCATCTGTATGAGGTATGGTACTATCCTTGTACCAAGTTTGAACGAAATCGCTCCAGGCGTCTCTGAGAGATCTGCGTGAACGGACGGACCAAACCTATAAGTCCCCCCGGACGGTGTCCGTGGGGACTAAAAAACATTATGAGTGAGCATGTACGGACGAATACACATATTTCTATGGTCACTTTAGGCCACATAGGTTTGTTTGTACAATGGTTACTGTAAGCATGCGCGCCTTAGAATTCCCCGTTTTACCTATTGTAGATTCTTTAACTACTCCCTAAAGCATGGTAAGTTGCACAGGTTCACATTATCTATTTATCATGTGAGAGTGTTATCTGTATTGTTATTGTTTACAAGTGAATTCTAGTAGAGACTACAATTGAAATGACAACAATAACAGTGTGTCTGACTGATAAGATAATTAGTGTTTGCGTCAACATGCTTTGGGAGTAGAACAAGATCGAACAACTGACACACACTCAATCAAAATAGTGAAACAAAACCTTAAAAAATTAGTTAATGGTGCTCTGACAGTATTTCTTTTCAGTATTCTGTGTGACCTACACGTGTGTTGCGCTAATAAACAAGAAGCTGTGAAGATTTTCAAAGTTCCTTTACTGGGTCAGCCATCATGAAGTTCTTTTGGAAATAAATGAAACTTGTCCAAGAAGTATGACAGTGTAATGAAATAAACAAATTATTGTACAGTACATGTTTCTTGCACTGGATGACATTTCTCTTTTAATTGGTAGACAGTATTTTTGTTGTTTCATCTGCTCTATACATGCAATATTATGGTTTCTTTTTGCTTTGTCTCTTTTTGCCGTCATACTTTGGAAAGAAGTTAGCAGTGACTGTTGAAGGATGTTTCTCTCTCCATACAAATTGTCAATCCAATTGCAGATTCTCTTCCACTCTATCCCTTCTTTGGCTCTATAAATTTCTAGCTCAGCTACAACCATTTCAGTTATATTTTCTACAGCATAAACACCATTTCCTTCCAGTATCTCTTTTGTTATCCCCTTTCTGTCACACTCTTCTCCAATTACATATATTTTTCTTGATTTATCTTTGTCATGACCTTAAAGCAAAAATAAAAAATAGATCATATTTTTATCTTTCAAAATTCTTAATGATTACTATATTTCAAATGAAGTCATTTTGTAGATTGCATCATGCCATCAGAGATTGGTAATAATCAGAAATTACCAGACTTTTTTTATAGAAATGAATATTTTTGTTGTTGTCATCGTCGTCATCATCATCATCATCATCATCATCATCATCATCATCACAATTCATCATCATCATTGTTATTATTATTAGTAGTAGTGGTAGTAGTAGTATTTACAAACAGGATAACTATTACAAATAAAACATCTGAATGCTAACTTAATATTCATCAGTACAGCAGTGAGTAATAGACGCAATACATAGTAAACACTAAAACTGAATGACCCACAGAGGGCATTTATGGCACAATGCGAGCATGACCAAATGGTCTGTCTTCATGTTATAAGCGATACAAGATCGTCATGAATTCGATTTTACGTCAGCAAAATATTAAATACGGCTCGATCATTTCGTTACTGCTTCATAGTGTTGAATTTTATCATTTAGAAATGAAAAACACCGAGCGTTCGCATTGCAACACCACGGATGTATAAACCGGAAGTTCCGCACAGACGTCTACAGTAGCTATTTTTAGATCGCTCAGCTGATTCATGCTAACTTGATATGTCTTCCCGCTCTGACATTTAGTAGCTTTACGTACACGTTTATCTGACATCGACGGAATTTAATAAACGGTAAGAAGTGTAAACTGAACTGCTCTGTACTGGAAATTTAGTTCCAGAAAGTAAATCTGCAGTTGCGATGTTACCGTCCACGATGTAAACTGTATTGCGACAAGGCCGTCTCATCAATCATTCATGTTTACATTCTCATTCATAATTCAGTCACGGTAAATTTCATTTTCGCGCGGTTTAGCAAACGAGAATTTCAAATTCTTCGATAGTACATTTTTGCCATTTGGAACTCCTTTTAAAGTGAAATCATGACGAAAATCGCAGTTACATAGATTTTACATTCCCTATTCTGAACGCTCGCTCGGACCGCAACCTGTGTTACCGGTACTTCCGGGATCAAATTGACGGTACACTGGAAAACGCGAATCGCAAATTTTCCCGTCTAGTGGACGAACACACAACAGCTACAACGGAAATTGGACACAACAATTTATTTGAACATTTTATAACTTTCAAACATGTATGACGATCATTTGTACGCTGATCGAAGTCCCGGGACTTCAGCACACCACCACAAGTAGGGAGAATGTAAAATCGTTCGATTCGATCGACAACACGACGTCAACAAACTGAAAGAGGTCGTAACATGGCAACAAGTACAGAAAAGAATGAACATTCTAATTTCGAACTAAAAATCAGATCATCCCAAAAACAACTTCAAAAGGCTTATTTTGACTTACCTGAAAACTTTCCCGAAGCTTTATCTTTGTGAGAACTTGAAATATTTGCATATGAATCCGTAGAAGCTCCATGAGGTCAGAAAACTCTTGGGCGCCGGGTTTGCGTCATTGTTCAGATGACCCCCCATGACAACTTGCGCTATTACGCTCTGTCACAGAAAGTATTATGTAATTTCCGGAGACAATGTTCACTCGAATCCGTACAATTTTCATATTAGTCCGTGGGCTAGAGGGGGTCTACTTGCGGATAACAAACCTGTATTTTTCAGAACCCTTGGGATCCCTAGAATACGAAATGGAATTTTAACAGGAAAAATATAGGGACGCAATAGCTGTTATGGTCATGTTTTGAAGGGTACCGCAAAATCACGATTTTCCAAGCCAAATGCATTTTCGTCAAATCTGTCTTCTTGTAAGTCATGTGCTGAGCTCATTTTTTAACATAACCTCACTTGTTTGGTATCATTAGAAAGGGAATTTATTCCTCTTTAAGATGGCATATTGCACTATGCAATATCTTCTACAGTTTTTGTCAGATATAACCAAAACTTACCCCTTACCCCAAAATTTAACATTGCAAATTACAGTAAAACTCAAATTCTACCAATTTTTTAGCTAGGCATAATAAAATATGCATTGCTTTGTCTGAAATCTGTTTTATTTGATACAGGGACATGTCAAAAATATGAAATAGACTTTTAACAGAAAAAATATTGGGAATCTACAGCTGTAACAGATATTTTGAAGGGTACCACAAATAACAAAATAACAGTGTTGCAGATTTGCATGCATTTTTGTTAAAAACTGCCTTCCTATAAGTTATTTGCTGAGCTTGTTTTTGAATATAACCTGGCTTGTTAGGTATCATTAGAAAGATAATTTACTAATCTTTAGAATGACATATTGTTACATGCAATATCTTATGTAGTTTACATGATATATAACCAAAACTTACCCCATACCCCAAAGTTAACATTGAAAATTTCAGTCATAGCTAAAACCAAATTCTACCATTTTTTTAGCTTGACACAAAAAATCTGGCCGTTTTTGCTATGAAATCTATTTTATTTGGTACAGGGACATGTCAGAAATATGATATAAACTTTTAACAGAAAAAATATTAGGACTCTACAGCTGTAGCGGTCATATTTTGAAGGGTACTGCAAAATATTAGTGTTGCAGATTTGCATGCATTTTTGTCATCTGTTGAGTCTGTTTTTGAATATAACCTGGTTTGTTAGGTATCATTAGAAAGATAATTTACTAATCTTTAGAATGACATATTGTAACATGCAATATCTTCTATAGTTTTCATGAAATATGACCAAAACTTACCCCATACCCCAAAATTTTCATTGAAAATTGCAGTCATAGCTAAAATCAAATTCTACCATTTTCTTTACCTAGACATATAAAATCAGGCATTTATTTGTATGAAATCTATTTCATTCGGTAATGGGTCATGTCAAAAATATAAAATAGACTTTTAACAGAAAAAGATTGGAATTCTGTTGTTGTAACAGTGAGATTTTGAAGGGTGCAGGAAAATCTCAGTATTCCTGACTTGTGTGCATTTTTGTTGAATCTATCGTCTTTTAAGTCATCTGCTGAGCTTCTTATAGAATATAATGTAAGTTGTTAGGTATCATTAGTAAGATTATTTACTAGTCTTTAAAATGACATATTGTAACATGCAATATCTTGTACAGATTTTTATGAAATATGACCAAAACATACCCCATACCCCAAAATTTACATCGAAAACTACTGTCATAGCTAATGTCAAATTCAAGCAATTTTTTACGCAGACATAAAAAATTAGACAATTTTTTGTATGAAATTTGTTTTATTTTGTACTTTGCCATATCAGAAATATGAAATGAACTTTTAACAGAAAAAATATTGGGATTCTATAGCTGTAACAGCTGTATTTTTAAGGGTACAGCAAAATCTCAGTATTCCTGATTCGCATGCGTTTTTGTTAAATCTGTCATCTTATAAGTCGTCTACTAAGCTTGTTATTGATTATAACTGGGTTTGTTTAGTATCATTGAAAAGGTAATTGAATATTCTTTACAATGACATATTGTAACAGGCAATATCTTGTATATTTTTCATGGAATATGACCAAAACGTACCCCATACCCCAAGGTTTATATTGAAAGTACTGTCATAGATAACGTGATCAAATTCCGTGAATTTTTAGCTAGACATGATAAAAATAGCTCTGTGTCGGTATTAACCCTTTTCCTGCCAAGTCGGTGAAAATCCGCTTGAAATTCGGTGTAGCCAGAATCTAAGCACTGGTGACCGTTATTCTCCCAACCCGGTGGAAATCGGGCCCTTTTTGGGTACCCCCTTTCCTGCCAAGTCGACGGCACTACGTTTTGCTATCCCCTGTGCGTTTAGGGGTCATCCGAGGAGAGGTTTTCTGACAAGGAACGCCTTTTCCCCTCGAAATGGGTTCGCAGGGAGTCGATAGACAGGGAAAGGTGCAGAAACCTGTCCGCCAGTCCCCCACACCCGAGGGGGGGCTTGGTTTTTTTACCGCTTTTTAGCGGACTTGGCAGGATAGCATGGTGACGTTTTCTGGCGGAGTTGGACGTACTTGGCTGCCTGGCACTATAGAGATTGCTGCCGAACTTGACCAACTCGGCAATGCTAATCTAGAAGGCTACCTCTTGCAAACGACTTGGCAGATATGCCGATGGTGCGAGACAAAAGTCACTTATTCAGTTGTGCGTGACTGAAAATGAGAACGTATTTTTGACGGGACGGCTCGACTTGTTCCTTTGATGGAACGGATATGAACGACTCGGAAATACCACTACAAACTGGTGTCCGACGTACTAAGCTGGGCTTCAGCTCTGCAAGTTCAAGCCAGGCAACGTCCTTCACCGCCTTGGCCGTGCCATTCAATGGACGTAGCTTTGGATTTTTAGTACTTTGTGCCCTGTGGGCACAAGGTACTAATGTGATGGCGCGGCCCAATACGGCCAACATAGTGGGCCGTAAGCTGTGGACGCAGGTATCTCAGAAACGCTTCAGTACCTTTTTCTTAAATTTGGTCTGGTGGTCACTTGGGCATGTATCTCAGACGGTCTTTTTTCTTTTTTTGATTGAATCATTTTAAAGTCACTTTTTTAGCTTTTTTCTGAAAACCACTATTTTCACTTTTTCCTCAAAACCACTGATTTGATTATTGTGATGTTTGGCATGGGTGTTCGTATAGTTGAAATACCGTCAGAAATGTTCAAAATTTGGTGATACATGCCTTACATTATTTTTAAACAATATTTTTATCCAATTTATTTTATATTTACTTGATTTTGCCTCACTTTCGCTAAAGCTGCCGTCTGCGCATGCGCACAACTGTAGGACAAAATCTGAGTTGAAGAATCGAAACGGACGCCATCTTGTTTCTCGGTTTTGGCACATATTTTACATTGTGAACGTTTCACTGTGTATTTCAACATGTTCTATAGTTATGAAGTTGACGGTGATGCACTTTTGCAGCTGTCGTGTATTTTTTGGTACGAAAGGCGCCTTTGATCGACTGAAGAATGATGGCCTCCGTAGGCGATAAACACTGGTACTGGAAGGCATATCATTATCAGTTCTACTGAGGAAGTAATCCACTGGCCCGTATAGGTCAGGGGCTCACTTAGGGGAGAACCACTTGATTTCTGGGGGGGGGGGTATGGAGGATTTCGAGGAAAAAAAATTGTCACCAGGTGAAATAAAAGAAAAAAATTGAGCCTGTAATGGCTTGAGAAAAAAATATTCTCATAACAGACAGAAATAAAAAAGGAATTGTCACAATGCTGTTGAAATGAGCAAAATTTTGGAAACTTCATTCTCATGTATTCTTTGCTGGCATGCTGCCAAAGGCACGCAAATGTTTTTACCACAAGTAATTCTTATGTGTTTTTTTTTCCAGCACTTATGATATAAGCATTCACTACTGTACACCTCGGTGCACTTGATGTTTTCCTTCCCTTTTCTGACCCAAGAAATCATGTTTCAGGATTTCTGTTGCAATATCTCAATGGTATAGGCAATATCTAGATGGGACTATTTGACTTCTCTAAATCGTGAAAATTTAAAACACAAGATAGGAGTCAATAAACTAGTGTTAAAACCAATACATTATTCTCTCAATATAAATATGTTAGAAAGATTACAAGTTGACAATGAAAATTGAGGAACAACAAATGTAATGAAATACAATGTGTGAGCCTTGTTTCTCTGACCACAAAAGATAACATCTCCCCTGAGAATCTCCCCTGAGAACTTAAAAGGAATTGACTGTTTTAAAGAAAAGCAGGTATAGTACTGATCACAGTTGATTTGCCAAAAAAGTGTTCTATAATTTAAAGTTGTATATATAATAGACTTTCCATTTTGTTTGTCATTTGTTGGAATGTAAAATGAATAAATAAAAACATCCTGTGATATGTGAAACACTGGCTTAAATTTGAAAAATTGCACTGCTACTCCATTTGAAAAAAAAAATTGATGCAGGTCTGACTGTAGAAATAAAAAAATGCTGTCTCTCTAACAAAAAAAAGTTCCCATACCCACTTCCTGCATACCCCCCCCCCCCCGAAATCAAATGGGTCTCCCCTTAATATGCGCATGCGCACATAACAAGTTAGCGTTGTTTTTCAAGGACTGCCATCATGTTTGTCGGTCAGTTGCAGATTTTGACGTTTTAAAGGTTTTAGCGTATATTTGATTGCTGTCATGTATTTTTTGGCACGAACCTCTCCTTCGATAGACTGAAGAATGATGGCCTCCGTACTCCAAAGTACCGGCGAATCCATTGCTTTTAAATTAATAGCGAGGCAATCCCACCGGCGGCCCATACTAATAGCTGGGTGAGAGCGAGGGAATGCTCTATCCTTCTACCTCCGGCCTCCATGTCATAACAAACTAGCGTCTTTTTATGTTGATATACTGTCCTTTCGACACAGCGATAACTTTTAGTTTTCTGTTGCTTATTTTGGGTAATTTCGACAGTTGTGCATTGATTTTGACATCATCTTTTACTTAATAACCGTCGATGTCGGCAACTCTCTCGCTAGCCCTGCGTACGATGCTGTGTGTTAGGAACGCACACAGGGAATGCACTGCGTACACTGCGTACGTACGCAGGGCTAGCGAGAGAGTTGCCGACATCGACGGTTATTTACGAAAAGTGAATAAAAGACTGGCATTTTTGGAAGCGATCGAGTAGCTGAGGTGGGCAGGGATACGACTTGGGCCCAAGAACGCTGAATTTCGGCAGTAATTTGGCTTTTTACGTCAAGTCCAAAAGTGGATTTGAAGTCACCGACCCTACGTACGGGTCTTTGCAGGGCTGTGGTGAGCGGGGCGAATAGCTGTAGCGGAACACACAGCATCGTACGCAGGGCTAAATCCGACATGGTAATTTGGCATGATCATCAGATCATACATGATTCGAGATTGCACTTTAGCAAGGTCACGATAACTAATGTTGTTTGTTTCACTGTCGTTTAATACCTATATTTCCACTAAAAGACCATTAGAATTTCCTCCTGGCTACTTTGAAATCGTGCACTGGCATGCATGTAGTTGTCAACATCACTATGCTTTAATGTACAGTAGACTCTCATACTATGAATATATCGACTGTCACTGCATGTGTGCAAATCACTCCATATCATATCAAAAAATGTAGTATTGCGACGTTTGAGCTGCCAGAAGCTAGAATTTACAGTTTACGAGAAAGTTATCTTACATGTAAAACTCAGTTCTACTATGAACAAAATGCAAGCTATGTTGTATAACTATCGTGAATCGCATAATATTTTGTACCTATCACCGTGTCAGAAAATCAGAAGGAAACAACCAGTCAGACAAACTGTGGTCAGGATGATACTGTCCAATTTTAATATTTGTCTCTCGGCACACACCAGATACTCATGACTGTAAAACAACATTTCCATATAATTGTATATTCAGTTTTTATATTTAGTTTGCTTTTCACCATATTGTATGTCCTTCCCTGCACTACATAATTCAAAATTAAATATTGTTTTTGGCCTATACATACTTGAGGGATAAGCTTATTTAGTCTCATACATTAAAGATGCACTGTTGACCTACAGAGTCCAAACTTTTTATCATTGTATTGTAGATAGGTGTACACTCCAAATACTAAGTACAAGTGTGGTGAGTGTAACAAGCAAATGTTTTTTAGTCAATGGTTCATATCAAGGTTGTTGATACTTAGAATCCACACTTGAACTTATGCTGGACCGGTAACCAACCAGTTCAAATAACTTTCATTTATGTCAAAACAATTTGACTTTTTGCCAAATTTCACATTTATGGCAATTAATAAACAGTAAGGAGGTACAAAGGACGTCGGTGCCCCCGGGCCCCATGTTTATTTATTCCATCGTCCGAAGTATTGGCTCTGGTTTGCAGGCAAACGTATCCTCTTGCCGACGCATTAGTAACTACGTACGCTGTTTGCGTACAGAGAATTCAAAAGGTGACATAAGGTCAATATGCTACGGGGATACCGCCTGCAGTTAGCAGGGACTGCTTTTGTTATGCAAACCAGCTAGCAGTACAATATGGCTGCCAGGCATGTAGACACGTCGATGGCTAGAACAATGGAAGCATATTGCGTTGCACCCGTGCATCGCAAAAGTGAACTGAAGACTTGGGTGTAGTGACTGGTTATCACTGGTTAGCTGCAGCCCAAGCCATGTCGGTACAAACCCGTACCTGACTGAGGACCACTCGATTAAGTCAGTAATGAACGGTAACACTCGTAAGCCAACTCCCAACTGAGCTGGCTAAACTACGTTGAGCTGTGCTTCATAGTTTCATATTTGTGACATACTTTTTTAACAAAAACACAGATTTCATAGATTGCATACAAGCATTGCCTTTGGTATATAAAGTTAATAAATTGTAAAAAAAGGTAGAGTTTCAGATTTGCAGTAATTTGCTGTGTAAACCTTGGGGTATGGGGTAAGTTTTGGTCCTATTTCATGAAACCTAAACACTAATTACAAAACTTTAATTAATATGCAAATGAGTTGTTAATTACTTGACACTGCTCAATGCTTCATGGGACAATTACATATCCATCAGATCAACATTTGTAGTACGTTATATTTAATTTAATGCAGTAATTTTAGAGTAATTTCACTAATTACAAAGTTCATTAAATATGCAAATAATACCTATATTAACTTGACACTGTTCAATGATTCATAGCACAATTAAATATTTATCAAATCAATATCTGTAGCACATTTCACAAAATTTGGTGCCGTAATTTCAGAGTTATATACCTAATTACAAAGTTTATTAAATATGCAAATGGACCTTACAACACAGTTAGACATCTGTCACATCAGTATATGCAGCAGTTTTCATCACATTTGATGCAGTTATTTCAGAGTTATATGACTAATTATAAAACTTCATGAAATATGCAAATGAGCTAATTATTAACTTGACACTGTTCAATGCTTCTCAGTACAATTGGATAATTATCAGATCAACATCTGTAGCAAGTTTCATCAAATTTAACGCTGTAATTTTGGCATAATATCACTAATTACAAAGTTTATTAAATATGCAAATAAACCCTTAATTAACTTCTAACAAGTAAATGTTCTACACCACAATTAGATATCTGTCGGATCAGTATCTGCAACAGATTTCATCACATTTGGTGCAGTTATTTTGGAGTTATATCACTAATTACAAAACTTCATAAAACATGCAAATGAGCTATTTGTTAGCTTGACACTGCCAAATGCTTCTCAGTACAATTAGATATTTATCAAAACAATATCTGTACCCAATTTAAAAGACTTGGGTGCCGTAATTTCAGAGTTATATACCTAATTACAAAGTTCATTAGATATGCAAATGAACCCTTAATTAATTTCACCCTTCTGAATGCTTTACAATACAGTTAGATATCAGTCGGATCAGTATCTGCAGCAGATTTCATCACATTTGGTGAAGTTATATCGGAGTTATATGACTAATTACAAAACTTCATAAAATATGCAAATGACCTATTTATTAACTTGACACTGCCCAATGCTTCTAAGTATAATTAGATATATATATGAGCAATATTTGTTGCAAGTATCATCAAGTTTGGTGCAGAAATTTCAGAGTTATCTCACTAATAACAAAAGTTCATTAAATATGTAAATGAGAATGTAATTGACATGACACTCACAGTATCATCATAATGTTCTGAGATTGTCATCTGTGAAAAGTTTCATGAAATTTTGTGCAGTATTTCTTGATATATGTCTACACTGTCATTACCGTCTCCATAGGGAAACTATTGTACGGAAAAAAACGATATTGCATAACTTCATTAATATGCAAGCCACACTAACCAAAATCTAATCAGTTCTTGCAAGTAGCATATGGTACCTGTGTACCAAATCTGACTTGAATCCGTTCAGGAGTTTTTGAGTTATCGTGTAAACAGACAGACAGACACAGACACACACACACACACACACACACACACACACACGGACAGACAGACAGACATCGCTATGACAATAGCCCACGTGTTTACACACGTGGGCTAAAAATAGAGTGAAATGAATATTGCACAAAAGAAAACTTTCTGGATTTTTCATTACGTATTCAAAATGGCGACCTCATATATGCAAAAATATTCAACACAATGCTTCATTTTCCTGGTTATACTCGTACATGTATCAAACCATATTTTGACTGCAATACACATTACAAGAATAATGAAGGCATTGTAAATAATCATACAAGGGAATCAATGAACCACCAGAATAACCTTTCTCACTATATATTCAACATGGCGACCTTTATAAAGTATGAACACTTGAATGTGAAACATTTTTGTTTTCCTCAACGCATCAAAGTCCGGGTCACTGGCCAAAATTTGGTAAAAGTGAAACACATTCAGAAACGACCTCGATAAAAGTCTGCAAATCACAGAACATCAACTCAACAGGAATTTCAAAATTAAAGAAATGTCAGAAATTTTCTATCATATCACAACTCACTATCAACTGACAAACTTTGCATATGCAGCTGTCCACAGACATCACAGAGAGGAGATGAACATTGTAAAATGTGACCAATAAAGATGATTATTTTCAAATGCATTGCCTCAGAGTTTGTCCTGATTACTGCAAGTTTATAGTGTACGTTCATAGTGTACTGTTATTGCTGTTCATCGCCAGTATTCTACCAAGGAATGGTACTTTTTATAACAGTCTCCTTTGATACAAAGGTGAACTTTACAGTCATTGCAGTAATAGTTGGATCTGCGGACATGGGGTTTCTTTGGACGTTCTGCAAGTGGTAGGTGCCCATGTTCCCTCTTATATTGTCGATTTGCTTTCTCAGCACATATACGACAGTCAGTATTAGTCGAATGATAGACTGGTAGGTGACGACCAGTGACAATGAGACGTGAGGAGG
Organism: Ptychodera flava; assembly: GCF_041260155.1. Lineage (NCBI taxonomy): Eukaryota > Metazoa > Hemichordata > Enteropneusta > Ptychoderidae > Ptychodera > Ptychodera flava. The sequence continues at coordinate 42,523,820 of NC_091935.1, forward strand.
GATTTGCTGCTGGCCTTCCAATGTGGGAGGTTGTACGCCAATTGCCAATCAGCTGCAACACAAGATCTTTCCGAAATTTCAATCGAGTGTGTGGTTCTTTGTTGGGCACTACATGCGGACGGAAGATATCCTCTAGAACATAACAGTTAGCAATTACTGTTTGGACCTCATGCCAGAATAGTCGGCGGTAGTTGCGGAAAGTCTTCCTGAGGCTGCGGTAGTACCCTACATTCTGGTCGAAGAGGTCCACAGCTCCCATATATTGATTGTAGTCCTTCAACAGGGGTGGGCAAGGAACATTTAGAACTCCAGATGATGAACGACGTTGCACAGTGGTTATTTCTGTAGCTGCTGTAGGTGGATGGACAGGTGAGTGGATTGTGGAAAGAAAGTATACAGCCTTGCTGTCGAACCAAGATTGGAACAGTACTGGTCCACTCATTTTCCATGTTGTGGTACCTCTAGTCAGCTGACGCAATTCACGTTTTGTCTTTATTAGCTCAGTCTCTTTGATATACTTTCTGTTTGACCACACTGTTCCACAGGCGTAAGTGTTGACATCATACAGCTTCAAACACAGTGGTACTGAAGTATAGTAGTTGTCAGTGTACAGGTGGTGTCCCTTATTATGATACTACGGTGGCCCAAAACTACCTGTTCTCCGCATTTAAAGTCTGCGTCGCATTCAATTGTTTTTCTCTCACATATGTCTCCGCAGTCAAAGTCTGCGTCGCATTCAATTGTTTTTCTCTCACATATGTGTCCGCATTCAAAGTCTGCGTCGCATTCAATTTTTTTTCTCTCACATATGTCTCCGCATTCAAACTCTACGTCGCATTCAATGTTTTTTTATCTCACATATGTCTTCGCATTCAAAGTCTGCGTCGCATTCAATGTTTTTTCTCTCACATAATTTTATGTGTCCGCATTCAAAGTCTGCGTCGCATTCAATTGTTCCTCTCTCACACATGTGTCCGCATTCAAAGTCTGCGTCGCATTCAATGGTTTCTTTCTCACATATGTCTCCGCATTCAAAGTCTGCGTTGCATTCAATTGTTTCTCTCCTAGATGGGCGTCGCAGTCAGTGATTTTGTCTCCAACACATGAGGGCGCTGGCAAGTTTTTTGAGCGTGACCCTTGCTCTATGACCCATGATTGCATCCGGGAAAAGTATCACTCTTTCAGTGTTCGTGATCGCGAAAAGCCCATTGATTTCGAAGGTAAGTGACAAAGTTATTCATTGTATTGTAAGTTTATGGGGTTAATGATCTTGCCACTGTCTAGCCCTGGATGTATTGGCAGTTGTGGGACGGGCTGCCGTTTTACATTCGGACGCTCATGTGGGACCCATAGGATACGTCCATACTGGTGAGCAGCGTACCCCCTTGGCTAGATCATTAACCCCATAAGCTTACAATACAATGAATAACTTTGTCACTTACCTTCAAAAATGAGCTTTTCGCGATCACGAACACCAAAGGAGTGATACTTTTTCCGGATACAATCATTGGTCATGGAGCGAGGGTCATGCTCACCAAAACTTGCCAGCGCCTTCATGTGTTGGTGACAAAATCATTGACTGTGACGCCCATCAACAGGCGGCCCGATCACTATTAATAAAGCTTATTATCGAGTTTTTCTGAGTTTTCTCTGTAACTGTCAGTCCCTCTCCTTTTCTTCATGCTCAGACTGATCGTAGTAAATGAAATAAATGACTATATAGCCTAACCTAGCCTCTTGACTCTTTATTTATTTTACACCCAATTACAAGGACGTTTATCTCTCATGTACACACATCTTGTAATTAATTAGTCAACATGACTAATTATGCTAATCCGTGGACTTATCAAGCTTGGTCAACATTGGAAAGATAGAGATGTAAATGAAAAAGGAGCTTTAGTAACCTTTCCTATCTTTCGCGATGTTCACTAACCTATAAAATCCCTGATAAGTCCACGGCTTAGCATAATTAGTCATGTTGACTAATTAATTACAAGATGTGTGTACATGAGAGATAAACGTCCTTGTAATTGGGTGTAAAATAAATAAAGAGTCAAGAGGCTAGGTTAGGCTATAAAGTAATTTCTTTTTATTTACTACAATCAGTCAGAGCGTGAAGAAAGGGAGAAGAACTGATAGAGAAAACTGAGAAAAACTAAATAATAAGCTTATTAATAGTGTTTGGGCCACCTGTGGTCCATCTAGGAGAGAAACAATTGACTGCGACGCAGACTTTGAATGCGGACACATATGTGAGAGAGAAACAATTGAATGCGACGCAGACTTTGAATGCGGAGACATAAAATTATGTGAGAGAAAAACAATTGAATGCGACGCAGACTTTGAATGCGAAGACATATGTGAGAGAAAAAACATTAAATGCGACGCAGACTTTGAATGCGGAGACATATGTGAGAGAAAAACAATTGAATGCGACGCAGACTTTGAATGCGGAGACACATGTGAGAGAGAAACAATTGAATGCGACGCAGACTTTGAATGCGGACACACATGTGAGAGAGAAATAATTGAATGCGACGCAGACTGTGAATGCGGACACACATGTGAGAGAGAAATAATTGAATGCGACGCTGACTTTGAATGTGGACACATATGTGAGAGAAAAAAAATTGAATGCGACGCAGACTTTGAATGCGGACACATATGTGAGAGAAAAACAATTGAATGCGACGCAGACTTTGAATGCGGAGACATAAAATTATGTGAGAGAAAAACAATTGAATGCGACACAGACTTTAAATGCGGAGACATATGTGAGAGAAAAACAATTGAATGCGACGAGGACTTTGAATGCGGAGAACAGGTAGTTTTGGGCCACCGTATGATACCCTTGTATTAGCTTCGAGACAACGGCTTCTGATGCAGACTGTCCAACAGGGACCTCCTGTTCGTCATCACATTTACCTAGGTATATTATTGATCTCAGTACATACCCAGTTTCGCTTTCTGCCGGCACCCACTTCTTGATACCGTATCTCACTGGTTTGTTTTTGATAAACTGTTTATATGACACCCTTCCCATGCATGGTACCATACACTCATCAATACTGAGTTCTCTCTTTGGCTTGTACAGTTCTGCATACTTTGGCACAATCAGATCAAGAAATCTTCTCACTTTGTACAGTTTGTCAGTATTATCAGGACCTTGTGCTGCATCATTTGAAAAATGCAGATACATGTATCTGTACAGTTGCAGAAATCTATCTCGTTTCATCACAACAGAGAAATTTGTTTCAAACACAAAGCTGTCAAGTTTCCAGTACATTTTCAAGGACGGTAGTTTCATAATGCCAGTAGCCAGCAACAAACCTATGAATGCTTTCATCTCAGGTTTAGTCACTTCACTCCAAGCTCCCTTTGCTCCTTCCTGTATTTTTCTCTCAGCATTACGATTTGTTTCAGTCACCAGAAGGTCCCACACTTCGTCAGTAAAAAACATCTAAAAATACTCAGTTGCTTCACTGTGTTCTGTCAGATTGAATGTGGGACCACAGTTTTCACTGTCAAAGTCGATAAACTCACGTTCTTTTTCTTCTTCAAACCATACAATGTTTGCATCATCTTGACGCTCGACGGCAGCTGCATTGCTCACACGTCTGTTACCAGGGGTTCGACGACCGCGTCCCGGTTGTTGGGCACGGGAATTCCCACGATTGCTACGCGGTCTTCCCCTTCCTCGACGTCCTGAACCACGAAAATTTCTATGAAAACGTTGAGTCGCTTAATTTATTTCATCGGCAGTAAATCCAGGAAACTCATCTCCGCTAGAGTCCGACTCGAAAATATCAAGCAGGCGTTGCAATTCTTCGTCATCGATTTCTGTTGGATCGTTCACTTCCTGCACACTTACATTTGCAAGGTCACGTAAAACTGTACGTGTTGTTGATGCTTGAGGTGGAAGCCATGTGGCTGTACCTTCATCCTCGCTGCCGTCACTGGCTGAATCACACATTTCATGATAATCCATCGAGTTTACACGGCGCTGGGATCTCCTTCTTTCAAAACTGGCGGCCATATTGAAAATTTAAAAGTCCTTTCAAAAATCACGAACTTTTTGACCCGATCGACAATAAACCTCTATGCACAGGTCGCCATGTTGTATATCAATAGAAAGGCCTTGGGAAATGCCATGTGTTGGTAATACCGTAACCCCCCTATAGGGACAATTGAAAGAATGACATCACATTTACTGGGGAAGCCCCTGGAGGTCAAAGGTTACACCGATATATCGGGTACCCGGCCTGAAAGGGTTAAATATGCAAATTACGATTTGGATGAAGTAAAAATGCTTAATGACTTTCAATAATGTTAAATCATAGTATCTTCAATATGGATACCAAGTTTCATCAATTTTGATTGAGTACATTCAGATGTATATCCCTAATTAGGAAAGTTCATGAAATATGCAAATTGACAATTATCTTTAATGTCACCCCTTAATATCTTTCACAGCTGATATATCTTGATGTGATCAACATTTGTAGCAAATCTCATCAAATTGTGTGCAGTCATTCTCAATATATATCCGTTTTTTCTAAAATCATTAATTATGCAAATGAGCAAAAAGTAAGCCAGCCACACCCACTAAAAACTAATCAGTTCTTGCCATTTGCAAACTGAATCTATGCACCAGATTTGATTCTGATCTGATGAGCCGTTTTTGAGATATTGAGTACACAGACAGATAGACAGACAGACAGACAGACAGACAGACAGACAGACAGACACACACAGACACACAGACAAACAGACATCGCTGCGACATATGCTCACGTGTGTCAACACGTGAGCAAAAAATTCGCTGGAAAAGTTGCGATCTTCTCAACTCTTCAATGTTGCGATGTCATAAAAAATTTCACTTGCAAGGAGGTTAAACCACGTTCAGGTTATGTAGGCCGTGGAAGCCATTGCTTTGGGAACAATATTTCTCAGTGAGCATCAAATAATGCATATGTAAATATTTTGGTATGTTTCAGGATAATTTTGCATAAAATATGCAGAATTTTGAGTTACCTGAACCTCTGGACAGGAGACGTAAATTTTCAGGGTAACACGCAAAGTAACTTACGAGAGGTTCTGACTGACTTTGCAGGTGTGGAAGTGATAGGCCTGGTAGGATAGGGAATTTACAACATGTAAACATGCATCAGAACATGTTGGAATTTTCCCAGTACTCAAGGCATATGGTAATTCATCCAGAGTTCCCTACAAGAGATTTTGAGGGGCCGGCCACCCATTTTTAAGCAATATATTCATATGTTAATAACCCTACAAAAGCATACATTTTCATAACAAAGAGAATATGGAAACTACTGTTATGTAAATTACGCCACCCATATGTTTTTCAAAGCAGTGGAGAACACTCATCATATTGCTGGAGATATCTAACATTCGCAGATTAGTAAAGCGGTAAAACAAGGAAGAGATAGAATGTTTAGTATTTTGCTTGCAAGTCAGCATTTGAAACCCCAGCAACAAAATGATTCATCTTTTACACAAAATGAAAATATCTTGAATGATGGCACCGCACATTTTGCATACATTTGTATTATGGTATATTGATTGACGAATTTATATTTACCTTATATAAGCTGTTGAGAAATTCCTCAGAATCAGTGCTCGTTGAGGGCGCTGCATCCATTTCATTTGCAGATGGGGTTTCACTACTTTCTGAAGATTTATCATGAGAATCACATACATGTCCATTACAATTCGCTTCTCCATTTAATGTAATACTAGTTTTAGGATTCGAACGCACCAAGATCTGTACTATTTCATTAAGTCCTACATTATAGTCAAAGAGGGAATGGCCATCTTCCAGCTGAAAGAAAAACAATATAAATAAATGTTTAAATTGGAAGGCCAAAAAAACCAGTCACAAATAGTGATATGCACAAACCAAGATGACAATGACTATAGTCCGGCACACAAAAAAATCTCTCACATTATGATACTTTTACTATATACCATGGAAAATGGCTTTCCAGTTTGTAAGTTTTCTCCAAGATATATTGAAAAAGTACAAGCAATTCAAACAGATATCAGAGGCATACATGTATATCACTGCCACCATCAAGAAAATCTTAGTTGGTCATTATATAGAATGCAGAGTTCGTGGCCTTTTCAACTTATCTGTATTACTAATACTACGTATCCAGCAGTGTTCTCCCCAGGCCGTTTAACAGGATCGGCCCCGATCCTTTATTTTTGTCGCCCGATCCTTTATTTTTGTCGCCCTATCCTTTATTTTTTTGCCCGATCCTTTATTTTTCATGCTAATCCTGTTTCATGTCAGCTAATACTCTTTTAAAATGTGGCTGAAGTCTTTGTTTCTCGGCAGCGATTTTATCACTTTTATTTCAGCGAGCGTATCAAGTGTGAAATGGTTCTAATGTGGCGATAACACGATGTACCAGATGATTAAAAGGTTTATTCCATCGCCAAAATGTGTGAAATGGTTAGACTGTTCTCCTTTCATGTCGATGCTTTAGGTGTTTTACACACAATGAGGCAGGGTTATTTGGTGCAAAGCACCCAGTGTTGCGCTTGTCTGTGCCGAGGAGAATAAATGGGCCGCCCGTAGTGCAAATGAACATCGGCTAAGGTGGATGAAACTTAAATTCAAAAAGCATGAAATGTGTTACGCTGCCAATCGTACACACAACGGCCATTTTATATAACGGACATGGAGTATACTCAACGAAATGCTCAGTGTTGCATCTTTGCGAACAAACACTCAGTCAAAGCATCTATACTATAGGCAACTTATTGAACTGCTGTTGCCACCAATGTCTTGCACTGGCAAGGATCCAAAGGTCAAGAAAAGTGATTTTGATCAGAAGTGGCTGAAATCGTACGATTGGTTGAGACAAATATCAGATGCAAAAATGTATGGTGCCGCATGTTCACATCATTGCGTGTCCAAATTACCCATTTCGAGATCTGTGTACGACAACATGAAGGGGAAGCCATGTGTGTCACCTCGTGTCACGCACTCGTAACTTGCATGGATTCGTTCGATTGACTTTGAGAAACAATTGCACTTGATCCAGTTTCAAAACCCATGACCCGTTTTACAATATTCAAGCATCATGAAATGAAATAAAAAGGAACTGCATGAGCTAAAATAATCATTCGTGTGATCATCTGAATACAGCAGCTATGTACGTACGGTTAGGGTATACAATATAGATTCAAAGGTCGCGTGTGTTCAAGTGTGCTCCACACAATGCATGGGGGCTGACGCCGCGCTGTTGTCGAAGTAGAAGTCGATACAATTTCAAATCTTGTTCTTGAAAATACCCGGTATCAAATATGCAAATTAGCAATTAATTGATGCAATACTGACTATATTGCTATCACAGCTCTGTGTGACAATCATCTTTAAAAAGTTTCATCAAATTTAGTGCAGTCGCTCTAGAAATTGAGCTCTTTTCAAAAAGTCATTGTCAATGACATAGTTCCTGCTTTTTTAATAAAATATGCGTCTAACAGCAATACTAGATCAGATCACAGGAACAATCGACGTGCGTATATGTATGACATAAGGGGTAATCCTTGTACCAAGTTTGAATGAACTTGCTCCAGGCATCTCCGAGATATCTGCGTGAACGGACAGACAGATACACAGACATGACCAAACCTATAAGTCCCCCTGGACGGTGTTGGTCGGAACTCAAAATCTCCAGCGGTTGGGAGGGGTAAACTTGCCTCCCAAACACACCCCCTGCTCAGTCGCTAAGCTCCCTCGCTGTCTGACATTTTACTTCAACCGCCTGAAGTAAAACTTAGAGATAACCCTGAATGTACATAGCAAGTTTTGTTGACCTTGATCTAGTCAATTCAGATAAATATCCCTAATATAAGGAAATTTCATAAAATGTGCAAATTAAGAATTGGCTGAAGTAAAAATGCTTAATGACTTTCAATAATGTTAAATCATAGTATATTCAATATACATACCAAGTTTCATCAATTTTGATCGTCAATTCAGATGTATATCCCTAATTAGGAAAGTTCATGAAATATGCAAATTGACAATTATCTTTAATGTCACCCCTTAATATCTTTAACAGCTGATATATCTTGGTGTGATCAACATTTGTACCAAATCTCATCAGATTGTGTGCAGTCATTGTCAATGTATATCCATTTTTTCTAAAATCATTAATTCTGCAAATGAGCAACAAGTCATTGTCAATGACATAGTCCCCACTTGTAATAGGAGTATTAGTCTTGATGGGGCAGGGAAATGAGGTCATTAAGAAGTATCACTGGAGTGTATATGTTCAGATCTATGGACACATAGGTCTATGTCATTGTTCCCAATTTGAAACAAGAGGCATGTATAAGTTATGGTTCTAAATCAGGAAAAAAGATCAGACCTGTAGTTGTATTGGCCAGCCAAGAAATACATATGTGCATAATAAATGAGGTACAAGATGTGACATCTTAAGGTCTATTATCCTATCAAAATCACAGCATAAAGAACTTGTGGTTACTGAGATATGCATATATATGCATATTGAAGGTCAAAGGTCATCAAGGTCACGTGACATTTTGAAAAAAAAACAAACATTGTATTGCTAATAAATCCATATATGCCAAAATTCAGACCTCCAGCTCTATTGGCTTGGCCACAATTATATATGGGCATAATTAACGAGGTTAAGCATGTGTTGTCATAAGGTCTTCCATCCTACTCAATATAAAGGACATAGCACTTGTGGTTACTTATTTATTGACATTATCGTGTATTGTAGGTAAAAGGTTATAGAGGTCACATGACATTTTGTCAAAAAATTTCTATCCTATAGTCTATCCCTATATACTAAAAACCGTACATTTACCTCTATTGGCTTGCTCAAAATTAGATATGCACATAATTAATGAGGTACAATATGTGGCGTCATAAGGTGTCCCATCATACCAAATATGAAGGGTGTAGCATTAATGGTTCCTGAGTTATGCACAAATATGTATATTTGAGGTCAAAGGTCACCAAGGTCACATGACATTTTGTCAAAAAAATTGTATTGCTAAGTTATCCCTACATACCAAAAATACCGTCAATGACGCTATACCTTCTCTAATGTGTGGCCAGGTCAGGTAATTGGTTGTTGGCATGGAGTTGTTGGTAAATAGTTGACAATGTAGGGGCATGAGGTGGGATATGGACCCAAAGAACCCAAAAGATGATTAAATACATCAAATAAAAAAATTCTAAGCTACAGTATAAACTGCCTAAAGATAGTTCAATGTGGAAAAAAAGTTAAATAATTCAGAAATAAGAATTAACAGTCCAAAATAGTAATGACGCACTTCCCTACTGACCTGAGTGTATGTGAAATACTCAACCTGGCATCTGTAACCAAGTGATCATTTAAGTCACTTTTAACTGTTTTTAATGGATTTTCCAAAGAGTCATGTGGAAATGACGAAAAACGCTTATCTGGTCTTGTGTTTGTATAACCTCATGGCTGATAATTGTCATAGTATTGAAAATAATTGAAAGTGAAGAAATTACTGTTTTTAATAGGCATATTTTCCTTGAAATACATGACCGCGTAAAGAATATATGCTAAAAGTGTTTTTTTGGTTTTTTTTTTAATTTTTTTATTGAAAAAACAAACATAAAGACAACAGAAAAGACCCGAGGAAAAAGAAAGACAACACAGAAAGAAGAAAAGCTAACTTTTTTGATGGTATGCTAAAAGTGTTTAAGAGTAAATTTCTTTTCAAAAAATAATTTAATCTGTGACCAAAGGATTTTTATTCTTTGAGTTTACAAATTCAAACATTGCAATTTGTTCAATCATCTTGTGCAGTGCAAAATTTATAGAATGACTGAAAACAAAAAAAATTGGCAGAATTACAGTCTTTGTGATGTAAAATTATGGGTTGACATTACGATAATTGTTAATCTGTTCGAAGTACTACTATACTATAATTTAAAAAAGAAAAGTTCACGGTAACATATATTGTCAGCAATGTAGTGTTAATTTTGACTTTACATCAAAATATGCCTTTGCTGGATACCAAATATATAGGGCGAAATATTAAAATCAGCCATGTTCAGCAAAATCCACACAACAGCATTGATCCTTTTCTAATTTGATTTGATTATGTTATCCTTGTATGACAGTCAGTACAATATGGAACTTGAACACAACACAGTGAATAAGTATGCTGTAAATGAAATGGTGTGGCTGCATCCACATGCAGCAATAGGAGTGCCTTTGTCTCTCACCCCTCATTTCCAACCTGTCCCATCCCTGAAAAAATAGTTTTGTCTTATATTTATGATGTTCATAATTTCTGTATTTGTTAAAATGTGCGCATCTCAAAAACTTTTGATCATAAACATTTTCATTGTTTTTTATAGCTGACCAGTCAGTTAACCTGTTTATTTTGAATATTTGCCCATTTTTCCTCAGTATTTGACATTTTCTGAATACCTTCTTATTCAGTTTGTCATTTTCTAAAAGTTTAAATGCTCCATTGTGTGGTCAAGCTTTCCACAAGCATCAAATGTGGTACTTCATATAGGAAGGTCTGCCTCTAGAGGGCGGGCATCATGAACAGTGTTTGTTGGTTAATTTCTCCACATAAACTTCTGATTGTACTGTAAACATTGAACATGGCCGACGTCCGATTTTCCTGTCTAAAATTTTCACTCATTTTCGTTCATATGACTCTGAAACTCCAGGAAACGATTGGGAAGAGAGGGTTATCTTGAAATATTGAGGTACTCGCCGATATTTTGCAAAATTAAATGAGAAAAAATGCAAGGAAAATGCCGACAGGCTTACACAATGACCGTTTTCAGACGGAGGCATATGATCATCTCTGCAGATTATGCAACAGGCCCATATGACGTGAGGCCATGAGGGGATATCCACGCAACTCAGTACCAAACACTAGCGCTCACAGAGTGAGCAAACACAAAGTGAGTACCCCTAACGTCAGCTCAGTAGTCTGTAATAGATTGTAGTCAACTAAGAAACCTTGGAGAAAGGCTTAACACTGTGGCTATGCCGCTAAGTCCCTTTTGATTTTTGTCACAGCTCAAAATCGTTCTCCCACACCTCAACCTGAGCCATGAACACCCCCACCAGTTTATGATATGACCCATCACAATGGCATGACCTCAACGGATCTTGACAGACGGAAGTCTTGACAGACGGAAGTAGTTGACAGCAGCATACTGGTTTTCAACTCTAATACCTTCTCTGTCTATAAATAGACACAAGAAGGTAAAAATCATACCTCTAGCTCTATTGGCTCGCTCAAAGTTAGATATGCGCATAATTAATGAGGAACAATATGTGGCGTCATAAGCTGTCCCATCATACCAAATATGAAGGGTCTAGCACTTGTGGTTACTGAGTTATGGACAAATATGTATATTTGAGGTCAAAGGTCACCGAGGTCACGTGACATTTTGTCAAAAAAATTGTATTGCTAAGTTATCCATATATACCAAAAATCAGACCTCTAGCTCTATCGGCTCGCTCAAAATTAGATATGTGCATAATTAATGAGGTACAATATGTGGCGTCATAACCGGGCGTCATAAGGTGTCCCTTCATACCAAATATGAAGAGTGTAGCACTTGTGGTTACTGAGTTATGCACAAATATGTATATTTGAGGTCAAGGGTCTTTGAGGTCACGTGACATTTTGTCAAAAAAATTGTATTGCTAAGTTATCCCTACAAACCAAAAATCAGACCTCTGGCTCTATTGGCTCGCTCAAAATTAGATATGCACATAATTAATGAGGAACAATATGTGGCGTCATAAGCTGTCCCATCATACCAAATATGAAGGGTGTAGCATTAGTGATTACTGAGTTATGGACAAATATGTATATTTGAGGTCAAAGGTCACCAAGGTCACGTGACATTTGTCAAAGTGTCTGAGATATCTGCGTGAACGGATGGACTCACATGGATGGACTCACGGACTGACATGACCCAATCTATGAGCCCCCTGGACTTTATCTGTGGGGACTAAAAACTGTGTCACTGCATCCTTTTTGCAATATGAATACTATGAGAAACTAAATTTTTATTTTTCTTGGCCTTATACATGGGAGTCTATGGACTGCCTTATACATGGGTCTATGGACTGCCTTATACATGGGAGTCTATGGACTGCCTTATACATGGGAGTCTATGGACTTCCTTATACATGGGAGTCTATGGACTGCCTTATACATGGGAGTCTATAGACCGCCTTATACATGGGAGTCTATGGACCGCCTTATACATGGGAGTCTATGGACTGCCTTATACATGGGAGTCTATGGACTTCCTTATACATGGGAGTCTATGGACTGCCTTATACATGGGAGTCTATGGACCGCCTTATACATGGGAGTCTATGGACGGCCTTATACATGGGAGTCTATGGACTGACTGCCTTATACATGGGAGTCTATGGAGGTGAAAACTAAAAAGTCCTCTAACACCGCCAAATTTGATCGCATTGTGAAACAAATCGACGTGCATCTGTATGAGGTAGGGTACTATCCTTGTACAAAGTTTGAACGAAATCGCTCCAGGCGTCTCTGAGATATCTGCGTGAACGGAGGGACGGACGCACGGACGCACGGACATGACCAAACCTATAAGTCCCCCCGGATGGTGTCCGTGGGGACTAAAAAGTAAGCAAGCCATCCTCACCAAAAACTAATCAGTTCTTGCCATTTGCAAACTGAATCTATGTACCTGATTTGATTCTGATCTGATGAGCCGTTTTTGAGATATCGAGCACGCAGACATAGACAAACAGACATCGCTGCGACATTAGCTCACGTATGTGAACACATGAGCTAAAACATGACAGATTTTAAGCCCTCAGAACTTTTGTGTATTTTTTGCATTGGCTCAATATGAAAGACAGTTACTTCAGCTTTCTGTTGATATGGTTAATTATTGTTTGCCAAATAAAAATTTACGAAAAATGAATTTAAATCCAAGAGATCAAACACATTAGATACATAGATTCAGTGTTCTTCCCAGGCCTGTTTCATATCCACTGGTACTCTTTTGGTGTGACTGGAGGCCTAATGTTTCTTGGCCAGTGTGCCGCTAACAAAAGAGATTCCAGGAAACTTTTGAGTCAATTGAAAAATTTGTAAAATTTTCTTTAATCACAATGTATAATTTCCAATTCAACTGAACATTTTTGCGTCACAGAGAATATTCATGAGTCATGGCGCGCCAAATGGGCTTAGAGGGCACACTGTTCTCTGCGACAATTTTATCAGTTTTATTGCTGTGAGATTATCAAGTGTGAAAATGTTTCATGTATACCTGAAAGGAAGGGCAGTAACATGTGTCTGATCAATAAAGGGTGTATTTCATCGCCAAAAATGTGTGAAATGGTTAGACAGTTTTCCTTTTATATTGACACTTTGGGTATTTTACACGATGAGTCCTGGGGTATCGGGTGCAAAGCACCCAGAGCTGCTATGTTGAGCTTGTCTTTGCCTAGGAGAATTGAAGTAATAAAGTGCTAATGGACTTTGGCTAGTTCTCAGGAGTTTTTCACCAAAGTAATTTTGAAGTTGGCACGACAAAACTGAGTATTCAATGGAGGAAAATAAAGGTCTGCGAGTAGTACTTCTCTGACTTTACAAGAGACACTTCATGTTAGCGATCGTTGATTTATTATTTTCATTCTACGACAGGCCCTGTGTTGCAAATCTTTTGCCCAGAGGGCACTATGTCAAAGCATAGACAACTGCCCACGTTTTCCAATGTCTGGTACTGGTAAGGATCTGAAGGTCAGGAAAAGTGGTTCAATCAAGAGTGGCTGCAATTTTATGATTAGTTGAAACAAACATCTGATGGAAAAGGCACGGTATTGTTGTGTGGTATAGACTGCTGTGTGTCAGAGAGAGCCATATCTAGGTCTGTGTACATTCACATAACGTCGAAACGATGTGTGTCATGCACTCATAACTTGGGTAGATTTTTTTGATTGACTTTGAGAAACAATTACAGTTGATCCAGTTTTGAAATCCATGATCACTTTTACAATATTTAGGGCATCGTGAAATGAAATAAAAAGGTATAAAATCATACATGTATCAATTCCAGTGTTGCAGCCAGGACAAGCCATTGCAATGATGCCCCCAAAACGGAACCCCCGTTGTTGTTCCACATTCTGGCGCACTGAGGGTCACCTCGGGAGCAGTCACAAGTCGATTGTGTTCAAGGGTGTAGTCTGCAAGTAATATCTGTTACTGACTAAGGTAGTTACAAAATTAGCATAAAATATACATATATATTGTTATTCAAATTAAGTTATACTGTTTCAGAAGTTCCTGGGGAGAACACTAGATATACACCTTATACTATAGGGGAAGCTCACCAAGGCTGATATTTATTACATATGCGTTAGCTTTGGGGTCGCTTATTCCAGAAAAGCCATTTTCACCATTCATATAACTCGCACAATTTTTTACAGAAACGGCGGATGTTGCAGTTTAGAGCTTCATCAACTAAATGTATTTTGAATCATGAAAAAAAGGTCCAAGCTTGGCACTTTCATCATGTAACACCAGAGGTCGCGCTAGGATTTTTGGCTGCACGTATTTTTGACGCGTCCTTAAAAAATGTTGCGTCGAAACATCAAAATCACGCGTAAACTTGAGTAATGGCCCATTTATTTGAACACTGTATGTAACAAGTTGTCACATTGACGTAGAAAGCGAGATAAGCTTTACATGTTTACATAGTGGGGTCATGCCCTTTACAAAATTAACGTTCAACACCGTGTCAACAATAAATCAAGTCTCGATATTTGACTGAGACTGGGAAAAATAAACAAACATGGTAAGTATTCTTCACATCTTTGAACAGGAGGAAATGTTAACTATACCGTAAAACCAGCGTGACGGAGATACCAGAAGACAACTTTGCAGTCACGGAGAGACAAAATGCCCATGGAAATATCAGTATGGAGTCAACACAGCATTTCAGTGTCTCACTGTCTAATAAAATTGTACTTTATAAACAACTGTCTTCAATCAACCTCATCATTTCTTCCTTTGTTTCACATTAAATGTTGTCACCGCGCGATCGATGTCGAAGTCTGCTAATGGCGGTCCGTGTATTGAAATTAGCATGAGTGTATTGACATGATCGTCCGTCAGCCGAGATCGCCTGGCTGTCTTGATCCTATTTTGAGTGCTAAATCCCCGCTCACATGGTACACTAGACATCGGCAAAACAAGTGCCACATTTGCCAGTGATTTGAATGATGGGAAAATATCCCCGTAATCTTCTATGAGAACGCGACAGGCATCATCAAAGTTTTTCCAATGCCGTGTCCCACCAATGATCGCTTTACGGTGGCAAACTGTTCGCGTAATTGATTTCCGTCAAGCAGTGGCGCGATTGCCACACCAGCATCATTGACCTTTGGTGTTCCGAAGTAGTCTGCCAACACTACGATTTCGGCGATCGCGTACTCGTTTAAGTTTTCATTTGGATAGTTTCGGACATTCAAAACCTTGTCAAGGCAGCTCAATAAATTGAGATCTTCCTCTGGAAAGCGATCCCTCAGACTTGTGGTGAGATGCGCGATAAAATCCACGCGTACTCGGCCGTAGGCTGCAACATTGGTGTCACTGGCATATGTCAGGAGGTGCCCTCTGAAGTGGCGATTTGACTCCCGAAATTCCCGATCAAAATTTCGCTCATTGACGCCTGACATTTGACCACGCTGTAATTCATCAAGGCTGGCGATCGTAGCGTTTACCATGGGTTTTACCAGCGATAAGTTAACATTTTCCCGCTGAAAGACCAAATTCAGTCGATCCATGATTGGCAGAACATCAGCCAATGTGTGCGTCAAAGCAATGAACGCGTACTGCTTTAACTGTCGGACAATTCCGTCAGCAGTAGGATTAGTGCGAGCATCTTCATCGAGCTCCATGACAAGGGCTGGCCAATTGCTCTGAATTGATTTCACGGCGCGTGATAATAGTCCGTGGGCTGGAGGGGCCCACCGTGCACCCCCCCCATAAACCTACTACATGGGTATTTTTTGTTCTTTGGGATCTGCTGAACTAGAAAAAAGATGTTAACATTGGATATTTTGGGATGCACTACCTGTCTGCACTGGTTTTTGATTTGTATGTACCGCAAAAAATGGCGAAAAATGGGTAGGGGTAGGGGGTACTATATCCTCCCCTAAATCGAGTAAACTAGCATGAAATAGCACAAACCTTACATTTTTGGAAAGCTCAGATACTGCTCTTTCTGAGGAATACCAACTTTAGCAAAATTAATTGTGTACATAGAATAGGACGACTTTAAAATGAATTTTTTTGACAATTTTTGAAATTTTTTACCCAAAATACCATGTAACAATTGTGATTTACTTTTTATTAAGCAAAATTTTCACAACTTTTTGTGTTTAAAATTATTCATTCCGATATATTAAACAAGAAAAAAAGTGTTAACATCAGATATTTAACTATAAACTACTTCTCTGGCGTCCATTTTGAATTGCGTGTATCTGTATGGGGTGTGCAAAAGCTAGGGGTAGGGGTACAACATTCTTTCCTTGATGAAGTAAACTGCCTTGAAATGCCATATACCTATAGTTTTGAAAGCTTAGATACCTTATAGTTTTAGAAAGCTTAGATACTGGTCTCTCTAAAATGCATAAAGTTTTAGTAAAAAAATATGACGTCATAGAATTGGATAACTTTAAATCGATTTTTTCTGGTAATTCAGCAATTTTACAGGAAGGAAATACGAAAACTATTGTTTCCTCCCAATGAAGCAAATCAAACAGATTGATGGATGTTATTTACTAATTGCAATGTGCTGAAGAAGAAAATAAATGTCAAAATTGGGTATTTACAATGCATTATTGTCTCTACTAACTGCAATTGCAAGTTTCGCTACATTGGTATATCGTGAATGGGCATTTTATTGTTATGCAATGAAATAATGCACAGCCTTAAAAAGAAGATTTTAAAACGCACACACATAGTCATATTGCCATTTTCTCCTTAAAGTCAATAGATTGTTGATGACTGTCTACTTTTATCATTTACTTTTTAAATATTTTTTATAAAATAATTTTGATAAGACGTATTTGGAAAATTGTCTATGCCTCCTTGTCTTACTTATACAGCAAGCATTACTAACAATCTATTAGGCCCTGGGCTAGAGGGGGCGTCTACGTGCACCTCCCACCCCACCGCACAGGATAACAAACCTGTATTTTTCAGAAGCCTTGAGATCCCTAGAATAAGAAATAGGATTTTAACAGACAAATATAGGGACCCAATATCTGTTACGGTCATGTTTTGAAGGGTACCGCAAAATCACGATTTTGTGACCCACATGGATTTTTGTCAAACCTGTCTTCATGTACGTCATCTGCTGAGCTTACTGTTGAACATGACCTAGCTTATGGGGTATCATTAGAAAGGTGATTTATTCTTCTTGAAAATGGTATATAGCAATATGCAATATCTTCTATAGTTTTCATGAAATAGGGCCATAATTTACCCCATACCCCAAAGTTTATGTCGCAAATTACTGTCAAAACTAATCTAAAATCTACCAATTATTTACCTAGACATAATACAAAGGGTAATGCTGTGTACTAACTTTGTGTTATTTGCTACAGGTACATGTAAGAAACCTGAAATAAACTTTTGACAGAAAAAATATTGGGATCCTGTAGCTGTAACAGTCATATTTTGAAGGGTTCCGCAAAATCACAGTATTACTGAATCACATTCGTTTTTGTTAAACCTGTCTTCTTGTAAGTCTTCTGCTGAGCTTATTTTGAACATAAAGAGGCATATGCGGTATCATTTGAAAGTTAATTTACTTTTCTTTAAAATGATATATTGCAATATGCAATATCTTCTATAGTTTTTATGATATGAGACCAAAACTTACCCCATACCCCAAAGTTTTATGTCGCAAGTTACAGTCAAAACTTATGTCAAATTCTACCAATTATTTTCCTAGACACTTTACAAAAGGCAATGCTTTGTATAAAATATATTTTATTTGGTACAGGGACATGTCAAAAATATGAGTTAGACTTTTAACAGACAAAATATTGGTATTGAATGACTCTTACTTGCATGATTTGAAGGGTACCGTGAAGTCAGAGTATTACCGACTCGCATATGTTTTTGTTAAATGTGTCGTCTTGTAAGTCATCTGCTGAGCTTACATTTTACCATAAACCTAGTTTATGGGCTGCCGTTAGAAAGACAATTTATTTTGCTTTAAAATGACATATTGTAACATACAATATCTTCTATAGTTTTCATGAAAGAGGACCAAACCTTACCCCATACCCCAAAGTTTTATGCCGGAAATTACTGTCAAAACTAGTATTTAATTTTGAATAATTCTTTAAAAAAAGACAAACTTTGTATGAAACCTATTTTATTTGTTACAGAGACACTTCCAACTATGAAAGATACCATTAACGGGATAATTATTGCAATTTAATAGGTGTTAGCATCATGGTTTGAAGGATAGCAGGACATGTTGCTGAAACCCGTGAAATTTTATTAAACAGGTTTCCATGAAATTTATCTGCCAAGCTTTATTTTGTCCATAACCCAGATTGTAGGGTATCATTACAAAGATTTCATCACTCTTATTTTTAGCATATCATAAAGTGCATTATCATCTTAAGTTGTAATGACATAGCAAAAACCTCATCACCCCAGCCCATCCATAGTTTGATTTGCAAACTACATCTGTTCTAAAACTTTCCAGTTTGCGAATTTGGGATATTGGGTAAGTTTTGGTCCTATTTCGTGAAAACTATTGAAGATATTGCATATTACAAATGTCGGTCGCTTTCTGGCAAAATTGTCTTTCTAATGATAGCCCATAAGATAGGTTAGAGTAAAAAGTAAGCTCAGCAGATGACTTACAAGATGACACATTTAACAAAAACACTTACGAGTGGGCAAGACTGTAACTTTACGGTACCCTTCAAAACATGACAGCAGCAACCATTCAATCCCAGTATTTTGTCTGTTAAAAGTCTATCTCATATTTGTGACATGTCTCTGTAACAAATAAAACAGATTTCATACAAATCATTGTCTTTTGTAATATGTCTAGGTAAAAGTTTGGTAGAATTTGAAATCAGTAGTGACAGTAGTTTGCAATATAAACTTAGGGGTATGGGGTAAGTTTTGGTCTTATTTCCTGAACACTAAAGAAGATATTGTATATTACAATATGTTATATCAAAGAAAAAAAAACACCTTTTTAATGATATCCCAAAAACCAACTTATGTTAAAAAGTAAGCTCAGCAGATGAATTACAATAAGACAGGTTAAACAAAAACGTATGCGAGTTGACAATACCATGATTTTGTGGTACCCTTCACAATATTACTGTTACGGCTACAGCATCACAATATTTTTTCTGTTAAAAGTTCGTTTCAAGTTTCTAACATGAACCTGTAGCAAATAAACTAAATTTAATACATATCATTGCCCTTTGTATTTTGTCCCGGTAAATAATTGGCAGAATTTGAGATTAGTTTTGACTGTAATTCTGAACATAAAACTTTGGGGTGTGGGGTAAGTTGTGGTCCTATTTCATGAAAACTGTAAAAGATATTGCATATTGCAATATATTATTTTAAAGAAGAGTAAATTAACTTTCTAATGACGCCCAACTTGCCACGTTATCATAAAAAATAAGCTCAGTAGGCGACTTACAAGAAGACAGGTTTAACGAAAATGTATGCGAGTTGGCAATACTGTGATTTTGCAGTACCATTCAAAATATGACTTTTACAGCTACACCATCCGGATATTTTTGTGTTAAAAGTTTATTTCAAGTTTCTAACATGTACCTGTATCAAATAAAACAATTTGATACACAGCATTGCCTTTTGTATAATGTCAAGGTAAATAATTGGTAGAATTTAAGATTAGTTTTGACAGTAATTTACGACATAAAACTTTGGGGTATGGGGTAAGGTTTGGTCCTATTTCATGAAAACTATAGAAGATCTTGTATGTTACAATATGTCATTTTAAAGCAAAATAAATTGTCTTTCTAACGGCAGCCCATAAACTAGGTTATGGTAAAATGTAAGCTCAGCAGATGACTTAAAAGACGACACATTTAACAAAAACATATGCGAGTAGGTACTACTCTGACTTCACGGTACCCTTCAAATCATGCAAGTAAGAGTCATTCAATACCAATATTTTGTCTGTTAAAAGTCTAACTCATATTTTTGACATGTCCCTGTACCAAATAAAAATATTTTTATACAAAGCATTGCCTTTTGTAAAGTGTCTAGGAAAATAATTGGTAGAATTTGACGTAAGTTTTGACTGTAACTTGCGACATAAAACTTTGGGGTATGGGGTAAGTTTTGGTCTCATATCATAAAAACTGTAGAAGATATTGCATATCGCAATATATCATTTTAAAGAAAAGTAAATTAACTTTCAAATGATACCGCATATGTCTCTTTATGTTCAAAATAAGCTCAGCAGAAGACTTACAAGAAGACAGGTTTAACAAAAACGAATGTGATTCAGTAATACCGTGATTTTGCGGAACCCTTCAAAATATGACTGTTACAGCTACAGGATCCCAATATTTTTTCTGTCAAAAGTTTATTTCAGGTTTCTTACATGTTCCTGTAGCAAATAACACAAAGTTAATACACAGCATTACCCTTTGTATTATGTCTAGGTAAATAATTGGTAGATTTTAGATTAGTTTTGACAGTAATTTGCGACATAAACTTTGGGGTATGGGGTAAATTATGGCCCTATTTCATGAAAACTATAGAAGATATGCATATTGTTATATACCATATTCAAGAAGAATAAATCACCTTTCTAATGATACCCCATAAGCTAGGTCATGTTCAACAGTAAGCTCAGCAGATGACGTACATGAAGACAGGTTTGACAAAAATCCATGTGGGTCACAAAATCGTGATTTTGCGGTACCCTTCAAAACATGACCGTAACAGCTATTGAGTCCCTATACCGGTATTTTGTCTGTTAAAATCCTATTTCTTATTCTAGGGATCCCAAGGCTTCTGAAAAATACAGGTTTGTTATCCTGTGCGGTGGGGGTGCACGTAGACGCCCCCTCTAGCCCACGGCCTAATAGCTTGTTAGTAGTGCTCGCTGTATAAGTAAGACAAGGAGGCATAGACAATTTTCCAAATACGTCTTATCAAAATTATTTTATAAAAAAATATTTAAAAAGTAAATTATAAAAATAGACAGTCATCAACAATCTATTGACTTTAAGGAGAAAATGGCAATATGACTATGTGTGTGCGTTTTAAAATCTTCTTTTTAAGGCTGTGCATTATTTCATTGCATAACAATAAAATGCCCATTCACGATATACCAATGTAGCAAAACTTGCAATTGTAGTGAGTAGAGACAATAATGCATTGTAAATACCCAATTTTGACATTTATTTTCTTCTTCAGCACATTGCAATTAGTACATAACATCCATCAATCTGTTTGATTTGCTTCATTGGGAGGAAACAATAGTTTTCGTATTTCCTTCCTGTTAAAATTGCTGAATTACCAGAAAAAATCGATTTAAAGTTATCCAATTCTATGACGTCATATTTTTTTACTAAAACCTTATGCATTTTAGAAAGACCAGTATCTAAGCTTTCCAAAACTATAAGGTATATGGCATTTCAAGGCAGTTTACTTCATCAAGGAAAGAATGTTGTACCCCTACCCCTAGCTTTTGCACACCCCATACAGATACACGCAATTCAAAATGGACGCCAGAGAAGTAGTGTAGAGTTAAATATCTGATGTTAACACTTTTTTTTCTTGTTTAATATGTCGGAATGAATAATTTAAACACAAAAAGTTGTGAAAATTTTGCTTAATAAAAAGTAAATCACAATTGTTACATGGTATTTTGGGTAAAAAATTTCAAAATTGTCAAAAAAATTCATTTTAAAGTCGTCCTATTCTATGTACACAAATTAATTTTGCTAAAGTTGGTATTCCTCAGAAAGAGCAGTATCTGAGCTTTCCAAAAATGTAAGGTTTGTGCTATTTCATGCTAGTTTACTCGATTTAGGGAGGATATAGTACCCCCTACCCCTACCCATTTTTCGCCATTTTTTGCGGTACATACAAATCAAAAACCAGTGCAAACAGGTAGTGCATCCCAAAATATCCAATGTTAACATCTTTTTTCTAGTTCAGCAGATCCCAAAGAACAAAAAAATACCCATGTAGTAGGTTTATGGGGGGGGTGCACGGTGGGCCCCTCCAGCCCACGGACTATAACGATAGCCAGCGCACAGAGCATGGTTGTTTTAGGCTCAAGAAATCAAGATTGTCGAGTGCGCGGTTAAGTTCCCTCAAACGTTCGTATCTCGAGGCAGAGTACTCGAAGTAATTGTACACAGAATTCACAGTACGTCAATACTTTGCTACTTGTTCAACGCCCTTTGAAGCGTCCGACGAAGCAAGAGCGACTCGGTGAGCGGCGCAGTGGACTTGTGTCAAGTACGGGTTTACCCTACGCATACGTACTCCCACTCCGTTATGGCGACCTGTCATGACTGAGGCTCCATCAGAGCCAAGACCAATTACCTTCCTTGAATCGATGTTTCGTCGCTCAAGCTCTGCGAAAATTGCTGCAGTCACGGTCTCCGCATTACCAGCTGGGATAGTAATATTACCCGAAAAAACGTTCTTCGGTTTCGCGTCCGCATAATTCTCAGAAACACGATAAGTTTTTTATCAATGGTCACATTTACAGTCTCTTCAACTATGACTGATATTAGCGGACTGGCGTTAATTTCACGTTGAAGATCTTCGTTTATAACATAAGCGATTGCTTCTTGCATTTCAGAAACGCTACTGTGGTGTTTGTACAGGGGTGCCTCCAATAGTGCCTTGCAGTCGTTTTGTAGCTGAAGTTCGATAAGTGATGAAAACAAATCATCTGCCATTTCGTTTTTTGCCATCATATATACCGTACGAATCATGCCAGCGTGCGAATCTTTTCTCCTATCAGCATTTTGCTTGACGACGGTTTCCATGCGTGACTTCAGCGGCTTAGATTTTACCGCAATTTTATGATCTTCTCTGTCTCGATGTCGTGTGAGCGCCGATCGCTGGAGGTCGCCACATCCTTCAACACTTGTGAAAGCATTATTCATTCCGCTGCAACGGCATATAGAGCAAAACATTCGATCGACTTCATGGCCGTCAATTTTCAGTTTCTGTATCTTCAACCACACGAACTCCGTCTCCCACTCGGGTCGGTACTTTCTCGCCGTCGCGGATTTTGCTCTTTTCTCAGGAGGGCTGCTTGCGACCTCTTGGCTGGACATGTCAGAGGCCGAGCCAGGTTCGGGTGACTGTGGCGTGTCATTGTCTGGAGCCGGTGCCGCCCGTTCACGGGTTTGGCCGAAATTGAAGGAAAATAAACTGGATTGAATTTTCTTTGACATCGCTTCAATAATTCTCTGTTCACTACTAACAAACAATTTCGTTTGAATCTGTGCCTGCGAGATCCGTTAAATGTCATATTGGTCAAAAGACGTCCTTTATTACAATGTTGCAATCTTTGTGGGTTTTTTATTTGAAATCACTAACACGTGCGTACACGATCCGACGCCGTAAACGTCGCTCATCGAACCTCAGTTACAAAGCTGGTTCAGTCTAAGTCGACGTAATCTATTATTTCAATCCAATAGTATTTAAAAAATCCGGTTGCACTAATTTTTGTTGTAAACTGCAACAATTATTTCAGAGTTTGAGCGATGAAATAATGAATCAGATAAACAATCGATCTTTGTTATGGGGTCATGACAGGTCGCCAAAACAACGTAGTAATTATTCGTATCATCGTAAATTTTTGTACTTGACAAAAGTCCACTGGGTTGCTCACCAAGTTGCCCTTGCTTCGTCGTCCCACACTTCTGCCAAGGGGTTTTTAACAAGTAGCGACGTACCGACGCACATGTGACCAAAGCTAAAATGTTTCAATCACTATACAGTCTCCTTTGTGACAAGACAAAGCAAGGGGTTCTAATTTTATGTATGCTGTAACGACAAGAATACAATACAATTTCACAGATTCAATGTCTGCGTGCACGTGCATTTGTCAATCAAACAGGGCTGATTTCAATGATATATAACTCCATATTGGTGGTCTATGGTCAACTGCGTGAGTGTGGCAAGCCGTGAATTGAATGTCTCATGCGGCTGATGTGCACGTCAAGCTTGACGCATCAACTCATATTTTCGCGTCATATGAATATTTTCGGCGTCAAATACGCGTGATTTACGCGTAAACGCGACCTCTGGTGTAACACACATGTAAAAATCAGTCTTGCTGAACTTCCCCTTTCACTATAAAATAATTTTGATCTTTGTCTTCTGATCATATGTAAAAAAGCCAAACTTTTGAATGCTGACACTGTTTGAATGCTTTTTGCCAGCGTTTGCACTGTAGTTCACGGTTTGTTTTAACTAATAGTATAAGTGACGTCACTAGTAATGTCCCAATCTTCCGGCAGGATCTATCCCAGTGTACTCTGCGTGTTGTATGCCACCATGTATGAAATGTGCACATCAAACACAACTGATAGGAGGAAAAATTAGCACACTATATAGTTTATATAGATAAACATACAGTATATGTTAATGTGCTAATCGGACGTTTATCATCAAACTTGTATTTTTTCAACAAACGGACATTACTTTAAAAACTGTGCAACCTGTAAATATGCCAATCTGCCCGGTAATTATACAACACAACTTGACCAACCAGTAACCAGTATACACATGTTTCTCTTTCATGTTCAAAGCATGCAAATTCTCAGTGTTAATTGTTACTCATTCCAAACAAGAATACATGCAGTGCCTGATTATTTTAGTATGATGTATCAACTAACAACACAGCTCTTTGATAATTGCTATTGTTTTGAAGTTTACTGAGCTTGTTAATGGATGTTTGTATTGATAATATTATGTGAAAGTTAAGTTCTATTTCTAGAATGGTACAGACACTGCAAGTATACCTGCAACTAAACGAAAAAAGCAGTAAGTACACATCAACCATTTTGCTATTTAATAGCAATATGGTATGTGAATTCTCTGATGTTTCAGTGACAGCAAACACTGTACTTCCTCGCCGACATACTGATGGACCAATCATAAACAATCGATCTTATTTCAAATAATAGACATACACAGACTGTCCTGAGTATTGCTGAAAGTCAGGTTAAAGGTTGATGCAACAAATATTGCCAACACAGCAGTACACTACTTGCCATGTCTATACCACTACAAAGTTAACACGGCACCTGTATTAAAGCGCTCTATATTGAACCTGCCAGCCATCGATGAGCTAGGAATAGCTGATATGGAATAGCTTCATTATAAATACAGTCCACGTATTTAAAGGGTGACAGTGTCCCGCAAAGTGTTTTTTTGTGATAATGATACGAGCTAATCTGAATTCACATACAATATTTCTCTTTACTTAAAATTTGACTAGGAAACAGAGTTCAACTTGTGTCTGGGACACTTGGCACACAGTTATAGTTTGGCAACACATACAACAACGGCGCGGAAGAAGTCCCAGAAGCCCAGGAATGACCGCTGATAGTAAATATAAAAGTCGTCGATTTAATCTACTCATATCTCCTGGAGGATGATGTTACTGCGTTCACTAATCATATAGTTGTGCATTGATCAGTGAAAGTATTGTGACTTACTGTCAAACTGAACAAACTCTGTATTCCTCACCTGTTTGCCTCGGTAGAACAGGCGTTGTCTGTCCGAAGGGGCTTCGAAAGGAACTTCAAGCTTGGCTCTTAGATCTTCAATTTTCGTCAACTTTGACAGACCGTCCACTTGGACGGATTTCTTGCCATCCATGCTACGCACTTGAATCCACATGTCGATCACAAAATGGGGACCGAGTGAAAATAACAACAACCAGGATCCGTATCAGTCAGCCGCAGTCACTATACGACCAACAGCTGATATTACCACTATTTATACACGTGAGTTGTGGCGGGAATTTAGATCTCGCGAGAATTGACGTCAATCTCACTCAGTAAAATTGTTTGGCCAGGCCAGCTGGCCGAGACGAAGACGGCTAGACGGGGGCCCGGGGGCCGGGGGCTACTCACTGCTCACGCGCTTGCCCTGCGTACCGTGCTGTGTGTTCCGGGCGTTACACGGCCCCCACCCACCACAGTAGTGGGGGCCGTGTGATGGGGGCCGTGTGACGCCCGGAACACACAGCACGGTACGCAGGGCTACTCACGGCCAGCTTCTGCCGTCGTGTGGCGAGAACGGTGCGGGTTGCTGAATATCTCCCTAAATAGCTAGATGGCTATTAGCCATATGAATAGCTTGTCAGTAGCTGTATTTGGCTATTAAGGCTATTCAGAATTTCCACGCAGTGTTTTTAGCCGCTAATAGCCCCTCATAGCTAGCTACCAGCTAACCAGTGAGGAGTCCCTCGAAGGCCAAGCTATTCAGCTATTCAAGCTATTATCCGTTTTTTAGCCGCTAATAGCCGTTCTTAGCTAGCTATTAGCTAGCTACCAGCTAACCAGTGAGGAGTCCCAAGAAGACCCAGCTATTCAGCTATTCAAGCTATTATCCGTTTTTAGCCGCTAATAGCCGTTCTTAGCTAGCTATTAGCTAGCTACCAGCTAACCAGTGAGGAGTCCCTCGAAGGCCCAGCTATTCAGCTATTCAAGCTATTATCCGTTTTTAGCCGCTAATAGCCGTTCTTAGCTAGCTATTAGCTAGCTACCAGCTAACCAGTGAGGAGTCACAAGAAGATTCAGCTATTCAAGCTATTATCCGTTTTTAGTCGCTAATAGCCGTTCTTAGCTAGCTACCAGCTAACCAGTGAGGAGTCCCAAGAAGGCCCAGCTATTCAGCTATTCAAGCTATTATCCGTTTTTAGCCGTTAATAGCCGTTCTTAGCTAGCTATTAGCTAGCTACCAGCTAACCAGTGAGGAGTCCCTAGAAAGCCCAGCTATTCAGCTATTCAAGCTATTATCCGTTTTTAGCTGCTAATAGCCGTTCTTAGCTAGCTATTAGCTAGCTACCAGCTAACCAGTGGATGACTTATGTAGAACCCAGAAAGTACTATAAAATTTTGTGGTTGTAATAAAAGTAAAATGAGTAACCAATCCAAGCGCAAAAACTTTATTTTCAACTATTTTTGTATTTAGTCATGTTTTATTTCAATCGTTCATGGTACTTTTAAATGTAATGAATATATCCGAAACTCTGTAGAACCATGGAGGTCTCTTTCTACCTAGAAAATAATATGTAACCTCGAAAAATGTGAAATAGCAATAGTCATTTGGATAATTTTTTGTAATAAATAGAAATTGGCAGTAAACAGGACTGGTAAAAAATGCGAGTTGAACTTCCAATGGAAAGATATTGTAAGAAATACAACAGCTGTCACTGTTCTTCATAAAACTGCAAGTCTAGCGTCCAAAAGATTTTGTACACATCATATAGAATTGAATTTTTATGACAATCATTATGTCACTAAGCATTTTAATGACATCTTAGATAAAGCCTGCAGTGGAATTTGCAATAGACAAAAGCAGAGAAAGAAAAATTTTAAGACAAAGAAATCAAAATGGTTTGACAAAAACTGTGATGCAGCAAAAAGGGACCTAATAGCAACAGCAAAACTATTAAATAAAGCTCCATATGACAGTCAGTTAAAAATTATCTATTACACAAAGAAAAAGAAGTTTAAAAAACTTGTTAAAAATAAGAAATTGCAATTCTGGCAAAACAACTTAGACAAACTAAACAGTCTACATGCCAACAATTCACATGATATGTGGAAATTGATCAAGTACTTAAAAAATAATGATAAAGATAATAATACTGGAGATTGTGTCTCAGCAGCAACATGGATGGAATTTTACAAAAATTCTTGCTCAATTGAAAATGACAGGTATAATGATTTCCAACAGCAAATTATTGATAGTTTAACATCTGAAGAAACTAAGAATCAGGCTAATCAGCAGCTGGATAAGTCAATAACAACTAATGAAGTGTTATCAGCAATTAGAAATTTAAAAAGTAAAAAAGCAGCAGGGATTGATGGGTTTTGTATAGAGTTGTTAAAATATGGTTCCTCCTTTCTCTGTGAACCCTTAGCTAAATTATTTAATGCAGTTCTAGATACATCCAACTTTCCAGACATCTGGAATACAAGCATTATGACATACTTATTTAAAAAAGGAGATAAATATGACCCGAAAAATTATAGGGGCATTTCTGTCGGAAGTTGTGTAGGAAAAGTTTTTTCTTACATTCTAAATGAAAGGCTAAATAGTTTTTTAGATGACAATCATATTATACATAATAATCAAGCTGGATTTTGCAAAAACCATCGTACAATAGATCACATATTTACCCTGAAGACAATAATACATAAATATATTAACAATAAGCAGAACATTTATGTTTGTTTTGTTGACTTTGCTAAGGCTTTCGACTCGGTATGGAGAGTTGCAGGTCTTTTCCATAAACTTTTAAAAAATAACATTAATGGCAAATTATACAGACTTATAAAACACATGTACACCAACACAAAAGTACACATCAAAACAAATAATTTTATCTCGCCCAGCCTGAAAGTTGAAAAAGGAGTAAAACAGGGCTGTGTTCTAAGTCCTAGTCTGTTCAATTTATATGTCAATGACTTGAAAACAAATCTAGACAAAGTAAATACTCAACCACCAGTGTTGAATAATACCCCAGTTAACTCATTATTTTACGCTGATGACCTAGTCTTAATCTCTACTTCAAAAGAAGGTTTGCAAAGGGAGTTAAATACACTACACACATTTTGCTCCAATTGGAAACTTGATGTTAATTTACAGAAAACCCAAGCAATTAATTTTAGTAAATCTCCTTTGGTAGATAAACACTTATTTAACTATGGTAGTACATGCATCAAATCTGTTAAGAGCTATACATACTTAGGACTGACAATTAAATCAAATGGTAGTTTTAGTGACACAATTACAAATTTGGCTGATAAAGCAGCAAAATCTTTGTAAAAAGGGTTTTATTGCACAACAAAAAGATAAAATTTTCCCTACATCTATTCAATGTTTTCATTAAACCTGTTTTACTGTATGGCTCAGAGATTTGGGGACAAGATTTCATGGATTACAAGAAGTGGGATAAATCAGCAATTGAAAAAACTCACCTCAAATTTTGTAAGAACATTTTACAGTCTAATAGACAAGCTTGTAATGCCGCTGTGAGGGGTGAACTAGGACAATTCCCACTTCTACTTGAGATCAAACTTAATATTGTTAAACAATGGCTTCATATCGTACAACTGCCACATTGTAATCTTGCTAAAGAAGCTTTTCTGAGCAAATGGTAAACAACACTAACAATAGATCCTGGTTAACTGTTTAAGTGCTTTAATTAAAGACAATGGAATGGACTTTCTCCTTGATAAAGCTCCATCACTTAAACACCACAAAGTTATAACTGGTTTAATGAAAACAAATTTAACAAACAATTATGAAGTCTTTTGGAAAAAGTTGATCACTGATGAAAATAGTAAACTAAGAATGTATGCCAAAATAAAACGTAATTTTAGATTAGAACCCTACTTAACACAGTTGCAAGGTGAGAAAAGAAAATTGCTCACCAAACTTCGCATTAGCAATCATGATCTAGCAATTGAAAAGGGAGACACACTGTTCCAAAAACCCCAATTACTGAAAGATACTGCAATCAGTGTAACACCAACAGTATTGAAGATGAAACACACTTTTTATTAGTCTGTCAGAAATACAAAGTCCAAAGAAAGTACTTTTTCAGTAAAATCAATTTCCCAAACGACGATACTGAATATCAGCTTATTTCTCTACTAACAAAACAAGAGTTATCTTTTAATGAACAACTTGCAGATTATATTTTTACTTTATATAAACAAAGAAATACCTAGTTATATTTATTATTAGCTACTATTATTATAGTGTAAAACTTTATCTTTATTGAAGAAAATTGTAACTTATTTTGGTATCACACTTTTATTGCCACAAATGTGATGTAAATCCTATATTTACAAGCAAGCAATAAAAATATTATTATTATTATTATTATATTACAAGACATATAGATCTCTGAAGCGTACAACGAAACGATTAACTGTGTGAGAACAACAAATTGAAAATTGTCATGATGTGTGTCGTTTATTTGTCAACAGACGATAACATAGTTATATTTCGAAGGTGTGACGACATTTCCCATGGCCGGGTTCATTCAAGACTCGCTACTCAGCTAACCAGTGGATGACCTTTGTAGAACCTAGAAATTACTATCGGGTTTCGTAGTGGAAATGAAATGAAAATGAGTAACTGACCTGAGCGCAAGTAAATAGTATTTTCAATTTTTTTTTGTATTTAATAATGTGACGTTGAAATCGTAAAAGTTAATAAATGGTAGTTTTGAATATAAATAATGTATTCGAAATTTTGGTAGAACCTGGAATATAATATCAATCTGTGGAGCTTGAAAACTGAAATAGCAATAGTCATTTGCAGAATTTTTTTTCTCGCAAATAGAAATTGGCTCTAAACGGTAAACAATAGAGTTGAACTTCCGATGAAAAGATATTGAAAGAAATACAACAGCTGTCACTGTTCTACATCAAACTGCAAGTCTAGCGTACAAAGGAATCTGTACACATCATATAGAACTGAATTTTTTATGACAATCATACAAGACATCTCTGAAGCGTACAACGAAAGGATTGAAAGGACATGTAATACAAAGTATAGCGGGTTGAAACCGACTGCGACACGATGAATGCCAAATGATGAATGTGGGGTTGCTGAGTCCAGTACTGTGAAATACTTTATTTTCACTTGAAACTTATTTTGACCATTTTCGCTGGACTCATCTTTCCGCTAAAATAAAATTCCTGTGAAAAATCTTATTTCCCATTCTTTAAACATGCATTGACAAAAAAGAGTGAAGATGATATCAAAGTGATGTCCAGAAAATTTTCATTGAAAATTAATTCCTATAAAGTATTCCACAGTATGATGATCAAAACGATGACAGCCATATAAGAGTGAGTAGAGGCGCCCACAGTGCCAAATGATCTGAATAGCTGTTAGCAAGCTAATAGCTTGCTACAAACAGCTAATAGCGGCTAAAAACGGCTATTAGCTTGAATAGCTGAATAGCTAGGGTTTAGGGGAAATTGAATAGCTGAATAGCTGGACATCTGCTAATTAATATCCCGCTCCATTGCTTATAGCTAAATATCCGCTAAATATCAAAGCTAATGGCTATTAACTGTTCTAGCTGAATAGATGCTAAATATCCCGACTAATGGCTATTAAATATTATAGCTCAGTAGCAGATATGAACTGTAAATGCTCACGTGTTTCATTATATATTGCAGTTATGTGTAAATTTGAACCTTTGCCACATGTTTGCAACTTCATTGAAATAATTATGATCAACATAATAGACGATATTCACCACATAGGTGATTAAGGTAGTATGCACCTCGAAAGTGAAAGACTTAACTTTGCTCTAACTTTCCTCAAGGAATCTTTCAATCATTCTCTTTCAAAATCAAGAATAAAAATAGGGGGTCACTGTGCAAATTTTGGTACTAGAGAAACAAATTACCCAAGATTTACCGATATTAGTAATTCAAAATGGCCGCCATCCCTGTGTTAACTCTATGGAGAAGAGTAAAAATTTTCGAATTTTGAAAAACTATGCCAGTAAATAGTTTTCTTTCACCAAGAGCTTTAAAATGAACCCCCACATGTGGTATATCAGAAGAGAATCGTAAAAGTTTGAGAGTCCGAATGTCTGTCCCCGACGTGCGGTCTAACTTAAGTATTCAAATATGTAATTAGCTGAAATAAAAATAATTGATTTCTTTGACTGCTATCATTGTATCACCACTTTATATAGCAAGTGTAATTAATTGCCTTTGGTCAAGTCCTTCAAACTATATATTCCAGACTTTGAAAGCTCATTAGATATGCAAACTATAAATTAGCTGACATGAAAACTTAGGTGCGAAATGATTCCAATATTGGTATAACAAGGTATAATCATCAATGTACATAGCATGTTATGCCAACTTTGATTAAATAAATCCAAGTATATATCCCTAATTAGGAAGGTTAATTAAACACACATTAGGAATTGGCTGAAGCAAAAATGCTTAATGACTTTCAATAATGTCGTATCGTACATCTTTAATGTACTATAGCAAGTTTTGTCAACTTTGGTTTAGTCAATACAGATAAATATCCCTGCATGATTATGAAAGTTCATTAAATATGCAAATAAGGAATTGGCTAAAGTTTAAATGCTTAGTGACTTTCAATAATGTTCTATCATAGTATCTTTAATGTGCATAGCCAGTTTCATCAACTTTGGTCTCGTCAAATCAGATAAATACCCCTAATTAGGAAAGTTCATAAAATATGCAAATTAGGAATTGGCTGATGTAAAAATGCTGAATTACATTTAATAATGTTCTATCATAGTATCTTCAATGCACATAGCAAGTTTCATCAATTTTGGTCATGTAACTTCAAATATATATCCTTAATTTCAAAAATTCATTAAATATGCAAATTGGGATTTGGATGTAGAATAATGCTTAATGACTTTCAATAAGGTTAAATCATAGTATCTTCAATATGCATACCAAGTTTCGTCAATTTTGATCGAGTAAATTCAGATATATACTCCTAATTAGGAAATTTCATTAAACATGCAAATTAGTAATTATCCTTCACGTCACCCCTTAATATCTTTCAAAGCTGATATATCTTGGTGTGATCAACATTTGTAGCGAATCTCATCAAATTGTGTGCGGTCGTTGTCAATATATATCATTTTTTTCTAAAATCATTAATTATGCAAATGAGCAAAAAGTAAGCAAGTCACACCCACCAAAAATTAATCAGTTCTTGCCATTTGCAAACTAAATCTATGTACCAGATTTGAATCTGACCTGATGAGCCATTTTTGAGATATTGAGTACATAGACAGACAGACACACAGACAGACACACAGACAGACAGACATCGCTGCGACATATGCCCACGTGTGTTAACACGTGAGCAAAAAAAGTAGGCGCAGCACGGCTCGATATCAATCAATCTTTATTTACTCGACACATACTAAACAGAGAGTATGGTATGGTACATGAAGATGTGTTACAAATGTAAGTGAACAATTAATACAGAGAAAGAAAAACAACCATTCATCTCTGTAATACGAAAACATGCACTAATTACATTCATTGGAGCTGCTTGAGCTCAGTATAAACATGTGCTCTTTACGAAAACAGTAAAAATCTGAACGACAAATGAACAAAAGTTACCAGGACATTTTTCAGCCCGGAGCTGCTGGAGGGTTCAGCATACATTTGTATTCTTTAGAAATTACAGCTAGATCAAGAACATTTTGTTCCATTAACTTTTTAACAACTTCTTCTTTTTCTAAGAGACTATAACATTTACAAAAATCTGTACCACTACTTTGTCAAAATAAAATTCTTTCTGAAGTATGATTTTTACATGAAAATAACAAATGAAACTCATCATCAATTTCATTATAATCACATCTCTGACAGATTCTTTCACTCAAAGGTAATCTAGGTTTACTTTTTCTTCCCATTTCAATACCCAAGTTATTGCCACTCAATCTGAATTTGGACAAATGTTTACGGAGTGTAAATTAGTCAGACAAGTAATCTAAGTAATTTTCGAAGACAATATGAGGTAGTGTTCAGAATTTACTTCTAGGGGGCCTGGAGCCTCGGCTTTTCTATTTTCCTGGTGATTTTTTCCATGACCCCCCGGTAAATTATGGAGAAAATCAATAAACCCCTCATATTTCCTGGTTTTTTTCCATACCCCCCCCATATAATCATATATACATGCATGCTTACATACTAAGACATATACAGTCTGACAAGTTTATCACACTTTGCAAGACAATACAGTGGTCAGTTAATGAATCAGAGTTGCAAGTGGCCATAAAAAGCTCATTTGTTCTGTATACAATGAAATGAGAAAGAAATTTGTACCGTCCTTTAATTATGATATACCGACAATACCAAAATTTACATTGCTCATGGGTTCACAAAATAGTAGTCAGATTGTCAAAATTCCTGTTTTATAGCTTTAAAAAGAGATAGAATTTGCCGTAAAATATGCAATGAATGTCTCTTTTGTGTAATTGAGATGTAAAATAGCCTGCAAGTATTCTTTCTTTCCATTAATGTTGTCTGTTATAACTATTTATTTTTATGAAATGTATAAAGGGCCAGTGGCCTATAATACTATATACCGGTATATATATATATATATATATATATATATATATATATATATATATATATATATATATATATATATATATATATATATATATATATATATATATATATATGACTGAAAGTGGCACACTTTTGGGAAAACTAGTAAATGAACAAATCAGGTTGTAAAATTCTGAAGAATTAATTATTAAACATGAATACTTTCGTTATGCCACTATAAATGATCCATTTTATAGCCCTCTTCTTGATTATTTTGACGATAACTTTGTCCCAGATGTTGTTATATCAGAGGTCTATATCACTGAAACACTTTGGTTGTAAATGTTGCCAAGTTGTTTTTAACATTACAATACTACCGTTAGTAGCAAGTACTCAGAGGAAGAAATATACTAAAGCAGGATGTGTTCACTATAACTAGACAAGTTGTCTCACTTTTTTCAGAAGTACTCTCCCATAGGTGGAAATGAATTGAAAAACTTGGCAAATGTTTGACTGTGGCAGGTATACAGATGTTTTAGGTAGGGGACTACCCAATACCAAGAATGATTGTCATTTTCTAGAAATTAAACACTGGTATGGTGTAGCTTGTAAAATGGCTGTTCCAAATCTACTTTTTGAGATAATTTACATTCAATTATCCATGACCTCAAGATTTTGAGCTCCTACACAAGGCTTTATTGCAAATAATAAGTATTTCTGATATATGAAGTTACTCATCAAATAACAAAGATGCCACGTACTTATTTAATGTTAGTCAGCACTTTTGCATCAGTGATTTTTAAAAGAAAAACTTACAATTATGATTCTGTTTAAAACTCAAGCATGTAACATGGTATTTGTTTTATATCTTTCAATAAAGCATCTTTCAGTGGAATATCATTTGTAAAAGTTTAATGAAATTGACAATATTACTAGTATGGCACGGTTTTCTGACATTTCTACATGTACAAAATCCTACGCAATGACTATATTTTGCATAGCCCCTGGATAGTCTTCTACCTTATGCCAAGAAAAATCACTATTTGCATCAAACACAGAATTATTTATCTCTTTGCAAGGTAAAACCAGTCATTTTATACTTTCATTCTGGGGTACCGTTCAAATCCTTGCTGTACTTATAACTCTGCAATTTGTGTAAGTTAGTATACGAATCAT
This sequence comes from Ptychodera flava, assembly GCF_041260155.1. Taxonomy (NCBI): domain Eukaryota; kingdom Metazoa; phylum Hemichordata; class Enteropneusta; family Ptychoderidae; genus Ptychodera; species Ptychodera flava. The sequence continues at coordinate 42,559,414 of NC_091935.1, forward strand.
GACTACAATGTAAGTTTTCTTAATGAGTATACATGATACACACAAAGACAAGCACATAATTCAGTAGGCAATTGTCGGAGCACATAATTGGCAAAGTGATATTTATCTTTAAAGTTTAATGGTACACACTTTGCAGGTCTCCAGATATTTATGGAAAGTGAGATGTTACATGCACAAGTCCAGCATACATTTTCACCTGATGATGCTGAATAACTTGCAGCCTCAGGGTGAAAATTGGGGAAACCCAACTAGTGTTTTCTAATTTCTCTTTTTTTTCAAATTTGCTTGCCATAAAGCAAAGTGGCTGCAACTGAAAGCAACAATCTTGAGAACTATTTCAGAACCTTCCTTGAACAGAACACCTTATCCGTAACATGAATTCACATAATGTATATTTTTATTTTATTTTATTTGCTCATCAACAGCGCCATCAGGCAGCCACTTACAGACAAGGAAATAAAAAAAAAAGAAGGATAAAATACACTAAATTTTAAACAAACAAAAGAGCACTCTAAAAATCAAACAATGACAAAAACAAATTAACATGTCTTTTAAAAGTTGAATGAGATTCTTCAAAAACATCGACATCGCAAACCTTATCATTAAAAAGTCGTGACGTACGTCCAATCAGGCCATTTTTTGTAACTTCAACTCTACAGTAAGGGATGTGTAATAGAGGTCTATGTCTAGCAGAGTATCTAGGTACGCATAGACCATAAAAACCTGTACAATCTGTAGAGTCATAAGAAGATAAAAGGCATTTGTGCACAAAAATACAATCAAATAGTTTCCTACATAAAAACAAAGGTTGAGTTTTAAAAACAAAGGTTGAGTTTTAAAAAGATTAAAGAGCAAGTTTAATAGGCCAAAAAAAAGAAAAGAAATGTTTCTGGTCAGGTCTTTCTTTAAAAAATGGTGCGGCGACGCGCATTTTATTTTATTTTTTTTTTTATTTTTTTTTTTCCCTCAAGGGAGGGAGGAGGGTCAGTTTTATAGTTTTATCAATATAGTCACATATATACTGTTCATGCAGTCACTGATCATGTCCCCCAAAGAATTTTTTCTTTCTCTTCAGCCATTTTGGTTTGGTGTCAGCCACGGCCGCCGGCCACAAACAGAAAAAAAAGGGTGACGCGCTGTTGTTCAAGTGACGCGCGTGCTGACCAGAAACATTTCTTTTTTTTTTTTTGGCCTTATAGTCACAATTACACCAAGATGAAAAGTCACTGTGACATCCCTGTTTATGATGTAAATATCTAAGAAAACGTTTCTGAATTGACTCAATACGGTTTGCCTGACTGTCAGAAATTGAATTGAAAATGACTGTATTATATTCTAAAATTGGACGCACCATAGTAATAAACAGGTGTCGAAGGACAGCAACTTGAGTAATTAAATTAAAATTGCATTTAATGAGACCAATTATGAGATTGGCTTTACCGACAATAGAGTCAATGTGATGAACAAAAGTGAGTTTTAAATAAAAAATGATACGCGAATCCTTAAAGTGAGAAACATGATTGAGCAAACAATTATCCACATGGTAATTAAACTTAATAGGTTTCTTTTTTAAGGTGATGGTAAGTACCTTACATTTGCTGGCATTCAAATCTAAGCGCCAAATTTTTGACCACTGGACAAGTTTATCTGCAGACTTTTGTACATGCTTGCTATCATCAAGAGTTTTAACATGTCGACTGAAAAGTTTGGCATCGTCTGCAAACAGCAAAGACAGAACAGATACAGTCATCAGCAAGTTATGTATAATAAAAATAGTAAAGGCCCAAGAATGGAACCTTGTGGCACATCGGATGTTATCTGGCACCAAGTCGACGCTGCTCCATTTACTAGGACACATTGCTGCCTTCATTCAAGTAACTTTTTAACCATTTCCGAATATTCTGATGATGATGCCAAAATACTGTAATTTGTAGAGCAGGAAAACGTGATCAACTCTACCAAAACCTAACTGAAATCTGTACAGATAATATCAAGTTGTTGTTTACTTTCTATTGCATCAATAGCATTTTTACAAGAACAGCAAGATTGGTTGTGCAAGAGCGCTGTCGAACAAAACCATGCTGTTTTGTTGTGATAACTGGACTAACATGAGTATAAATATTAGCACAGATTAGCCTTTCAAACAATTTTGCTATAGTTGGAAGCAGCGAGACTGCCCTATAATTACTGACCTGTTCCCTTCTTCCAGACTTGTGTATTGGTATTACATTTGCCTTTTTCAAGAGGTCAGTAAAACACCCCTATATGTTATATTTCTGCTAATTCCATTCACACAATTCAATGTAAATAAATGCAATTAACCCTGGATATATGTCAAAGTTCACATTTTTTCAGCAGTATTGTTTTTTTTTCAAAGTTGACTGAGCTGCATGTTTCACATTTTGTTACAAACTTTAAAATTGTCATGATGCGCATGTTTTCAGATGACAGGAAACAAAATATGTTAATTTGTTTTTTGGCCTTTTATGCCAGCCGTCACCGAGAAATCCTTGATCATACAAATCAGAACGAATGGGATAAGTATTAGTATCATTACACAATGTGTGAGCCTACCCACAATGCTCCCTGATTCATAAACACTGAGACCACTTCTTGAACTAGAGCAAATTTCTTGTGTACACAGGATGCTAATAATGGTCAATATTTCAACAATCTGATAATAATATTATTATCAATAATATTGATGCACATGATAATTTAATGATCTTCTGGATGCACATACAGAATTATTGGAAAATCAACCCTTCTTCCACGTAGGAGCTAGCAAATTTGTAAATTTTTCACCAGATATTTTTGACAACCATAACATAATTTTATAGATCAGGACTTCTGGGCAAATATTTAATTGATGTGTTTTTTCCTTAGCCCCCCCTAAAAGATTGTGGTACTTTTGTCTTGCCCACCCCCCCCCTCCCAATTCTCCTTGGGGAAAATGGGTGGTCCCCCTTGAAGTAAATTCTGAACACTCCCTTACACAAATAATTTCCTATACCGACTGAATCAAACTGGGTCCAAACGTCTTTCCGTGTGGGAAGGGGACCCAGTAATCTGGTTGTTGTTGTGGCTACAAAATGTAGCCTTTGTGGGCTGGGTCGTTCGGTTTGCAGGAGGGCATCGCGCCCTCTTGCAAGACGCACAACACTCAGGGCACCAAGGCTACAATTATTGCAGCTCCTTGTTGTTGTTTGTATTGTTATTTTTTATATTAGTCATGTTGTTGTTGTTGTTGACCAACAAAATTCAACGAACAACTATAATGTTTTTGTTGTTTCAAACGTAATGTAGATGTCATGAGAAACACTACAAGAACACTTTCATTTACCCAATGCAAATCTCTCCCAATGTACTCAAGTGTTCATTTGGATGATCTACATTACGTTTCAAACAACAATTCACGACAGTTATGTTCGTTTAATTTTATCAGTTAACAACAAGGACAACACCAACAACCAGATTAGTGGGTCCTCTGTGATTGCATTGCATGCTTTATCATCAAAGTTTTCCTGCTGATGTGCAGCTGGCTCGTATATTTAGGGAGTTAGTAGTGTATAATTCAATGATAATGGTAAGATTCAGCCCACCAATTGGATAACAACTTCCGAGCTACTGCACATTAGTCAAAGTTTTTCAGAAAATGTTTTCAGAAAACTGCATATACAAAGCTATATGGAAAGACTTTATGCCCAATTCAAAACAAGATTTATAGGAAATATATATTGTGGCTTTCCTTTCAATCATTTTCATGGATACTTGTCCAGAAAAAACATGCTTACAAGAAATAGATTTAACTACTTTGTCGAAGGTCAATTGGAAGTTATTATACAAGTTCTCATTCAGTGGAAAAATCATTTAAATATCTTTTATATAAGTGTTACAAAGCAAAGATTATCGTAACTGCTTTTTCAGATTTCCAAATAACTCTTTGATACGGTAAGGAGTATAAAGTTTTCTTTCAAAGGTCAGTGACTTTCAATATGTTAGCAATATACGAAATTTTATTTGTAGAAGTCATTCAGATGTTAACAAAAAGTCTATGAGTGTCTAATCAAAACAGGACTCTTTTTATTCCTAACTTGAGCTTTATTTGTAACATTCTCATCATGATTGTTTTCAACAAATATTTCACTCAAAGATGGTGAACAATTCTGATAATCTTCATTGACTTTTACAATAACAAATTTCAGTACATGACAGTACATTTGTCTTGCAAGAGCAGATATTGGATGCAGATATATTTATAAATACATGACTAACTGGTTAAGTGTGGATACTAGTAAACCAAAACCATACATGTGTTCCATCAGACTTCTATTTCATGTATAATCTAGAAGAAGGAAAGGCAACAGCCAGTTGCAATGCTAAACAGCATACATTTTCCTCAGTACTTTCTTCAATAACTTCCTGAATTGCTGTATTACCTAAGTAGCATACATTTTCCTCAGTCCTTTCTTCAGTAACTTCCTATATTGCTGTAGCATTAGGAAAACCTATATCTGGTTCATTGTGTCCGGAAGATTTTCAAAATTAAACATTTGTATGTGATTTATGATAATTTTCATTAATTTTCTATTTCTGATTCATAGACTTACAATGCCTTATGCCGTATGTTTTGACATGTACTGTATGTGTTTAAGTACTTCACCTATGTTTAAAACTGGACCTGTTCTCACACGTCAAAAAAGGGGAAAAACTAATCTGCAGTAATCATAGCAGTATTTTTTCCTGTCAATAATTGTAACCTTTAATGCAGCCTCAGAGGATGACTGTATGTCTGTTAATTTTTCCTCAAATTTTGCAAGACATTTTCAACATTGTTGTTCAAACACCTGTTGTGATGTTCAATGTCATATTCAATGTCAATTGCTCTAGCATCCTTGAGATCTTATAATTGCATCTCTGAATCTGACTGAAAAATATCTGTTATACTGTGGTAAATCTTTGTAATACTGCTCTTTGTAGTTGTTTTTTTCATTATGAAAAAATTTCACAGAGAGGACGCAAAGCAAAATTATCATATTGACAGAAAGAAATGCAATACAGGCCTAATTTTGACAAATAATGATTGCATATTAAGGCAAATGCAGGTTTATATGAACCAGCATTATCTGCGATAGATGAAGTATAGCAAACAGGTTGTTGAGGATCACCAAAGTGCTTTAGGCAAAGGTGAAACAAGTTTTGTGGTTCTGGGCCAACATGCCCTAAATTTTTACAAGCAATTATCCTAAACTTTCCCAAAAACAAAACATAGGGCCAAAGTCCCTGAAGCTACTATAGACATAGATACAAAATTAAGTATTTCTACTGTATGAAATTATCTCACTAAGGTCATCCTAGGGACCTGTAAACCAAATATTAAAGCTGTATGACCAGCGGTTTTGAAAAAACAAGCGACTCAACAGTTGACAGAGCTCTGCTGTGTTATGTAGAGAATAACCTTTTGTGACACATGTATTGATGAAGAAGGTGGATATCTTTGATAGCTCATTTCAGGATGGCCTGACCAAAAATGGAAAAAAAAAATTCCAATACAGATTTGCATAGTTCATCACAATTTTAACAAATCTTAAGTTGGGTTATCCCTAGGGACCTGTATACCAAATAACAAAGCTATCTGACCAGTGGTTATAAGGAAGATTTTTTACCAAAAATGCCTTTTTTGGTGCTAATTTGCATATTTTCAACAATATCAAAAATTAATAAAAAGAGTTTCTCAAAATCATATATTTTTTCCACACAACAAATATCAAATCAGTAAGTACTGCAGTTCTCAAGATATTTGAGCGGACGGACGCCTCATAAACGGACATACATACATACATACATACATACATACATACATACCGGTACATACTGACAGTGCACGCCGGACAGATACCCATCCCAATAGCTTCTATAGACTATATTAGTCTATAGTAGCTAATAAACGAGAGTTAATTACATTCTAATTAAAGTAAACAAGACTTGCTTAAATCAAGATTTTCATCATATAAAAACAGCATATCTGTCAGGTTATAAAGAATCTTAAGCTGGTTATCCTTTTATCAGTATTTTCATCCTATTAACAAAGCACATTTTAACTTTCAAATTAACATTGTAAGTAAGTTCTGTTGAATAAGTTGAGACTGTACATACTCAGAGAAAGCACACTGAAGAGGCAAATGTTTGAAACTTAAGAAGTTCAAGGTCATCAAAAGCATCATGTAACACTTTCATTGCACTGTTTACACAGATTGCATTTTTGCACATGAGGAATCTTACAGCCCAGCTTTACCATAAAACCCCTATCACTTTGACCACTCTTTTAATTGACCACTCTATTTTTTCCCTCAAAAAGTAATTTTATTTTATCCTTACCAAATGAAGTCAACCATAAATGGAAATTAGAACTTTCTCTATCTCTATTTATTTGACCACCCTATCATGACAAACTATTTTGAGCAATTTCTTTCAGATGACATACAGGGCACAATAAATGACGGTTCAGTATATGTCAAAGTTGGGATGCAGGAAAGTTGCCTTTACATGTTTTAATCCTCCAAGATGGTAAGCATTTCACTATGAACTGTCAAAAAAAGTTGAACTTTCTGATAATTCTACACTAAAATTATTTTGGCTTTGATGATTACCTAATTAATTCAATTATTTAAAATCATATTAATTATTTTTTTCTGGGTGAATTGATAGGGTTTATACAGTACAAGAATTACATACAATGTAAGTCTAATTTTGATCAAAATGACAAAAAAAATTCCTTAAAAATACAGATTTGCATATTTCATCACAATTTGAACAAATCTAAGTTGGGTTGTCCCTAGGGACCTGTATACCAAATAACAAAGCTGTCTGACCAGCGGTTATGAAGAAGAAGATTTTTTACCAAAAACGCCTTTTTTGGCATTAATTTGCCTATTTTCAACAATATCAAAAAATTAAAAAAAACAGTTTCTCAAAATCATATTTTTCATCTACACAACAAATATCAAATCAGTAAGTACTGCGGTTCTCAAGATATTTGAGTGGACGGACGCCTCACAAACGGACATACATACATACATACATACATACATACATACATACATACATACATACATACAGACTGACGACGGACGCCGGACGGATACCCATCCCAATAGCTTCTATAGACTATAGTCTATAGTAGCTGAAAAGTGAAATAAGTAAAAATTTGCACATATCGGCTCTGGTATTGTAGTACATTCTTAATATGATCATGTAGTATGTATAGGATATATATACCAATTTACCAAACCCTTTGGGAACAAAATGTGAAAAGTATAGGGAAAACTTTAATGTTGCATGGATTTAAAGTGAGGGTGTTGGAACTCTGCTACAAGGTTGCCGGGGACCCCCACGACAGATGTAAACACTGTATCTAGGGTACGTGGGTGATTGATGAAGTTAAAATATAACAATGAAAATCGTAAATTTAAATGTTGCAGCTATGTTGACGTGATGCTTCTAGATATCATGCATGAAATACATTCTTTGTAAACAAGAAAGTTGCACACATGCAGTTTCGACGAAACCCTCCCTTTAATATCTTTCGCTAGTTTCTCTGGTCTGAAAAGTCATTTATCAACTATAATGATTAATAACACTTTCCTAACCCTTACCATTACTAATCATTAGAAATACTGTCTTAGGCATGGCTCTCTATGCAATTCCTGTTAAAAGTAATAGTATTGCCATATCTGCATTGTTCTGCTGACATATTAATGAATGTAATCCTTTGAAGTCTCATCCATTTGGATCTAGATTTAATAAATTACAATGCTAAAGGTGTGTGTGAACTATTAATAAATGTCTTAAATAAGACACCACGAAAAAAAATTTAAATATAAATTTAACAAATAGTTATATTTAACAAATAGATATATTTAAAACTTTGGATGGATACAAATATATGAATATTAAGCTTATGTGAGTATATGAATCACATACAATATTATGGTCAAGTTTCATATTTGTAAAAGGACAAAGATAAATGGCGGCAATTATGCTTTTGTTGCACTCACCCCTGAATATGGTACACATATACCATAGGGAGTTTGAACTAGAGAGGGTAAACTCTACAATTCCACAAAAATGGGGTTCAGAGGTCCACATGTTTTGGCGTATCTTAATCAACTCGACACGTTTAAACATTTTGGTACAGTATATTTCCTGTGACAAAAAATCCACAGAGATATTATCACTTATCCCTTGATCAACAGCCTCCAAAGTTTTGCAAAATTTAATGTTATGAAGAGACATATTTCAGTGAAAAGTTTGAGCAGCATGTCATCAAATACAAGTAATGAATAAACAAACAAACAATTGTTGGTATTTGTAAATACCAAAAATACTTCCCTTCAACACGTTTATACATATAGCATAATATTGCAACTCACAACATACTTAATAAAGATTGAACCTTGCAGAGATGTACAAGCACTGTCCCTCCACCCACCGGTGGGTGGAGGGACGGTGGTACAAGCAACAGAATTGTACACCATTGTCTTATATATGTGTATTCCTTTGGGCATGGAAAGATGAAAATTTCACATTATTATCATTAAAAATAACAGGGAAAATATCTTGTGGACTCTGGTTGCTATCAGTTGATATTATTCTGTTGTTAATGTGGAATGAAATTTGTTGTGGAAATCTAAAAATTATCAGTATAACAAACAACAACAAAAATACACAAACAACCAATATGATTACACATCATGCAACAAGCTTCCATCTTACCGCACATGCCAAATCACAGGGTGTATTCAGCTCCAGTCTCCAGCTACCATGTGATTGGTAAATGATGTTTAGAAAGACAGGTTGACAACAAAAACATATTATGTTAACTTTTGGTTGATTAAACTCTGTTTTAGAACTAAATAACACAGCGTCAATGAACTTTGTTCACATTTGGTTTGATGTGGCAGGCTAGAGTGAATATTACCTAAGTAAACTAACTTTACCCTTGGGAACATACATACCATGTTTCAAAGCAATCGGACGAGCGATTTTAGAGAAAATGATTTTCTGACCAAAAATGGGAAAAATAGCCCCAAAAATACAAATATGAAGATTTCATCACAATTTGAAGACAATCACCTAAGGTTGCCTCCAGATACATGTATACCAAGTTTCAAAGCAATTGGAATTGTTAATTCAGAGAAAATGATTTTTTGACCAAAAATGCAAAAAAATTGCCTTAAAAATACAAATATGAACATTTTAGCACAACTTTAACAAATCTGACAGAGACTAACCCTACCATCATGCATATCAAGTTTCAAGACAATAGGACAAGTGCTTTCAGAGCAGATTTTTTGACCAAAAATGGGAAAAATTGCCCCAAAAATACAAATATCAAAATTTCACCACAATTTGAACAAATCTAATTAAAGTCACCCTAAAGAATCTGGATACCAAGTTTCAACCAAATCTTGCTTGCCGCTCTAGAAGGTGGTCTCCACCGGCCCGGTGGAACCACTTTCATTTTCGGCTTTCCAAAGGTCTGCAAACACAACTTTGCAACCAAAACCTTTGCCCAGGAAGCAGACTGGCGGAGACCCCTCACCCAATCTTTGAGTTATTTTGTGCTTAGTTTTGACATGGTTTTTTGCCTAGATTTTACTTTCGTAGTTTTGTTTGACATTGTATTTTCCGTAGTTAGGTTATCACTGCTTTGTATTTGTCCACTGTTGCATATTAAATTCCTTGAAAGCCAGATCCTGTGTAGCGGTGTGTGCTTACAAGCAATATGCTGTGCTGTTTACTTTGAGCCGCTCTTTGACAAAGCATGTTTTGCAGGTTGTCAGTTCGATTTTTATTTGAAACTTTTTTTCAAACAAATATCATGGTAGAACTCTTTGTGTAAAGGAGATAGAGCCTTTCCAAATTATGTCTTGAAAATTCATATCATGTAGTGTATTTACACTGCAAATTTCCTGCAAGCTCCTTGAAGATAGTAATTTGTTATTATTTACGTTCGGTTTTTAGCAACAAGCACTGTAATTTCCCACGAGGACAGCTGCAAACTTATCTATAGATAGATAGATAGATGGATAGATATATGGATAGATATCTGTGTCGCTGACAGCAGAGCTAAAATGACAGCTAGCTATTTTCAGACTGGTATGATGGAAAGTCCGGAGGCTCTGCACACTTGTATCAACATCATATTTTGTATTAATTCAATGTTTTTGTTCAAAATTTACTTGTCAGAAAAAGGATGCATAGACATGTCATTATATTTGGTATTAATTTCTTTAATTGATGCTTAATGACACTGGCATCTATTACCAATGTCTTTGTATACACATTGTACAGAATGACTACCAAACCTTGGAGTCACGACACATCAATTATACCGTATTCCAAATGTACTTGCCTATCTCTTCTATTTCTATTGTTATTTGATATGTCATCATATTGAAGACATGATAACTGATAGCTATTCACAAACATTACGACTTAAACCCAACATTGGGACATAGTTATTGCTAGAAGAGTCTTTACATGACAATTTATCAATATAGATGAATAACATCTGCTCACTGTTGTGGTACACAGAATACATAGAGTTAAGTATACTTGAATATTAAAAGGTACCATTCAAACCACATTCACATTTTATCATTCATTCCTTCAATTGAGAAAGCTTTTGGAAATAATCATTCAATATTGCATGAAATGCTTGCTAAAATAATAATACAATTACAAATTTATGTCATACTTCAAAACTTACAATACAAAATTGAAATTGTATTTCCTCCACATTTGGTAGAAAAACAATACTTAGATATCTTTAAATAGATCATCAGCTGTGGTATTGAATCACTGTATCGCTGTATTTTACTAAGGCCTTTATTGAACACAGATAGCTGGGATATTACTCAAAATGGTATATTTAACTGGTACCATATTGACAATTATAGAAATTAAATACATTGAATATCATGACTGCTTAGTATTTTCACTATTACTGTCCAAAGACTGTGTTTGGTGTTTGACACTTGACAAGATCCTGCTTTTGTCATCAATATGTTTTACAACACAAATATTCTACACCAAACCAACTGAAAATGAAATAAATTTCACAGGTAAGCTTGTACATTGAGAGCTTGACATTATAGTATGCCATTTTCTTTGTGGAGATCATTGTTGTAATGTAGCCAGTTGTCCTCTGCCCACTTATTCTATCAACTATTATACAATGACTTACAATTGGATACATGCTGATTAAACTAGCTGGTTTTCCTACAAGGGAGTGCATAAACTTACCGCTCTAAGTTCTTACCACTGGATTAATAAGACTAAAATAAAGCCACAAAGGTCCATAGTCTTCACACAATTAAGTATCCACTTGTTTTACTTGAGATGATCACTCAATGCATGTTTGAGTTGATATCACTAAGTGCATGTTTCTTGATAAACAATATGAATCATCATAAAAAAAATACTAAATACAGACTCATCTAATGATATTAGGCTGTCCAATGTCATTTCACTTTGTAATATACCTTGTTATATTGCATTTGTACTATTGTAGTGGAACTCAATTTGTAGTTTCCAATCATCTACCCTCAGGGTGGTTGTTGAAGCCTTATTCCAGAAATCAAAATCTTCATCAAAGTGATAGCTGTGTTATTTATGAATACCATTTTTCATTTGATAACAAGATTGTTGGATATTTTAATAGGCAAAGTTACATTCGACAGTTTTAATATCTTAAAGTAAATATCACAAACACTATGCTAAAACTACCTTCCGAGTTCCATAACTTCAGAAATTTTAAAATCTCCATTAATTTTTCTTGCATGAAACTTTTTACAACCGCATAATTAGTGTGCAATCATTATGGAAACAGAATATACCTTCTGATGTCTAAAATGTCAATAACTTGTAAAATGAGATGTCATAACACTTCAGACAATACATATACGACCTGAAAATGTCAAAATTGATTTCTAAAGAGCTGACCGAGTTACCAGAACTACACGAATCTGCCCAGTACAAGAAAATACCTATACAGACCCACATAACAGCCTATCTGCAATGCAATCATATACTATAATACACAGACACACAAATCAGCCTATCTTACATCTTTACTTACATCTTTGCTTTGGACTATGATTCATACAACCTTGTGAGTTTTGACTGGAGTGATAGTGAAATTTTCATGCATAAGTACATGTCCATGAATGTTCCAACAGGAAATATGTGGGTCTTTCTTACTTGTTGGACAATGAAAGTGTTGACAGAAGTACATCATATGACTTTTAAACAGACATGGACAAAGCCACACACATGGTCTGGGAAGAAACTCATTTACAACTTGGTGGTTAAAGAACCATTATCAAGGTAGAGCCACTGGGTCCAGGAAGATTTTGGGGTAGCCTGCATTGATTCCTTATGACACACCAACCAATTTTCACTGGTTTGATACATTAGTTGAATGGAATATTTACTAATGTGAACCAAAAATGTGATATTCTCACACTTTCCTACTCTAGCTTTGTTCATCTGTTAGCTAGCAATATTCTCTCAGAAAGTCTTCTTTAAAAATAATTTCAACACTTGGAAATGCTGTAGCTGGTAATTTCAATAAGTTTACCACAAGTTTTTTCCTTATGTCGAAAGTGCCCTCAGTGCAAGGTTGTGTTATCCATGCTGTAATGAACACACGAAGATTTTATCTTTGTTCTCACTGAATGAACATCAAGTAGAACGACTGGATAACATAATATGCTTAATAGAAAACTAACTAAGAAACCGCCTAGATGTTGTGATTGGCACTGAAACAAGATTTGTATTCTGATAAGCCTGGAAGAAAAATCAGTTAAAAATAGCATCCAGGACACTGTGCTCACATTCGGTTTGAATTGGTCCATTCAAGAAATATTTAAATCAGAAAAACAAGAATGACAAAAGCAAATATGGTCTCCAACTTAGGTACTGGAGGTCAACTTCAGGAACATGCATATCAACTTCTATATCCATGGGACAAGCAGAACCTACATATATAAGCAAATGTCAATAAAAAAAATCAGCCAGAGAAGGCTTGACAAAAAGAAAAGCTGGAAGAGTGCGAAAAAATAATGTACAAACAATCAGGTAAAAATAATGCTACCTCACCAATTTTCTAGAGACACCCCCTTTCAAAGACCCGGTAGGTCCAGAGTAATGGACTCACTGTCAGGGACTCACTGTCTGAGGACGGTGAGTTTGAGACTCTAGCACGGTTTTGTGCCCCTGAGCAAGGCACTTTACTCCTCAGTGCTCCATTGGGGTTAGTGGGTTATGTACACCTGATCCTGTAACTGGGCTAACACCAGTTGGATGATGGACTGATAAAAAATATATCAAATGCTCCACCCCCTTGGTATTGACCATGTTTACATACAGAGCTACAATAGCAAGATGGCAGGAAATGTAAAATATATAACCATTTGCAACCTTGATACTCTTAAACATGATCTTTGCACTTGGCCCCATACTGGGATTTTTAAATTAATGCTATCAGTGCTATCATTCCAATGTAAACAGCACTTAAGGTAGTTACAGATAGTGAAATGCCTTCCACAGTGGGGGTGATTATGACATTTGGAATTATCCTGGATCAAATTTCCTATCAGTTCTTGTGTGTCTTACATGGAAAAGTTGAAAAATTGGTCCACAATGAACAAATTAACTTTGGTCTTCTAGATCAAATTTCACTATAAATTGATACCAAAAATGACAAAATTATGTTCACAGCCTTAACCACTGTCTCACAACATATCCTGGGTTGGTATGGGTCATTTAAGGTTAATGACTGAGAAATTTCCTAAAATATACAAATTTTGGTCATTCCTGACACTTTGAGCAGAAGATTTACCTAATAACATCACTCGGGACTTTTATACCAAATTACAAAGCTATCACACAAGTAGTTTTTGAGAATAAGTTTTCTTGACCAAAAAATCAAAGTTGTCTTAAAATTACAAATTCGCATATTTCAGGACTATTTCCTCTTATCAAACTATTGTGAACCTTGGGCATCTGTATACCAAATATAAAAGCTGTCTGTCAAACGGTTTTTAAGAAAAATAAATTTTTAAGAATTTTTGACCAAAAATGATAAAAATACCGTCAATGACGCTGTACCTTCTCTAATGTGTGGCCAGGTCAGGTAATTGGTAGTTGGCATTGAGTTGTTGGCAAATAGTTGATGATGTAGGGGCATGAGGTGGGATATGGACCCAAAGAACCCAAAAGATGATTAAATACATCAATCAAACAAGCGACCTAGCGGCCGATATAGCTCCGCTGTGTTTATGTAGAGAATAACTATTTTTGACACATGTTGATGAAGAAGGTGGAAATCTTTGATAGCTCAATGCAGTGGCCAGAAAAAAAGTGGCTAAAATAGCTGCAAAAATACACAATTGAAGATTTCATCATACTTTGAATATATCACATCGGATCATCCCTAAGAACATGTCAACCAAAGCTATCTGATGAGTAGTTTTTTGAGAATAAATTTTTCTGACCAAAAATGGCAAAAATTGCCCAAAATTACAAAATTGCAGATTTCATCATAATTTCAATAAATATCATTAAGGTGATCTGTAGGAACCTGTATACAAAATTGCAAAGCTATCAGATGAGTAGTTTTGGAAATACACATTTTTTGACCAAAAATGGCAAAAATTGCCCCAAAAATACAAAATTACAGATTTCATCAGAAATTCAATATATATTACTTAGTTCAACAATAGAAACCTGTATACCGAATTTCAAAACTATCAGATAGGTACGTTTTGAGAAATACATTTTTTGACCAAAAATGGCAAAAAATGCCTTAAAAATGCAAATTTGCATATTTCTGCATATTTGAACAAATCTGAAATAGATCATCCCTAGGGACATATGTACCAAATATCATAGCTATCTGACTCGTAGTTTTGAAGAAGAAGATTTTTAAAGATTTTTTTACAAAAATGACAAAAATTGCCTTAAAAATACAAATATGCAAATTTCACCACGATTTGAACAAATCTGACTGAAGTCACCCTAAGTAAACTGCATATCAAATTTCAAAGCAATCGGACAAGCGGTTTCAGAGAAGAAGATTTTTTTACCAAAAACACCAAAAAATGCCCCAAAAATACAAATATGCAAATTTCACCACGATTTGAACAAACTGAAGTGAGGTTACCCCAAGTGAAGTGCATATAAAATTTCAAAGCAATTGGACTTGCAGTTTCAGAGGAGAAGGCAATTGTTGACGGACGACGACGGATGACGACGACGACGGACAACGACGGAAAATCAACCTATTTGATAAGCTCCGCGTCGCTGACAGCGGAGCTAAAAAATTCTAAGCTACAGTATAAACTGCCTAAAGATAGTTCAATGTGGAAAAAAGTTAAATAATTCAGAAATAAGAATTAACAGTCCAAAATAGTAATGACACACTTCCCTACTGACCTGAGTGCATGTGAAATACACAACCTGGCATCTGTAAATTAAACGTATACCAAGTGAACATTTTAATTCACTTTTAACTATTTTTAATGGAATTTCCGAAGAGTCCTATGGAAATGATGAAAAACGCTAATCTGGTCTTGTGTTTGTAAAACCTCATGGCTGATAATTGTAATAGTATTGAAAAGAAAATGAAAGTGAAGAAATTTCTGTTTTTAATAGGCATATTTCCTTGAAATACATGACCGTGTAAAGAATATATGCTAAAAGTGTTTAAAAGTAAATTTCTTTTCAAAAAATAATTTAATCTGTGACCAAAGGATTTTTATTCTTTGAGTTTACAAATTCAAACATTGCAATTTGTTCAATCGTCTTGTGCAATGCAAAATTTATAAAATGACTGAAAAATAAAAAAAAATTGGCAGAAAATTACAGTCTTTGTGATGTACAATTATGGGTTGACATCATGATAATTGTTAATCTGTTTGAAGTACTAATATTCTATAATTTAAAAAAGAAAAGTTCATGCAGAAACGGTAACATATATTTTGAGCTATGTAGTGTTAATTTTGACTTTATATCAAAATATGCCTTTGCCAGATACCAAATATATAGGGCAAAATATTAAAATCAGACATGTTCAGCAAAATCCACAGAACAGCATTGATCCTTTTCTAATTTGATTTGATTTGCTTATGTTATCCTTGTATGACAGTCAGTAAAATATGGAACTTGAACACAACACAGTGAATAAGTATGCTGTCAATGGAATGGTGTGGCTGCATCCACATGCAGCAATAGAGGTGCCTTTGTCTCTCACCCTTCATTTCAAACCTGTCCCATCCCTGAAAAAATAGTTTGGTCTTATATTTATAATGTTAATAATTTCTGTATTTGTTAAAATGTGTGCATCTCAAAAACTTTTGATCATAAACATTTTCATTGTTTTTATGGCTGACCAGTCAGTTAACCTGTTTATTTTGAATATTTGCGAATTTTTGCTCAGTATTTGACATTTTCAGAATACCTTCTTATTCAATTTGTCATTTTCTAAAAGTTAAAATGCTCCTTTGTGTGGTCAAGCTTTCCACAAGCATCAAATGTGGTACTTCATATAGGAAGGTCTGCCTCTAGAGGGCGGGCATCATGAACGGTGTTTGTTAGTTATTTCCTCCACATAAACTTCTGATTGTACTGAAAACATTGAACATGGCTGACGTCCAATTTTCCTGTCTAAAAATTTCACTCATTTTCATTTATATGACTCTGAAACTCCAGGAAACGATTGGGAAGAAAGAGTCATCTTAAAATATTGAGGTACTCGCCAATATTTTGCAAAATTAAATGAGAAAAAATGCTATGAAAATGCAGACTCAGAGGCATATATGATCATCTGCAGATTATGCAACAGGCCCATATCACGTGAGGCCATGAGGGGATATCCACGCAACTCAGTACCAAACACTAGCGCACACAGAGTGAGCAAACACAAAGTGAGTACCCCTAACGTCAGCTCAGTAGTCTGTAATAGATCGTAGTCAACTTAGAAACCTTGGAGAAAGGCTTAACACTGTGGCTATGCTGCTAAGTCCCTTTTGATTTTTTTCACAGCTCAAAATCGTTCTCCTACACCTCAACCTGAATCATGAACACCCCCACCAGTTTATGATATGACCCATTACAATGGCATGACATCAACAGATCTTGACAGACGGAAGTAGAAGTTGACACCAGCATATAGGTTTTCAACTCTAATACCTTCTCCGTCTAGTCTATAAATAGACACGAGAAGGTAAAATTGCCCAAAAAAAATTTTGCCAATTTTGTCATTATTTCAACAAATAAGAAGGGTAACACCCTTGTAAACATCCAACCCAAATTTGAGAGCAATTGGGCCAGCAGTTTCAGAGAAGAATTGTCAATTTAAATGAGGAAAATAACAAAAAAATTCAGAAAAATATAAAATTGAAGATATCTTCACGATATACATAAAACTGTATAAGGTCCAACTAAGGTACTTGCGTACCAATTTTCAAAGCAAATCAAAACAGCAGTTCTTGAGTTAGTAATTTTTGACCACTTTCACACTTTTAAAGCTCATTTGCATAGTTTGCGCAATGCAAACTATGCATACATACATACAGACGCCACCGATTTCAGCTTATACGATAACCTCACACTGGTATACCAAATGTGAGCTAAGAAACAAAAGAATCATATCTAAGACTTTGTCCAAGCTGGTTGTGTTGAAGTACATGTATGACACATGACAGAATGCACAATGATTACTCCTGAACGTAAAAATGGTAGTCTAAGAATGGAATATTCAACAGGTCATTCATTATACAGCAAAGAAGTCAAATTGGAAATTGGAGAAAGGTACAAAGAAAACCAGATCATTACAATAGTACTGGCAGCAGTAGATTACAGCTTATGGCAGGTATGTGGGTCCATTTTGATAATCCAATACTTTGAACATTTTTTAGTACACACAACTTTCACAAAAGGAACAATATTAAGCATAATTGGCAAAAGGTAAGCACTGTAAATCTGAACAGAATTTCTTAGTCCTTGAATTAACAGAAAACAATCACTTTTTCATGAAGTGGTTCAACATTCAAAGATTACACGTTGCTTAAATGAAAGTTATGGAAGGAACAGAGTATCACATTGTCACATGGCTAAGACTTGATGGATGCATCCAATTTTATATTAATATCAGTATCTAGGAATGATGTAAAAATATGATTTTTAAAATATTTTTAATAATCTTACTATTTAACAATGTACAATTTCTTCAGAATGGATATATTATTAGAATTTGATATATTTGCATATTGATTGACCAGACTTCAACCTTTACACACTTCATCTTCCTTGAGCTAATGCATCATTGCATTCTTACAATTACAACGACTGATATAAAAAATATCCATACACAGTCATTCCAAATGTTTCCATGGTAAATATCCACAATTTGATTTGATTATCTTACTCTAAGATATAGAATATAAGTTCCAAAGTGATAGGCCCGTCTGCTTGTTGGCTTACAGCACTGGTAATGACTGGTATCAGATGGTTATCCAATTCTGACATAAATTTATCTGGTAGTATACTCCCATTGGATCCTATCTCATAGCCAACCTGCAAACAAAAAATATAATTCACAATAATGCCATAGACACAATCAACAAAAAGTAACATTCCATGGTTTCCTGTCAACAGATACCTGTGGCTGAATGGACTTGTGATCAGTATATTTCCTAGGTTACTGTAAATTGTAGGGCCTTCAAAAACAAAGCAAAGCAGTACTACAAGTCAACTAGGTTAAGAATAATCTTTACGGCCCTGATACGGCTTTGGCGGCCCGAGGTCGTACGGCGGAAGGGCCCGAGCGTGCGAGGGCCCGTACGCCGTACGACCAAGGGCCGCAAAAGCCGTATCAGGGCCGTAAAGGTTTTATCATATACCTTATGGACTGATAAATATGTATTTTACACAATATTCAACATTGTTTAGGAGTAAAAATGCGTGCGATATCAAAAATTCATTTGTGTCAGTTTTTCATAAATACGATGGCCGCTTCCCGTCACGGATTGACATACATAATGACGTCATTTGTTTACCTGCAGAATTCTAGAACGTGCAAAGCAACGTGCGTACTAGTACATGACCAACAGAGATCCAGGTTGAAATCGAGGTGTAAGAAGGACAAAAGCATGATGTCAGTTTCTGGTAATTTATACTGAACAGGCACGCACTTAGTATACACAGGATTTCACTACAATTTAGAAACAAGCGACCTAGCGGCCGATATAGCTCCGCTGTGTTTATGTACAGAATAACTATTTTTGACACATGTTGATGAAGAAGGTGGAAATCTTTGATAACTCAATGCAGTGGCCAGAAAAAAGTGGCTAAAATAAGCTGCAAAAATACAAAATTGAAGATTTCATCATACTTTGAATATATCACATCTGATCATCCCTAAGAACATGTCAACCAAAGCTATCTGATGAGTAGTTTTTTGAGAATAAAATATTCTGACCAAAAATGGCAACAATTGCCCCCAAAAATAAAAATTGCAGATTTCATCATAATTTCAAAATATCACACTTAGTTCATATATAGAAACCTGTATACCAAATTTCAAAGCTGTTAGACCAGTACTTTTTGAGAAACACATTTTTTGACCAAAAATGGGAAAAATTGCCCCCAAAATTCAAAATTGCAGATGTCATCATTATTTCAATAAATCTCATTTAGTTCATCTATGGAAACCTGTATACCAAATTTCAAAGCTATCAGATAAGTAGTTTTGGAAATACACATTTTTTGACCAAAATGGCAAAAATTGCCCAAAAAATACAAAATTACAGATTTCATCAGAAATTCAATATATATTACTAAGCTTATCTGTAGAAACCTGTAAACCAAATTTCAAAGCTATCAGACCAGTACTTTATGAGAAACACATTTTTTGACCAAAAATGGCAAAAATTGCCCCAAAATTACAAAATTGCAGATTTCATCATTATTTCCATAAATATCATTTTGTTCATCTGTAGAAACCTCTATACCAAATTTCAAAGCTATCAGATGAGTAGTTTTGGAAATACACATTTTTTGACCAAAAATGGCAAAAATTGCCCCAAAAATACAAAGTTACAATTTCATCAGAAATTCAATATATATTACTTATAGAAACCTGTATACCAAATTTCAAAACTATCAGACCAGTACTTTTTGAGAAATAATTTTTTGACCAAAAATGGCAAAAATGCCTTAAAAATGCAAATTTGCATATTTCTGCACAATTTGAACAAATCTTAAATAGATCATCCCTAGGGACATATGTACCAAATATAAAAGCTATCTGACCAGTAGTTTTGAAGAAGAAGATTTTTAAAGATTTTTTTACCAAAAATGACAAAAATTGCCTTAAAAATACAAATATGCAAATTTCACTACCATTTGAACAAATCTGATTTAAGTCACCCTAAGCAAACTGCATATCAAATTTCAAAGCAATCGGACAAGCGGTTTCAGAGAAGAAGATATTTTTACCAAAAACACCAAAAAATGCCCCAAAAATACAAATATGCAAATTTCACCACGATTTGAACAAACTGAAGTGAGGTCACCCCAAGTGAACTGCATATAAAATTTCAAAGCAATTGGAGTCGTGGTTTCAGAGGAGAAGGCAATTGTTGACGGACGACGACGGACGACGGACGACGGACGCCGGACGACGACGGATAATCAACCTATTTGATAAGCTCCGCGTCGCTGACAGCGGAGCTAATAAAAGCCAATGTCACCTGTGCGGCTCCACTGTCGCCACGTGCAACTACGATCTGAGCGAGCAGACGTTTTCCAAATCTCGCGCTGGCTTTGTGTACGAATGGAACGTTTGCGGATAGCAACGCGCGTAGTAACCAGAATAGAAATGCACGCGATTGCCCATATTTGGGCACAGGGCCAGGGCGTGATACGTAAAAAAAATGCACGGATCTGAGGGCGCTTTCTCCCATAGCTTTACACAGGTACTTGAATGTAGGTATATGATAAGTTCATTTTCATAGCTTGACATCAGATGAATGTAAACAGCTTTTTTTGAGGATTATCACCAGTTTCTGTTTTTCTTTTCAACTTCAGGTATTTGGTCACTAATGTACAACTACTTTATTTACACATTATTCATACATGGGATAAGAAATACTGCTAAAAGCATTCATGAAGATCTCGTGCCAGTGATACTTCAAGCTTGTAAAAAACATCTCATTATAGACAAAGCACATGAAATGCCATTTGACTCAAACTCTTCAACCTGACAGGCATCAATGGTATCATGGGCCAGTGGCAAGAGCAGTGGACGCACGATCACAGGATGGCTATGGCTATGGTGTTGAGTCCTTGAGCAAGGCACTTTATTCCTCGTTGCTTCTCCCCACCCAGGAGTGAGGGGCACCAGGTAGGACAGTAATTGTAATGTGTGTTTAGCTCTGCTGCACTGATTGGCTGCACATGTGAGCTTTTGTTTGCTCCCCAGGGAGTTGAGTGATATCATATTAGGTCCAGTGACCAGGGGTAATTAGGGGCCCAAGCCTACCGGCTGGGCCCCTATTGTTATTGCTCGAGTTCTACTATTTCTTCCTCTTCTTCTTCTTCTGCCGTTTCTTTGTCAACCTAGATCTCTTAAACGGCTGAACGAAAACATCTCAAACTTGCAGGACTTATTGCTATCAATTAGTACTCGTGCACCTGACCCTTGAAATTTTCATTGGTCACGTGACCTGGCGGCCATATTGGATTTTCCAAAAACCTAGAAATGGCTTCTCCAGAATACCCAGGGGTCTAGTCGATTTGAATTTTTTTGTATAGCAAGCATGGCCTAAGGTCTTGAGAATTTGCCAATAAAATCGCATGCGGTCACGTGACCTTGGCCGCCATATTGGATTTTTGAAAAATACCAATTTAATCTTTAAAAATCTTCTTCTCCAGAACCAAAACACCGATTCGACTGAAATTTCACATGTAACATCTTCAATGTGATCTCTTTCAAGTTTGCGAAAGGCGTTTTGATCGGTCACGTGGTTTGGCCGCCATATTGGATTTTGAAAAAATCGTGATTTAATCTTCAAAAATCTTCTTCTCTAGAACCAACACACCGATTCGACTAAAATTTGCCATGTAACATCTTAAGTGTGATCTCTTTCAAGTTTGCGAAACGCATTTTGATCGGTCAAGTGGTTTGGCCGCCATATTGGATTTTGCTAAAATCGTGATTTAATCTTTAAAAATTTTCTTCTCCAGAACCAACAAACAGATTCGACTGAAATTTGCCATGTAACATCTTAAGTGTGATCTCTTTCAAGTTTGCGAAAGGCGTTTGGATCGGTCACGTGGTTTAGCCGCCATATTGGATTTTTCGAAAATTGTGATTTAATCTTTAAAATCTTCTTCTCCTTAACAAACACCGATTTGACTGAAATTATGCATATACCATCTTAAGTGTGATGTGTTTCAAGTTTGCAAAATGCGTTTTGATCAGTCACGTGGTTTGGCCGCCATATTGGATTTTCCGTAAAAAATTTAATTCCAAGTGAAACATACAGTAACTATGAGATGATGTTCAAAATCCTACTTTTTGAAGCTCGAATTTTGCACATAATATCATTAGTGCAAGATTTTTCAACCATGTTAACCGCTTGGGCCCCGCCAACGCTGCTTGCAGCTTTAATTATAATTGTAAAGCACCTTGATCACATGTACTTGTGGATATGCACACTATATAAGAACCCATTATTATTATTATTATTATTATTAGTCTTCTTGACTACCACTGCAAATTTCAACAACAAACCAGTCTCCTTACATAAACCACAGTCCCTCTTTTACAGTCTCCAAATGCCTATTGTTTAAAGAGCGAAGTCCAGCGCCATGGGCGCACAAAAGACAATGTCATGATGTTGTAGGCTGTTGGCAAACAATGGACGGGATGGTTAAACATTTGCCTAGTCGTTGGCTTATCAAGGAAACATAAACTATCTGTTACACCAGGAGCTACCGATTATCACATTTGCCTGAATATTACCGAAGTGTGCACAGTTTACACAATTCAAGCCTAGCTCATAACCAGAGTTTGTGAACTGGCTGAGGGGCTGTGGTCTGCCTGACAGACCTTTCTCGACTGTGATATCTTCGCTAGGTGACCAGGTGCCGCAAGTTGCATTGTGAGTTCGAATCCCGACGAGAGTTTACTGAATTAAAACCACAATCGTTTGTGCTTTGATACATAGCGATGGCCGCTGTGGTATGCAATAGACTGAGAAATATAGGAAGTAGGAAAACAGAGTGGCTGCTATACACACATATTGCCGAGTTCAGAGACGAATTTTCCTCATACAATTTATTCAATAAACCAGAAACGATGCACGGCTTTCAATACATCTCTGAATTTCTGCTATTGTTTTTGCATCTAAGTCGATCTGTGTATATTCTGTTGTGATTTCCCAAGGGATCCTGCTTTCAACCCCAGCTTTCAACATGAAATGACTTCTTTCTTACAAGAGCATCGAGTGATTTGAATAAAGAGGCGCTGTGATGGAAGCCAATCATTGAAATAATAATAATAACAATAATAATAATAATATTTATCTCTCAAAAAAACGCCTTCCGTGTAAAAACAACACTTCAAGGCGCAGAACATACCAAGCTAAAGTTTAAAAAGTTACAGATTTAAAATACTAATAAAAAAAATCTTTAACAAGCGACCTAGCGGCCGATATAGCTCCGCTGTGTTTATGTAGAGAATAACTATTTTTGACACATGTTGATGAAGAAGGGTGGAAATCTTTGATAGCTCGATGCAGTGGCCAGAAAAAAGTGGCTAAAATAAGCTGCAAAAATACGCAATTGAAGATTTCATCATACTTTGAATGTATCACATAGGATCATCCCAAAGAGCATGTCAACCAAAGCTATCTGATGAGTAGTTTTTGAGAATAAATTTTTTGACCAAAAATGGCAACAATTGCCCCCAAAAGTAAAAATTGCAGATTTCATCATAATTTCAAAAGATCAAATTTAGTTCATTAGTACTTTTTTTGAAACGCATTTTTGACCAAAAATAGGAAGAATTGCCCCAAAATTACAAAATTGCAGATTTCATCATTATTTCAATAAATATCATTAAGTTCATCTATGGAAACCTGTATACCAAATTTCAAAGCTATCAGATGAGTAGTTTTGAATATACACATTTTTTGACCAAAAATGGCAAAAATTGCCCCAAAAATACAAAATTACAGATTTCATCAGAAATTCAATATATATTACTTAGCTCATCTGTAGAAACCTGTATACCAAATTTCAAAGCTATCAGACCAGTACTTTTTGAGAAACACATGTTTTGACCAAAAATGGCAAAAATTGCCCCAAAATTACAAAATTGCAGATTTCATCATAATTTCAATAATTATCATTTAGTTTATCTGTAGGAACCTGTACACCAAATTTCAAAGCTATCGGATGAGTAGTTTTGGAAATACACATTTTTGACCAAAACTGGTAAAAATTGCCCCAAAATTACAAAATTGTAGATTTCATCATAATTTCAATAACTATCATATAGTTAATCTGTAGGAACCTGTATACCAAATTTCAAAGCTATCGGATGAGTAGTTTTGGAAATACACATTTTTTGACCAAAAATGGCAAAAATTGCCCTTAAAATACAAAATTACAAATTTCATCAGAAATTCAATACATATTACTTAGTTCATCGATAGAAACCTGTATACCAAATTTCAAAACTATCAGACCAGTACTTTTTGAGAAATAAATTTTTTGACCAAAAATGGCAAAAATTGCCTTAAAAATGCAAATTTGCATATTTCTGCACAATTTGAACAAATCTGATATAGATCATCCCTAGGGACCTATGTACCAAATATCAAAGCTATCTGACTGGCAGTTTTGAAGAAGAAGATTTTTAAAGATTTTTTTACCAGAAATGACAAAAATTGCCTTAAAAATACAAATATGCAAATTTCGCCACGATTTGAAGAAATCTGACTGAAGTCACCCTAAGCAAACTGCATATCAAATTTCAAAGCAATCGGACAAGCGGTTTCAGAGAAGGAGATTTTTTTACCAAAAACACCAAAAAATGCCCCAAAAATACAAATATGCAAATTTCACCACGATTTGAACAAACTGAAGTGAGGTCACCTTAAGTGAACTGCATACAAAATTTCAAAGCAATTGGACTTGCGGTTTCAGAGGAGAAGGCAATTGTTGACGGACGACGACGGACGACGGACGACGGACGACGACGACGACGACGGACGACGGACGACGACGGAAAATCAACCTATTTGATAAGCTCCGCGTCGCTGACAGCGGAGCTAAAAAGGTAAGTTTTAACATGAGGTATAGACACACGTTGGAGGATACTTAATTTTAAACTCACTTTTTCTCAATAAATTTCACTTTTGGACCCCACACATTATATATTTTCTGTCAGCACTATATATCAACATTATCAAAAATATGTTTATTTTCAGAAATCTCTGTGTCTGTGTCCATTTCTCTCAAAAATATGCGTTTTTGAGTTTTTTTACCAAAAAAAAATTAGGTCTGCAAGGACTATGCCGACTTGAGATCTTTGAACAGAAATCAACAATTGACTACTCTGGGGAAAAAACGGTGTCCCAGATTTTTTCTATTCCCTTTAGTTTCAGCACAATAAGGTGTGAAAGTAACAACTCTGGGTTTTTGAATAAATTACCGGTTTTCGTTCACTTAAGCAAGAGTTTCTCTTGTTCCAAAAATTTTACCGAAAATCTGAGACACCATTTTACAGATATGTATTGCTTCTGTGACCTGGTAAAAAATCAGTCCGATCTGTGCACCCTACTCCGAACTAATTTCTTTTGAAGTTACGCTTGTCAGGCCAAAATCGGAAGAGAGATAATCAAAGATTTGTGTAAACACCCCTATACGTACAAAAATCGATCGTTGATATGACTTTCCGGGCGATTTACATTCATGTTCACGAACTTGCATCAAGCAGGAGACTAGATGTTTTGTATTTTACATCAAATACCCTTCCGAAGATCATAAATGGCGAGGAAATCGGGAAAAACACACACAAACTGTTGAGATGTACGAGTAATGAGGGCGGTTTATTTACATAACAAACACTGCTACGGCTAATCGGTTTTTTCTCAAATTAGAGTCTAAGCTTGTTACCGTAACTGTAAACGGTTGTCAAGCTCTATCAATCCGTTTCTCTTCAGTTTAGAAGTATCTTTTACGCCCGTCGGAGGCGAATTGCGATATTTTACGATTGCGAGCGTCTCAGTGCACACACTGATTTCGACATCGCGGCATCACGGAATGCAGTGACTGTTCAAGTTTGTCATGCGGCCCGTGCGCCTGTTCAGCTTCCGGGCCCTGGAAGTTGAAAATTTATGCATACGCATTGCTTGACACGTCCACCAGTTTCATTCACAAATTTGTTCACTTATCGCTGACCTTCGCATCGGAATGAGCGTTCTGTGGTAGACAGACTCTGTCGCTGACTTTCACGCTTGAGAACTCACTTCAGTGGAGAGAATCTGATAATCAACCAGCTTCGTCGTCAGAAGAAAGACTTGTGTCCGACATCTCATCTTCTGCCACGTTGCTATAGTATGACCCTAAGTCAGACAATCTGAGTTTTGTTCTGGTAGCCTGGTCCATGATCTTACCTACTCTCTTCTTACGACCACCCTTACGTTTTACGCGTCTCTGCCTTCCGCTTGTCACTATGGCAGTCATTGTTAGTGAACGTCATGCACACAGGACAGTGGAAAGTATGCGCATGCGTGCCGGACAAGATCAGAAAAATTAAAATAATCTGTTGACCCTGCGTCGCTATCCTAACTAATCCGTACACAGTTAAGACAACCGAATATAACAGAAGCGTAGTTCGCAAAAAAATATATTTTTCTTAGTATTTTAAGCATTTCTTAATACAATATTGTCTCGACATTTTTCCACATGTAAAGATCATATGGTACAAACTCCAATTTTGAAAAAATACCGTCAATGACGCTGTACCTTCTCTAATGTGTGGCCAGGTCAGGTAATTGGTTGTTGGCATGGAGTTGTTGGTAAATAGTTGATGATGTAGGGGCATAAGGTGGGATATGGACCCAAAGAACCCAAAAGATGATTAAATACATCAATCAAAAAAATTCTAAGCTACAGTATAAACTGCCTAAAGATAGTTCAATGTGGAAAAAAGTTAAACAATTCAGAAATAAGAATTAACAGTCCAAAATAGTAATGATGCACTTCCTTACTGACCTTAGTGCATGTGAAATACACAACCTGGCATCTGTAAATTAAACGTATACCAAGTGATCATTTCCAGTCACTTTGAACTGTTTTTAATGGATTTTCAAAAGAGTCCTGTGGAAATGATGAAAAACGCTTATCTGGTCTTGTGTTTGTATAACCTCATGGCTGATAATTGTCATAGTATTGAAAAAAAATTGAAAGTGAAGAAATTACTGTTTTTAATAAGCATATTTTCCTTGAAATACATGACCGTGTAAAGAATATATGCTAAAAGTGTTGAAGAGTAAATTTCTTTTCAAAAAATAATTTAATTTGTGACAAAAGGATTTTTATTCTTTGAGTTTACAAATTCAAACATTGCAATTTGTTCAATCATCTTGTGCAGTGCAAAATTTATAAAATGACTGAAAAACAAAAAAAATTGGCAGAATTAGTCTTTGTGATGTAAAATTATGGGTTGACATCACGATAACTGTTAATCTGTTTGAAGTACTAATATACTATAATTTAAAAAAGAAAAATTCATGCAGAAACGGTAAAATATATTGTCAGCAATGTAGTGTTAATTTTGACTTTACATCAAAATATGCCTTTGCTGGATACCAAATATATAGGGCGAAATATCAGCCATGTTCAGCAAAATCCACACAACAGCATTGATCCTTTTCTAATTTGATTTGATTTGCTTATGTTATCCTTGTATGACAGTCAGTACAATATGGAACTTGAACACATAACACAGTGAATAAGTATGCTGTAAATGAAATGGTGTGGCTGCATCCACATGCAGCAATAGGAGTGCCTTTGTCTCTCACCCCTCATTTCCAACCTGTCCCATCCCTGAAAAAATAGTTTGGTCTTATATTTATAATGTTAATAATTTCTGTATTTGTTAAAATGTACGCATCTCAAAAACTTTTGATCATAAACATTTTCATTGTTTTTTATAGCTGACCAATCAGTTAACCTGTTTATTTTGAATATTTGCGCATTTTCCCTCAGTATTTGACATTTTCTGAATACCTTCTTATTCAGTTTGTCATTTTCTAAAAGTTTAAATGCTCCATTGTGTGGTCAAACTTTCCACAAGCATCAAATGTGGTACTTCATATAGGAGGGTCTGCCTCTAGAGGGCGGGCATCATGAACACTCCTGTGTTTGTTGGTTAATTCCTCCACGTAAACTTCTGATTGTACTGTAAACATTGAACATGGCCGACGTCCGATTTTCCTGTCTAAAACTTTCACTCATTTTCGTTCATATGACTCTGAAACTCAAGGAAACGATTGGGAAGAAAGGGTTTTCTTGAAATATTGAGGTACTCGCCGATATTTTGCAAAATTCAATGAGAAAAAATGCAAGGAAAATGCCGACAGGCTTACACAATAACAGTTTTCAGACTCGGAGGAGGCATATGATCATCTCTAGCTCTGCAGATTATGCAACAGGCCCAGATCACGTGAGGCCATGAGGGGATATCCACGCAACTCAGTACCAACACTAGCGCTCACAGAGTGAGCAAACACAAAGTGAGTACCCCTAACGTCAGCTCAGTAGTCTGTAATAGATTGTAGTCAACTAAGAAACCTTGGAGAAAGGCTTAACACAGTGGCTATGCCGCTAAGTCCCTTTTGATTTTTGTCATAGCTCAAAATCGTTCTCCCACACCTCAACCTGAGCCATGAACACCCCCACCAGTTTATGATATGACCCATCACAATGGCATGACGTCAACGGATCTTGACAGACGGAAGTCTTGACAGACGGAAGTTCTTGACAGCAGCATATTGGTTTTCAACTCTAATACCTTCTCTGTCTATAAATAGACACGAGAAGGTAATAAAACCAAAATCTCTGTAAAAATGAATTAAACGTGTGTCTATACCTTAAAAGCATCATAGTCGTTAAAACAGCAGAACTCAGAAGGAAGCTTATTCCACAACCGTGGACCTGAAATAGCAAATGACCTATAACCATAAAAAGTGGTTTTACTGATTGACTGATGCAAACTTAGTGCACCCCCAGCAGTCGACCGAAGGGTGCGACCAGGAACACGGATATTTAAAAGTTCTTTCAAATACAGAGGAGCAATGTCATGTAAAACTTTGTAAGTTAAACATAAAAGTTTAAACTCGATACGCTTATGTACTGGAAGCCAGTGTAAACTATGCAGAACAGGTTGAATATGATCTGCTTTCTTAGTCTGTGTGACCAAACGTGCAGCAGAATTTTGAACCAATTGTAATTTCTTGAGTTGATAATGTGGTAAGCCAAAATACAAACTGTTACAATAATCAAGCCTGGATGTTATGAATTCATGAACTAATTTTTCAGTGGAATTACTATCTAGAAGTTTGCGTATTTTACCAATTTTCCATAGAGCAAATGCAGCGGATTTACAAATATTGTTAACATGGGCTGACATGGATGCTGATGCATCTAGAATTACACCAAGGTTACGAACTACAGGAGAGGAATTGATGCCGATTTCACCAACCTGTATATTACAAGTTCGTGGTCGTCCCCAATTGCTAAACTTTGAGGAAAATCTAATAACCTCTGTCTTACCGTCATTCAGATCTAACATGTTGTTACACATCCACTGATGTATCTCCTTGATGCAATTTTCAATTTGTGAAATAGGGACAGAAGCATGAGAACAAGTAATATAAAGCTGGGAGTCATCAGCGTAGAACATTGTTTCTAAATCATGTCTTGTAATAATGTCCTGAAGGGGTGTCCTGTAAAGACTGAAAAGAACAGGACCAAGGACAGAGCCCTGGGGTACCCCACAATCCAATGACTGAGTTCCTGACACCACTGATCCAACACAAACTCTCATTGTCCTACCTCTCAAGTATGAAGGTAATCCACTGTAAAACAGTGCCATCAATGTTAAACCTACAACAGAGCCTGTGTACTAAGATATCATGATCAATGGTGCCAAAAGCTGCCGAAAGATCAAGGAGAATTAAAATAACATCTTGCCCTCGATCAAGTGCACGTAGTACATCATTCTGCACCCGTACCAATACAGTTTCTGTACTATGTCCCTGTCTGTAGGCCGACTGACATTTGGTATACAGATTGTTACTATATAAGTATGAATTAAGTTGGAGTAAAGCTGCCATTTCAATGAGCTTAGAAATTGATGTTAAATTGGAAATTGGTCTGTAGTTGTTCAAGGTATTCTTATCAAGACCTGGTTTCTTTAACAGTGGTTGAACAATTGCAGATTTACATGACTGAGGAAAATAACCTGTGACAAAAGAACGGTTAATTATATGTGTAATAACAGGAGCTACTTGATACAAACACTGTTTCAACAACACTGTAGGTATGGGATCCTACTTAGATGATTTTGCGGGTAAATTACTAATAAGACCTTTGACACTGTCGACGGCAATCAAATCAAAAGAACTCAGATTGAAGCTTGACATGGAAACAGGGTCAGATGGTTTGACAAAGGACAAGTTCTCACGTATAGCAATCTTACTGTGAAAGAAATCTGCAAAGATATCTGGTGAAGTAGTGGGGTCCAAGTCCGGTAAGACTGAAGCAAGTGCGCCTTTCGTGCCTGTTATGTTATCAATGATCCGAAAAAGGCTTTTTGTATCTGCTCCAACAATTCGGTCATGGTAATAGTGTTACGTGCAGAGAAAACGAACAAAAGGGTGAACTCAGCAAATAACGTTTAAACCAAATTTATTACAAAAATAAAACTAATTGCTAAGTCAGGGATAGAGTACAAGCTTTAAAAGTGTACAGACTACTTATCTCAGCTGGGACGGCAAAGCTCCAGTCTCAGAGTTGTAACAGTCAGTCGAATGAATGAACAGTCCTTTGGCTTGCAGGCTTGAAGCTGCACAAAGTCCACAGTATAAATCCAGCGTTGACAGTGAAGGTCTTGAAAAGTCTTGAGAATGACTACTGCTGGAGTTTAGTAACACACAAGAGACACGATCCCAAAAGTCTGACTGGAAGCTGTGCACGTCCCTTTTATAAAGGCATGTAAGAACAATCTAGAACTTTTATTGACATGCTAATTACTGTTCTAAAATTATCTCCCTTACACAACTAATCAACTTTCCAGAACATTCCAAACATGACTAATTGAATTCAAGGTTGTGAGGTCATCAAGGGCAGTGACCTTGGGAATGTTCTAGACTAATTGAACTCAGGTCATGATGAGTGTGGGGGCAATGACCTACATAACACACCCCTCTTCAAAAAAGAAAATTTTCAAAGAAAAATCTTTCTTTTACAAATGTAATCTTGAAAAGGATTTAAGTACTCAAATTTTGTTTTACTCTAAAGTAAAATTTCTTGAAAGTGAACAACAATAAACTCTAAATACGAGAGAGACAGTCTGCAATTAAATTGTCTCTGCCTTTGATATGTTAATGTCAAGATTAAACTCCTGTAACATTAAACTCCATCTTAGCAATCTCTGATTTTTGCCTTTAAATTTCTGCAGAAAAACAAGAGGGTTGTGATCAATATAAACCACTATTGGCTGATTTGAAGAAGTAACATAAACTTCAAAATGCTGTAAAGCTAATATCAAAGATAAACATTCTTTTTCGATTGTAGAGTAGTTTCTCTGGGATTTGTTAAATTTGCGTGAAAAATAGCAAACAGGATGATCTATACCATGACTATCCTCTTGCAATAAAACAGCACCAGCAGCCGTATCACTAGCATCTACAGCTAATTTGAATGGCAAAATGAAATCTGGTGCAGACAACACTGGGGCACTTTGCAGTATGGCTTAAGTGTATCAAATGCCTGTTGGCATTGCTCTGACCAAACAAACTTTACTTTCTTTTTAAGTAAGTTAGTCAAAGGCTCAGTAATTGTGGAGAAATTTGGACAGAATTTTCTGTAGTAACCAGCCATACCGAGAAAGCGCATCAGTTGTCGTTTGCAGTTTGGTATGGGAAAACTTGAAATGGCACTGATTTTGGCATCAACAGGTTTTACCTCACCCTGTCCTACAGTATGTCCGAGGTAAGTTACCCTTGCCCAACCAAACTCAGATTTGGCAAGGTTGACAGTCAACATTGCTTTGCTCAGTCTCTCAAAAACTTCGCATGAGCTTGATGTGTTCCTCCCAGGTGTCACTATACAGGACGACGTCGTCAACGTAGGCTGCACACCCGTCTAGCCCGGATATGACGTCGTTGATCATCCGTTGGAACGTTGCCGGAGAGTTCTTCATTCCGAATGGCATCACCTTGTACTGGAACAATCCGTCTGTGTGTAACAAAGGCGGATATTTCACGAGCACGATCCGTCAGAGGGACTTGCCAAAATCCCTTCAGTAGGTCAAATTTGTCACATACTTGGCTTTTCCCACTCGGTCGATGCAGTCATCAATCCTCGGGATTGGGAAAGTGTCTGTCTTTGTTAAAGTGTTGACCTTCCTAAAGTCCGTGCACATACGATAACTGTGATCTGATTTGGGAACAAGTATGCACGGCGAACTCCAGTTACTTTTACTGGGTTCAATAAAGTCATTGTCCAGCAGGTATTTGACTTCTTCCTGGAGATATTTCGCTTTTGTTGGATTCAGTCTGTATGGATGTTGTTTTACAGGCTTACTGTCCCCAACATCAACGTCGTGATAGATGACGTTCGTCCTCGTTGGAACATCTTGAAACAGGTGTTGATATTCGTGGAGCAGTTCTTTCACCTGTTGTTGTTGTTCTGGCTGGAGGTGTGCCAACTTTGTAGACTCCAGCTTCTCCAGGATTTCTGAGTTCTGAAGCTTGACCGAGCCCAGCTTTGAGTTTAGAGTATTTTCACTCAAGTCAGTTTCAGTATCACTATCTTCATAATGGTTTGAACTGACTGCACTGACAGGCTGAGTTATAGTAGGATTATCCCTATCCAAATATGGCTTAAGCATATTTATGTGACATAGCTGTTTTTGTTTTCGCCTGTCAGGTGTTATTATGATGTAATTTAAATCACTCAATTTCTTATCAATTAGGTATGGCCCAAAGTAACGAGCATGGAGTGGTTTGCCAGGAATTGGAAGTAGAACAAGAACCTTTTGACCTGGTTCAAACTTCCGTTTTGAGGTGCTTTTATCATATTTGATTTCATGACTGCTGAGATGACTCAAGATTTTCTCTGGCTAATTCACATGCTTTAGAGAGTTTTGTACGAAAATCTGAGACATATTGCAAAATATTCAGACAATCATCATCGTCTGATAGGAATTTCTCTTTAACGAGCTTGAGTGGGCCACGGACTGTATGTCCAAATACAAGCTCAAATGGGCTAAACCAAGAGACTCCTGAATTGACTCTCTAACAGCAAAGAGCAGAAAATGAATTCCTTCATCCCACTGCTTCTCTGTGTCAAAACAGTAGGTCCTAATCATGTTTTTCAAAGTTTGATGAAATCGCTCAAGAGCACCCTGACTTTCTGGATGATAGGCGGAGGACCTATACTGTTTAATGCCTAGCTGATCCATTACTTGTTGAAAAATACCAGACATAAAGTTGGAGCCTTGATCGGACTGGACACATTTAGGGAGGCCAAATAAAGTGAAAAATTTGACTAAAGCTCTCACTATAGTCTTTGTCTTTATATTTCTCAGTGGTATGGCTTCGGGGACCGAGTTGATGTACACATAATTGTCAACATGTACTCATTTCCTGATCTTGTTTTTGGTAGGGGCCCAACACAGTCTATTAGTATCCCACTAAATGGTTCTTGAAATGCAGGAATTGGCTGTAAAGGGGCCTTTGGAATAGTCTGATTTGGCTTTCCTACCATTTGACATGTGTGACAAGTTTTACAGAAATGTGCTACATCCTGCCTGAGATTAGGCCAATAAAAGTGACTGAGAATTTTATGATAAGTTTTCCTGACTCCTAAGTGACCAGCCCAGGGGGTTTCATGGGCCAGGCGCAATATTTCAGCACGATAGGGCTTTGGAACCACAATTTGATGTTTTATAGCCCAATCGTCATCAACCAAAACGTCTGGAGGTCTCCATTTACGCATGAGAATACCAGATTTTGTATAATAGGAAACAGAGCTATCTGAAGTTTTACCTTCATCATCTACCCTGTCAAACAAGACAAAATATCTGGGTCTTTGTGTTGTTCTGCAATGAGATTTGATCTAGAAAATGTCTGACTTTGGTCAGCAGAAGTTTTACTGGAAGTTTCAAATCCACGAGGGATAACGGAATGATCCGTGTCAAACACCTGACTGAGAAAGGTGTCATTTAAGTCAACGTCTGTGACATTATTTTTGAGAGTATTTTGATTCTCAGAAGTTTTCTTTGACATGGCTCGAGTAATGGCACATGAAGGAAATAAATCGGGTATCTCTTGTTCAATTGGCTCTGGATCCTGATCTAAAACTAGGATTATCAGTCACAAGTGGATTAGTAATGACCTTGTCCCCAGCAAGGTCGTTTCCAAGAAGAAGGTGAATCCCTTCGAAAGGCAAAAAAGGCCTAATACCTAAAGCCACAGGTCCCAGAAACAAAGTCCGAAGACAAATAGACATTATGGAGAGGAACAGGAATGTAGTCATTACAATCTACCCCTTAATAAGAACTTTAGAACCTGAAAATGACTTTTCAGAAAACGGCAGGGTATCTGCCAACAAAAGAGACTGGGAAGCCCCGGTATCTCTTAAAATTTTGACAGGGGTAGCGGAAGACAAATCACTAGAAAGTGATATAAAACCATCATGAATAAATGGTTCAAAATACCCATAATGCTATCTTGAGAAGAATTGACCTTGACCTCATTAATTGGGGATAAGAGGGGTTTAACCTCAGAAAATGTGTTGCACACATTATTAGACTCTAATTGAGGTGATGAAGAAATAAAGCCGGTTGGCTTAGATCCACTTTGACCACTTTGACCTTCACGTTTTCTTTTCAATTTGAAACAATCTGACATTAAATGGCCGTCTTTCTTACAATAATTACAAGAAAGTGTACCGAACTGTTTGTCAGAAGGAGATTGAGACTTGGGATCTGATGATGTGTGAGTGTTACTTAAATTTTGTGAACTGTTGTCATTTGATTTCCTACTTTCCTTTGAGAAATTCTTGGATGAAAAGGAGGAGTTAAATTTACCTGCATTGTTTCTGTATGAAAAGGACTGGGATGGTTTGCTGAGAAATGAAGATTTGTGGGTCAATGAATAATCATCGGCCAAACGTGCAGCAACCTCTAATGTATCTGCCTTTTGTTCATTGATAAACGTCTTGATGTCACTCCGGATGCACCTTTTAAATTCCTCAATCAAAACGAGCTGTCGTAATTTGTCATAATTCTGACTGACCTTTTCAGAAGAACACCAACGATCAAACAGTTGTTCTTTTGTTCGAGCAAATTCAACATAAGTTTGATCCTTCACCTTCTCACAATCCCTAAATTTCTGACGGTAAGCTTCAGGCACCAACTCATAGCCCTTGAGAATTAATTCCTTCACAGAATCATAATCTGAAGCCTGCTCTACTGACAATGAATGTAAATTTCTCTGGCTTTACCCACCAAAGCACTCTGCAAAAGCATAGACCAGGACTCCTTAGGCCAATTCAGACTCTGAGCAATTTTCTCAAAATGGAGGAAATATTTATCAACATCCTTTTCTTGGAAAGGGGGAACTAACCTGAAATGCTTAGTGATGTCAAACTTGTCTGAAGGGAAGAATTTTCCTGACTGTCCAAGCTCTAAACGTCTCATTTCTAACTGTAGTCGATGTTCTTCCAATTCTCTCTCCTTTTCTCTCTGTCTTTCTTCCATTTGTAATTCTTCTCTCTCATTTGTAATTCTAGTTTCTTGATCTCCAAATTTGTCTGCATTTCTAATTCTAATTTTCTGAGTTCAGAGGTAGACTCGGGCTCATAATCTTTCAGGGTGGATTCCTCAAATTGGCCTAAATCAACTAGATGTTTGGCAATACGGTACTGTATTTCCCTCTTGCGCATAGATCTTTTGACTTCTACTTTAAGGAAATTGGCCAGTGTTATGAGGTTGTCTTTTCTGAGGGAATTAAATGTGTCCTGATCAAGGTCATCCATAAATTCGTCTGGTTTAAATTCCGCCATGATTAAATTTCGCTGAGTTCACAGTATACAGTAGTTTTGAAAAGGCTGGCAAAATGTTGTCAAACGGCTCAAAATATTCGTCTCCCGGACGAGCCCCCAATTTGTTACGTGCAGAGAAAACGAACAAAAGGGTGAACTCAGCAAATAACGTTTAAACCAAATTTATTACAAAAATAAAACTAATTGCTAAGTCAGGGATAGAGTACAAGCTTTAAAAGTGTACAGACTACTTATCTCAGCTGGGACGGCAAAGCTCCAGTCTCAGAGTTGTAACAGTCAGTCGAATGAATGAACAGTCCTTTGGCTTGCAGGCTTGAAGCTGCACAAAGTCCACAGTATAAATCCAGCGTTGACAGTGAAGGTCTTGAAAAGTCTTGAGAATGACTACTGCTGGAGTTTAGTAACACACAAGAGACACGATCCCAAAAGTCTGACTGGAAGCTGTGCACGTCCCTTTTATAAAGGCATGTAAGAACAATCTAGAACTTTTATTGACATGCTAATTACTGTTCTAAAATTATCTCCCTTACACAACTAATCAACTTTCCAGAACATTCCAAACATGACTAATTGAATTCAAGGTTGTGAGGTCATCAAGGGCAGTGACCTTGGGAATGTTCTAGACTAATTGAACTCAGGTCATGATGAGTGTGGGGGAAATGACCTACATAACAATAGGATGCATGCACATCACGAAGACTTGCAGTGTATTTGGTCCGGAATGATTTAAAGATTATTCATGTACAACGAGACTTGATTTTCTCCACTGCCTTTTCAATCGGCGAAGATTTGTCGTACTTTAATCAGTCCTTCATTGAACCATGGAGCACAAACTTTATTCAAGAATAACCGAAGATAGAGCACTGTCATATGCGTTCACAAGATCGGTCAGGAAACTGTCCACATCAGTAAGCATCGATTGTAGAGATAATGCAACCTTGTGTTGAAGTTCACTAAAGTTGATGTTTGTAAGTTTTCTAGAAGACCTGATGACTTTCAAAGGGCTTGGTTTTGAAAAAGAAGTAGAAAAGTGAAGAGCGGCATGGTCTGATGGTAGAAGCCAGTCCGATTCGATATTTGTAACACATGAATTGTCTTCCCTGGTGATAACCAAATCAAGAGTGTGACCCTTAAAATGTGTTGGACCAATCACCTGTTGAACCAACCCCATAGATTCCGATAGATTGATGAACTTTCCAGAATCTGTATCATCGGGGTTGTCCACGTGGATGTTGAAATCGCCGACAACAATCAGTCTCCCTTGTGAGTGAATAACAGTCTCCAACAAGGTGGCGAATTCGCACAGGAAGTTGTTGATATTCCCCTTCGGTGGTCGATAAATAACAATTAGTCGAATCATAGCTAATGAAGTGATAATGTTACCATCGATGACTTCAAAAGATTGAAAAGCCGCATTCTTATTTGTTGTGAACGTTAAATTAAATTTAGTTATGACAGCTGTACCTCCACCTTTCTGTTTTGAACGTGGTACCTGATATATGTAATAACCAGTAAGTGATGATGAAAACCGGGCTGCTATGGTATTATCGTTTTCCTTGAACCAGGTTTCAGTCATTATATGAATACGTCAGTCTTGTTTTGTATGATAGAAGTGGAGACGGATTGAAATAGACATATTACACGCTTTGGAAGGAAGATAAATGAAAGTCTTGACTTAGCTCAGGAGAGAATTTCCTTGGGCACTGTATCGAGTTGTATTGAGTTCAAATGTAGAGCCCTGAATATCTTATGCTCGGTACAAGCACAGACACTAGACATAAACAAGAAGGGGAAAGTCTAATATCTTTAGGTACATAACGGTGATTTTAGTGATAAGTCAGTACGCTTTGTTAGTTGTGATCAGCAGGGATTAAGATCGTCCAGGCCACAATTTGAATTTGAGTAATAATATTTGACATCATACATTAATATTTAGAACAGAGGTCAAATGGACATTCTGGACCCACGCTTGCCTTTGTGAAAATATGTGTTCTCTGAATTGAATAGCCGTGTTTTGTAACATTTTTTCGACATAATGGCAGTCGCTATACATTAACAGATGTCATGTATGAGATTGGATGGAAATTAACACTGTTCACGTGTCAAATTTCTGGAAATGTCGGAGCAAATCGAGTGTCTCTTATGCATAGTGTGGCTTTTTCACATTTGCATAGTCTTACCATGATCCCTCTTTTATAGGGGACCTTAGCGTTTAAGGTGAGAATTCGCCTGTGTGCTCAGTGAGTGCGTAGACAAAAACTGTTAACTTGGTGCAAAGCAATTGATACGGCTTAGTGTTGGTCGCCATTGGTCAAAAATCTCTCTCTTGTTGTTTCCATTTTTCGGTTGAATTCATTGCAAATTTAAATATGTCTTTGAGTGTAATTCAACTCATCGCTATAATTAGGGCAGAGTTTATTTGTAAATATTGTTTTTTTCATTCAACTGCAGTATCTGCTAATTTGCCATACCAATTCCAATGCTGACTACGGCAAACATGTATATACCTTGCCCTGAGTACCGAAGTGAACAAAACAAATATGTCCTTTCCCTTTTGCATGTTGAACCTGCAACCAAAACACTTCAGTCTTGTTCGTTTTTCACAACATGAGACATTCTGAAGAGTGGTTTGCTACCTTTTAACATTTCATAATCCTACAGAGTAATGCCCGTCAATAAACGTGTATCGCATGAAGTGAACACATGTCGCATATCTGTATCATTTGGCATCTAAACTTTTAAATAGCCTTACCCTTTCAGCGCCAATGGTTACTCGTAAGCCAATCTTTGACATATGAATTTCTTTGAGCCCATCTAAGTGAGGAACCAGTGCCATACAACATCCTTTAGACAGGGTTTCAGCCAATCGACTTAGATCTACAGTGTCACATCTTTGGTCAACACTTTCTTCACTATTAAGGAAAAAGACTTCAGTCCATCGAATGGCTCTATTTTCACCCATGTAGTCAGTGCTTTTCTGAATACGTAAACTGCTGATACCTTCCATTGATTTGCCATCAACAGGACTCACCACTCTGTAAATGTCAAATAATCAAATAAATAAACAAATAAATAAATAAAAATCTAAATTTTGTACTTTAAAATATATATATTATATTCAACTATATTATATTATATCATATCATATCATATTGTATTATATTATATTTAGGGGCTATTACATGAAGTTTGATCGATATGGCGTCACATCTGAATGATATGTCTGTATTTTGACTAGTTGTGCAGCAACGAGTCAAAATACAGACACATCACGAGACATGTGTTGATCAAACTTCGTGTAATGACCCCTTTATAATACATGCATACTTTGGTTTCACTGTTTTCCTGGCAATGCTCTGAAATTAGCCCTGATATTGACAGAAATTGACCTTGCTTGTTAACTCGCTGGACTCCTAGAAAGTTGGTTGCTAAGAAGTGATGGCAACCATATCACTTGTTGATATTATTCCGCTATTGGACCATTCCACTTCCCTGGAGGGTTGCACTGCACTGTCACATCGAACAATTTAAACATGAGATATCAACACAGGTTTTCACAATTTGAAGGACATTTATGATTAAGCTCAGTACAATGGTAGATGAAAAAATATACGCTGGGTAGTGTAAAGTGAGTAATTTTTCATGTTGGGAAAAGTAACTGCAGCCCTTCACGAAGTTGCGAGACCCACCAAAATTAAGGTCAAAATTGAACTTGCGCCGGCAGCATTAAAGACAGTGCTCGAACTCGCTATGGTTGGCCACTCAGTCTACAGAGAAAACATCTCTATGGCATCAGTAAATGTAAGGTGGATATGGTAGTCATATCATTGACTGAGTCAGTTCATCTCCAAGAATTATACATGTCCTTAGATGTCCCATATGTCAAATTCATCATCTCAGAAAAGAATGTTTGACCGGATTAGGGGAAACTTGAAGTGAGTATGTCATTGTAACTCGTTGAATGGTTCATAGTGATGTAGATGTTGTTTCAGTACAAATAAAACATTTCCAAGGTATTTACATTGTCTACTTGAATACATTTTACTGGCTTACCTAAATATAATTAAACTTGTTTTAACGACCTACATGAAAGATTGACTTTCTCAGTAGTATCTCATGCTTTGTGTCCAAAAGTTACAATGAACAGGATCAAGACCTTTCTGAGTTACTATGAATATATATTATTGTATGATTTGTAAACAGTATGTGCATCTTCTCTGTCGTGTATTTTCAGTGGTGTTTTCAGATTTTTTGTGGCTCATGTACGGTTATACTTGATATAATTCATGACATAGATATTAAAACTCATCAACAAGAAACTTGTAGTATAACGGTTCTGTCATGATGCAGTCGAGCAGGACTGTGCTCTTCAGCAGCATAGATGACATGAAAACATCACAGAGGACTGTGAACAGCGAGAGATGTTGCGATGTCGGTCGCAATGCTTACAAACTTTCAATGCATTTATTTGTTTGTTTGGTTTTGGTAAGACTGTGATGGTACTTAAGTGAAAATTGACCAAAAAAGTTTGACATAGGAAATGGCCAAATTTATAAAAATAGAAAGTAGTATAGATACAGTCCTCAGAGCATGACAAAAACTTGATTAATCCTTTGAGTGCCAAAGTCAATTTTTGTCACCTTTAAAAAATGTACCCCAGTCAAATTTTTTCAGATTTTTACCCAAATTTTGAAGAAAAACTGTAGCCAATGAAAATTGGTGTTTGTTTGGTCCAAAATTATCAAAAAATACTGCAATTATACAGTGTCGCTCAAATTTGATCAGAATTGGTATATACCAGTATGGGTACCAAAGATCAACAATAAATGTTGTTTCTATCTGTTCAGTGCAAGAAAATTCCACGTTGATGTTGTGACAATGATTTCTGCACAGTACAACCAGAAAAACAACAAGAAATATTTAAACCAGAAAAACAAGAATGACAAAAGTAAATAAGGTCTGAAACTTTAGGTACATCTCAGGCCCTGCATCTACCTGTACACCAAATATTGAGATTGTGGCTTTGGCAGTATGGGAGCCTTTGTGTGTGACGGCCATACATCCGCACATACATACCATTTACATACAGATGCCACCGACTCACCATATAAGCTCTTTTTGGTATTTATATAAATACCAAATATGAACTAAAAAATTGCAGAAAAATTCATAAAAATTGTTGAAATGTTGCACTAAAATTTTGGTGGAAAAAATTACAGCGCTCAAAGGGTTAAAAAAGACTGCACTTTACCATCATGCTGTGTAATCAATGCATACAGTAAATTGTAGATCCTTAATTTACATCCCCATTTTTAGCTCACGTGTTCACACACGTGGGCTAATGTCATAGTGATGTCTGTCTGTGTGTGTGTGTGTGTCTGTCTGTCTGTTTACAAGATAACTCAAAAACGCCTAAACAGATTCAAGTCAGATTTGATACACAGGTACCATATGCTACTTGCAAGAACTGATTATGGTTAGTGTGGCTTGCATATTAATGAAGTTATGCAATATCATTTTTGTCCGTACAATGGTTTCCCTATGGAGACGGTAATGACAGTGTACACATATATCAAGAAATACTGCACAAAATTTCATGAAACTTTTCACAGATGACAATATCAGAACATTATGATGATACTGTGAGCGTCATGTCAATTATCTGCTCATTTGCATATTTAATGAATTTTTGTTATTACTGACATAACTCTGAAATTCCTGCACCAAACTTGACCATACGTTCAACAAATATTGATCTGATGTATATCTCATTAAACTCAGAAGCATTGCGCAATGTCAAGTTAATAAATAGCTCATTTGCATATTTTATGAAGTTTTGTAATTAGTCATATAACACCGATGTAACTGCACCAAATGTGATGAAATTTGCTGCAGATACTGATCCGACTGATATCTAACTGTGGTGTAAAAGATTTCGTAGTGTGGAGTTAATTAAGGGTTCATTTGCATATTTAATGAACTTTGCAATTAGGTATTTTACTCTGAAATTACGACACCCAAGTCAGTGAAATCTGGTACAGATATTGATCTGATATATTGTACTGAGAAGCATTTGTCAGTGTCAAGTTAATAAATAGCTCATTTGCATATTTTATGAAATTTTGTAATTAGTCATATAACGCCAAAATAACTGCACCAAATTTGATAAAATCTGTTGAAGATACTGATCCATGAGATATCTAACTGTGGTGTAAAGCATTAAGTAGTGTGAAGCTAATAGGCCAAACCCGGAATTCGAATCGACCACGGTACAAACAAAGCCATGTGCGCAAACGCACACAGACGTACGTGTATTTTTCCATACGCGTTCAGTACACATGTGGGTTTGTTTGTACCGGCATCACGTGATTATTTGGGCGTACTGAGTATGTAGAACGGCGTACGCATCGCGTTCTTTTTATTCCGGAGTAGAACCATTAAGGGTTTATTTGCATATTTAATCAACTTTGTAATTAGGTATATCTCTGAAATTACGGCACCCAATTCGCTGAAACCTACAATAGA
Organism: Ptychodera flava; assembly: GCF_041260155.1. Classification (NCBI taxonomy): domain Eukaryota; kingdom Metazoa; phylum Hemichordata; class Enteropneusta; family Ptychoderidae; genus Ptychodera; species Ptychodera flava. The sequence goes on from NC_091935.1 coordinate 42,602,383, forward strand.
TATTGATCTGATATATATCTAATTGTACTTTAGAAGCATTGGGCAGTGTTAAGTTAATAAATAGCTAGATCATTTGCATTTGCTATGTTGTTTTGTAATCAGTCATATAACGCCAAAATAAATGCACCAAATTTGATGAAACGTGCTACATAAGTTGATCTGATATATAGCTAATTGTCCCATGAAGCATTGAGCAGCAGCGTCAAGTTAATAAACAGCTCATTTGCATATTAAATAAAGTTTTGTAATTAGTGATTTAAGTCTGAGAGTACTGTGCGAAAGTTGATGAAACCTGCTACACATAATGGTATAACAGATATCTGATTTTTCTGTGATGTGTACTACTATTAATGAACCTGTTGTAGACACATGAGCATATTCAGTTCGCATCTGGTTCAAAGTTAGGTTGTGAGGATTCAAAGATAGGTTGACAGGGTCTAAAGTTATGACGTCACATCTGAAGCTATTTAATAGGATCTGAAATTGGGTAGATTGAACCTTAAAATTTAGGCCAAGAGGATTTAAAGATTAGATGTATAGGAATCCAGGGTTAGGAAGAGAGTTTCTAAGATAGGTCGATAGGAATCTAAAGTTAGGCTGTAAGATGCAGAAGTTGTCTTAGGCTGGTTGCCAAGCCTGATTTTGAAGTTAAATGTTCGATGGACAAGGGGAAACAAGAAAATTTCAATTTTCTAATCAGTGTCTCTTGTGAAATTGTGCAGACCACCCTTCAACACCATTCTGATTTGACACAAGCTCTATGCTAACTCTGGATGGTAGGGCTATGTTTACCAACTATGACTCTCAGTGTGGGAGGTGCGGCCAGAACATCCAGCACTGCTATGCAGAGCTACCTCTATATGTACAGGTCTCTGTGATATATTGGTTAGGCATAGCCTCTAGCTGATGACTAACAGACCTACAAACAAAGCTAATCTGACGTACAATTTTATTCTTATACTCTTAAACAACTGTGACTCGCTTTTCAGGGCAAATACTTTGAAAATAACAACTACCCATCATTGTTGTAATGAAACTAACACATCTGGACTGAATTTAAAATTTTCATAAATATTCAACCAGTATTCCACCTGGTTTCATTTGGAGATTGTTTAGTTGCTACTGTTCGATGATCTGTAATTTACAGGAACATTTCCAGAGTTTTTTGTAATTTCTGATTAATTTAGATTCTAACCAGAATGAATGGACGGGAGGGAGAGTAACAAGAATTTCATGCTTTCCTTTCTTAACGTTAGGTTGAAATTCGTTGTTATTACTAACCCAATATTAATTTTCACATCATCTTCAACCCACTGTACAATAACGGATTCTTCCGGATTTTCTGTCCCAATAGCACCACAGTGAATGGTAAAATCTTTCATTTCTCTCAGGGCATGCCTCAAAGCTTTCATAGTATCTGCTGGTATTTGAACCATTAAACCATCTTCTACGATGCTTGATTTAGCCATCAATCCAGAACTGCTTTTCAGCGCTCCATTAAACACAACAAAACTGGCACCAGTGACTGCAAATGAAGTATGGCAAAATTTGTGAATAGAAAATGAGAAAATAACAAGATACAGTGATTGTAATTGACATTTATCAACAAACCTTTAAAATCTCTTTGTAGTTCTGAATAACATATTGTCAGAAAATAGTAAAACTATAAATGCAATAGTGTTCACATTTTGATGAAAAGAGAGCTGAAAACAATAAAAATACCGTCAATGACGCTGTACCTTCTCAAATGTGTGGCCAGGTCAGGTAATTGGTTGTTGGCATGGAGTTGTTGGTAAATAGTTGATGATGTAGGGGCATGAGGTGGGATATGGACCCAAAGAACCCAAAAGATGATTAAATACATCAATCAAAAAAATTCTAAGCTACTGTATAAACTGCCTAAAGATAGTTCAATGTGGAAAAAAGTTAAACAATTCAGAAATAAGAATTTACAGTCCAAAATAGTAATGACGCACTTCCTTTCTGACCTGAGTGCATGTGAAATACACAACCTGGCATCTGTAAATTAAATGTATACCAAGTGATCATTTCCAGTCACTTTTAACTGTTTTTAATGGATTTTCCAAAGAGTCCTGTGGAAATGATGAAAAACGCCTATCTGGTCTTGTGTTTGTATAACCTCATGGCTGATAATTGTCATAGTATTGAAAAAAAATTGAAAGTGAAGAAATTACTGTTTTTAATAGGCATATTTTCCTTGAAATACATGACCGTGTAAAGAATATATGCTAAAAGTGTTTAAGAGTAAATTTCTTTTCAAAAAATAATTTAATTTGTGACCAAAGGATTTTTATTCTTTGAGTTTACAAATTCAAACATTGCAATTTGTTCAATCATCTTGTGCAGTGCAAAATTTATAAAATGACTGAAAACAAAAAAAATTGGCAGAATTACAGTCTTTGTGATGTAAAATTATGGGTTGACATCACGATAACTGTTAATCTGTTTGAAGTACTAATATACTATAATTTAAAAAAGAAAAATTCATGCAGAAACGGTAAAATATATTGTCAGCAATGTAGTGTTAATTTTGACTTTAAATCAAAATATGCCTTTGCTGGATACCAAATATATAGGGCGAAATATCAGCCATGTTCAGCAAAATCCACACAACAGCATTGATCCTTTTCTAATTTGATTTGATTTGCTTATGTTATCCTTGTATGACAGTCAGTACAATATGGAACTTGAACACAACACAGTGAATAAGTATGCTGTAAATGAAATGGTGTGGCTGCATCCACATGCAGCAATAGGAGTGCCTTTGTCTCTCACCCTCATTTCCAACCTGTCCCATCCCTGAAAAAATAGTTTGGTCTTATATTTATAATGTTAATAATTTCTGTATTTGTTAAAATGTGCGCATCTCAAAAACTTTTGATCATAAACATTTTCATTGTTTTTTATAGTTGACCAATCAGTTAACCTGTTTATTTTGAATATTTGCGCATTTTTCCTCAGTATTTGACATTTTCTGAATACCTTCTTATTCAGTTTGTCATTTTCTAAAAGTTTAAATGCTCCATTGTGTGGTCAAGCTTTCCACAAGCATCAAATGTGGTACTTCATATAGGAGGGTCTGCCTCTAGAGGGCGGGCATCATGAACACTCCTGTGTTTGTTGGTTAATTCCTCCACTTAAACTTCTGATTGCACTGTAAACATTGAACATGGCCGACGTCCGATTTTCCTGTCTAAAACTTTCACTCATTTTCGTTCATATGACTCTGAAACTCCAGGAAACGATTGGGAAGAAAGGGTTATCTTGAAATATTGAGGTACTCGCCGATATTTTGCAAAATTAAATGAGAAAAAATGCAAGGAAAATGCCGACAGGCTTACACAATGACAGTTTTCAGACTCGGAGGCATATGATCATCTCTGCAGATTATGCAACAGGCCCAGATCACGTGAGGCCATGAGGGGATATCCACGCAACTCAGTACCAAACACTAGCGCTCACAGAGTGAGCAAACACAAAGTGAGTACCCCTAACGTCAGCTCAGTAGTCTGTAATAGATTGTAGTCAACTAAGAAACCTTGGAGAAAGGCTTAACACAGTGGCTATGCCGCTAAGTCCCTTTTGATTTTTGTCATAGCTCAAAATCGTTCTCCCACACCTCAACCTGAGCCATGAACACCCCCACCAGTTTATGATATGACCCATCACGATGGCATGCCGTCAACGGATCTTGACAGACGGAAGTCTTGACAGACGGAAGTTCTTGACAGCAGCATATTGGTTTTCAACTCTAATACCTTCTCTGTCTATAAATAGACACGAGAAGGTAAAAAAGTAAACATCATCTGGAGATATTTGCTCAAGTAACCATCCCACCAACCTTTAAAATGTTACTGAATGGTTTTTGAGATATCTCCCTCTACAACACACAGCACACGGCATATGCTATGCCATCACAGAAATCCTTTAGACCTTTTTTTTCTATGGACTAATATACCTACAGGCATGTAACTTGGAGCAGAACCTGGAATACCTATGGACACTGACAGTGCAATCCAATTATTACCGTATTCCTCCGATTCTAAAACCCCCTTTTCAGAACCAAAGGTGACGGAAAAGATGAGGGGGTTGTATAAAGGGATTTCACTGCAAAATAAAATCGTAGTTAATTTATGCTAATTATACAATGTTATGCAAATTCTATGCTAATGTTTTTTGATTCACGCGAGTGCTCAGACAACTCATACTTTGTGATATCGACTCATGGCCATGCTGCGTCGATACTGGCAGTCGAATCTGTACGGTATAAATTAATGGAGATCGACAAGTTTTGAAATTTAGCGTATTTACTCATGGATGTAACACTACCATAGCAATAAATCTTCATATTTCGTGTACAGATAATCACCACGATACTTCGTTGCAACAAGTACGCTCCCCAGCAGCAGCTATAAGCTCCCCATAGCATGGCCGCAAAGGTCAGACAAGGAGTAAAGGGAAAGTCCCTAAAGTTCCACAGGCTGTGATTGGTCAATTCATGCAATAGGTCAAAGGTGTCAGTGCATGAGGTCAGGGTAAAATTCTGCTCAGCAAATGCATACAGTGTGAAGGTGTTCGTCTCATGTTTTCTATTTACGATTTTCAATTGGCGTACTCCTTAAAATAAACGATCAATTACACGTTGTGAGTTTTATTATTTTGCTCCTATGGTAGTTTCAAAAAGTCTAACCGTATCTTGAAACGAAATGTGCTCTTACGAACAGGCAGGCTGGAACTGATAATGTGTTGAAGCATCAGCTGGCCGAGACGAAAGTTTGCTCCGCCAATCTGCTTACAATTTGATGTATTGAATTTTTGGCAATATATCTTTGAAGTTTTTTTCATTACTTGTATCGATGAATGAAATGTCTCTTGATGTGGAATTCAGTCATCTATGATCAACTGTTCGGAATATGGTACGAACATGCACGTTTTTGTTCTAACAATAAGTGTATAGGGCCGTTTATGAAGTCGGGTATTTTTCCCTCGCAAGACTTCGAAAGCATACCAAATCTTGAAAATCTGTTACACTATCGCCTACTCATTGCCGGGACTAGTTCAGGAAAAGGACACACACAAGCAAGAAGTGCCGTTCAAACAAAAATGCCTTTATTACATGAGAAAAACTATGTACAAAATTGATAAAACTTTAATGAAAGAAATTCACAGAATTTTCAGTTCATGCGCAGAATAAACTTCGGATGTCGCGTTTGTCGATACAATTGCCCTCTTCATCGAAGTCAAACCCATCGAAGTCTATATCGTCATCTTCCCCCTCGTCATCAAACACGAGTCCTACAGCTTAATTTAATAAGTCGTCATCGAGTACCGGAATCTCCTAGGAAATCATGTTGTCTTCAGTTCCGTCGAGCGCATTCACGATACCCGTGGAATGATTTTTTCACCACTTGAAATGAGCGAATTGTACTTGATCGACACATTCAGAAACCCGACTATCGCAATGTTCATGTTATGGTAGCCAAATGGCATTGAAATATTTGATTCGTACGTATCAAGATGATCAAAAATCTGCTTATTTTGACGGTAGCAAAATGACAGTGACAAAAAGGCGGCATTGTACTAGATCAGGACGCTCAAAAATCTAACTCTTTTAATGTTCATTTACATAGCGAAATCCCTGTGGAATTTTATCACCAGGAACGATAGAACGTTCCCGATTGACATGTTCCAAACCCCAACAATAGTGTGCTTGTTTTGAGGTTTGATACTTCACTTTGGCACTTGTTTGTGACTTTGATACTGAGCAGCGTAGGTGTTGCGGATATCCTTGTCTCATTACATGACAATGGCTCTATTGTTCCAGTCAGAATTTGGGTGTACCCCACTGGGGGGTGTTATAAACGAACTAATGGCCAATTACGAATCGATAAAATAATCCGGGGGGGGGGGGGGGGGCGTTATAATCGGGCGGGGTATTAGAATCAGAGGAATAGGGTAGTGTTTTTGTTACAGTCTAGAAATGTGGAGGCAATGTTAACATTTCTCCAAATTGATTATATGTACACACATGTGTGAGTTAGTGTGTATGACAGATAGTGTATCAGGTTCCTTTTATCTCCCACTGGTCAATCGCTACAGCCGTCGCATCAGTGATACGTCTAGCAATGTTGTTCATTACTCAGCCACTTTGCTGGATGTTCTGCAACATGCCTAGATGATCTGCTGAAAGAAACCCCAATTACTAACCTTACTGTAACCATCTGACATGGGCTGTGGCGATAGCGCTCAGTTTGATACATTGATACATACTGGATCAAACCATTTTATATCAGGAAAGTTGAATGGGATCGGAAGCGGGAATACAATATATATTATGGAAAACCATGCCTGTTTTATACGATTTGTGTTTGTGCGTAGTTTTCTCATTAACTTTCTTTTACTTACATTATTTACTTGCGCAAATTACACTGTACGGAGCCTGTTGTGTGCACAATCGACACCATGCTAATGATATGGTTTATTCCATCGAGAAGGAAAGTTGAGATTAAATTTCTTGTACCTAACTTGAACATGTGTAACAACCCCGAATTAAACAATGTTTCAATTTCAAATGACGTACAGAAGAAAGACTTGTCAAGGGTATGCAAGCAAGCAACACTTGACCTATGCCGAATTGATGAAATTTATCAATGTCAAAATACCGTCTTTGGTCAATGTTTCATTTCAACTGCAATAGTGAGAGGACATCCGTGAAGCTAAGTGGTGATGATATGTATAGATGTGCTTTACCAGTACGGCTGACTACCTGAGAGTAAAAATCGTAGTAACCGAAGGATGTTCCCCTCCGTAAGTCTGCATCCAAAGTCTGGCAATGACATTGGTAGAAAAGAGAACTGTACAACACCAAAGCGGGATACTGATACAGATTATCCAACAGATATCGACAGGAATTCCCGTGCTCAACAACTTTGGTTTAGCAATTCGGACAGCAAAATGAACTAGCAAGAAAGAAAAGATGACATGGTTCTGTCAAAGTTGTGTTCTCTAAGAGATGAAAAAATGGCAACTTACAATCAGAGAAAAGAAATGGAGAGACCAGTAGCTGAGGCAGAACCAGTCGGTACAAATACTAGAAGCACCTGTAATGGCTGCCATCGAAGGGGCCACAGATCGACCAGAAATGTAAATAGTGAGGCCTGTTTACTGGGAGAAACTTGCAAAGGCTAATATGTATATTATAGAAATAACGGGCGACATGCTGACCATTAACGTTTATTTGTGGGCAAGGGCGAGAGGAAAGCCAAAAATTAACGGGCGAGGCTTGCCGAGCCCGTTAATTTGGCTTTCCTCCAGCGAACGACAACTGGGCCCCAGAAACTGAGCAATACGCGATGCACTGTCACGCACGCTGTAAAAATAGGCAAATCCAGAGATGTTTTCAGAAAAAAGTGTCTCAACTTGACCTACAAGTGCTCCATAATATTTTGTGATTGATTATGATTAACGTTTGAGTTGTAAAGTTACGATACTTTGAGTTGTTAATCTTGTTATTCATATTCATGGGCATGTAAACAAACCATTACTGTGTATTTGTGGTCATTCACGTGGTTCAGCTCGACAAATCAAAATGTGACGGGCAGGGCATGGTAATATAATTTGCAGTCGACAGGATAAACATAAGACTGACTTCATGGCTCAGCTGAAGAAACTCAAGGATTGGGAAAGTAAACTGACTAAAGCAATCAACGAAAAAGAAAAAGAACTTAAATAATTACAAGATTTCCACAGTGGATCCCAAAGTGCCTTCACAATAACTATAACCCCTTGACTCCACGCTGCTTTTCTTGAAAAGTAGAGTTCTAGATCGAAACTTGGAAAGGTTTCCTTACAAAGGGATATCAGTCTTTTACGCAAGTCGTACGACAATAAAGTTAAAAAATTGTGTCAATTACACTGTGCTCCCATTTTACAGAGATACTAAGTACTAATACACACATGACATTGCATTCTTACAGGTTGATTACTGAGAAAATTCCATTGCAGGTCTAAATTAATCTTATACCCCAGCAATATGAAATGCTCAATCTCATAATGACTTTTACCCATCTGACAGAAAACAACCCTAGGATCAAGACTATCATGTTTAAAAGCACTCCAACAAATACTTTGGGAGAAAATGATTTTTTGATAAAAAAATGGGAAAAATTGCCCCAAATATACAAATATGAAAATTTCACCACAATTTGAACGAATCTGAGAAAGGCAAACCCTGGGATCATACATACAAGTTTTCAAGGCAATGGGATGAACACTTTCAGAAAACAAGATTTTTTGACCAAAACCGGGAAAATCGCCTAAAAAATACAACTTTCAAAGTTTCACCACAATTTGAAGAAATGTAACTAAAGTCACTATAAAGAGCCTCATTACCAAGTTTCAACTAAATCTGGCCAGTGGTTACAGAGTTTTAGCAATTTGCAGGATTTTTCCTTTTTTTCCCCTCATTTGCATATTTTTGACTTTGACATGTTCAATTCAACAAATTCACATCTCTATCCCTGGGTGCACCTGTCCACCAAATACTAAGGTGGTAGATGCTGCGGTTTAGGAATTTTTAATGTGGATGGACATACATCCGCACATACCGTAAAATTCCCAATTGAGGCCGCACCTCTAATTGAAGCCGCACCCTGACTTTGAAACATTGTCTTGGCTCATTCTTTGCCCATTTTAGGTTTTTGAATTGTACCATAGTAGAAGCCGCACCCCTTCTCTGAGCTCATCATGAAACAATGCATGCTGAAATTCACACCAGCTGGCTTGTGTCGCGTCATTGACTTGTGCTAATGATTGACAGGTGTCTTTCTTACAGAAAAAATACACAATAAAAAGTTCCTTTTTAACAATACTACCATTGTGCATTTTGTCATTGATAGAAACAAAAGTACAAACAATGCCCCATGTATCGGTACGTTTGTGTGTATGTTTGAACACGGCCGAAGTTTTTGTCAGTGTGGTAAACACCGCCATAGTCAATAACTGATGCAACAATTTTTTGAAGCAACGGTGTTTGTGTACAAGTTAAAATAGTTGAGAGATTGAGATACCATGTTTCAAATACGTAGGTTTCATTCAATACCCACTTACCCTTACCGATGCCTGACGTACAACACCACCACCTGCATCATATTGACATAATGAACTGCCTATACTGTACTGTGGCTCCTGAATGACCATGGTGGGTGCATGCGTATAAGCTTGTACACGTTCCGTTTTTGATCATGAGAAAATAAAATTTGACCGCAAAACAGTTCACAAAAACATGCCAGCCAAAGGTCATTCACTTGCCTTTATTGCACTATCCTAGTACAAGCCACCGGTTCGGCAACACAAGATGGCTGTAAATCAAGGGGACCCATCTGCCATGGACGCTTAATTTATGCTAATTTTATGCACGATTTTTTTCAACACCATTTGATCTTCTATCGCTTTCAAAATCGACTTACTCGTCCAAAGAAATTGATTGTACAATCTCTGAATACAGAATTGACATTTTGGTGAAATTTCAGCGTCCAAAAACCCCTTGAAACCACTTGAAACAGAGACATCATGCATGCTGCTAGTCAACATGGCCGACCTTAGTGAGACTATTCTATTTAGGGGACGGGGGTGAGCAGGGTCAGAGAATCATGAACGTACTGGAAAAACGTGTCATTTTCCTTACCATGCTGTCAAGGGAACTCCAGTTTCCCATTGTTTTAACATCTTTTCATAGTTTCCTTATTATCTAAAAGGAATTTTACCAAGTTTAACGACCAAATACACTCTTCTAACGTTTCTATATTGGAGTTACACTGGGGTAGGGGCTCTTTATGCGGGTAATTTATTCACGCAGAATTCATTGGTACTAATTTGGATAACAATAGCGATTGCCCCTGCAATGCTTGGTGAGCATTGAGAAAAATATCGAAACACAGGAAATGTACGTAATTGAAGCCACACCGGGACTTCAGTGCGTGATCCCAGGGGTCCCTCAAAAATGTTTCTAATACAAGCCGCGGCTTCAATTGGGAATTTTACGGTACTAACTAACATACATACATACATACGGTACATGCATTCATACATACATACGTACTGACAGACAGACAGACGGACAGACAGATAGACATGCATACATACGTACATTTATTTTTACAACTTTTAACCTCCAACAGCCGACCAACCTATCAATATCAGTTTGTTCAACTTGATTCTACTGCTTATAACAATATAAACATTCTAATTAAAGTAAACATGCCTTGCTTATCAAGATTTACATCATAAAAAAACAGCATATCTGTCAGGTTATAAAGAATCTTCAGCTGGTTATCTTTATCAGTATTTTCATCCTTTTAACCAAGAACATTTTAACTCTCAAATTAAACCCCGGTGCGGGGTATAAAAGACCCCGAACTCATCGAAATTTCATAATGGCGCTTGAGTGACAACTGGCAGCAGCAAAGCAGACCGCTCCGTGAAAATCAGCTGAAGTGATTCTCAAACAAACATTACTGGCATACCATAAACATAGACTGTTTCATAAACACGTAAGCCATACAGGTATCCGCAAAGTTTCACAAAGCATTTTAAAAATACGACGATTAGGGGAAAAATCGCTTTCGTAACAAAGGAAATGGCCCTTAGGGGACAGTCGTTCCGTGATTCAAAAAATTGTCAATCATTCGGTGACGCGCAGAGGTGTAAATTGGTCAAACATTTGCTGTGCATACGTGAACACCATATGGCATCACTACATAAAAAATCAGCTTAATATGTGCAGCGGTTCGTGAGTTTTTGCGTTGGATGGACAGACATCCATACATACATAAATACAGACAGACATCTCACATACAGACTTTTTTCAACCATATAATCTCCCAATAGCAAATGGGAGCTAATAATATGGTTTGATCCAGTATGTATCAATGTATCCGTTTTTGCAATCGTGCTGAGCGCTATCGCCACAGCCCATGTCAGATGGTTACAGTAGGGTTTAGTAATTGGGGTTTCATTCAGCAGATTGTCTACGCTTGTTACAGAATACCCAGCGAATTGGCTGAGTAATTAACATTGCTGGGCATATGGCTGATGCAGTGCCTGTAATACAAAACCAAACTATAATATAATACAGAACCTGATAATTCATATTCACGTTGACCAGGCTGTGTTTTTACGATATTTCTGAAAAATACCGCAATTATACGGTGTCGCTCAAATTTGATCAGAATTGGTACATACCAAAGATCAACAATAAGTGTTATTTCTATCTGTTCAGTGCAGGAAAATTATGCATTGATTTTATTTCTGCACAGTACAACCAGAAAAACAACAAGAAATACAACCAGAAAAACAACAAGAAATATTTAAACCAGAAAATTAAGAATGACAAAAGTAAATAAGGTCTGAAACTTTAGGTACTGAAGGTCAACTTTAGCAACATGCATAGCAGAGAATCTTTCTACCATGCATGTACAAAAATAGACATCCATATGGTTTAAGCAGATCTGTTAATATGTCACACAGTTCATAAACAATGACAGGAAATGACAAATTAGCTGTTTCAGTTACTGCTATCACTCCCAAACATAATAGGTACCCTACATACAAATACCGTACTCGTCCGAGTATAAGCCCCTGCTCGTGTATAAGCCCCCTACTGATTTCAGAGGATTTTAGAAAATGCATTACATCCGTGTATAAGCCCCTACCCTAGTGTAACTCAAATACAGAAAGGTTAGGAGAGTATATTTGGTCATTTAACTTGGCAAAATTACTTTTAGATAATAAAGAAACCATTAAATGATGTTAAAACAATGGGAAACTGGAGTTCCCTTGACAGCATCGTAAGGAAAATGACACGTTTTCCCAGTACTATCTTGATTCTTTGACCCTACTCACCCCGTCGCCTAAATAGAATAGTCTCACTCACGTCGGCCATTGTTCATTTTCATGCACAGCCACGATGTTTTCATGCTTGAAACATGCAGTTTCTTTTGTTTGAAGCAATTATCCTTTCATTTGTGAAGACTTTTCCTGGTGACTATTACAATTTTAACTGCTATGTTGTTGTTTTCACAAGATGTAGACGGTTTGATACTGGAATATTGAGTTGCCTTTCCGTGTAAGCAATGCATGCCTGTTCACATTACTGTTGATCAGCAGCATACATGACGTCTTTGTTTCAAGTTTGGGGTTTTTTTGACGCTGAATTGCACCAAAATGTCACTTTTGTGTTCAGAGATTGTACAATCAGTTTCTTTGGATGTGTAAGTCGATTTTGAAAGCGATAGAAAGATCGAGTGGTGTTGAAAAAAATCGTGCATAAAATTAGCATAAATTATGCGTCCATGCCAGATAACATGGGGTTGCTCGAGTATAAGCCCCTCCCCTAGTTTTACAGCTGTTTAGTGTTGCCGAACCGGGGGCTTATACTTGGACGAGTACGGTATGTTAAAGGTCAAAATCCTCTTATTCAGATGTGTGGGCTGATTCAGTTCACTGCCACCACTCCTGCACACTTGCAGTATTTCCCTTTTTCTTACCTCATTTGCACATTTTTCACACTGATGTGTTAATTTGAACAAATTCACATCTCAACCCCTACATCTACCTGTACACCAAATACTGAGATGGTAGCTTTGGCGGTATGGGAGCCTTTGTGTGTGACGGACATACATCCGCACATACCCACAAATATACAGACACAGACGCCACTCAGACTCATCATATAACCTCTTTTTGGTATTATATATAAAACCAAATATGAGCTAAAAATTGTTTTACTCATAATCTTTCTAGGAAGCTACAAACTGGTATACACTCTTTTTGTTTCTCTCTTCTGTCGGTTTTTTCTTACCTTTCCTGGGTTTATTTTGTATATTTATCGCTTGAGTTTGATAATGTCCATCATCGTTTTGTATGCAAACAAGATGAGAGTCAGCACTGCTGCTAAAATTAGAACCCATTGCCATCACATGCTCATTGGAATTGTTAAGAACTTTCATAATCTGTCAAAGGTAAGAAAAACATACGTTTCAAAGAAATGCTTGCAATTTTATAAAGACATAATGATTTTGTCAGCTATGATTTCCATGTGTAGACACTTAACACCATTCCTGGTCCAAGATGATTGCCAAATTTATATTGTCAAGTTTACATTTACTGAAAGTTTTCAATCCAGTCCTTATCATCCTATGTAGTCAAAGCGATATTTTCCCCCAAAGTTTTGTCCAATTCAGTCTCACTTGTACCTCTATGATACAACTGAGAGACACACATGTTAACGTCTTTTAAAAAGCCCATATTTTTAACACTGCTGACATATCCATTTCTGACCCGTACACTCAGTAAAGATATGCTGAAGTTGTCCCAGATGGCTAAAATGATCAGCTGTAGTCATATTAGCCATTCTTGTGTTAACTTGCACAAAAAGAATGAACAGTACAAACATCAAGATGTTATCCCTGTCCATTATTTTCAACATTTGAGGTCAGAGGTCACATAGAACTGATAGGCACAAGGATGGGCGTAAAGACAGACTGACACAGATTGATAGGCAGAAGGATGGGCATACAGACAGAAAGAGTGGCAGAAGGACAGGCATACAGACAGACTGACACAGACTGACATGCAGAAGGATGGGCATACTGACAGACTGACACAGACTGACAGGCAGAAGGATGGGCATACAGACTGACACAGACTGATAGACAGAAGGATGGGCATACAGACAGACTGACACAACCTGGTAGGCAGGAGGGCATACACACAGACTGATACAGACCGGTAGGCAGAAGGATGGGCGTACAGACAGACTGATACAGACTGACAGGCAGAAGGATGGGTATACAGACAGACTGACACAACCTGGTAGGCAGAAGGATGGGCGTACAGACAGACTGATACAGACTGGTAGGCAGAAGGATGGGCGTACAGACAGCTGACACAGTCTGACAGACAGAATGGGCACACACAGAGACTGATACAGACTGACAGGCAGAAGGATGGGCATACAGACAGACTGATAGGCATAAGGATGGGCATACACAGACACTGATACAGACTGATAGGCAGAAGGACAGGCATACAGACAGACTGACACAGAATGACAGGCACAAGGATGGGCATACAGACAGACTGACACAGCCTGATTCAGAGATTACAATACTTACCAACAGTGGCTTTGGCATCAGTGGGTCAAAGATGAATAAAGTTTGGCAAGCTAGGTAGCTTTCTTATGAAAGACATACTTACATCATCATATCTATTCTTGGGAAAATTGATAGAAGTTTGTCTATCTTCCATGTGAATATAGACTCCTTTAATTTGAGGTAACATGTACTGGTAGTTCTTAAAATCCTGGAAGAACAAAGGTATTTAAGTGAACAAATATGTATTGAATGAACTCTGTTCAGTCTTGACGAAAGGGTGATCTAATTCCTTGCTTATGCAACTTAAAACTTTGTAAATCATTGTTGTTTTATCCATATACCTCTGATGACCCCTGATGGCATACTTTAAAATAAATTTTCATATGTTCATAATGATTTCCAATAATACAGTGTTTGATCTAGAGTGCGCCATTGCGCATTTTGCGCAAAAAAATCAGCTATGGCGCTATTTTCACAGACCATGGCGCCATTTGGGCGCAATAATTCAAGGCCGGCACCTAGTAATTTGTTTCCGCGAGGCCGCTATGTTTTACGCCCATTCTAGTTACGACAACATCAGGATATACCGTAACGTGGTATAAATTCAATCACGACATTTTGCGACAATGACGTAAGTTGGCATGACGTCTTTGACGAGACGTGTGCAGAAGGCCATGCGTCGCGCTACTATGCCGTGACTGCATGTGTATCTTGAGTGATTTTCTGATAAAACCTTCAGATTGTCCCCTCACCCACGCTCGACGATGAAGGAGGTACAACGATGGAAGATTCAGAAACTGAGGCACAGACCCGTACTGCCGGTACGAAATACAACCGCACTCCGCAGGTGAATAAAATTTTGGAATTTTACCGTTGACTTTGATATGTAACTATGCAAGTCTGTAGTACGTTATGATCAAATAGCAAGCAATGCTTATACGGTATCACTATTTTACACGATGGAGTTCGAGTGGCCGGGACTGGTATTCTGTGCATTGTGGACGTTAATTTCTGACATGTCTTGGGTTGATCAAAATATCCGAGTGGCACAGACTAGTTATGTTTGCAAACTGGCTGCGAGTTTCCAAGGTCAAGTCACTTGTTTATTTATTCGTTTGGCAGTGACTCGCATACCAGCGTGGTAGCCACGTGGGGTTTCCAGTCGTACAAAAGCAGTTTAGATATTTCATATTTCCATCATCAAACAAATAGAGAAGAGCGTGAGTGTGTTGAGTGTGTTTTTTGTCTCAGTTTAATTTTTCTCTAGTATACGCAAATCTAGTATTTTACAGTTTTGATAATTTATTTTTTTGCAACTTTTTTACTGTGAACTCCAAATTTTATTATAGTCTTTTACTCTAAACTTGAAATTTTGAAGAAATATAAAATAAAGGAAACACTCTCAAATCTAAGTTTACTATTTCTCTGGATACCGAAATCTAGTATTTAACATTTTTATAGTTTATTTTTTTAACTTATTTACCCCCTCTTTTTATTTTATTCCTTTACTCTTTACTTAAAATTAATTCAGAAATGGTACATGTTAGGGTAAAATCTTTCTTAAAATCAGATTTGGCATTTCAGTGTTTACAGCTCAATCAAAAAATAAATCATATTTTCTTCTTTCAGGTGAAGTGGCTGTCACAATGGCACTGGCTGTACTATGGACATGATGGATGGTACTGATAGCTGATGGTACATGTCTGCAATAAAACATATGCATAATCATCAGTATTGAGTTGAGAAAATGGTCAAAATTTGGAAAAAAACCCGAATAAAAGTGTGTTATTAAATGTTGACTCACCTGTACGTCTGTCTTTTTTTAGAGATCCTTCTTGTGGGTGAACTGCCAGTCACTGCAGTAACTTCATATTATTTGATTAAAGGGACAGTAGCGGTCACTTTTAATAGGCAGCTTTCAGTGTTTTTATTCTGAGTATCAAAATATTTTTTTTGTAATTCTCAAAAATTCAAGTTTGTCAACAAAGTCTGTATATCCACTCTGTTTTTAGCAATATTTCTAGCAGTGTTATTGTTGACAATCTAAATTCGATTGTGAGCAATAAAGGTTTACTTTAAAACTAAAACGTGTATATAACTAAAACGTAATTGACAAACTGATTGCTAGTGAAATAACTTGAAGCTCAATAGAAAACTGCCGTTGTTGAATGACACACAGAAATAAAAATATCAATAGTTACAGCTACTGCACCTTTTTGTCAATTCCTTCAGCACACAGTTGAATCTGTCTTTGCAAATGTTGCCTGGCAACCCAATCTGTCCATTATAAGCCGTTCAAAAAACAACTGATTGCAATTTTAATATGATTAATAATTCCGGGGGGACCACTTTTTATTCGCTCTTTGGGATCAACAAGGGCCCTCTTTAAAAATTGCAAGGGGCCCAGTATGGCCCCCTTTTTTTGCCAATGGCCCCTTTTTTTCAAGGGAGTGGGCCCACAATGGCCCCTATTTTTGGAGTCCTAGATCAAACACTGATAATAGTTCTTTTTCATTGAATAATCACCAAGTTAAATTAGGGAGTGGGTGTATAAATTTGACTGGTCAATTCTGTAGATTTTTGATGGGATTCTAAGTCACAACATATGGCAACCAGTCACCTAGCTAAGACATTACAGTCAAAACCACTAAGCTAGATCACCAACCTTAAACAAGAGTGGTTCAATAACCAAGTTGTTACAATTTTTCTGACTGGGACCCCTCCACACACTGTAGAGTTCATGAAGCACTTGCATGTCACTCGCAAACTTTATCAATCTATTTTCTCTGTGGTATCACAATAATATATAATGCAAATTTTACAGCTTATCATGGACTGCAAAGTACCGTATTCCTCCGATTCTAAAACCCCCTTTTCAGAACCAAAGGTGACGGAAAACATGAGGGGGTTTGTATAAACGGATGTCACCGCGAAATCAAACTTCGTAGTTAATTTATGCTAATTGATGCAATGTTATGCAAATTTTATGCCAATGTTTTTTTATTCACGTGAGCGCTGCAGACAACTCATACTTTGTGATATTGACTCATGGCCATGCTGTGTTGATACTGACAGTCGAAGCTGTACGGTGTAAATTAATGGAGATCGACAAGTTTTGAAATTTAGCGTATTTGCCATACCCTCTTTTGCTAAAAAATACGATAGCAATAAATCTTCGTATTTCGTGTAAAGATAATCACCACGATACTTTGTTGCAACAAGTACGCTCCAGCAGTAGCTAGCTCCCCATAGCAATGCATAGCATGGCCGCAAAGGTCAGACAAGGAGTAAAGGGAAAGTCCCTAAAGTTCCGCTGGCTGTGATTGGTCAATTCATGCAATAGGTCAAAGGTGTCAGAGCATGAGGTCAGGGTAAAATTCTGTTCAGCACATGCATACAGTGTGGTGCACAGTGTCCGTCCGATGTTTTCTATTTATGATTTTCAATTAGTGTACTCCTTAAAATAAACGATCAATTACACGTTGCGAGTTTTATTATTTTGCTCCTCCGGTAGTTTCAATAACTATATCTCAAAACGAAATGTGATCTTACAGAAAGGCAGGTGCTAGGCTCGAACTGATAAAATCATGAAGCATCAGCCGGCTGGCCGAGACGAAAGATTGCTACACCAATATGCTTACAATTTGATGAATTGAATTTCGGCAATAAAACTTTGAAGATTTTTTTTTATTTGTATGGATGAATGAAATATCTCTTGATGTGGAATTCAGTCATCTATGATCATCTGTTCGGAATGGTACGAACATGCACGTTTTTGTTCTAACTGTAAGTATAGGGCCGTTTATGAAGTTGGGTATTTTTCCCTCGCAAGACTTTGAAAGCATGCATAATCTTGAAAATTTGTTACACTATCGCCTACTCATTGCCGGGACTAGTTAAGGAAAAGGACACACACAAGCAAGAAGTGCCGTTCAAACAATAAATACATTTAAAACATCAGAAAAAAAATGTACAAAATTGAAGAAACATAAAGAAAGAAATTCGAAGTATTTTCAGTTCATGTGCGTGAGAAACTTCGGATGTCGCGTTTGTCGATACAATTGCCAAACCCATCGAAGTCTATCATCATCTTCCCCCTTGTCATCAAACACGAGTCCCAGGGCTTCATTAAGTTGTCATTGAGTACCGGAATCTCCTCGGAAATCATGTTGTCTTCAGTTCCATCGAGAGCATTTGCGATACCCGTGGAAAGGAACGATTTTTTCACCACTTGAAATGAGCGAATCATTCTTGATCAACAAGTTCAAAAACCCGACTATCGTAATGTTCATGTTATGGTAGCAAAATGGCATCGAAATATTCGATTCGTACTTATCAAGATGATCAAAAATCTGCTTATTTTGACGGTAGCAAAATGACAGTGACAAAAAGCCAGCATTGTACTAGATCGAGACGCTCAAAAATCCATCTCTTTTAATGTTCATTTATGTAGAGAAATCCAAGTGGAATTGTATCGCCAGGAACGATAGAACCGTTCCCGATTGACACGTTCCAAACGCCAACAATAGTGTGCTTGTTTTGAGTTTGATACTTCACTTTGGCACTTTTTGTGACTTTGATTAGCGACGTAGGTGTCGCGGATATCCTTGTCTCATTACATGACAATGGCTCTATTGTTCCAGTCAGAATTTGGGTGTACCCCCTGGGGGGCGTTATAAACGAACTACTGACCAATTACGAATTGATAAAATAATCCTGGGGGGCATTATTATCGGGCAGGGTTTTAGAATCGGAGGAATACGGTAGTCATGCACCCAAACAAAGCACAATTTTAAAGTTTGTGCATATTTCTATATGGTGATACTGTAACAAGTGCACATCAATGCCTCTTAAAGGTTTTTTAAGCTTCAAGTTGAAGAGGTCTGTAAATTTTATATTGAAATGTTGAGTGTGATTTGTGATTACAATCAAGTCAGTAAATAGCCTTTTATGACCACTGTAAAAGCCCTTACGATTCAAAACTTAATTTAGGGAGCCTGTCAAAATCAAAGTGGCTGCGATCACTAGCGATCCCGCGGGACACGTCGTGATCTGTCGCGACGCCGGTTAATACCGGTGAATATTCATGAGTTTGTACGAATATTCATGAGCATAAACACTGGAGCACACGTAAATGCATAATAATTACATGTACTTGTCAGCAGAAATCAACAAGCTTGAGGTATAGAGTCCCCGTGACTACCGGTAGCTCTACCGCGCGTGTTTAATTCTTGCCCAATGCAATGTAGATACAAGTGTCCTTTTCAAGGCCATTGGTGTGTCTGGAACAGTGAGGGTGTTTGTTGTTTTCGAGGACGGAAACTCTGAAACTGTATTTACATGTGTACGTCTGTTTGTACATACCAGTAGTAAAATTCAATAAAAACTTTATGTAGTGTTGTTTGCTTGTACATTGTCCATTGTTATTGTCCTTGTTTAGATGATATTGAGAATATTGTGAGCGAAATCTAACAGAATGTGGTGGAAACGTGAGCTCCGAAATGGCCTTGAGTTAATGTGGCTGTGGCCGATGTAAAAGGATACAATAACACCTCAGTTTACGTCATAAGTGTGTGAGACTGTGAGCGCAGCATAATATTGGTCAGGGAGTCTTCCCTTTGCGCCTGCTCTTACGAAAGATGATGGAATAAAATAACAGCTAGACACGAATAAAAAAAACGTATTGCTTCCAAGTAGCAATGAACAGGTTGAATTGAGTCCGTTTCACCATAGAGTAGAAGCGAGCCAGACAAATATAGACCATGGGTGTTAAAAAACGATCTAGCTTTGAAAAGGTCTCAAACTCATTTAAAATTCAGCAACAGCCTTTTCAATTTTCCCTAACTCGTGAATGTCCATGACCATAGGAACGCCAAGCTGTATTTGAAGCATAGTTCTGGACTGTGCTTGAAGCATGGACACTTACAAATTTTACGCGACTTACAGATCTTGTAGTAGCGACATGATGTAAGAGGTCAGAGGTGACTTATTGTGAATTATGCCAGAATTATGCTACGTTGCGTTGCCAAAACAGCGAAAGTGTGGCTACTTGTTATTATGCTCGCCTTTCTTGGAAATAGCCGCCGTTTCCACAGCAACCATGCTAATTGCAGACTTGACCAACATTCCTGTCCGTGATATTGAGAGTAAGCCAGGTGCAGAGGATCGAGGAGGCACTGTTCAACTTTTCTTGCTTCAACACTCTCTCTCTCTCTCTCTCTCTCTCTCTCTCTGGCGACGACAGTCGTGTCATCAGTCTGTATTGTAGTTGGCACGACTTTATCAATACTAAAGTGAATTTCAACAATTAGGCTATCTTGACGTCTCTTTTTGGGACTTTTTCTACGATTACGGGCCTGGGTACGTCTTCATATGGTTGGTTTAATGTTACATTTTGTTTTATTTATTTAACGCATAAAGGTCCCTGTTCCGTGTTCGTCTCATCAGTAAACTTTGCACAAAAAAAAATCAGCGTACTTCATACAAGCCTCGAAAATGACGTAAATCTGACAGCTTACTTTCTGGTGCAGATGCCGCAGTGAATGTAAAATACGAAATTTGAAGGACGGCTAAAAAAGTCGTTTCACTGTTTTCTCAACGTACATGAGGCAACAGAAACCTGATTTTGGTGAGCCGGATATCAGTCTCCGCTTTAGAAATATGACGTGAAGTTTCAGCCCTTTTTCTCCGGTTTTGAAATTATTTTCTCACCTTAATATCGAAGAAAATCAGACCAAATTACCTACTTTCTCATCATGTATTCCGAAAAACGTCCACGCTCTGTCGATTTTAATTTACTGATTCTTCTGTATGTGAATCGAACACAGTATTTTCTTCATCAAGGTCCTTCCTAAATTTGACAGATATCATGTTCTATACCGCATGTTACTTGTTCCTACATGGTACACGTAGACAGATGTGCCCCGTGCTACAAGGAAAAGTTGGCGATATCTTTTGTGAAACGCTGAAAAAATAGCCGAAGAAATATTGACATGTCGGCCATGGCCGACGCTAAACCCGTTCGTTCATATGACTGGGGACAGAGTAGATCAAAACGCAAATGGGGTGTTACTTCGAACATGGAAGTACAAAAATAGATATACCTTCTAGTTTCTTGAGGGTCTATGATCAAAGCTCTCTTATTGTAAGTCTTTCAATCGAAATGGTTTTTGTTATCTGTCGAGTAATCATGGCCAGTCTGAATTCTCTCGGTTATTATTCGATGTTTACTGCTATTACTACTGCCATTATAAGCCTACACTTGTCATTTCGATGCGCGATAGTACACAGACGATCAAATACTTTCTCAAACTTTCCATGATGTCTGCACGTACGTGAACGTCCTCGTGAACCTGTGGCCGCGACGATTGTTTTGTACTGTACACTTCAGGGTGTAAACCCCCGCTCATCCCCAGCAGAGTACTTTTTACAATGTTGTACATCCATGTACACTGTGTGTATTAAGCCCTAAAACCGAGTTTAACTCAAGTATGAAAAAGGTGAATAAAGAATAAAGGATCGTTACAGTCGGTAAAATCGTGAGGAAAACGGCACATTTTCCAGTATCTTTACGGTTCTGGGACCTTCCGTCCCCGTTACTTAATAGAATAGTCCCAAAGCCCAAGCGCTATTGTTTTCACGTCCACCATGGGATGTTTTCATTCTTTCCTTATGCTATTTCATTTGTTTGAAGCAATTATCCTTTCATTTGACTCCTCTGTCAGACCACAGTCCTTCCACACTAACTAAAACTAGTCAAAACAATTCTGTGCACCACTCATTATATGATGGTGTCCGTCCTTGAATCTGTAGCCGCGACCTGCATTGTTTTTTATGCGTTCTGTGGTTGATGATTGATAGATTATGTATAAAAATTTGAAGACACGTGTTCCTGAACTATCATGTGATTGTTAGAATGGTATGGTGCATGATTAGGTGATGAGACAATGTTTAAGCGAGACTGCGAAAAGTCTACGGCTCAAAAGAGCATGAGCAGTATACACACTCTTTACAATGAATGAACCTTCAGTTTCCATTGCTACAAGGTCAAATTTGGCTTCACAGAACAACTTTCAAGCTGCGTAGCTGATGTTGAAGTTTAGATATCAGATTTTTCATGTTCAAAAGCGTAATCAATGTACAGAGAATACTGAACTTATTGATCGATGGTGATAACTTGCTCCAGGCCGTGACATGTCACCAGTTAGAACTTTGCCGGCTTTCAATATGAAAGATGCAAGATTGTTTGCGTTGTTTTTTTGAGTATGATACTGAATATGACAGGAAAAAAACTAACAGTCTGAGAGTGACGACAGAGACTATCCTGATACCGGAAACTGACATCAAGATTGCATTCAGCAGTGACCTGAAGCCGTGATATAAATGTTGAGGAAATAAAACATCGAAATGGAGAGAGAGAGAGAGAGAGAGAGAGAGAGAGAGAGAGAGAGAGAGATATTTACGCTGTCGCGAACTGATCATAGTCTTTCGTACTCGGGGATATAGCTTCGGTTTGATACTGCACAAGTGTTGAAAATGTACATCAACTCTCCAGAAATTTGACTAATCTTATAACAAGAGTGGAACAAATCCAAAAGTGTTGGAAGTAAATCTTTAGATGTTGATTTCCCAACTTTGCTATACTTACAGAAAATGGTCGTCATATAGTCTTCATAAAAAATATGTTCTTCAACACCACGTTTCTCACGATCGGTGATGTTATTTTTTATAATTTTCACAACATTTTAATGCACCAAATACCCTCAGACTATAACACATGTTGGTCAAGAATTGTTCACATCTGTCTACTTATGTTGGGGACTGATACGTGTGACAGGAAATTAAAGCAAAAAACATAGGGCCAAAGTCCCTGAAGCTACTATAGACATGGATACAAAATTGAGTATTTCCTGACTGTATGAAATTATCTCACTAAGGTCATCCTAGGGACATGTAAACCAAACACTAAAGCTGTCTGACCAGCGGTTTTGAAAAAACAAGCGATTCAACAGTTGACAGAGCTCTGCTGTGTTATGTAGAGAATAACCTTTTGTGACTGACACATGTATTGATGAAGAAGGTGGATATCTTTAATAGCTCATTTCAGGATGGCCTGACCAAAAATGGAAAAAAATTCTGTAAAAATACAGATTTGCATATTTCATCAGACTATATTAGTCTATAATAGCAAATAAACGAGAGTTAATTACATTCTAATTAAAGTAAACAAGACTTGCTTAAATCAAGATTTACTCATAATAAAACAGCAATTCTGTCAGGTTATAAAGAATCTTCAGCTGGTTGATCTGTATTTTCATCCTATTAACCAAGCACATTTTAACTTTCAAATTAACATTGTAAGTAAGTTATGTTGAATAAGTTGAGACTGTACGACTCAGAGAAAGCACACTGAAGAGACAAATGTTTGTAACTTAAGAAGTTCAAGGTCATCAAAAGCATGATAAGGAATCATGTTACACTTTCATTGCACTGTTTACACAGATTGCATAATTGCTATAAATAGCACATGAGGAATCTTACATTCCGGCTTTACCATAAAAACCCTATCACTTTGACCACTCTTTTAATTGACCACTCTATTTTTCTCCTCAAAAAGTAATCTTATTTTATCCTTACCAAGTCAACCATAAATGGAAATTAGAACTTTCTCTATCTCTATTTATTTGACCACCCTATCATGACAAACTATTATGAGCAATTTCTTTTAGATAACATAAATGATGGTTCAGAATATATCAAAGTTGGGATTCAGGAAAGTTGCCTTTACATGTTTTAATCCTCCAAGATGGTAAGCACTTCACTATGAACTGTCAAAAAAAGTTGAACGTTCTGATAATTCCACACTAAAATTATTTTGGCTTTGATGATTTCCTAATTAATTCAATTATTTAAAATCATATTAATTATTTTTTTCTGGGTGAATTAATAGGGTTTATACAGTACAAGAATTACATACAATGTAAGTCAAATTTTGACCAAAAATGACAAAAAAATTCCTTAAAATACACATTTGCATATTTCATCACAATTTGAACATATCTAAGTTGGGTTATCCCTACGGACCTGTATACCAAATAACAAAGCTGTCTGACCAGCGGTTATGAAGAAGAAGATTTTTTACCAAAAACACAATTTTTGGCATTAATTTGCCTATTTTCAACAATATCAAAAAATTAAAAAAAAAAGTTTCTCAAAATCATATTTTTCATCTACACAATAAATATCAAATCAGCAAGTACTGTGGCTCTCAAGATATTTGAGTGGACGGACGCCTCACAAACGGACATACATACATACATACATACATACATACATACATACAGACTGACGACGGACGCCGGACGGATACCCATCCCAATAGCTTCTATAGACTATAGTCTATAGTAGCTAACAAGAACTGCTCATTTTTAACAATGTCGGGGAATGAAAATGTGACAGAAAGATATAATACAGGTGTCGGGAAATGGAAGACAGAACAAGAAATATTCATTTTAACAATGTCGGGGAATGAAAACATGGCAAAAAGATATGATACAGACGTCGGGGAATGAAAAAATGAACAAGAAAATATTCGTTTTTATCAATGTTGGAGAATGAAAGGGGACAGAATACACAACAGGGGCATGGGGAAATGAAAGACAGAACAAGAAATATTCGTTTTTAACAATGTCGGGGAATGGAAACATGACATAAGATACGATACAGGAGGGGAAATGAAATAATGAGAGAGAAAATATTCGTTTATATTGTCGGGGAATGAAATCGAGACATAGAATACACAGCAGAGGCGTAGGGAAATGCAAGAAAGAACAAGAAATATTCGTTTTAACAATGTCGGGGAATGAAAAGATGACATAAAGATATGATAACATGCATCGCGGGAAATGGAAGACAGAACAAGAAATATTCCTTTTAACAATGTCGGGGAATGAAAACATGACACAAAGATACGATACAGGCATCGGGAAATGGAAGACAGAACAAGGAATATTCATTTTAACAATGTCGGGGAATGAAAACATGACACAAAGATACAAATCTTTATTAGGGAGGCCAACTGAAATTTTGAAATGTTCAATCTGCATTTTAATTAATGTAGTTTTTTAGATTTCAATGAGAGAAGCTGAACATTTTTTTAATTTTCGAAATTGGATGAACGGTTACAATTTTATAGTTTTTTAAAAAATTCACTTTTACTTTTTCTGTGGAAAGACAATACATATAATAACGATGGGAACAATGGGACAAAAATGAAGGAGTTTTAGCTGAAATTTACAGTAAATTTGCTGTAACTTTGTTAATAAAACATCTTTTTGTACCAAATTTGGCATGGAGATAGATTTCAATGGCACACACAAATTTATCCTAAAATCACGCGATTACGATGGTGGCCATATTGGATTTATCCATGGCAACGGATGACCGACACCTAACGAGAAATGACAAAATGAAAATATTAAGCTGAAATGGCATAAGTGATATATCAAATTGAAGGTCTTTTTGAGCTGATGACACTTTTGAATAGCTCTACTGCATTAAAACTACCTACAAAAAGTATTTTATCCAAATAAAGGCTTTCAAAATATCACCACTGGGGCCATGTGGAGTTTTGATTTACAGTATACATGTAATTACAATTGAAAATTACATACCCATAATATTACTATTCACTTGTCTTTACAAATACCAAGTGATAATAAGCAACCAATAAAGTTGGAGTCTACAAACAAATATAGCCTCCAGAGAGTTACATTGGAGTACAAACAAATCATGTGATGATTGTGTTCAAATCAGGTAGCACCAGATAGTCTTATTAATGGAGGGTCCTTGGATGTCATTTACAGTTTTGTGCATAGAATTAATGACTCTTTGGTTTTCAGATGTGTATTTGGTATTTGGAGCAAAAGGAAGGTATATGACAAGGTATATACATATGGCATGATATACAGAAATTTTTCATCCGTAAGTTCACTTTCAGATGCGAAAAATATATCCGAGCACTGTAAAATTGACACAGGAATCACGTAAACAGCCGATTGTCAGAGAGAAGTTTATACATTCAAACTAATAAATCATTTGTTCATTCATTTCCATTATGTTATCATTGAAAATAAATTCTGTTGATCGTCAAATGGTCAATTCTTACACACAATGTACAATGTACGTTCTATAACCAAGCGTAAAACGTGACGGTGAAAACAGACACTCTACATAGGGATTACTGTGTAGTACTGTACATGTAGTCAAGATTTATCACTTCTAAAACCCAAATTAGTGGGGTAATCTAAAGAAATCTTCACAAAATGTCATAGATTCACATTGCAAAATATAATCGCTACATTGAAACAAGAAAAATACCAACTGTTTTCTGTCAAAGGCTAAAAACGAAGTCATATCACTACTTCCAGTTTGGAAATCGAGGGGGCCGCCATATTGAAAATACCACAAAGTGCCCGTATGAGAGAGTACCGGAATCTTCGATCGAAGCGTGGTCAATAACTCCGTCAATAAATACGTGAGCTGTTCAAAATTTCTCATTTTTCTAGCAAAAATTCAAAAGAAATAATGATAAACTGCGTACTAGAGGACGTTTCACTGAGAGTTGGTGGGGTTAGGTCTCGGAAAAATCGCTCTCAATTTTTTGTCTCGGATTTGGTCATATACACTGCCCTATGTTGGTGAAGAACCTTATATCGCGAGAAAGAGCGAGATCTGGGCTTTCAAATGAGTATTCGATGTAAGGGATGTTTTGATTGGCTCACCTTCAAACATGTGTTTCAAAATCGGCGATGTA
The DNA here is from genome assembly GCF_041260155.1 of Ptychodera flava. Taxonomy (NCBI): domain Eukaryota; kingdom Metazoa; phylum Hemichordata; class Enteropneusta; family Ptychoderidae; genus Ptychodera; species Ptychodera flava. The sequence goes on from NC_091935.1 coordinate 42,629,371, forward strand.
AATATTAGGTGCCGCCATGTTTCAGATCGCCGTTCCCGGTACCGTTTCTAGCTCAATTTTGCAGTTTATTCAAAAAGTAAGTAGTTCATATAAAGAAATAAAAAACATATGAGAGAATAGCTGCATTTTTAATTTTTTTCATTTTGAGCCTCATGTATTTTTTTCCACAATTTTCTTTCCCGTTATCGATGTTTTTCAATTTTGAACATGACTAAGTCACTGGTGATTGAGTGTCAATTCAGCGCGTCCTGGGCGACCTGCTGGCCTCCCTATCTTTATGCCTGTATCGGATACAGGCATCGCGGGAAATGGAAGACAGAACAAGAAATATTCGTTTTAACAACGTCGGGGAATGAAAACATGACACAAAGATACGATACAAGCATCGTGGGAAAAGGAAGACAGAACAAGAAATATTCGTTTTAACAATGTCGGGGAATGAAAACATGACACAAAGATACGATACAGGCATCGGGAAATGGAAGACAGAACAAGAAATATTTGTTTTAACAATGTCGGGGAATGAAAACATGACATAAAGACATGATACAGGCATCGGGGGAAATGGAAGACAGAACAAGAAATATTGAATCTTGTTTTTATAAATGTCGGAGAATGAAGGGGGACATAGAACACACAATAGGGGCATGGGGGAAATGGAAGAAAGAACAAAAAATATTCGTTTTCAACAATGTCGGGAAATGAAAACATAGGGCCAAAGTCCCTGAAGCTACTACAGACATGGATACAAAATTAAGTATTTCCTGACTGTATGAAATTATCTCACTAAGGTCATCCTAGGGACCTGTAAACCAAATATTAAAGCTGTCTGACCAGCGGTTTTGAAAAAAACATAGGGCCAAAGTCCCTGAAGCTACTATAGACATGGATACAAAATTAAGTATTTCCTGACTGTATGAAATTATCTCACTAAGGTCATCCTAGGGACATGTAAACCAAATATTAAAGCTGTCTGACCAGCGGTTTTGAAAAAACAAGCGACTCAACAGTTGACAGAGCTCTGCTGTGTTATGTAGAGAATAACCTTTTGTGACACATGTATTGATGAAGGGGACATCTTTGAAAGCTCATTTCGGATGGCCTGACCAAAAATGGAAAAAAAATTCCGTAACAAATAACAGATTTGCATATTTCATCAGACTATATTAGTCTACAATAGCAATAAAACGAGAGTTAATTACATTCTAATTAAAGTAAACAAGACTTGCTTAAATCAAGATTTACGTCATAAAAAACAGCATATCTGTCGGGTTATAAAGAATTTGACTGGTTATCTTTTAATATCAGTAGTTTCCTCCTTTAAAGAGGAAAGTCCCCTACAAAAGGGGGATTATGGTAAGACTATGCAGATGTGAAAAAGCCACGCTACGGGTAAGACGCACTCGATTTGCTCCGAGATTTCCAGAAATTCGACGGGTGAACGGCGTTAATTTCCGTCCAATCTCATACATGACACCTGTGAATGTATAGCGACTGCCTTTATGTCGAAAAAAACGTTGAAAAACACTGTTATTTAATACAGAGAACGCATATTTTCACAAAGTGTGGGTCCAGAATGTCCATTTGACCTCTGTTCTAAATGTTAATGTATGCTGCCAATCATGATTACTCAAATTCAAATTGCGGCCTAGGCGATCTTGATCCCTGCCGAGCACAACAAACAAAGCGTACTGACTTATCACTAAAATCACCGTTATGTACGTACCTAAACACACGCATACACAACCACATACAACGTAAACGATACGACACATGTAATGAACACGCAAGAAACGGCATTTTCTTTTTGGAGTGATTGGTGGTCTTGAAAAAAAACGTTTTGTATGTGTTCCTGTAAAAAGTTATGAACATTGAGAGTCTTCACACGTCGTTTTGAAGGCAATCACAATTTCATTTTTTCCTTCAGGCATCGAAACTGAATCTTTTGGCTCACATTTTGAGGAAGTACCTTTAGCATTGTGACAAGTTGGTCATGTTTATATCAGTTGATTCAATTCAGTTGAGCTGAGTGGAATTGAAATTTCAGTGTCGATTACATCGTTGCCACTATTGCGTTGTAGATCGATCATCCATGATCATCCATATCCATACTCGAGTACTCATCGACGACGACCACGGCCCTGCACAGCTGTCCTGGGGACTCATCAGCGTCATTTACTTTCTTTACCAATGTATTTCAAAATATTTGGCTGACCATTGTCACAGATTACTAGTAGTTTCCTTTTGTTGAAGATTCTGGCTTACATATCGGAACAGCAAGCAGCGTATGTATAGTATGCAAATATGCAGGCTCATCTATGGAACTACGGCAACTTTTCCACAACGTCTCAGTCACATGTCATTTGCATATTACGAACGGTCGTCGATGTTTTCCGAGGTTACCTATCCGAGGTAACCGGATATGCAATCTGCGCTCACTATACTTCGGGTCATGCATACCAAACTCTAAACTGGGGGTCGTAACGTTTTAAATCAGTTTTACTCAAAATTTCTTCACCCTTTCCTCTGATTTGTTCGAAATGCCAAAATTACACGGAAAATAAGCTTACGAATGGGTGAAGATTTGTTTTTCAAATTCACAAGTTTTTTTCCCGTTGCAAGCTGCGTGTAACCCGGCCGTGCGAAGTACCAGTGACCGGCTATTATCTACATCACTGCCAACCAAAAAAGCCATAAAGCTACAAACAGTAGAAGGTTCTAACTTACGATTGCTTACGATCACAATCTGCTACCGTCCTTAGAGACTATCATCTATTTGCTAGACTTTCCCCTTATTTTTTATATGTCTAGTTTGCGCGCTTGTACCGAACACGAGATGTTCAGGGCTAGATTTAAACTCAATACAGTGCCCGAGGAAATTCTCTCCTGAACTAAGTCAAAAGACCTTCGTTTTCTATCTTCCTTCCGAAACTCGTAATACTCTGTCCATTTCAACTACTGGCTTCAATCACAGCGCCTTCACATTCAAATCACCCGCTGCTGTTGTGAGAAAGTATCCGTTCCGTGTTGATGAAAGCCGGGGTTGAAACCAGGGGGTTGAAACCGGGTCCCATTTGAAATCGCAACGGAATATGCACACATCTACTTAGACGCAAAAAGGTTAGCAGAAATTCAGAGATGTATTGAAAGCCATACATCGTTGCTGTTTATTGAGTAAATTGTATGATGGAAATTCGTCTCCGAACTCGGCGATACATGAGCGGCCATTCTGTTTCATAACTTCCTATACATGTATTTCTATTGCATACCACAGCGGTCATCGCATCGCTGTCTATCGAACCGCAAAACGACTGTGATTTGAATTCAGTAAATTTTGATTGGATTCGAACTCACAACGTACGGCATACAGTCACCTTAGTAGCGAAGAAATCACAGTCAAGGAAGGTCTCAGGCTGTCGACCAGACCACAGCCCCTCGACCAGTAGGCCTACTCCACCCTAGTTATAATGTAGTCTCGAATTGTGTGAACCCTACACACTTCCGTAATATTCAGGCAGAGGTGATAATCGGTAGTTCCTGGTGTAAAAGATAGTTTATGTTTCTCTGATAAGCCAACGACTAAGCAAGTGTTTAACCATCCCGCCCAGTGTTTGTCATCAACCGACGTCACTACGACGTTGCCTATTGTGCGCCCACGGCGCTGGACTTTCCTCTTTAACCAAGCACATTTTAACTTTCAAATTAACATTGTAAGTAAGTTCTGTTGAATAAGTTGAGACTGTGCGTACTCAGAGAAAGCACACTAAAGAGACAAATGTTTGAAACTTAAGAAGTTCAAGGTCATCAAAAGCATTATAAGGAATCATGTTACACTTTCATTGCACTGTTTACACAGATTGCATAATTGCTATAAATAGCACATGAGGAATCTTACAGCCCAGCTTTACCATAAAAACCCTATCACTTTGACCACTCTTTTAATTGACCACTCTATTTTTTTGCTCCAAAAGTAATCTTATTTTATCCTTACCAAGTCAACCATAAATGGAAATTAGAACTTTCTCTATTTATTTTAACCACCCTATCATGACAAACTATTATGAGCAATTTCTTTTAGAATAGGTGGTTCAGAAATATCAAAGTTGGGATTCAGGAAAGTTGCCTTTACAGTTTTAATCCTCAATTCACTATGAACTGTCAAAAAAAGTTGAACTTTCTGATAATTCCACACTAAAATTATTTTGGCTTTGATGATTTCCTAATTAATTCAATTATTTAAAATCATATTAATTATTTTTTTCTGGGTGAATTGATAGGGTTTATACAGTACAAGAATTACATACAATGTAAGTCAAACTTTGACCAAAAATGACAAAAAAATTCCTTAAAAATACACATTTGCATATTTCATCACAATTTGAACAAATCTAAGTTGGGTTATCCCTAGGGACCTGTATACCAAATAACAAAGCTGTCTGACCAGCGGTTATGAAGAAGAAGATTTTTTACCAAAAACACCTTTTTTGGCATTAATTTGCCTATTTTCAACAATATCAAAAAATAAAAAAAATAGTTTCTCAAAATCATATTTTTCATCTACACAACAAATATCAAATCAGTAAGTACTGCGGTTCTCAAGATATTTGAGTGGACGGACGCCTCACAAACGGACATACATACATACATACATACATACATACAGACTGACGACGGACGCCGGACGGATACCCATCCCAATAGCTTCTATAGACTATAGTCTATAGTAGCTAAAAACAAGCGACTCAACAGTTGACAGAGCTCTGCTGTGTTATGTAGAGAATAACCTTTTGTGACACATGAATTGATGAAGAAGGTGGATATCTTTGATAGCTCATTTCAGAATGGCCTGACCAAAAATGGAAAAAAAAAATTCCGTAAAAATACAGATTTGCATATTTCATCACAATTTTAACAAATCTAAGTTGGGTTATCCCTAGGGACCTGTATACCAAATAACATTGTAAGTTCTGTTGAATAAGTTGAGACTGTACGTACTCAGAGAAAGCACACTGAAGAGACAAATTTTTGAAACTTAACAAGTTCAAGGTCATCAAAAGCATTATATGGAATCATGTTACACTTTCATTGCACTGTTTACACAGATTGTATAATTGCTATAAATAGCACAAGAGGAATCTTACAGCCCAGCTTTACCATAAACATAGGGCCAAAGTCCCTGAAGCTACTATAGACATGGATACAAAATTAATAATTTCCTGACTGTATGAAATTATCTAACTTAAGTCATCCTAGGGACTTGTAAACCAAATATTAAAGCTGTCTGACCAGCGGTTTTGAAAGAACAAGCAACTCAACAGTTGACAGAGCTCTGCTGTGTTATGTAGAGAATAACCTTTTGTGACACATGTATTGATGAAGAAGGTGGATATTTTTGATTAACATTGTAAGTGAGTTCTGTTGAATAAGTTGAGACTGTACATACTCAGAGAAAGCACACTGAAGAGACAAATGTTTGAAACTTAAGAAGTTCAAGGTCATTAAAAGCATTATAAGGAATCATGTAACTTTCATTGCACTGTTTACACAGATTGCATAATTGCTATAAATAGCACATGAGGAATCTTACAGCCCAGCTTTACCATAAAACCCTATCACTTTGACCACTCTTTTAATTGACCCACTCTATTTTTTTCCTCAAAAAGTAATTTTATTTTATCCTTACCAAGTCAACCATAAATGGAAATTAGAACTTTCTCTATCTCTATCTCTATTGACTATTTTGAGCAATTTCTTTTAGATAACATACAGGGCACAATAAATGACGGTTCAGAATATGTCAAAGTTGGGATTCAGGAAAGTTGCCTTTACATGTTTTAATCCTCCAAGATGGTAAGCATTTCACTATGAACTGTCAAAAAAAGTTAATAATATTTTATTACTTTAAAAAACGCTTTACATGTAAAAACATCTCAAAGCGCAGTACAAAACTGTTCTAAAAAGATCTAAAAATACTGTTTAAAAAGATGTGTTTTAAGATTAGCTTTAAAACTGCTAAAAGAGCAACATGAACGCAATAAAAATGGCAGCCTATTCCACAAACGTGGAGCACAAACGGAAAAAGCCCTGTCACCGTAAAAAGCTGTATTACAAATGGGTTGATAGAGCATATTTGTACCATGAACGGAAGAACGTAAGGCACGACCAGAAGAGCAAATGGTTAATAAGCTGATAATTCTACACTAAAATTATGTTGGCTTTGATGATTTCCTAATTAATTCAATTATTTAAAATCATATTAATTATTTTTTTCTGGGTGAATTGATAGGGTTTATACAGTACAAGAATTACATACAATGTAAGTCAAATTTTGACAAAAAATGACAAAAAATTCCTTAAAAATACACATTTGCATATTTCATCACAATTTGAACAAATCTAAGTATGGTTACCCCTAGGGACCTGTATACCAAATAACAAAGCTGTCTGACCAGCGGTTATGAAGAAGAAGATTTTTTACCAAAAACACCTTTTTTAGCATTAATTTGCCTATTTTCAACAATATCAAAAAATTAAAAAAACTAGTTTCTCAAAATCATATTTTTCATCTACACAACAAATATCAAATCAGTAAGTACTGCGGTTCTCAAGATATTTGAGTGGACGGACGCCTCACAAACGGACATACATACATACATACATACATACATACAGACTGACGACGGACGCCGGACGGATACCAATCCCAATAGCTTCTATAGACTATAGTCTATAGTAGCTAAAAACCCTATCACTTTGACCACTCTTTTGATTGACCACTCTAATTTTTTCCTCAAAAAGTAATCTTATTTTATCCTTACCAAGTCAACCATAAATGGAAATTAGAACTTTCTGTATCTCTATTTATTTGACCACCCTATCATGACAAACTATTATGCGCAATTTCTTTTAGATAACATAAATGGTGGTTCAGAATATATCAAAGTTGGGATTCAGGAAAGTTGCCTTTACATGTTTTAATCCTCAATTCACTATGAACTGTCAAAAAAAGTTGAACTTTCTGATAATTCCACACTAAAATTATTTTGGCTTTGATGATTTCCTAATTAATTCCATTATTTAAAATCATATTAATTATTTTTTTCTGGGTGAATTGATAGGGTTTATACAGTACAAGAATTACATACAATGTAAGTCAAACTTTGACAAAAAATGACAAAAAAAATTCCTTAAAAATACACATTTGCATATTTCATCACACTTTGAACAAATCTACGTTGGGTTGTCCCTAGGGACCTGTATACCAAATAACAAAGCTGTCTGACCAGCGGTTATGAAGAAGAAGATTTTTTACCAAAAACGCCTTTTTTGGCATTAATTTGCCTATTTTCAACGATATCAAAAAATTAAAAAAAAAAGTTTCTCAAAATCATATTTTTCATCTACACAACAAATATCAAATCAGTGAGTACTGCGGTTCTCAAGATATTTGAGTGGACGGACGCCTCACAAACGGACATACATACATACATACATACATACATACATACATACAGACTGACGCCGGACGCCGGACGGATACCCATCCCAATAGCTTCTATAGACTATAGTCTATAGTAGCTAAATATATGATACAGGCGTCGGGAAATGGAAGACAGAACAAGAGACATATATACACAACAGGGGCATGGGGAAATGCAAGAAAGAACAAGGAATATTGGTGTTTATCAATGTCGGGGAATGAAGACATGACAAATTTACGATACAGGCATCGGGGAAATGGAAGTAAGAACAAGAAATATTCGTTTGTATTTATGTCGGGAATTGCAAAGGAGACATTACACGACATGGGCGTCGGGAAATGCAAAATAGAACAATTTTTTTTATGGTTTTTATCAGTGTCCGGGAATAAGAACAGGATAGAACGATACGATACAGGTGCCAAAAATGAAAGAGAACAAGAATATTCGTTTTTATAAGTGTCGGGAAATGAAAACGAGGACAGAAAAATACGATAGGGAAATGCGTTGAAGTACAAGAAATGTTCGTATTTATTAATGTCTGGGATTGAAACTAGTCTGAAACAGACAACAAATACTTGTTTTATTAGTTTTGGGGATAAAAACAAGACAGACGATAATGCAGGTGACCGGAAATAAACGGCAGCCAGAATAATTCGTATTATACCTTGGCTTACCAAACGTGATTTATGAAATAACATACGTCTCAAAAGAAAGCAACTTTCATGGATTTCTTGCTTCCCCGATACCATCAACATTATGAATTGCCTCAACTGCGCGTTTTTGAAGGGATCACTTGTTTAACATAGCTGGAAAGATACAGAAAACATTGTATACACTGCATGAACAAACATGGACACCCGCGATTGGGCTTGTTGGACACTTTCCAGGAAATTTGACAGTTCTCTGAATTTCAGAATGAACGCGGTAATTACACTGTAGTTATGCTATGAGCTCATTATCCATTGTCAATTATGCATGAGCTGGAGTAGCTCATTAACGCCGGTTTTCCGGAGCTGCAAGGCGTCGCGACAGATCACTACATGTCCCGCGGGATCGCTCGTGATCGCGGCCACTTTGATTTTGACACGCTCCCTTACCGAACCATATTTGGAAATAGGACACTCATTTGGCATTATAAAATTCAATTAAATGCTGAAATGAGAATTTTTTTTATCGATTTGACTGGGTTGAATTAGCATCAAAAGTTTTCTTTCGAGGTTAATGGTTATAATGAATGTGACTGTCTGTCAAATTGTTGTTCCTATAGTGCTACTTGATACAACAGCAACAATCACGGAACCATTTGCCGACGACAGTACTGAATAACAGTACTGAATAACAATGGAGAATCATATTACTTACAGCTAGCAAATGCATAATGGTATGTCCAATCTCACCATAGACAGGTTTGCGGTATCTTACACTCATTAGAGGACATGGATAATCTATCAAAAGACCACAATGATGCAATTATGAGCACACAAGTATGATACAATTTGTTTCACATGCACCTGGTATGACTAGTCTTCGTATAATGTACATATCATTATTTAGCATGTACTAGGAGTACAGATCTCCAGCACTTGTCATAGTCTTAGCATATTGATATATATAAATCAGTATGTGCTGCTGGTCTCCCATGCTGCAGACATCAATACAGTCAGCATGAGATAATTATAATAATACATTTTCCACAAGTTAGGTACAATAAATTGCCAAACTGGCCAGTTTTGAAATAACAAGAAATTTAACAAATCATGAATACACAAATTTCTGCAGACACTGGTGACAGGCGCTGTAGATCCAGTTACTTAGGGGTAGACCATTTGATATCCTGGGCGGAGGGGGTCTGGAAGATTTTCGAGAAAAAAAAAAATTTCCCAGCAGATACAAGGGAAAAAAATTCTGCCTCAGATGACTTATGAGAAAAAAAAAAGGCAAGCTAAGGTGGAAGAAAAAAAAATCTATCACAGTATCAGCAAGAACCTTTTGGGATGTAACTTTGTCATTTCCGTGCACCCTTCTTGTCTTTCCAAAAGCCTCTTGAAATTAATTTTCAGTTGCATTTGGCTTTTTGAATTGTTCACTGATTCTAGATAAGTGAACACACTCTGTAGATACATGCATATCATCTCTTGTGTGTTGACCAATAAATAATTTTGTTCTCTGGTATGATTGCGACATGGACAGATTGCACTGACAAGTCAAATGGCAGAATATCAGAAGATGTTAAAACAAAACTGTCATCGTCAAGTATTATAATCTGTGGCAACCAATAAACCAACCAATAAACCAATTTGCATTTTCAAAAAAGAAAATCGAAATGGAACTAATTTCAATTTTCAAATGGTTTTATCATCTTGATTATTAACTTTTAGGCCTATTTCTAAATTTAAAATCTTTGGGCTGAGATTGAAATGTAGGAAACAGGTATGTATACTGTATATGCATAGGTGTGTATACTTAGGATGGCTTTTTGCAGCCATTCAAATTTCCCTCTGACAAACTCTATTTCCAACAATGCACATTTCCCTTTTTTCAATTTCCAATATACCTAATGCAATTTTGCCATTTCATTTGGGGCATGGCCCAGTATCTTTTTATTACTATGGCAGAAATAACTGTATCGAATTGGAATTGAAGTGTAACACTCATCTCAGTGTGACCAAATATACTGGGGGAGGGCTTAGTTATGATAATTCGCACAAGATACTTTTAAAAATAGCGTCAATGACACTGTAGCTCCCATCCTGGACTATTTAGTGTTTGTTCTCTGGTCAGATATTTGAACATGTGTGAAAGGGATAAAGTGCATGAAGTGAAAATACTTAAATGAAATGTACTGGAGACAGTGAAATATGTTTAATGTAATTATTCAGAATATAAAATGGCAAAAATACAGAATTAGATATATCGAATACTGTGATACAACCATTAACTCAACAAGTCATTTACAATGACATAGTCCCCACTTGTAATAGGAGTATTAGATGGGGCAGGAAAATGTGGTCATTAAGAAGTATCACTGGAGTGTATATGTTGAGATCTATGGGCACATAGGTCTATGTTGTTGTTCCCAATTTGAAACACATGAGGCATGTCTAAGTTATGGTTCTAAATCGGGAAAAAAGATCAGACCTCTAGCAGTATTGGCCAGCCAAGAAAAACATATGCGCATTATAAATGAGGTACAAGATGTGACATCTTAAGGTCTAATATCCTATCAAAATTGGAGGGTATAGAACTTGTGGTTACTGAAATATGCATATATATGTATAATCAAGGTCAAAGGTCATCGAGGTCACATGACATTTTGAAAAAAAAAATTATATTGCTAATTAATCCCTATATGCCAAAAAATCAGATCTCTAGCTCTATTCGCTTGCCCAGAATTAGATGTGTACATAATTAATGAGGTAAAGCACACAGACACACAGACATACAGACATACAGACATACATACATACAGACATTTCCCTAGCCTATAAGAATAGCTTCCATTGCCATATATACATATGGCTATGGGAGCTAAAAATTAGCGGGAATGAGGGACTGGTCAGTTTCTTCAGCCTAGGAGGCAGGTGGATTCAAGGGTCACCCTGTTTTTAGCTCCCATAGCCATATGTATATATGGCAATGGAAGCTATTCTTATAGGCTAGGGAAATGTCTGTATGTATGTATGTCTGTATGTCTGTATGTCTGTCCGTCAACATCAAAAACTCCAAAACCGCTGCACATTTCATCTTGATATTTGGTGTGTACATGGATGATGGGCTGTAGATGAGATTTTGTTCAAATGAAGTTGTCATTGCCAAAAATATGCAAATTAAGTGAAAAAATGTAAAAACAGTCAAAATTGAAAAAACTCAATAACCACTGAGCAGATTACATGAAAAATTAGCATGTAAGTACTTTGGGCTGACATGAAATGATTGTGCACATCTTGGGTCAGTATCTTGGACTTGCTATTTTTCATGAATTTTTTTGTAATTTTCTCCCATTTTTGGTCAAAAAATTTTCTTCTCTGAAACCACAAGTCCGATTGATTTGAAACTTGGTATGGAAGTGCATAGGAGTGACCTTTCCCAAATTTGGGCAAATCGTGGTGAAATTTGCATATTTTTAGTTTACACGTCCATAGACTCCCATGTATAAGGCAGATCTCCATAGACTCCCATGTATAAGGCCACGAAAAATAAAAATTTAGTTTCTCATCGTATTCATATTGCAAAAAGGATGCAGTGACACAATTTTTAGTCCCCACGGATGAAGTCCAGTGGGCTTATAGATTGGGTCATGTCCGTCTGTTCGTCCATCCGTGAGTCCATCCGTTCACGCAGATATCTCAGATATTTTGACAAAATGTCATGTGACCTTGATGACCTTTGATCTCAAATATACATATTTGTCCATAACTCAGTAACCACAAGTGCTACCACCCTTCATATATGGTATGATGGGACAGCTTATGACGCTGCATATTGTACCTCATTAATTATGCACATATCTAATTTTGAGCGAGCCAATAGAGCTAGAGGTCTGATTTTTGGTATATAGAGATAACTTAGCAAAACAATTTTTTTGACAAAATGTCACGTGACCTCGGTGACCTTTGACCTCAAATATACATATTTGTCCATAACTCAGTAACCACAAGTGCTACACCCTTCATGTATGGTATGATGGGACACCTTATGACGCTACATATTGTAGCTCATTAATTATGCGCATATGTAATTTTGAGCGAGCCAATAGAGCTAGAGGTCTGATTTTTGGTATATAGGGATAACTTAGCAATACAATTTTTTTGACAAAATGTCACGTGACCTCGGTGACCTTTGACCTCAAATATACATATTTGTCCATAACTCAGTAACCACAAGTGCTACAGCCTTCATGTATGGTATGATGGGACACCTTATGACGCCGCATATTGTACCTCATTTATTATGCACATATCTAATTTTGAGCGAGCCAATAGAGCTAGAGGTCTGATTTTTGGTATATATGGATAACTTAGCAATACAATTTTTTTGACAAAATGTCACGTGACCTCGGTGACCTTTGACCTCAAATATACATATTTGTCCATAACTCAGTAACCACAAGTGCTACAGCCTTCATGTATGGTATGATGGGACACCTTATGACGCCACATATTGTACCTCATTAATTATGTGCATATCTAATTTTGAGCGAGCCAATAGAGCTAGAGGTCTGATTTTTGGTATATAGGGATAACTTAGCAATACAATTTTTTTGACAAAAGTTCACGTGACCTCGGTGACCTTTGACCTCAAATATACATATTTGTCCATAACTCAGTAACCACAAGTGCTACAGCCTTCATGTATGGTATGATGGGACACCTTATGACGCCATATATTGTACCTCATTAATTATGCGCATATCTAATTTTGAGCGAGCCAATAGAGCTAGAGGTCTGATTTTTGGTATATAGGGATAACTTAGCAATACAATTTTTTTTTCAAAATGTCACGTGACCTCGGTGACCTTTTACCTCAAATATACATATTTGTCCATAACTCAGTAACCACAAGTGCTACACCCTTCATATTTGGTATGATTGGACACCTTATGACACCACATACTGTACCTCAATAATTATGCACACATCTCATTCTGAGCAAGCCAATAGAGTTGGATGTCTGATTTCTGATATATAGGGATAACTTTAGGAGAGAAATTTTTTGACCAAATGTCACGTGACCTCGATGTCCTTTTACCTGAAATATATGTTTATGTCAATAAATAAGTAACCACAAGTGCTATGTCCTTTGTATTTAGTAGGATGGGAGACCTTATGACAACACACGCTTTACCTCATTAATTATGTACACATCTAATTCTGGGCAAGCGAATAGAGCTAGAGATCTGATTTTTAGGCATATAGGGACTAATTAGCAATATAATTTTTTTTTTCAAAATGCCATGTGACCTCGATGACCTTTGACCTTGATTATACATATATATGCATATCTCAGTAACCACAAGTTCTATACCCTCCAATTTTGCCGGGATATTAGACCTTAAGATGTCACATCTTGCACCTCATTTATAATGCGCATATGTATTTCTTGGCTGGCCAATACTGCTAGAGGTCTGATCTTCTTTCCAGATTTAGAACCATAACTTAGACATGCCTCATGTGTTTCAAATTGGGAACAACGACATAGACCTATGTGCCCATAGATCTCAACATATACACTCCAGTGATACTTCTTAATGACCACATTTTCCTGCCCCATCAAGACTAATACTCCTATACAAGTGGGGACTATGTCATTGTAAATGACTTGTTGAGTTAAATGACTTGTTGAGTTAATGGGTTGTATCACAGTATTTGATATATCTAATTCTGTATTTTTTCCATTTTATATTCTGAATAAATACATTAAACATATTTCACTGTCTCCAGTACATTACATTTAAGTATCTTCACTTCATGCACTTTATCCCTTTCACACATGTTCAAATATTTGACCAGAGAACAAACACTAAATAGTCCAGGATGGGAGCTACAGTGTCATTGACGCTATTTTTTACTTTGGTGATGGGGTCACCTATTTTGAAATGCCCAATTGGGCGTCAGTGTGTTTTTAAATTTCGACGCGGGCTCATACTTGCCTAAAATGCATCAAATGCATCGTGCTAGCCATGAATTTCATCATTCAATTTCATTTTTCGGCGTGCCCAAAGGGCGCATAACTTTAATGATAATAAGACATATTTTTCAGAGCTCCGTCCTAGTGCAAAACTTTAATATATCAGACGTACATATATCTGAGATATATGTATGTTTAAAATTTTTCGGCATGCCCTTCGGTCGCATTTCTTTAAAATATCAAACAATATTTTTCAGTATGCCCTTCAGCTGCATGACTTTCATATATCAGATTTATATATATATATATATATATATATAATATATATATAATATATATATATATATATATATATATATATATATATATATATATATATATATATATCAGAGACATCTGGGTGTTTAATATTTTTCGGCGCGTCCTTCGGGCGCAGTAAATTAATATATCAGAGATATATGTCAGAAATATCTTGATGTCTGTAAATTAAAGTCTGTTTTGCAAAGTGTACTAATCATTATGAAATCTGCAGTTCATATGAAAAGCATGAAAAGTTTTCTGATACTTTTCTGTTTCCTCTATGAGAATTCAGTATTAGAAAGCAACATGCACTAATATTTCACAATCACATTTCTCTTACAACAGTTCTGGACATCTGGTTGTGCATAAAAAGAGTGGTGTACATTCACAGCTCATTCAACATACTGTATTCAAACTTTAGAATTGACACTTTGAAGTTCCTATCTTACAACTGACATGACAAAAATTTCATTAAAATATTGAATGATTGAATGTTTAAAACATACTCAAAAATTATATATATATATATATATACATACATATACATACATATATATATATATATATATATATATATATATATATATATATATATATATATATATATATATATATATATATATATATATATATTATATATATACTGAATTATTCAATTTATATTCAACTTTTTGTTTTACCGTTGTCGTGCGCAGGGGAGTCACCCTGTTTTCGAAAGTTTTCGAAAGTTGGAATGGGGGGGGGGGGGGGGGGGTCAGCCACTTTTTGACGTCAGCAAAAACTAATTCACCGCCCCCTCAGGGCAAAGAAAATCACCAGTCCCTTATGTACAAGTCCGTTGATGTATGATAAACAGATTGATTTTGCAACATCGCTGCATTAAAAAAAATTCTTTGAAGGAAGAATGCAAAAAAAAAAAAAATTGCCAGGATTCACAAGGAAAAAAAACATCCAGTGGAACATGTGAAAAAAAAATAATGCCCCCCAAAAATCTTCCAGACCCCCCCTCCCAGGATATCAAATGGTCCACCCCTTATGACAAGATAAGTGTTATCCAAGACAATTTGGGGAACAGTAATTTACATGACAAAGAATATGCAAATGGAGATAAATTTGGATGTCAGCTTTGACAAAAGGAGAATGATCATGACACACTTTTACAGGCACAACCTTTAATCACTTTTACGCAATTTTCTCTTTGCTGTCTTTGACTCCACTTTTATCACTTTAGACCAATGTGAAAGTGTGAGTGAAAACAATAAACAGCAGCTTATTTTTCTGGTAACCTAGGTGGTCATGTAAATTTGAGAGGGCATGCTAAATAATATTTAAATTGCCAAGATCTCAGCAGCCATGCCTACAAACAACAACAGTCTGTTCAGCAGTTTTTGACTTTTTGTTGTTTATAGACAAAATGCTCACTGTCCTCTGAATGTGAAAAAATCATGAGTTGAGTAATGGCTGCAGAGGTACAGATGAAGCAAGACCTTTTACTCACCCCTAACTACCTTGCTACCAAGAGCTTTAACCCTTTTCCTGCCAGACAGTATCACTTCCCCATCAGCCAAGTCAGTAAAAAGCGGTATTGAGCCAAAACATGACGTATTTTCATACACTTGGTCTGCTATAGCATCTGTTGTCCAAAAAAATCAAGTTTACAGTATTTATCTTTTCAACAGCTTTCAAATATACAGTATTATGTTAAAATACACCATATGGAATATGTTGTGTTTCATTAATGTTAACCATCTTGACCTGGTGGTGAAATATGGACTTGGCAGGAAAAGGGTTATTGTTATTGTATGGATCTTGTATAAGATCATGTCAAAGTTTGTCTATTGTGGCATGTAATTTACTCACATCTATATTCAGCACCAAGTCGTAACATGAGTCTAATTGGAAATACCATGGCCCATGGAGTCTCCCACTTCTGAAGTAACACACCAAATAGATAAGGTGCTTCCGGCAGTAGTAGCTTACGTAAACACTGAAAGGTTGGCCTTATGTACAGGATTCCACCATGTTCTCTACTTCCCAAGAAATTGTGTGCAAATATTGAGTGTCCCATATCACTGACAGTGTTTCCTGTCATGAATACAGAGATAAAGAGTTTGAACGATTTTGAAAAATTACAGAATAAATGAATAAAACTGACATATATTTATAACATTAATATTCAATACATGTAGGAGTACGGTGATGCCAATGATACCTTTGCCTGCAGAGCACATGGCCTTACAGCTTGGAAAGATTTTCTTCAGTTCTGCCTCACTATCAAATGGAAGAGCATGACATGCATTTGCAGACAACTCCTGCTTGCTAAGTAAGAGAGGAATGCTAAATGCCATGTCTGGATTGCAGGGAGATAAATTTGACAATTGGCAACTCATGTATGTTCTACATGACAAGCGACCTAGTGGCCAATAGAGCTCTGCTATGTTATGTAGAGAATAACTATTTGTGACTCATGTGTTGATGAAGAAGATGGAATATTTGATAGCTCACTTCAGGACAGACTGACCAGACTGAACTGCATGCGCCTCTGTGATTCTTTGTAACCAATTCAGATGCATCTCTTTGTACTCATAACAAATTGAAGAACACATGAGTTGAATCTCTACAGACAATGATCTTTCATGGTGTGTAAATCAATGACATACACATTCTGGATTACAATATGCTCAACCATTTTGATTCATCTGATAAGTGTACATGTGCTTTGCTGTCACTATTATTTATATGAAGGTGCAATCAAAGTTAGGACTATGGAGTAAGCTGGTATTGTAACACAATAGACTTAAAAACTTTCATTGCAACTTTTAAGCAATCTGTAACACTGACCTTTGCTTGCCTCTTCATATACGTTGTTGAAATGGCAAAATATGTCCCTGGGAACAGTTTTCTCTTCAGTAGAATATTCCATTACCATGACTATTTCATCTTGTCCCACTATCGGCATTCCTTTTGTGGTAAAACACCAACAGGTTCTGTTCACACAGCAATCCACTGATTTGAAAATAAACCAATGGAGTTAAGATACAGTTATTAAAAGTATTTTATTTATGCAAAACTTGAACTTTCATACAACATGCATATTTTCATGTCTCCTCTGTGTATTTGTTTTTATATACCCCACTTGGGTATAAGACCCTCCACTTTTGGGGGGATTTTCAAAAATGCTATACACCCGTGTATAAGATCCCTCCCTAGTTTAGTTCAAAAAGCCAACAAATCACAACTAAACAAGTCATCGTTGATGACACAGTCCCCACTTATTAATGGGTACTTTGATTAAAGTCCTCAGAGACGATAGAGTCCCCTTCATTAATTAGGTCTGTGATAAAACTACTTTGATACAGATGGCGCTCAGTGGCCAAGAATGAGTTCCATGGTGGTGAAAACACAACCAAGGTAGGCCGCTATCCTAATTACAAAAGGTCATTAAATGAGTCAATTGGGAATTAATCGACAGAGTGTTGCCAAACATTTTTGCATACTATCCTAACACTAACAGATTATCAACAGTACCATATTTCATAAACTTTGACGGACTATTTACAACACTATGAGATCAACATCTGTATCAAGTTTCATCAAATTTGACGCAGTATTTGTGGATATATCACTCTAATTAGGAAAGTTCATTACATATGTAATGACAAATTAATTAAAATGACACTGATAAAAGTCATTTTCACTGTTAAAACAATATGAGCTTAACATCTGTACCGAAATTTGATGCAGTACTTCTTGACATATCAGCCTAATTACGAAACTTCAGTAATTGACATGATACTGCTACATGCCGTGAAACAAATTGATGTGCATATGTATGAAATAGGTCAATGTCCTTGTACCAACTTTGAATTATACTGGTGGAAATATATATGTCTGAGTTATGGCTCTGTACATGAAAAATTCTAACAAAATCGCCGCAATGCAGCCGTATTTGATCTTACTGTCTAAATGAACACCCACATCAGTTTATGATATGACCCATCACAATGGCATGACGTCAACGGATCTTGACAGACCGAAGTAGAAGTTGACAACAGCATATCACAATGGCATGACGTCAACGGATCTTGAGAGACGGAAGTAGAAGTTGACACCAGCATACTGGTTTTCAACTCTAATACCTTCTCCGTCTATAAATAGACACGAGAAGGTAAAAATCAACATGCATATGTATGACATTAGTCAATGTCCATGTACCAACTTTGAATAAAATCAGTTGAGACTTGCCAGAATTAAGGCTCTCAACATGAAAAAAACCATAACAAAGTGGCAACCATATGGCCATATTAGATCATATCATGAAACATCTAAACATATGAATCGACGTAAATCGTAAGTCAAGGTCTTTGTACCAACTTTGAATAAATTCGCTTGATACATGTCTGAGTTATGGTTCCGTAACAAAATGGTCACCATGCAGCCATATTCAATCTTATCGTAAAACAAATTGATGTGCATATGCATGACATAGGTCAATCTCCTTGTACCAACTTTGAATAAATTGGTTGAGACGTGCCTGAGTTATGGCTAGGACATGAAAAAATTATAACAAAATGGCCACCATGCAGCAATATTGGATCACATCATGAAACACATTGACGTGCATATGTATGACCTAGGTCAATGTCCTTGTACCAACTTTGAATATAATCGGTTGAAACACGTCTGAATTATTGCTCCATAAGTGAAAAAATACGGCCAGGACAGTGTGCTCACATTCAGTTTGAATTGGTCCATTCGAGAAATATTTAAACCAGGAAAAACAAGAATGACAAATGCAAATAAGGTCTCCAACTTAGGTACTGGAGGTCATCTTTAGGAACATGCATATCAACTTCTATAGCGATGGGACAAGCAGATCCTAAATACATAAGCAAATGTCAACAACAAAAAATAGACAGAGAAGGTTTGATAAAAAGAAAAGGTGGGAGTGGGTTAAAAAAATGTACAAGGGATCTGGTAAACATAGGGCCAAAGTCCCTGAAGCTACTATAGACATGGATACAAAATTAAGTATTTCCTGACTGTATGAAATTATCTCACTCAGGTCATCCTACGGACAAGTAAACTAAATATTAAAGCTGTCTGACCAGCGGTTTTGAAAAACAAGCGACCCAACAGTTGACAGAGCTCTGCTGTGTTATGTAGAGAACAAGTCATCGTAGATGACACAGTCCCCACTTGTTAATGGGTACTTTGATTACAAGTCCTCAGAGAGGATAGAGTCGTCTTCATGAATTTGGTCTGTGATGTCCTTTTACTAAGTTTGAATAAAATCGGTGAATAAAATCGGTTTAGACGTGCCCTAGTTTTGGCTAAGGACATGAAAAAATTGTAACAAAATGGCTGCCATGCAGCCATATTGGATCATATCATGAAACAAATTGACTTACATATGTATGACATAGGTTAATGTCCTTGTACATACTTTGAATAAAATCGGTTGAGATATGCCTGAGTTATGGCTCTGTACATGAAAAAATCATAACAAAATGGCCACACGGCAGCCATATTGGTTCGTATCACAAAACAAATTGACGTGCATATGTATGACATAAGTCAATCTCCTTGTACCAACTTTGAATAAATTTGCTTGATACAGGTCTGAGTTATGGTTCTGTAGATGAAAAAAACGTAACAAAATGGCCACAAAGCGACCATATTGGTTCGTTTCACAAAACAAATCAATGTGCATATATATTACATAGGTCGATGTCCTGGTACCAACTTTGAATAAAATTGGTTGAGATATGCCTGAGTTATGACTCTGTACATGAAAAAATCGTAACAAAATGGCCGCCTGGCGGCCATATTGGATCGTATCACAAACCAAATTGACGTGCATGTCTATGACATTGGTCAATGTCCTTGTACCAACTTTGAATAAAATCAGTTGAAACATGTCTGAGTTATGGCTCTGTACATGAAAAAATCATAACAAAATGGCCGCCTGGCGGCCATATTGGATGGTATCACAAAACAAATCAACGTGCATATGTATGACATAGGAAGGGTTTGCGCTAACGTTCGCCACAGTCGCAAATTGTGAACAAATGTCCAATGTGGTGAAAAAAAATTGCTACGCATTCGCCACGCGTGGCGAAAGCTCGTGACCGGGTGCCGTGTTGACGCCTTTGAAAGTCACATCAGTCCTGCGATCCCAGACCGACGGTTTTCCCGAAGGACCAAGAATTTCGACATGTTCTGGATTATTTATGTAGCCTACTATTCTAACAACTAGTCGTTTTTATAAATAAGTCTTCTTTATTTTCAGCAATTCAAATTTTCCAGCACAAACGCTACAAGCATCGTACGAAACATTTGACCCCGGGATTTGACCACGTACGTCGCGTCAGGATGCAAGCATGAAGGGTAATTTGAGTTCACGCCGGCCAGCATAGCACTATTAGCAGCTACAACGTATTCCAAACAGCGTGCACCATCGTTAATCACGCCGGTTCTGTCACTTTTAACATATCAAAATAACCCTTAGATCGGTCAGACTATCGAAATATTCAGTCATTTAAATATCTAGCCTTTGAACAAAATAATTCGTTGCTTTGTCGTACGTCAACCGATGATCGACGGCAGAGTTCCTGACCATGCAAATGCAACTAACAGACTGAAGTGATGGCGGCGCGTTGGACTTTGCCCAGAGCTCAAATGAGCTTGCGTGAAAAAGTTTCAACATCCCCAGTTTGTATACTCCGGTCCGTGCGCGGTTTGGGTAGTTTCACAGTGTTTCACTAACTCCCCCAATGGAGCACTGAGGAGTAAAGTGCCTTGCTCAAGGGCACAACACCGTGCTGGAGTCTCGAACTCACCATCCTCTGACAGTGAGTCTGTTACTCTGGACCTACTGGGTCTTGACCGGGTCTCGAACTCACCACCCTCTGACAGTGAGTACGTTACCCTAACCAGTGGGCCACGGTGCCTCACAGCTCTGCTGTGTTATGTAGAGAATAACCTTTTGTGACACATGTATTGATGAAGAAGGTGGATATCTTTGATAGCTCATTTCAGGATGGCCTGACCAAAAATGGAAAAAAAAATTCCGTAAAAATACAGATTTGCATATTTCATCACAATTTAAACAAATCTAAGTTGGGTTATCCTTAGGGACCTGTATACCAAATAACAAAGCTGTCTGACCAGAGGTTATGAAGAAGAAGATTTTTTACCAAAAACGCCTTTTTTGGTGCTTATTTGCATATTTTCAACAATATCAAAAATTAATAAAAAGAGTTTCTCAAAATCATATATTTTATCCACACAACAAATATCAAATCAGTAAGTACTGCAGTTCTCAAGATATTTGAGTGGACGGACGCCTCACAAACGGACATACATACATACATACATACATACATACATACATACTGACAGTGCACGCTGGACAGATACCCATCCCAATAGCTTCTATAGACTATATTAGTCTATAGTAGCTAATAAACGAGAGTTAATTACATTCTAATTAAAGTAAACAAGACTTGCTTAAATCAAGATTTCCATCATAAAAAAAACAGCATATCTGTCAGGTTATAAAGAATCTTAAGCTGGTTATATTTTTATCAGTATTTTCATCCTATTAACGAAGCACATTTTAACTTTCAAATTAACATTGTAAGTAAGTTCTGTTGAGTAAGTTGAGACTGTACGTACTCAGAGAAAGCACACTGAAGAGACAAATGTTTGAAACTTAAGAAGTTCAAGGTCATCAAAAGCATCATGTAACACTTTCATTGCACTGTTTACACAGATTGCATAATTGCTATAAATAGCACATGAGGAATCTTACAGCCCAGCTTTACCATAAAAACCCTATCACTTTGACCACTCTTTTAATTGACCACTCTATTTTTTTTCCTCAAAAAGTAATCTTATTTTATCCTTACCAAGTCAACCATAAATGGAAATTAGAACTTTCTCTATCTCTATTTATTTGACCACCCTATCATGACAAACTATTTTGAGCAATTTCTTTTAGATAACATACAGGGCACAATAACTGACGGTTCAGAATATGTCAAAGTTGGGATTCAGGAAAGTTGCCTTTGCATGTTTTAATCCTCCAAGATGGTAAGCATTTCGCTATGAACTGTCAAAAAACGTTGAACTTTCTGATAATTTTACAAAAAAATTATTTTGGCTTTGATGATTTCCTAATTAATTCAATTCTTTAAAATCATATTTATTATTTTTTTCTGGGTGAATTGATAGGGTTTATACAGTACAAGAATTACAAACAATGTAAGTCAAATTTTGATCAAAAATGACAAAAAAAATTCCTTAAAAATACAGATTTGCATATTTCATCACAATTTGAACAAATCTAAGTTGGGTTGTCCCTAGGGACCTGTATACCAAAAAACAAAGCTGTCTGACCAGCGGTTATGAAGAAGAAGATTTTTTACCAAAAACGCTTTTTTTGGCATTAATTTGCCTATTTTCAACAATATCAAAAAATTAAAAAATACTGTCAATGACACTGTAGCTCCAGTCCTGGACTATTTAGTGTTTCTTCTCTGGTCAGATATTTGAACATGTGTGAAAGGGATAAAGTGCATGAAGTGAAAATACTTAATGTAATCAACAAGTCATTGACAATGACATAGTCACCACTTGTAATAGGAGTATTAGTCTTGATGGGGCAGGGAAATGTGGTCATTAAGAAGTATCACTGGAGTGTATATGTTGAGATCTATGGGCACATAGGTCTATGTCGTTGTTCCCAATTTGAAACACATGAGGCATGTCTAAGTTATGGTTCTAAATCGGGAAAAAAGATCAGACCTCTAGCAGTATTGGCCAGCCAAGAAATACATATGCGCATAATGAGGTACAAGATGTGACATCTTAAGGTCTAATATCCTATCAAAATTTGAGGGTATAGAACTTGTGGTTACTGAGTTATGCATATATATGTATAATCAAGGTCAAAGGTCATCGAGGTCACATGACATTTTGAAAAAAAAATTATATAGCTAATTAATCCCTATATGCCAAAAAATCAGACCTCTAGCTCTATTCGCTTGCCCAGAATTAGATGTGTGCATAATTAATGAGGTAAAGCGTATGTTGTCATAAGGTCTCCCATCCTACTACATACAAAGGACATAGCACTTGTGGTTACTTATTTATTGACATAAACATATATTTTAGGTAAAAGGTCATCGAGGTCACATGACAATTGGTCAAAAAATTTCTCTCCTATAGGTATCCCAATATACCAAAAATCAGACATCCAGCTCTATTGGCTTGCTCAGAATTAGATATGTGCATAATTAATGAGGTACAGTATGTGGTGTCATAAGGTGTCCCATCATACCATAGGTCATGTGACATTTTGTCAAAAAAATTGTGTTGCTAAGTTATCTCTATATACCAAAAATCAGACCTCTAGCTCTATTGGCTAGCTCAAAATTAGATATGTGCATAATTAATGAGGTACAATATGTTGCGTCATAAGGTGTCCCATGATACCATACATGAAGGGTGTAGCACTTGTGGTTACTGTGTTATGGACAAATATGTATATTTGAGGTCAAAGGTCACCGAGGTCATGTGACATTTTGTCAAAATAATTGTGTTGCTAAGTTATCCCTATATACCAAAAATCAGACCTCTAGCTCTATTGGCTAGCTCAAAATTAGATATGTGCATCATTAGTGAGGTACAATATGTGGCGTCATAAGGTGTCCCATCATACCATACATGAAGTGTGTAGCACTTGTGGTTACTGAGTTATGGACAAATATGTATATTTGAGGTCAAAGGTCACCGAGGTCACGTGACATTTTGTCAAAAAAATTGTATTGCTAAGTTATCCCTATATACCAAAAATTAGACCTCTCGCTCTATTGGCTCGCTCAAAATTGGATATGTGCATAATTAATGAGGTATAATATGTGGCATCATAAGGTGTCCCATCATACCATACATGAAGGGTGTAGCACTTGTGGTTACTGAGTTATGGACAAATATGTATATTTTGAGGCCAAAGGTCACCGAGGTCATGTGACATTTTGTCAAAAAAAATTGTATTGCTAAATTATCCCTATATACCAAAAATCAGACCTCTAGCTCTATTGGCTCGCTCAAAATTAGATATCCACATAATTAATGAGGTACAATATGTGGCATCATAAGGTGTCCCATCATACCATATATGAAGGGTGGTAGCACTTGTGGTTACTGAGTTATGGTCAAATATGTATATTTTAGGTCAAAGGTCATCGAGGTCACATGACATTTTGTCAAAATATCCGTGATATCTGCATGAACGGATGGACGAACAGACATACACGACCCAATCTATAAGCCCACTGGACTTCATCCGTGGGGACTAAAAATTGTGTCACTGCATCCTTTTTGCAATATGAATACGATGAGAAACTAAATTTTTATTTTTCGTGGCCTTATACATGGGAGTCTATGGAGATCTGCCTTATACGTGGGAGTCTATGGATGTGTAAATTAAAAATATGCAAATTTCACCACGATCTGCCCAAATTTTGGAAAGGTCACTCCTATGCACTTCCATACCAAGTTTCAAATTAATCGGACTTGTGGTTCTAGAGAAGAAGATTTTTTGACCAAAAATGGCAGAAAATTACAAAAAAATTCATGAAAAATAGCAAATCCAAGATACTGACCCAAGATGGGCACAATCATTTAAGGTCAGCCGAAAGTACTTACATGCTAATTTTATATGTAATCTACTCAGTGGTTATTGAGTTTTTCAATTTTGACTGTTTTTACATTTTTTCACTTAATTTGCATATTTTTGGCAATGACAACTTCATTTGAACAAAATCTAATCTACAGCCCATCATCAATGTACACAAACCAAATATACACGGTTTGGAGTTTTTGATGTTGACGGACAGACATCAGATCAGATACGATCATGACATACAGACATACAGACATACAGACATACATACAGACACTTCCCTAGCCTATAAGAATAGCTTCCATTGCCATATATACATATGGCTATGGGAGCTAAAAAAATAGTTTCTCAAAATCATTTTTTTCATCTACACAACAAATATCAAATCAGTAAGTACTGCGGTTCTCAAGATATTTGAGTGGACGGACGCCTCACAAACGGACATACATACATACATACATACATTCATACAGACTGACGACGGACGCCGGACGGATACCCATCCCAATAGCTTCTATAGACTATAGTCTATAGTAGCTAAAAATCGTAATAAAATGGCTGCCTGGCAGCCATATTGGATGGTATCACAAAACAAATCAACGTGCATATGCAGGGGTTTCATTAAGAGCCGGCAGCCGGCGAAATTGACCGGTTACTCTCACGATTTCGCCCGCTACTTTTTTGGAAAATTGGGACTCTTTCATCGCTAAAATGGTTCAAACAAGTATCACAAGCTGCGTAATCAAACTATTCAACCGGTTGCATACAAGTTCAGTAGACGAGCGACTACGATTGTCGTATAGCATGTCGGAATTGCAACTACCGATTCTATCTGCTACTGCCATTGCTGACTCCTATTTGGTGATCTTTGTATCCGCCAATGAAAATATGCGTACTACACATCTGTCGGCCCTCGTAAGCTCAATTCAAACTGACCGATATAAAGCAAGGGAAGAAATGATCGAAACGTCAAGTTTCGCTGTACGATCGTGGGTTTTTAAAGCGCACTAAGGAACAAGAGAAGGATAATTACGTGCATTTAAACTGTTTAACTGTTTAACTGTCGGCACTGGCCTAATCGTTTTCACACGAAAAAACTTAAAGAACTAAAAATGTATTAGTTCGAATTTTAGTAGGCCGACGTGCCTTGCACTGCCCATTGCATGGAGCACTGCCATAGGCGTCAATGTGTACGTCTATATAACCAATCGAAGGTATTATACGCACTGCTTTTCGGTCTATTCATGTCAACAGAGGGGAATCCTCCATCCCCCTGGCTCGATAAAACACTGAATAATATCGTCTACAATACCAAATTTATATGATTATTAATAATGAATTATTATAGTTTATCTCCTAAAAGCATAGAGGATCTGAACATACCGATTTTAATATCATACATCAAGGTTCTTACTTTGCTGAGCAATATTGTCAAATTATTTCTAGACTTTACTTTTCTTTGTTCAAAATATAGTCAACATTACCACATTTTATCATTTCACTATGAATTATCATATTTAATCTACCAGGAAAATTCCTTTTATGATATATGAACACAAATTGTCTTTAAACACGGCTGACAATACTCCTAAAAATACTAGAATTTCGAGTGACTTTGAGCTGTAAAAAGTAAATTTTTAGCCTATTTTCAAGGGTTTCCCGCCTTCGGCCGGGAGGGGGAAACCCTCTTCAGGACACTACCCTACCCCCCCCCCCCCCCCCCCCCCGGACGCCCGCCTCACGGTCGTGGCAGCTGCAAGCCGCTTACTTTGTTAATTTGACCCCCTACTTCATAACTTAGTGAAACCCCTGATATGTATGACATAGGTCAATGTCCTTGTACCAGCTTTGAATAAAATCAGTTGAGATATGCCTGAGTTATGGCTCTGTACATAAAAAAATCGTAATAAAATGGCCGCCTGGCGGCCATATTGGATCGTATCAAAAAACAAGTCAACGTGCATATGTATGACATATGAAGTAATCTATGTACCAAGTTTGAATGAAATTGCTCCAGGCGTATCTGAGATATCTGCGTGAACGGACGGACGCACGCACGCACACACGGACGGACGGACATGACCAAACATATAAGTCCCCCGGACGGTGTCCGTGGGCACTAATAACTTTTTGTGACACATGTATTGATGAAGAAGGTGGATATCTCTGATAGCTCATTAAAGGATGGCCTGACCAAAAATGGCAAAATTAGCTGCAAAAATACAAAATTGATGATTTCATCATCATTTCAATATATTACATTAAGATAAAGCCTAGGAACCTGTATACCAAATATCAAAGCTATCAGATGAGTACCTTTTGAGAAACAAATATTTTGACCAAAAATGGCAAAAACTGACCTAAAATTACAAAAATTGAAGATTTCATCAAATTTCAATATATTACACCAAAACAACCCTTAAGAATCTGTATACCAAATATCAAAGGCATCAGACAAGTAGTTTTTGAGAAACACATTTTTTGACCAAAAATGGCAAAAATTACACCAAAAATACAAAATTGCAGATTTCGTCATATATTCAATATATAATATTAAGTTTATCTGCAGGAACCTGTATACCAAATATCAAAGCTGTCAGACGAGCGGTTTTAATGAAATAAATTTTTGACCAAAAATGACAAAAAAATAGCGTCAATGACACTGTAGCTCCCATCCTGGACTATTTAGTGTTTGTTCTCTGGTCAGATATTTGAACATGTGTGAAAGGGATAAAGTGCATGAAGTGAAAATACTTAAATGAAATGTACTGGAGACAGTGAAATATGTTTAATGTAATTATTCAGAATATAAAATGGAAAAAATACAGAATTAGATATATCAAATACTGTGATACAACCATTAACTCAACAAGTCATTAACAATGACATAGTCCCCACTTGTAATAGGAGTATTAGTCTTGATGGGGCAGGAAAATGTGGTCATTAAGAAGTATCACTGGAGTGTATATGTTGAGATCTATGGGCACATAGGTCTATGTCGTTGTTCCCAATTTGAAACACATGAGGCATGTCTAAGTTATGGTTCTAAATCGGGAAAAAAGATCAGACCTCTAGCAGTATTGGCCAGCCAAGAAATACATATGCGCATTATAAATGAGGTACAAGATGTGACATCTTAAGGTCTAATATCCTATCAAAATTGGAGCGTATAGAACTTGTGGTTACTGAAATATGCATATATATGTATAATCAATGTCAAAGGTCATCGAGGTCACATAACATTTTGAAAAAAAAATTATATTGCTAATTAATCCCTATATGCCAAAAAATCAGATCTCTAGCTCTATTCGCTTGCCCAGAATTAGATGTGTACATAATTAATGTGGTAAAGCGTCTGTTGTCATAAGGTCTCCCATCCTACTAAATACAAAGGACATAGCACTTGTGGTTACTTATTTATTGACATAAACATATATTTTAGGTAAAAGGTCATCGAGGTCACATGACATTTGGTCAAAAAATTTCTCTCCTACAGTTATCCCTATATACCAAATATCAGACATCCAGCTCTATTGGCTCGCTCAGAATGAGATATGCGCATAATTATTGAGGTACAGTATGTGGCGTCATAAGGTGTCCAATCATACCAAACATGAAGGGTGTAGCACTTGTGGTTACCGAGTTA
This sequence comes from Ptychodera flava, assembly GCF_041260155.1. NCBI lineage: Eukaryota > Metazoa > Hemichordata > Enteropneusta > Ptychoderidae > Ptychodera > Ptychodera flava. The sequence continues at coordinate 42,658,118 of NC_091935.1, forward strand.
TGGACAAATATGTATATTTGAGGTCAAAGGTCACCAAGGTCACCTGACATTTTGTCAAAACAATTGTTTTGCTAAGTTATCCTTATATACCAAAAATCAGACCTCTAGCTCTATTGCCTCGCTCAAAATTAGATATGTGCATAATTAATGAGGTACAATATGTGGCGTCATAAGCTGTCCCAGCATACCATACATGAAGGCTGTAGCACTTGTGGTTACTGAGTTATGGACAAATATGTATATTTGAGGTCAAAGGTCACCGAGGTCACGTGACATTTTGTCAATAAAATTGTTTTGCTAAGTTATCCCTATATACCAATATCGGACCTCTAGCCCTATTGGCTCGCTCAAAATTAGATATGCGCATAATTTGAGGTACAATATGTGGCGTCATAAGGTGTCCCATCATACCATACATGAAGGCTGTAGCACTTGTGGTTACTGAGTTATGGACATATATGTATATTTGAGGTCAAAGGTCACCGAGGTAACGTGACATTTTGACAAAAAAATTGTATTGCGAAGTTATCCCTATATACCAAAAATCAGACCTCAAGCTCTATTAGCTCGCTCAAAATTAGATATGCGCATAATTGATGAGGTACAATATGTGGCGTCATAAGGTGTCCTATCATACCATACATGAAGGCTGTAGCACTTGTGGTTACTGAGTTATGGACAAATATGTATATTTGAGATCAAAGGTCATCAAGGTCACATGACATTTTGTCAAAATATCTGAGATATCTGCGTGAACGCATGGACTCATGGATGGACGAACAGATGGACATGACCCAATCTATAAGCTCACTGGACTTCATCCGTGGGGACTAAAAATTGTGTCACTGCATCCTTTTTGCAATATGAATACGATTAGAAACGAAATTTTTATTTTTCGTGGCCTTATACATGGGAGTCTATGGAGATCTGCCTTATACATGGGAGTCTATGGCCGTGTAAACTAAAAATATGCAAATTTCACCACGATTTGCCCACATTTGGGAAAGGTCACTCCTATGCACTTCCATACCAAGTTTCAAATCAATCGGACTTGTGGTTTCAGAGCAGGAGATTTTTTGACCAAAAATGGGAGAAAATTACAAAAAAATTCATGAAAAATAGAAAGTCCAAGATACTGACCCAAGATGTGCACAATCATTTCATGTCAGCCAAAAGTACTTACATGCTAATTTTTCATGTAATCTGCTCAGTGGTTATTGAGTTTTTTCAATTTTGACTGTTTTTACATTTTTTCACTTAATTTGCATATTTTTGGCAATGACAACTTCATTTGAACAAAATCTCATCTACAGCCCATCATCCATGTACACACCAAATATCAAGATGAAATGTACAGCGGTTTTGGAGTTTTTGATGTTGACGGACAGACATACAGACATACAGACATACAGACACACAGACATACAGACATACATACATACAGACATTTCCCTAGCCTATAAGAATACCTTCCATTGCCATATATACATATGGCTATGGGAGCTAAAAATTCCTTAAAAATACAGATTTGCATATTTTATCACAATTTGAACTAATCTAAGTTGGGTTATCCCTAGGGACCTGTATATCAAATAACAAAGCTGTCTGACCAGCGGTTATGAAGAAGAAGATTTTTTACCAAAAACGCTTTTTTGGGCTATAATTTGCATGTTTTTTTAACGATATCAAAAAACTAAAAAATAGTGACAATGTCACTGGTCGCTCCCATATAGTTATCAAAACAAGCTAAAATCAAGCTAAAAGATTTTTTTATCACAAATAGAAACAATTCCCCCAATAAAATAAAATTATACAAATTTCACCAGAATTTGATCAAATCTACTGACGTCACCCGTAAAAACCTCTACACTAAGTTTCAACTCAATGGGATGTGTGGTTTCAGAGTTAAAAAAAATTTTTGATCAAAAATGAAAAAAATAGCCAAAAAATGCAAATGTGCAAATTTCACCACGATTTGCCCAGATTTGAGAAAGGTCACTCCTATGCACTTCCATACCAAGTTTCAAATCAATCAGACTTGTGGTTTCAGAGAAGAAGATTTTTTGACCAAAAATGGGAGAAAATTACAAAAAAATTCATGAAAAATAGCAAGTCCAAGATACTGACCCAAGATGTGCACAATCATTTCAGGTCAGCCCAAAGTACTTACATGCTAATTTTTCATCTAATCTGCTCAGTGGCTATTGAGATTTTCAATAAAATGTAAACTTGTAAACATATATACATATGGCTATGGGAGCTAACAAACGACCCAATGGTCGACAGAGCTCTGCTGTGTTATGAAGAGAGCAACGTTTTGTGACATATGTATTGATGAAGAAGGTTGAGATCTTTGATAGCTCATTTCAGGATGGGCCTGACCTAAAATGGCAAAATTAGCTGCAAAAATACAAAATTGATGATTTCATCATAATTATGTATAAAAATGTATACCAAATATCAAAGCTATCACATGAGTAACTTTTGAGAAACAAATATTTTGACCAAAAACGGCAAAAACTGACCCAAAAATACAAAAATTGAAGATTTCATCAAATTTCACTATATCACACTAAGAGAACCCCCAGGAACCTGTATACCAAATATCAAAGGCATCAGACAAGTAGTTTTTGAGAAACACATTTTTGACCAAAAATGGCAAAAATTGCACCAAAAATACAAAATTGCAGATTTCATCATATATTCTGTATATCATATTTAGTTTATCTGTTGGAACCTGTATACCAAATATCAAAGCTGTCAGACGAGCGGTTTTGATGAAATAAATTTTTGACCAAAAATGACAAAAAAATTCCTTAAAAATACAGATTTGCTTATTTCATCACAATTTGAACAAATCCAAGTTGGGCTATCCCTAGGGACCTGTATACCAAATATCAAAGCTGTCAGACGAGCGGTTTTGATGAAATAAATTTTTGACCAAAAATGACAAAAAAATTCCTTAAAAATACAGATTTGCTTATTTCATCACAATTTGAACAAATCCAAGTTGGGCTATCCCTAGGGACCTGTATACCAAATATCAAAGCTGTCAGACAAGCGGTTTTGATGAAATAAATTTTTGACCAAAAATGACAAAAAAATTCCTTAAAAATACAGATTTGCATATTTCATCACAATTTGAACAAATCCAAGTTGGGTTATCCCTAGGGACCTGTTTACCAAATATCAAAGCTGTCTGACCAGCGGTTATGAAGAAGGAGATTTTTTACCAAAAACGCCTTTTTTGGCACTAATTTGCATATTTTTGGCAATGACAACTTCATTTGAACAAAATCTCATCTACAGCCCATCATCCATGTACACACCAAATATCAAGATGAAATGTGCAGCGGTTTTGGAGTTTTTGATGTTGACGGACAGACATACAGACATACAGACATACAGACATACAGACATACAGACATTTTCCTAGCCTATAAGAATAGCTTCCATTGCCATATATACATATGGCTATGGGAGCTAAAAACTGGTTTCTCAAAGTCATATTTTACATCTACACAACAAATATCAAATCAGTAAGTACTGCGGTTCTCAAGATATTTGAGTGGACAGACGCCTCACAAACGGATATACATACATACATACATACATACATACATACATACATACATACATACATACATACATACATACATACATACATACATACATACATACATACATACATACAGACTGACGCCGGACGGATATCCATCCCAATAGCTATAGTCTATAGTAGTTAAAAAGTAATGCTACCTCATCAACCCCATCAATCTTCTAGACCCTACCCCCTCCTGAATACCAAATATTCCATCCCTTGGTATTACATAACGCCAGATGACAGGAAATGTATTTACAACCTTGCCGAGTTTTTAATTAATGCGATGAGTGTTATCATTCTAATGTAAACAGCACTTAAGTTAGTTACAGATAGTGAAATGCCTTCCACTGTGGGCGGTGATTACAACATCTGGAATTATCCTGGCTCCAAATTTCTCATCAGTTCTTGTATGTCTTACATAGAAAAGTTGCAAAAATTGGTCCGCAATGAAAAAATTCACCTCAGCTTTGTTTTCTGGATCAAAATTTCCTACAAATTGATACCAAATATGACAAAATTATGTTCACAGCCTTCAAAACTGTCTCACAACATATCCTGGGTTGGTGTAGGTCATTTAAGGTCACAAACTGAGAAAATTACCTAAAATATACAAATGTGGGGGTTTCCCACACTTTGAGCAGAAAATATATCTAATAACATCCCTCAGGGCTTTCTACCAAATTACAAAGCTATCAAACAAGTAATTTTGAGAACAAGTTTTCTTGACCAAAAATTACAATATTGTCTAAAAAATACAAATTTGTATATTTCAGGACAATTTCCACATATCTAACTATTGTCATCTCTGTACGTCTGTGTACCAAATATGAAAGCTGTCTGTTCAGGGGTTTAAAAAAGAAAATTACTTTTTAAGATTTTTTGACCAAAAATGACAAAATTGCTCCAAAATAGTAATTTTCCCAATTTTGTCATAATTTCAACAAATTAGAAGAGTAACATCCTCGCAAAGATCCAACCCAAATTTGAGAGCGATTGGGCTGGCGGTTTCAGAGAAGAAGAATTTTTACTGAAAATGAGAAAAATCACCAAAAAATTCAGTAAAAATACAAAATTAAGGATATCTTCACAATATTCATAAAACTGTATAAGGTTCACCTAAGGTACTTGCACACAAATTTTCAAAGCAATCAAAACAGCGGTTCTCGAGATATTAATTCTTGACCATTTTCACATTTTGTAAGCTCATTGCATTATTTTGGCAATGCAGACTTCATTTGAACAAAATCCCATCTATAGCCCAGGATGCATCCACACACCAAATGCCAAGCTGAAATGTGCAGCGGTTTGCATGTTTTTGATGTTGACGGACATACTGTACGTACGTACATACATACATACATACATGCATACATACATACTTACATACATACACACATACATACAGACACCATCGACTTCAGCTTATACGATAAACTCACATTGGTATAACCAAATGTGAGCTAAAAAGTAAGATCATAGAACAGTTTCAGTGCCTGCACAATTACATCCAAGTTGGTTCAGATTGTCTTCAACGGGAAGTTACAGGACCGTGGGCGCACAATAGGGGGATACTGATCTCACAGTCATTTTCATACACTGGGCGGGAGTTTTTGAATTCTAATAGCATGGCTTTGACCGTATGATAAATTTGAATAATCATGAAAGGCACTTTCGTAACATATGCAAAGACGGGTTAAATGGTCGTACAGGGAACACATTTTGAAACATGCATTCTCCGACAAAAGGCAGAACATTTTTTCAGTTTATTTTCGACTCAAGTGTAGTCGCTCTATATTCACAGACATATGGAAGAATCAATGACAATAAACACCTCAAACATGGCAAAATTATGGGATTCTCATCATTCTGGGACAAAACATGGCACGTCCGATCAGTAGCATGGCTTTCTTACATTTGCATAGATTTACGATAATCCAGATTTTATAGGGAAAGTTCCTGTTTAAGATGTAGCAAATTGTACAAATTCATTAATTATGCAAATAACCATTGATTATGCAGACCACTCTTGCAAAAAAAACTTATAAGATATAGATATTTCCATGATTATGCTATCTACAAATTTGCATGACACTCTGACAAAAAGTTTTCAAGTTATTTTCGTACAAAATGGCTGTCAGGTGGCCATAAAGGGTCTGGTAATGAAATAATGAAATAAATGAACGTGCAGATGTATGTCCTCATACCAAGTTTGACATAAATCAGTACAGTCATATGTAAGAAACAGCTGCAGACAGAGAGACATGGGCAAACATGCACATCAGCATGCACGCAAAGGTGGAAGCAATCAAATCCGTAAGTCCCCATTCCGGACTCTATCTGGCGGTGGACTAACACATGCATCCATCACTGTAAATATCAACTTCAATGCTTTTCTCAGTTTGCACTTATCATCAATACAAGTGATGTTTACAATACTCTATGATACCTGTTGTCATATGCTGAGTTAGCACTGTTCTAAAAGCTGGTTGTAAATGAATTGATTGGACTCAAAGCTACTCACAGTTTATGATCTTGACCAACACAAAGAGATTTCTCTTGACGACAAACACAACAGGCTCTATGCTGTCACCTAAGAATGAAATAAGAAAAAAAGTTTACAAAAGGAAGTGTAATGATTTCAATGAAGACTCATTTTGTGGGCTTGAAAAAGCTTGTGACAACCATTGTGGAGCAACCATGACTAAAATGACAATGTCTGAGAAGGAGATTTCTTTTTAAGTTTTCAACTATTTCCTCTTCCTCTTATTGCTGTTGCAAATTAAAGGAATCCAATATTACTGACAAATGGGCCTTGGTGACAAAATTTCAGACAAAGAAAGTTCCAAATATCATTTTTTCAAGTTAGCACTGGCATTGATAAATAGCAGAAGTTTGGTCAAAATCTGTGGATTCGGTATTGATAAATGGTTTCATAGAGAAATTAATCAAATATGCTAATAAGCTAAAAATTATTACATCATGCTCATAGTTTAAGTGCCATTCATACACAGGCCATTAAAACACCTCTGAAGCGGCTCTGGTCCATTCTAGCATAAAAAGTTATGTGTTGACGCTCCCAAGTGGTTCTTAAATGTTTCAAATTTGAGACGGTTTAGCTGGCCAGACATGAGCCGGTGTAGGGATTAAAGGGCCATTATTTGTAACTTTTGACCATTTTTTACCTCGGAAAATTCCATGTTGGAGGCTCATATTTGCTGCAAAATTTTGTTTTACGAAGAAACAAACATGATTAGTGATGTTATAGCCACATAAAACTGCTAATTTTTGTTCAAACGTGTTACCCTTCCGAGCTCGTTTGTTGACGTCTGGCATGCTCAGCGTGCTGGGGAGAACGCAGATATGGTGACGCCGCGATCAGGCGAAATGTGCAAGTTAATGTTTATTGTGGGATCAAAACAACATTGCGTCGTGGATTGCCAGACATCTGGCTTTGCAACGTGCTCGGACAATGGACTACGACGTAAGTAGCGGGCATAAGTAATGAATATTTATTTTGAAATTGCTGTAAATGGCTCGCGCAGGTGCAGAAGAATGCCTACGTTGCAATCC